>NW_027133622.1:0-600000 GCF_026122565.2 Emydura macquarii macquarii | reverse complement strand
TACCAGAATACCTTTGGAAGTCCTAATAATACCACAGTACTAAGATTTTCCTCAGAGGATTACTGTACAAACACCAGAGCAACTTTTGCAGCTCCAATACATCCCACCCCGCCACTGAGCTTGCTGGAGTGTTACTGTGCCATCCCAGAACCCCTGCTGTAGTAATGATACAGTAGAACCTCAGCGTTACAAACGCCGTAAGAATGGAGATTGTGCGTAACTCTGAAATGTCTGTAACTCTGAGCAAACCATGATGGTTGTTCCTTTGAAAGTCTACAACTGAACATTGACTTAAAGCAGCTTTGAAACACTCCCATGCAGAAGAAAAAGGCTGCTTTCCCTTTATATTTTTAGGGGTTTTCATTTAACATAGTACTGTGCTGTATTTGCTGCCCCCCACCCGCAGCTGCCTGATTCATAGATTCATAGAAGATGAGGATTGGAAGGGACCTCAGGAGGTTATCGAGTCCTACCCCCTGCTCAAAACAGGACTAACCTCAGCTAAATCATCCCAGCCAGACCTTTGTCAAGCTGCAGCTTAAAAACCTCTAAGGATGGAGATTCTACCACCTCCCTAGGTAACCCATTCCAGTGGGTTCACTACCATCCGAGTGAAAAATATCCAGCCTAGACCTCCCCCACTGCAACTCGAGATCATTGCTCCTTGTTCTGTCATCTGCCAACACCGAGAACAGCCTAGCTCCATCCTCCCTGGAACCCCCTTTCAGGTAGTTAAAGGCTGCTATCAAATCCCCCCTCACTCTTCTCTTCTGCAGACTAAACAAGCCCAGTTCCCTCAGCCTCTCCTCATAAGTCAGGTGCTCCAGCCCCCTCATCATTTGTGATCTTCTGGTTCCAAACAAGGTGTGTGGGTGACTGGTCAGTTTTGTAACACTGAGGCGCTACTGTACTAGGAATTGATATCACCGTATTTGTGTCTTACCGAAGTATTACTGGGCCCCTTTTTTCAGCGCCAATTTATTAGGGCTGTACCAGAGTGCTGCATTATTAATGGCGGGGTATTGCCTCAAGCACTTACCCCCCCAAATCAGGGTCCCTGACCCCGGCTGCAAAGGAGGGAGTCCAGGGAAAGGGGAGGATCGGGAGAGGGGAACCAAGGGAGCAGCTGGTGCACATCTGGCGAGCGGCAGCAGGGAGGTTTGGGAAGAAGGAGGGACATGTGCCGACAGCCACCCAACCTGTCGGTCAGCATTCTAGGCAGACTAACTGGATGGATATATAACCAAGCTGGGGTGCACACCCCGTCCTGGCTGGGTGCATCGCCTGGAGACCTGGCTGCTTCTCTCTCTGGGAGCTTTGGGATCCCCTTTGGGTTCAGTGATTGGAGCCACTAACGAGCAGCATGGGGCAGCAGAGAGCGGAGACCAGCGGGTTTTGCTGGGTGAGCAGAATGGGGGCCCTGGTCCTGCTCGCTGGGCTGATAGGTAAGAGAGTCTGTCTGTCCGTCTGTCTCTGAGTTCTCTGCCTACAAAGAGGAAGTGGGGAAGCGGAGAGGCATGACTCCTGGGTTTTCTCCCCAGCTCTGGGAGGGAAGTGGGGTCTAGTGAGTAGAGCGGGGGTGGGAGGGCTGGGAGCCAGGTCTCCTGGGTTCCATGCTTAGTTCTGCAAGTCAAGGGTGGGAGGCATCCATTGAATGTGAAGTATTCTCTGCACTATGGCAAATCCACAACTTCTTGTTGCTGGTGGAGTCAGTTTAACTAAGGCCTTGTCTACACAAGCGCTTATGCTGGCAAAACTTCTGTCACTCAGGGATGTGAAAAAAATACCCGCTGAGTGACATAAGTTTTGCCGGCATAAGTGCTTGTGTAGACAGCGCTATTTTGGCAGGAGATATTCTCCCACTGACATCGCTACCGCTGTTCATTTAGGTGGTTTTATTATGTCGGCGGGAGAGCTCTCTCCTGGTGACATCATGCAGCTACACATGCGCTGTTACAGCGGCACAGCTGTACCAACATAGCTGTGCTGCTGTAAATTTTAGGTGTAAACTAGCCCTAACTTGCTGCATTGGCTGAGAGTCTGTTTTCCCTGTTCTGATTCTGTGTCAGTATCAATCACTGGTTGCAAAATTGACATCAGATTGCAGTAGCTGGGTTGTTAAAATGCTTTGGTCCACAAAAAACCAAATATACAACATTCTGGGTCAAGTCATTTGTAATGGAAAAATCTTTGTCTTAAAAAAAAAAATTGGGATCCAAAAAATGCCAAAGTCTGGGTGGAAAAAAATATTTCTGGAGGAAAAAATAGGAAAAAACATCTGTGTAAAAAAAATTGATTAAAAGAATGCAAAAATCTGGGTTGAAAGACATTTTTGGTGCAGGGGGGAAAGGCAAAAATTTGCCCAGAAATACTAAAGTTTGGATAACAAAAATTGAGATGGAAACTGGTTTAAAAAAAAAAAAAAAAAAAAAATTGGTGGAGGGAAAAAAGCAGTAACTTGTCTAAAAAAAGAACTACTAAAATCTGGGTCATACATTTTGGGGTCAAATTGCAGTTGAAAGGGGAGTCAGTTGAAAAATGCAAAAATCAAAGTTTGGTGGGGAAAAAAGTTAAGATTTGTCCAAAAATATTAAACTCCGCAGCAAATGTTTGGGTTGAAAATGTAGCTGGATCCAAAAATATCAAAATCTGGGTCCAAAAAAAAATTGTGCAAAAATGTAACATTATTTTAGTTAAAATAATGCAAAACCAAAAAAGCATATATTTTTTATTTTGGCACAAAAATGGGTTAAATTGTAATAACTGTCCTAACTCTGTGTCAATACCACGCTTGCTCTACTGTGGCTCATTTCATACACAATTTCATACACGCTTTTGGTTATGTCGCTGGGCTCTTTCTCTGAACTTTTGGTAGCAACCTTTATATTGAGTTTCAAGTCCATTCTTGTCTATGTGACTCCTCCCTATTCACTGTCGCCTGCAGATTTAAGTCGGGATCTGGTTAAAATGCAGACACCGTGTAGCTGTTTCCCAGAGCTGCTCTGCCCCAGAGGTGGCTATCTTTCTTCTCAGTTCCATGCTCTGCCCCCATTTGAAACTTCTCTCCTAATCAAATGAAGCCTCTGACACGTGCTTTTGAGTCCCGTGACTGTGCTGGGCGCTGCACATACACATAGAGAGAGACAGTCCCTGCCTCAAAGAGCAGACAGTCTAAACAGACAAAGGCTGGATCATTCTTGCCATTTTATAGATGTGGAAACTGAGTCCCGAGCAAAGCATTGACTTTGCTACAGTCACACAAAGAATCTTTAGCAGAGCTGGGAAAAAAAATCCAGGAGTTCTTGCTCCCAGCCCCGCCAGCTCTAGCCCACTAGACCCCACTCCCCTCCCAGAGCTGGGGAGAGAATCCAAGAGTCCTGACTCTCCTGTCCCGAAATGCTCCAGACTTATGCCAGGGGATAAAACTATCTCGCTGGTACTGCTGCACTGCTTAGCTGATGCCCGACCTGCCCGCACACCACAGCCGAGCTGTGCCAGGCGACCAGCTGTGCCCATCATGACCACCACAAGGCCAGGGAAGATAAGCTGGGTGCTGTCTTCCCAAGCCCTCATCCCCGGGTCCAGGGTGCAAGTACCGGCCGGCAGAAACCCACGCCTCAGGGGAAGTTGAGTTGGGCTGTTTAATTGGCTAATGAGGGACAGCTGTAATTCTTAACGAGCCACTGCCCCAACAAGCCTTGCAAAAGACGGGGTCATCCATGTGTGCCATGTGGGCGGAATAATGGGTCTCCAGGGCGCTGGCTGCCAGCTTACACAATCGGAAGGGGTGGAAGGAGGGGGCATGATACCAGGTTGGATGGGCCCATGGGTCTGATTCAGGGCATCCAGGATGAGAGCGGGATACCAGGGTAGACGAGCCTGTGGATCTTATCCAGGGAAGCAGGAAGGATTAAGGATGCTTGGGTGTGCCTAGCACAGAGACGCGGGGTCCTGCCGGTAGCCAGATGTGTTATGACATGAAAGGCCGAGCCACATTCCACGGTACTGGAGCTCCCGCCTCTATCCCTCACTTCTTTCTCCCTAATCCTGGGTAATTGCCGCCCCCGTAATTAAACACAGGGCCATGAAACCAGCTGTGATGTGCCTGCTCAGCTCCCATCACGTCCCTGGAATGTGGACCTGCCTCTGGGAGCAGCCGGGGGACAGCCCTAGTGCCCAGACCCTCAATTCCAGAAGCAGCACAGGGGTGTGAATCTGAGGCATGGAGCCAGGGGAGTGTCCCGAGTATGCCCGAGACTTCAGGCAGCCTGAGCCAATCGCTCAGAGAGGTGGGAACCACCTTGAGTGAAACCAACACTGCCTGAGTCTGCAGAGAGCCTAAACCAATTGCTCCAAGCAGACCGAATCAGAGCGTGGTGGGACACGGTTTCCCATCCCTCACATATTTTCAAGAGTTTTCACTTTTTTCCTGTCTGAAATCAGACTGAAATGTCAAAATCCTGACAATATTAGTGAACTGAAACAAACTTTTTTTTTCCCCCCCCATATTGGGTCAATCAAAAAGTTTCTTTTTGATTTCCACCTTTTCCTGAACCTTTTTTTTCCCCCCACCCCCCATCACATCTCCTTAAATTTCCAAACAAAAATCTTCTTGAGGCTGGAATTTTTCAGTCCCAAAATGTCCAAATCAAACATTTCAGATGGCTCGAAAGACTGTTTTTTCTCGAGTTTGTCTCAGGTAGGGAAATTTGACCAACTCACACCTATTTCGCTAAGAGTTCCCGTTTTCACGAATGGGCATATTTTAATGGAAAAAATCCCAAATGTTTCCAATGAACTCTATTCAAAAGTCAGATGGCAAATAAAAAGAACCCCATGTTATTATTTTTTAAAATCTCATTTTTATGATCTTGTCCTTGCTTGGGACCTGGCTCGTGGTTTTGAACAGTTAAGGCTGGCAATATTTTACTGAACTGAATATCTATGGAAGGTAGGAGAGACTGACCAGCTGGTGCTGAGATGCAGCCACCTCTGGGGTGGGGCAGCTGGGGAACAGCCATATAGTGACACCACAAGGGATTGGCTCACCCGGCACTGAGATGCGGCCACCTCTGGGGTCGAATTGCGTAGTGGCTGATCTCTCTGCTGCCGCCTGGTGGTGAATGGGTGAAAGGACCCTAGAGCAATCACTACTGAGGCAGCTGCACCTAGGTAGACCGCCTGGTTCTCCCTCTGACCCTGCCTCTTTGCATTTCAGGTGCCCAGCGAAGTGAGGCAACCAAAGGTGAGTCTTGAACAGCTCTGAGTGACCACCACAGCCTGCGATTCCCCACCCTCTCCACAGCCCCCTGGGCCAACCCGATCTCAGCCAGGATCCTATCTTCTGTCTCCTTTCTCAGCAGCCTGCGGGCAGCCCCCCGTAAACCTGAACCGGATCGTGAAGGGGCAGGACACAGTGGAGGGCGAATTCCCCTGGCAGGTCAGCCTCCAGTGGAAAGGGGTCCACGTATGCGGCGGATCCCTCATCACCGATGAATGGGTGGTCTCGGCCGCTCATTGTTTCTACCAGTGAGTAGAGGGGTTCTGCCCCCGCCCCTCCAGCTCTGCCAGTGCCCCTCACTCCCAACCCACAGCCCTCTGCTAGCCCAGCCCTGGGCTCCCCCCAACTCTGCAGGTGCCCCTCACTCCTGATCTGCCACTGATGCGTTTCTCTTCCCCCCACCAGAGTCCGGAACCTGTCCCAGTACCAGGTGGTGCTGGGGGCCCACCAGCTGTTGAATCCAGGCCCCAACTCGCGCACCTGCTTGGTCCAACGCATCATCAACAACCCCCACTATGCTGGGCGGACCACCAGTGGAGACATCGCCCTGGTCCACCTGGCTACGCGGGTGAATTTCACAGGCTATATCCTCCCCATCTGCCTCCCGGATGCCTCCGTCTTCTTCCCCCCAGGCAAACGCTGCTGGGTGACCGGCTGGGGACACCTGCGCTCCTGGGGTAGGTCGGGATGGGAGGCCCGGGGCAGGGATGGGGCTCTGGAGTAGGTCTGGGGGAGTGCAGGACCAGAAGGATGGAAGGTATTTGGGACTGGCAGTGATCAGGAGATCTGGAGTCTGAGTGGTGGGTGAAAGAAAGAAAGAAAGAAAGAAAGAAAGAAAGAAAGAAAGAAAGAAAGAAAGTCTGACCCTTCATGGTAAAACAGGGGACAAAGAGTGAATGAAAGCATTAAAGAAAAGAAGGAAAGGAAGGAAGACGTAATGTGAAGGCGAGTGGGGCGCACAGACAGAACTACAGAGTGTAAAAATGAAAGAATGAGTCCCCAAGTTAAAGACAGGGGGCACGGCGGAGAAAGAGAGAAAGAGATGATGAATGAAAGAGTGAAAGAACCTTGGACTTAAGGGGAGGGAGCAAGAGAACGAACGAATGAGAAGACAGAGGAAGAATGAGAGGGTGCTCTGCGGAGGGGGGTGACGCTGCCCCCCTTAGGCCGGCCTGAGCCTAGTGCCTCACCACCAGCTCTTGGTGCCCCTTGCAGTAGACCTGCCCCCCCCGCAGACCTTGCAGAAGCTGCAGGTGCCCATCATTGACTCCAAGACGTGCAGGTCCCTGTACCAAACCAACATGCAGGGTCGGCCACCCTACAGGGAAATCCAGGATGACATGATCTGCGCCGGCTACGCTGAGGGCATGAAGGACGCCTGCAATGTGAGAGCCCTCTGGCCAAAGAAATCAGAAGTCCTGGCTCCCAACCCTCCCCCAATCCTCTAGATCCCACCCCCTCCCAGAGCTCGGGAAAGAACCCAAGAGTCCTGGCTCCCAGCCCAGAGAGCAGGCGGGTGTATACAGGGTCCCATCACACAGCAGGCCACAGCCACTAGACAAGACCTGGCTTCTGTGCAACCAACCCTTTTGCAGCATCGTAGTGCAATAGTTATCCACCAGCCAAGCCCCATCCCAGACGTGGCTGCATTTCAGTACTGGGCGAGCCATCCCTTTGTAACACCGTTGCCTGTGTCCAGCTGCTCCATCCCAGAGGTGGCTGCATTTCAGAGCTGCCATCTGCACAGACCCTCCCGACCAAGATCAGGACCCCTGTTTTGCTGGGCAATGCATTGATCCTGACCGAAATCGAGGCCCCATTTTGATTAAGGAAATCTGTGGAAGTGCTCATAATAGTTCCCAAATCCCCTGGTTCCCAGTCCAGTGCACTAACCCTTCTCTCTCTGCTCCTTAGGGTGACTCCGGTGGCCCTATGGTGTGCCTGGTGAACGAGGCCTGGGTGCTGGCCGGAGTCGTCAGCTGGGGTGAAGGCTGTGCCAACAGAAACCGCCCCGGAGTCTACAGCCGCCTCACGTCCTACCAAAATTGGATCCGGGAATATATCCCCAACCTGGAGTTTGTCAAGGATTCTAATGGCCAGGAACCTCGTGACAGGGCAGACATAAAGGGGCAAAATCACCGTGAGAAAGAGTTCATGTGTTTTGATAAAAAGGAGTAGCTTGGCAGCTGGACATCACATCGACGGATAAATAGATGTGTGTTCATATACGTGCCAGAATTACGGGTATTTGTGGAAATGGTGTGAATTTCCTGGAATTTCAAACATTTGACTTTAGGTATCTCTAAATATTTCAGGCCTTCTGATGTTTTGTAAGTGAATTGCTTACGGCTTTCGCAAAGTTTTTTGTCTGGGAATTTCCTTAGTTTATGTGATCTGCAAAACCTTGCTGCAGTTAGTTATATTTTTCTTCTGATAAAGCATATATTTTGCTATCAGAGGTGCGGTAGCTTTTTTCAGTCACACACAAGATAATGCAGCATTCCAATATTTCACCACCGGAGTGTATGACTTCTTTGGTCCAGAGACGTTTAGCTGACGGAGGTTGCACACTCTGCTGGCTGTGCCGTTGGGGAAACGTGACCTTCTCAGCAGCTGTTGTTAGACTCCTTCGCCCTTGCATTTTTGACACAGCTTGGTGACTCTGCAGGCAGTGTTTGTGGAACCCTTGGTCCAGAGAGATTAGTCTCAGGGAGTCTTCATTCTTGGATGAAGTTTATAAACTCTGTGTCCTTGGGTTGAAGTTCTCAGAAGGTTCCACATGTGGTAGGAGATAACAGGGACAAATGAGTCTCTCCTCTGCGAATGCCAATCCAGATCCTTCTCACCACTTGTTTAACAAGGGCTCAGGTCCTCAAAGGGGCTGAATTTTAATGGGAGTTTGAAGATCTCGGCCTAGGAGTCTGAGCTGAACCCTAGAGAAGCCAATGGCTCATTACTGTTGTTTGGTTCTCCAGCTCCACCAAGGGGAAGAGCAGAGGGAATTGTCTCAGTTTTCAGCAAGGCTTAGATATCAGGAAATATTTCCTAAATCTAAGGTGAGGTCAGTGCTGGACGAGGTTTCCTGGGCGGTCCTGGAAATCCCATTGCTGGAGGTTTTTAAGAACAGGTTCAGGCTGGACAAACACCTGTCAGGGAGGGTGTTTGGTTGACTTGGTCCTGCCTCGGCATGGCGAGAACAGAAAAGATGCCCTCTTGTGGCCCCACCCAGTCCAACTTTTCTGTGACAGGCACCTCTCGAAAATTGACACATCCTGAATTGTTCTCCTCCCCCAGAGCTCACCTCCAATCCGCTGGCCACTGTTGAGGCCTTTTTTTGTTGTTTAATGTTTCCAGCGTGCGTGCTGGATATGCTCACGACTGGATTCTTCTTTCTAAGCCAATAAAATCCTTTCATCCCAAACGCAGCCTTTCCGAGTTAATAAGCGAGGGAAATAAACAGCAGCTGGGAGGCCCTTCTGTTCCAGACATTCAGGGTGGGAGAGGCTTAACTTCAGATCCTCCGGGTTTGTTTGTTTTTTTTTTGGGTCTGCCATTAAAACTGGTCCAAGTTGCAACGGTAGCCACAACTCAGAGAAAGCACAGACAGGGCGTCTCCGTCGGGGAATGGATGGTCGGGGATGGTCCTGCCCCGGGTGGGGGATGGGCAAGGTGAGCCCAGATGGGGCATCTCCGTCACGGCTGCAGGACAAGCTAACGGGTTCACTTTAGTGCTGGCACGACGTTCCCTTCCCAGAGACGGGAATTCAGGGTCCCCTGGCCTCCAGCCAGTTCTCTGCCGCAGACTCAGGTGGGGGTTGCGCAGGGGATAAGAAGGGAACACGTGCAGCTGTGCACATCTGGATGTGAGCCAGAGACACAGCTCTCCCCCCACCACCCTGCAAGGCCCAGAGGCGCTGGGAAAGGAGGCAAAGAGGTGAAGGGGGAGCTGGTACAGACAGCTCCCTGCTGGATTACTTCCAGCCCTGGGTGAGCTTGTGGGCACCAGCCAGATGCTGCCGGCTCTCACGGTTGAGCTGAAAGCTATATTAAAATCAGAGAGGACATTTAACCCTCTAGAGCTTGCACTTAGGATCCTCCCTTGAGGCTGGGGTAGTGTGTGTATGGATTGAAGCCAGGAGTCCTGGCTCCCAGGACCCCCTGCTCTAACCACTAGACCCTCCCCTCCCTTCCCAGAGCTGGGAATTGAACCAGGAGTCCTGGCTCCCAGCTGACCCTGATAGCCCCCAAATGGAGCCTCCGTCTCCGCCAGGCAACATTGCTGGCCCAGGCCTTTTCACACGCGAGCCTGCGAACGGCGAACAATATGTTCACGCCAAGCTCCCTGGAGGGCGTGGATGTCCTTAGCTCAAGCCATGGCTGAGATTCTCCCCCCCCCCCCCCTTTCATTTCCTGCCAGATGTTGCGTTTTACACACAACCCCTGAGCTGTGATTTATAGACTGTAAGCTGATCCCCGGCCTTTGGGGGTGTCGGGGGGGGCGGGGAGCGGAGCTGCTGAGTGGAAAACACAGGAAGACGGGAACAGAGCTAGCCGGGATCCAGGTCGGCTCCGGCCATACAAATCAGGGGCTCCAAACTGGGCTGGGACAGCACAGAGCACCATGGAGGTAACTTGCACCTGGGGCGCTGGGCGGGGGGCTGGAAAGTAGGGGGCAGATTCAGCTAAGTGAGAGCAGAGGGGGAGCTGGGAAGTGGGGCCACGCACTGTCTTATATCGCATTAAGATCTCTGCTTCTGCAAGTGGGTCTGTTTCAATGCTAGCAGGCAGCAACTGATATAAACTCTCGTTATCCAGCCAGCCATCGTCACATGGATCTAGTTAGCAATTCCCGGACATCCCTTCTCGCCCTCTCTATCTAGCCATACCCATGCATACCCCTTTCTATGTACCTAGCTGTCTACCTATCCCCATAACTCATTTCTCTTTATCTATCTATGTATCTATCTATCTATGTGATTAACATAATTAATGCCAATCAACATGAGTTTATGAAAATAGTTCTTGTCAAATTTACTTGAGATTTTTGTTGCTGCGATTACAAGTTTGAGTGATAAAGGTAACAGTGTTGATGGAACATATATAGACTTCTGCCGGACATTTAACTTCGTACCGCATGATATTTTGATTAAAAACCTAGAAAGATTTTTTAAAATGTCCATGGCCCACATTAAATGGATTAAAAACTGACTAACTGATAGGTCTCAAAATGTAACTGTAAACAGGGAATCGTCACCGAGCGGGTGTGTTTCTGGAGGGGTCCCAGGGAGCAGGGAGCGGGTTCTTGGCCCTACGCTGTTTAACATATTTAACATATTTATCAACGACTTGGGAAAACCATGAAATCATCACTGATAACGTTTGCGGATGACATGCAAATTGGGGGAACAGTAAACAATGAAGAGACGAGTCACTGATACCCCGCAAGCTGGATTGCTTGGTAAACTGGACTCAAGCAAACTATGTGTTGTAATATGGCTAAATGTAAATGTATGCATCTGGGAACACAGAACGTCGGCCGTACCTGCAGGGTGGGAAGCCGTGACTTTGAAAGAGATTTGGGGGTCATGGTGGATAATCAGCTGAACATGAGCTTCCAGTGCCAAAAGGACCAATATGCGATCTTTGGCTGTGTAAACAGGGGATTGTCGAGGAGAAGGAGAGAGGTTATTTTCCCTCTGGGTTTGGCCCTGTGCAACTGCTGCTGGGATCCTGTGTCCAGTTCTGGTGCCCACCACCCAAGAAGGACGTTGATCAATTGGAGAGGGGGTCAGAGAAGAGCCATGAGAATGTTTGAATGACTGGAAAACCTGCCTTAAAGTGAAAGACTCCAGGAGCTCAATCTATTTAGCGTAACAAAGAGAAGGTTCCGGGGTGACTTCATCCCAGTCCATCAATACCTAGATGGGGAACAAATATATAATAATAGACTCTTCCATCCAGCAGAGAAAAGGTCTAACATGATCCAACAGCTGAAGGCTGAAGCTAGACCAGTTCAGAATGGAAATAAAGCATCAGTTTTTTGCAGTGAGGGGAATTAACCATTGGGAAGTGAACATTTGGAAATGGCGAATTAAAGCGAGGCACTTCTATGACAATCAGGGTCCAGCCACCTCCAGGGAAGAACAAGAATAAGCAACTGAAGCAGCTGTCACTGGATGCCCAGCGGGTCTTTCATGGAACGTGAGGGCCGGTCGGAGCGCCGTAGCCAGGGTGTCCGTGGAGAGCCTGGTCGTTGTAACCATGGCACCACTGAGAATTCAGGCAGGTTTCCCTCCTTCAGGGAGGACGAATTACAGGGGAAAAGTCCGAGTGTCGTACTGGTCTGGGAGAGTCCCAAAACATCACCAATTTCCAGGCTATGTGGAACTATTCATTCAATCTCGGGGGTGGGAGGAGGGGAATATATGGGGCTCTGCCCCCCATCATCTCAGAGCAGGGAGAGGGTGTGACTCAGGGGTCTGTAGATGAAGATCCTTTCCTCACTCAGTGTCTCTCTCTCTCTGGTTGCTACAGGCATCCTTGCTGGTCCATTTCCCGCTGCTCCTCTTCCTCCTGGCTCGGGTTCCCACGACCAATGGTCAAGCCATCAATGGTCCAGGTAAGTCCCGACTCCCATTCCAAGCCGCATCCCGGCTGTGCGTAGCCTGCCCTGTCACCTGCTAGCGACTGGCCAGGGCATAGAGGCCCTAGAGGGTCAATGCGGTGCTGCTAGAGGGCAGAGCTTGAGAGTGCATGCCCAGCTCAGGATACACTGCGGAAAGGGTCTTGCTAATGCTCTCTCCACCGGGCAGCCCAGCAGAAGTTGTGTGCGGACGAATCCTTCCCCCTGGATTGTGAGGACATCTACGACCAGGGATCAGAGCTGGACGGCTTCTATCTGATCTACCCATCCGGCCCCAACATCCCTGTGCCGGTCTACTGCGACATGACCACGGACGATGGGAAATGGACGGTATGCAGAGGCATGGGTACAATCCCCCCACACACACACTCTAACCACTAGCCCCCACTCCCCTCCTAGAGCTGGGGATAGAACCCAAAAATCCTGGCTCCCACCCCCCACCCCCCACCCAGCCCTGGGTGGCTCCCCTGCCCCATTCCGGTAGAGATCTGTCCCTGATTGGCTCAGCCCTAGATCCATCACCCACAGAGGTTTCAGGCCATAAGAGACGTCCTGCCAGACCTAAGGCAGGGCCCCGGCATCTGACCCCTCCCTCTCCATCACACCTCCAGGTGTTCCAGAAGCGCTTCAATGGCTCAGTCAGCTTCTTCCGGGGCTGGAACGACTATCGGTTCGGATTCGGCAGGGCCGACGGGGAGTACTGGCTGGGTAGGTGATGGGACTGGTGCCTGGCCCCGCAGCCGGCAGGGTCAACCTCCCCCGGCCAACTCATCCTACCCGTCCTAATCTCTGCCACACTGTCCCTCCACCCATCCGTCGCTCTGTGCCTGTCCACTTCATCTAACCTATCCATTCACCCCTCCATATCTCCCTCCATCCACCCCACCATGTCCCCCTCCATCCACCCATCCACCCATTCATCCACACACTCCCCTCATCCCTCTATCTACTCTATCTATCCATCCATACCTATACACTCTCCCCCTGTTCCCATTACAATCATGGAAGATGCAGGTTGGAAGGGACATCAGGAGGTATCTAGTCCAACCGCCTGCTCAAAGCAAGACCAACACCAACTAAACCATCCCAGCCAGGGCTTTGTCAAGCCGCAGCTTAAAAACCTCTCAGGATGGAGATTCCACCACGTCCCTAAGTAACCCATTCCCGTGCTTCACCACTCTCTTAGTGAAAAACTTTTTCCTAATATCCAACCTAGACCTCCCCCATTGTAACTTGAGACCATTGCTCCTTGTTCTGTCATCTACTACCATTGAGAATAACCTAGTGCCATTCTCCCTGAATCCCCTTTCAGGTAGTGAAAGGCTGCTATCAAATCCCCCCTCACTCTTCTCTTCTGGAGACAAAAAAAAGCCCAGTTCCCTCAGCCTCTCCTCATACATCTTGTGCTCCACCCCCTAATCATTTTTGTTGACCTCCACTGGACTCTCTCCAATTTGTCCACATCTTTCCTGTAGTGGGGGGCCCAAAACTGGACACAATACTCCAAATGTGTCCTTACCAATGCTGAATAGAGGGGAATAATCACTTTCCTCAATCTGCTGGCAATGTTCCTACTAATGCAGCCCAATATGCCATTAGCCTTCTTGGTAACCAGGGCACACTGCTGACTCATCTCCAGCTTCTTATTCACTGTAACCCCCAGGTCCTTTTCTGCAGAACTGCTGCCTAGCTAGTCAGCCCCCAGTCTGTAGCTGTGGTTGGGATTCTTCCTTCCTAAGTGCAGGACTTTGCACTTGTCCTTGTTGAACCTCATTCGATTGCTTTTGGCCCAATCCTCCAATTTGTCTAGGTCACTCTGTATCATAACGCTGCCTTCCAGGGTATCTACCACTCCCCCAGTTTAGTGTCATCTGCAAACTTGCTGAGGGTGCAATCTACCCCATCCTCCAGATCATTAATGAAGATGTCTCCCCCCATCCTGTCCCCAACTTCCCTGCTCCAGCCCCACAAGCCACCTAGGCCAGATGCCCTGGGGGGAGGAGGGGATGGCTCTGAGCCCACAGCAGCCTCCTGTCTTCTGGGGTGGGGAGGAAGGAAAGGGGCTTGTACCAGAGCAGGGGGCTTTGCAGAGGGGGGTGTCTATCATGCTTGGTCAGACCCTCTGTCCTGGCCCCAGGGATGCCCACCCCCAAAGATTTAACCCTTTCCCTGCTGGATCACTCCCAGCACATACACAGCCTCCCTCCCCCACCCCGCGGTTAACACTTTCCCTGCTGGATCCTCACACACGTTCCCTCCCCCCGCCCCGGCGCAGGCCTGCAGAACATCCACCTGCTGACCCTGAAGCGGAAGTACGAGCTGCGCGTGGACCTGGAGGACTTTGAGAACAACACGGCCTGGGCCAAGTACGCCGATTTCTCCCTGTCGCCCCACGCCATCAGCGCCGAGGAGGACGGCTACACCCTGCACGTGGGGGGCTTCACTGATGGCGGGGCAGGTGAGAGAACCCAGGCGTCCAGGCATGGGACCCACGGAACCCCAGGCCCCTCCTGCAGGCAATGATTGAACCAGGGGGTCCTGATTCCCACCTTCCTGGTCCAACCCGCCAGCCCCCACTCCTCTCCCAGAGCTGGGGATAGAACCCAGGAGTCCTGACACTGATGAAGAAGTCAGTGTTAGTCTCCTCTGAGTCAAAACCCCAGCTATCTCACCCCAGAGGTGGCTGCATCTCAGTCCAGGCAAGCCAACCCTGGGCAGTGTCCCTGTGCGGCTGTTCCCCAGCTGCCCTGCCTCAGAGGTTGCTGCATCTTAATGCTGGGGCTTGTTGTCCTGCCACTCAGAGCCCTGACATCACCCCCTCCACCCCCTCGTCCCCGCTGTATTGTGAGTGCAATCCCACACCAGATGAGGCAAGGGGACCAATGGACACTGATGCCGTCGCTTGGCAACCCTGGTCATCCAGTTCCAGAGACCAATCCCAGAGCTTTGATGGGGTCCCGGGGCCTTCCTTAGCTTCCCTCTCATCAGCCAAAAACCACTGAGGAAACCAAAGGAGGCCAGGAATGGAGATGCCCCCATCCGGGCCCATCACGTCGTCCCTTCCCCTCTCTCTCTGTCTCTGTCTCCCCCCATCCAGGTGACTCCTTATCCTACCACAACGGGCAAAAGTTCTCCACCTTTGACCGCGACCAAGATCTCTATGTCCAGAACTGCGCCGCCCTCTCCTCTGGAGCCTGGTGGTTCAAGAGCTGCCACTTCTCCAACCTCAACGGCTTCTACCTGGGCGGCGCCCACCTGTCCTACGCCAACGGCCTCAACTGGGCCCAGTGGAAGGGCTTCTATTACTCGCTCCGCAAGAGCGAGATGAAGATCCGGCGCATCTGAGCAGCCGGGTAGCTCCCGCCTCCCCCGGGATTAGGGCCAGGGAGCCAGGTGGAGTTAGGGGGAAGGAGTGGCGGGGGGCAGGGAGGAGAAGGGTGGAGCCGGGGTCCAGAAGGGGGGTGGGGGAGGAACCGTCGGGATTGGGCCTGTAGGAGTGGGCGCCGGGGCTCACTGGGGCTGGGGACGTGAGTTTGAATCCCGGCACTGGGGGTGCACCAGCCCGGTCTCAGGGTTTGGAGAAGAGACAGCAGGGGGGCTGCGGGTCAGGACTGAGGGGCCCTGACAGAGTTGTGATGGGCGGGGAGCCCAGGTCTGGGCTAGCAGGGGGCTGCAGGTCGGGAGTGAGGGGCACCCACCCCAGAGACTGGCTCCTGTCCCCTTGTCCCCCACTCTCTGTCCCCTAATAAAGCTCTGTCCCCTGAGACTCCTCTCTGGCTCTTTGCAGGGCACGGGGAGGGGGAGGATGCTGGGGGTGAGTCGTAGCCCGAATCCCTGCCAGAACACGTGGGGTCCCCCAGTCCCTGCCAGAAACTCTCCCCCTCACAACAGTCCTTGGAGTGACACAAGGTGTCAGCTCAGTTTGCCCCCAAAGGCCTTGCATTGGGGAGAAGGGCTGGGGGTGCTGCCATCCCGGACGCCTGGGTCCCATTCTTCATCCCACTACTGGAACCGCCTCTCCCAGCCCCATGTCAGGTTTTGGCGGGGTCCCATGTTAGCCAGGAGGGGAGGGCCCCAAGACTGGGGGTGAGATGGAGGCATCTCAGAGAGAGTCATCGCTGGTCACAAGTCTCAACCCTGCCTCTCCTGCTACCCAGTCCCACAATGCATCGCAAATGATCCCACCGTGCCTCCTGCAAGGGGCCTATGGAGAGACACCACAGGCATCCCACAATGCACTAGTGTGGTGGCTCCCTGGCATCTGAGCTGCCCTTCTTCCACAACACACGGCAAATTACCCAGAAGCCCCTGCTGCCCTGCCCCAGACAGGATGGGATCCCTAGTGTCCCTCGATGCACTTAGGTGGCGGTTTCATGGCTTTGCCCCACAATGCATTGCAAATTTCCCAGCAAGCCTTTCTGCATTGAGCTGGAGAACCATCACCAGTATCCTACAATGCACTGGTGTGGTGGCTCCATGGGGTTCGCGCTACCTTTCTCCCACAATGCAATGCAAATGTCCTTGCTGCATGACGCTGTACAGAGGGGCCTCACTGGTATCCCACAATGCTTTGCTGCACAACTGTCCTTGTGTCTGCCTCCCTGAGGGAGATGGGCTGGGCTTGGACCCCACAATGCATTGCAAACTACCCAGCAGCCCTAGCTACAAGGCCCCATTCAGGTTAGCATCGCTAGCCTCCCACAATGCACTTGGGCATCAGCTACATGGCTGCCTCCAACAATGCACTGCAAATTGCCTAGCAGCCTTTGCTGCACCGCCCTGAACAGGGTACAGTCACTAGCGTCCCACAATGCACTGCATGGAGCTGCTCCCTCCCCTGCCCCCAGGGGCATTGTGGGGGCGTGGCTCAGGGCTGACTCCTCTCAGGCCTTGCCCTGCTCCTGGGTGCCAACCCCTCCACAATGCCATCCTTCCATCAGCCTCCAGGCAAAAAGTCTCACTCCAACTGGGGGGCTTGGCTGGCTCAGGGGGGTGGGGAATGGGACACAGGCCTTTCCCCTCTAGGGGGTACTAGGTCTGACTCTCCTGTCACAGTGCTAGGTGCGGCACAAAGACATCACCCCTCTCGTGCTGCCTAAAGAGGGCAAAGATGGAGGGAAGAGGAAAAAGTCTCTGGCATCCACACGGGGCTCAGATTTCCGGGCAGAGACTCTGCGCCACACGCTCGCCACAGTTACTCAGCAATCACTCACGAATTTCCCTGGACACTGAGGAGCCACCAGCAGAGCGGGCAAAGGCCCCGGCCAGAGTGGTGCAGGGCTTGCCACTGCAAAATGCAAACGCCAACAATAAACAAACAGGGCGGAAACTTGCAGAGCCGGCGCCCCTCAGAGGGGAAAGGCCCCGTGTCTCGGTCCCAGCCCCCCTGAGCCAGCCAGCCCCCCCGGGACAGGAGCTAGATTCTTCCTCCTGTGCTTGTATCCCAGATTTCTTGGTCAACGCCTGGGCGCAGACGGACGTTCCAGTCCTAGAGCTGCCCGCTTCTAGATCCCGTAAGGCCCAGCTGTTCCCTCCGTGCATACCACTTCCCACGGCTTGGGGGACCTAACCAGACGCGGAGCCCTGAGCAGAAACAGGCATGGACGAGAGGATCTCAGAATATCTTCCACTCCGGGAGGAATGACACGGTTTAGAGGAAGGTGCCCCGCTGGGCAGAGTGGGGGAGAGAACCCAGGAGCCCTGGCTCACAGCCTCACTGCAGGGAGAAGGGCACGGCAGAGGGGTGACCTTGGTGGCCGGGAGGGCATGGTCCCGGGAGAGCAGGGCTGGGCAGATTCCGAACTGGGCACGGCTCAGAGAAACTGGACAGAGTCCGACCCTTCGGCCTTAGCACCTGCTGCTGCCCCTCTGCAGGGAATCCGTTGGACCAACCACAAGATGCTGCCTGGCCCTCTCCCCATCCCCCTCCCAGAGCCAGGAGAGAACCCAGAAGTCCTAGCTCCCAACCCTCTCCCAGCTCTTACCCACTAGACTTCACCCCCCCGCCCTGGGTCAAGGCGAGAACCCAGGAGTCCTGGCTCCCAGCCCTCTCCCCCCCGCTCTGACCCACCAGACGTGTCTAGGCAGCTGTGTTTCCTGGCTTGCTGCTGTTATATCTGGCCACTGCCCAAGGCCCTGCAGCCAGAGCGAGACAGCTGGAGGGATGAGCTCACGGCACACGGGGCCCGGAGACGCCGTTCCCCGGCCAACAGCTCCGCCGGGCCCCTGATGGGCGCCCAGCCTGTATCCCTACGTGCCCCAGGGGGCTGCAGGCCAGCAGTGAGGGGCACCAGCAGAGCTGAGGCCGGGTTGGGCGCACTGGGCCCATCTAGCCCGGTACCCCACCTCCCTGCTAATCCAGATGAGACTCCCCCTCATTCTATTTAACTTGGTTTCTCCACCCCACCCCACCCCCACTGCATGTATCACACGGAGCCAGCCCCTCCCAGGTGATGATATGATCCCTCCCCATTCCCCACCCTATGCTTGTGCCCCCCACCCTGCTCCTCCTCCCCCACTGCCAGGACCCCTCCCAGATCCTCCCCCCCCAGCTCTTCCCACCTCCCCCATTGGGGGATCCCTCCCCCATCCAACCCCACCAACCACCCATTGCCCCTCACCCTGGTCTCTGGTCTCCCTGCAGCCTGCGCCCGCCCCTCCCACGCTGGCCGGATTGTGGGGGGCAGGGCAGTCACGGAGGGAGCATGGCTGTGGCAGGCCAGCCTGTGCCTCCTGGACTCACAAGTCACGCATCGATCAACAGTGGGTGCTGACAACCCCAGAGGTGACGGGGGCAGGGGTGTCCCGGACACCTGGGTCCCATCCCCTGGGGAGCAGGGCGACGGTCCCAAACGTCTGGGTCCCAAACCCTCACTCCCTGTGGGATCTGGGGGCTCTGCTGAACGGGCTGCCTGGGTCCCATCCAATCACGTCCCCCGGGGGCTGGGATTGATGCCATCCCGGGCGCCTGGGTCCCATTCACTGCCCTGGTCTCTGGGAGCTCTGCAGGGGCTCCCCCCCATCGCCTGGGTTCTATTCCTCATCCCAGGCTCTCCCCTTGCAGCCTCTCTGACCCCGCCCTGGAGACGCCTAGAGGAGACGCCTGCCAGGTGAACGCCGCCCTCCAAAGGCTGCTCCCTGTAACTGCAGCCTCCCCCGCCCTCTAGTGGCTGCTCCCTGTTACTGCAGCTTCCTCTCCCCACGGCCCTGTGAGTTAACCATTTAGCTCCCGCGCCGAAGGCAGGGAAATGGGCTGCTGACGGGCGTCACGGGTTCAATTCATTGCACTGTCTCTGGGAGAAATCATCCAGCAACCCTTGCTGCACGGCACCTCAGCCTTCCCACAATGCATTGCGCAGCTCCAGGGAAATTATTGCAGTGCCTCAGCCTTCCACAATGCACTGGGTGCTGGGTGCTGGAGGGGGGATTACTCAAGGACCATTGTGGTGTGGTGTCTTGAGCTTCCCACAATGCAGTGGGGTGGTAGCTATGATTGGCATCTCCTGCTCTTCCTGGACCCTGTAAGCACAATGATTTTGAACGGGACTAGGAGAAATTCCCCAGTAGCCCTTACCAAATGTAGGGGGATGTGACAGAAGACCCTTGGCTGAGTGGGGGATGGGGGACCCCAAAAGGTTGAGGGCAGGGAGGGAAGACCCGGGGAGGGCGGTATTGGTGTGATGGGAGCTTCCCTATCTGGGTGGGGGAGAGACAAAGGGGACCCCAGATGGGTGGAGGAGGGAGAGATGACAGCCCCCTGGCTGAGTGAAGGAAATGGATCCCCAACTGGTTGGGGATGAGGGAGCCCCACTTGGGTGGGGGAAGGAAAAGGGGCACCAGCCCTGCCTGGGTGACTAACTCCCCACCTCTCTGTTTCAGGGTGACTCCAGGGGCCCCCTGGTCTGCCCATGGCGGGGAGCCTGTCTCCTGGCAAGGATAATGAGCTGGGGGTTCTTGTGTGCTGCCCCCAACCAAACAGGGGTCTACAGTCAGGTCAGTGCCTCCAGCCGCTGCATACGGGAGCACGTCCCAGATACGTCCAGAGGTGATTGGATACTCCAGCGCCTCCTGCAGGGTGAACCCAGGCATCCTGCCCCAACCAGCTGCTGCTGGCTGCTTCCTGTGGGGAATGGGGGCGGAAAGCCTGGTAAGGGGTGCCACGCTGCAGGGTTATTCCAGGGCTGGGGGAGCAGTGGGCTGTGGGTCAGGACTGAGGAACACCGGCAGAGCTGGGGAGTGGGGGGGACCAGGATAATTCCTTTCATGTTCTTTTGTTGCTTTATTATAACTACAATTTAATCATATAATTATTTAATACCAATTTATAGGTTTAGCACATTCTAATGTGCCGAGTAATGGTGACTTCCTGCTTGTGGCATATGTAAATAAGGCAAATTAAAACAGAAATGGGGGGTAGAGGAGACTGAAGCCACAAATATGTTGACAATCACACCCCCAACTCCTGCATAACAGTGACACCCGCCTGGTTTGCTGTGGGCCGGGGATACAGATCTTTTTCATTCGTGAATGTTTCCAAGGCAGAAATGGTATAAAATAGATCTATATTTTAGGTTGGGGCAGGGGGAACATGTGTCTGTGTGTTTGTGTCAGGAAAAAAACTGGTTCAAAACCTGTGTGTGGACCAGAATGAATATGACACGCTGAGCAGGGGACTCAGCTTTGGCGCCTCCGGCTTGAGTAGCTGTGCCTCAATTTCCCCTTTTTAGAGGGAGTGTCTTCCCTAGCTTCATTCAAGTCTGCACCAAGGGGGGCACTTCTCCCCACCCACCACGCCAGAGGCAGCGGCCTGCTGGGTTGGGCCCGTGGGTCAGGTGCAGTGGCACTGCCAGGCCAGTCTTCCAGATTATTTCCCATCATGCAACCTAACCTCTTTGTGCCCCTCCTTGGCACCCCCATTTCAAGTGTGTCTTTGCAACAGGCATCCTAACTGGGTGGGGGGAGGGAAATCACCCCCCGGCCCTCCAGGTTAGACCTTCGTTGGGCAGCTGGCAAATTTATGCCCTATCTTACAGATGTTGCATCTCAGGTCTTTGGGATCCCTTGGCTGGGTCTACATAGGTTCGCCATCCTGCCCTCAGACCCAAGAAATTACCCCTTTGCACCCAGTGAGTAGTGATAGAATGTGAATAGGTAAACTGAGTCACACTGAGCATGCCTTAAAATTTCCCACACTCTCTCTCTAGCATTACAATGCCGCTGCAACCACCATTCATGCCAGACCCAAGCTATCCCCGGACCAACCTCAATCATGGCTGCACTAATTATTTCCAAGAGAAAATGTTTTAAATATTTTATTACACTGAAGCAAATAAAACTTCCAGTAAATTTTTAAGAACCAACTTTGGAGAAGTGGGGTCTACTTTCCTTTTGATTTAGCTTAATTTGCTCTGTAGAATCAAAATCCATCTTTACTCCTAGACAGAGACATTTATACTTTAATTTTTTTTTTAAACTAAGAAAATTCTCAGCCAAAAAACCTTTGTTATGCTGAATAAATTCAATAAATTGTTAACCATGGCCTTTCAATCCTTGATGCCTGATTTTATTTAATTTAATTTGGTCTCCACTGAAGAATACACTCTTTCTTTATAGCTAGATGTGATGTAGTGGTTAAAAAAAAGAAGAAGAAGAAGAGGGTACAGTAAATTTGATATTTCCCAACTGAGATGTTAAACTCCATATACCGCAAAGGAGATACAGGTAAACTCCATTTATCCACGCTTACCCTTGAAAACACTACTCATAGATAGGAAGAGGTATTTTGTTAGAAGACCCTGCCTTTCTGCAAATAATTGGAAATTCCAAGACAAAAACTTTGTGAAGTGAAGGATGTAGTTACATATCCTTATATTCGAAATCTATTGGAGATGTACATTTAGCAAAAGGTTTTGTCGTTGGAAGAAAGATGGGGAGCCTGACCACACAGGAAACCAGTTCCTAGTCTTGACACACTGGGAATGCAGCCGGAAAGCCCCTTGCCATACAGAGCTAGGCAGGGGGAACCAACCAGCATGAGCGGCGTCTTTTGGTGGTGTCCCTCAGGAAGCAGGTCAGACTTGCAGGAGGAAGTGGCTTGACAGCATAGTACCTGGGAGCATGAGGGCTACATGGATGGATGCCCACGGAGATGTCCAGGATGGGGGATGCTAGCTGACTAGAGAAAACTGCAGCAGCCCCAGAAAAGGATGGGGAACCAGCTGCTGTGTGGTATGGAAACTGGCTGCTGGCTGCCTTGGGGAATAGACAGTGCTTTGCTCTGCCACCACCCCCAGCCAGGTTCCCCGTCTCCAGAACCAGCATGATGTCGTGGAGACAGGAGACGAGGGGCAGACCCTAACAGCTGAGGAAGCGGAACCTGCCCCCAGGCTGGGAGGTTCTTGGCCTCCACATCCAAGACGAGACGTTGGGCGCTAGTGGTTGAAGACACCCTTCTAAGGGGGCTGCCCTCTGCTGACCTGATCTGGCTGCCTGCCCAGAGACCATGTCCGAGATGTTACGGAAAGGTCACCGAGGCTCATCCACCCCTCTGACCACTACCCCATGCTTCTCATCACCGTGGGCATGAATGGCACCATCCAGTCTGGTCCTGAGCAGAGCAGCAGTGACCATAGAGCAGGAGCGAAGGTGAGGGGCTGGGGTGCAGGTTGTGTTCTCATCCATCCTCCCAGGTGAGGGTCAAGACCTGGGCAGGGACATGCACACCCTGGAGATGACAATAAGGTCCTAGGAGCAACAAGAGGCAAATCAGTGAGGGAATCTCCTCAGCATCTAAGATGTCTCTACATGCACCCAAGGGATGTGGGGAAGAAATGAGAAGAACAGGAAGTCTTAGTACATGGGGTAAGTCATGACTTAACTGGCATCACAGAGAGTTGGTGGAATGAATCTCATGGTAGGAATATTGGTCTAGAGAGGAATAGCTTGTTCAGGAACAACGTACAAGGGAAAAAGGGAGGAGGAGGAGGTGTTGCATTATGTAACAGAAATGTATACACTTGTTATGAGGTCCAGAAGGACTCCTGTTCAAAGCCTCTGGGTGAAGATAAAAGCAGGGGGGGTGGAAATAGGGGTAACGTCATGGTAGGGGTCTACTGTAGACTTCCAAATGAGAAGATGGAGAAGGCATTTCTAGAACAACTACTGAAATATCCAAATCACAAGACCCGGTCGTAATGGGAGACTTTAACCACCCAGACATCTACTGGAAAAGTAACATGGCAAAACACAAAATATTCAGTGAGTTCTTGGCATGTGCTGGAGACAACTTCAAGTTTCAAAGAAGGAGGAAGTAATTGGAAGAGGTGGGGGCAGCTATTTTACACTTAATTCTGGCCAACAGGGAGGAATTGGTAGCGAATCTGAAGGTGGAAGGCAATTTGGGTGAAAGTGATTGTGAAATGATAGATTTCATGGTTATAAGGAAAGGAAGGGGTGGTAGCAACAGAATAACGACAATGGACTTCAAAAAAAATGCCCTTAACAGAGAAGTGGTGGGTAAGGTCCCATGGTGTGTCCAGGGCAGCCACCTGAAAATGTTAAGTTCAGGGCCTGCTGTAAAAGGAGAGCAGATTCTCCCAGCACTGGTGGGTGACACTGAAGTCAGACTTCCCAACCAGCCACAAACTGCTTCTGATTCCCCAAACCGGTTATCAAGAAGCCCAAAATAAAAATATACACAGCCCCCTTTTATTGCATTTCAGTCTCTGGCTTCCAATCAGCCACTAGGTCCAGTAAAGAAACCAGTTATTTAAACTCTATGCTCTTAACCAAAAGGTTTCTTCTGACCCCAAAGAGTCAGCCACCGTACCAGATCAATATACGTTTGGATCTTACCCAAAATACCATGCTGCCAGCCAATCCTTTAGTAACTAAAATTAAAGGTTTATTATAAAAAGAAAGGAACAAACCGTAAGAGAAATGTTAAAGGATTAAAGCAATCAGATACATACAAATGATTTGAAAGTCCATATATATCAGGTTTCTAGAAGAATTGTGGAGTTTGCAGGCTTGTATAGTCCCTCTGGTGTACATCCAGTACTTGGATGGGTCTCAGTCCTTTGTTTCACAGCTTCAGTTGCAGATGACTTGATCCAGAGGTAGATAGGTGGCTGAACCTGACTGAAGACAAAATGGATCCCAGGCACCTGCCTTTTATGTCCTCTGGCCCCTGCCATGCTGCTTGTGGAATTTCACAGGAACCAAAATGGAGTCCAGAGTCACACGAGTAAGTCCTGGTGACTCATCAGGTATATCCCTGGCTTCTCCCTCTGTGCCCCTTGCACCTGTGAATGTCTTAATGGGCTATTAAGCAGGCCATCCCTGCAGGCCATCCCTGCCATCCTGTCTGGGGCATTACCCAGACCCAGCACAATTTGAAATACAGATATAGCAACCATATCCATAACTTCCATTACACATATAACACATGAACATAAACATTATCATCTTACTTAGCACATTATATCCTTTCTAGCAGTACCTGACATGGCATATCTCACATGATGTCAAACAATATCATAAATGCCCCCCTTCCCCGCAATCCAGCCAGCATGACACATGGGAAGAAAATCTAAGGAAGAAAAGAGTTCTGGAGAGTTTGCAGTTTCTCAGCGAGACAATATGAAAGACACAGCTACAAACTATCCTGATGGAAAGGAAAGCTAGGAAGAACAGCAAGAGGCCCATGGATCCATCAGGAGCTTTTTAATGACCTGGAACTCAAAAAGGAATCCTACAAAAAGTGGAAACATGGACAAATGTATGAGGTATACAAAAGAATAGCACTAAGAATAGCTTGTAGGGACAAAATCGGAAAGGCTAAGACACAAAATGAATAACACTAAGCAAGGGACAGAAAAGGTAATAAGAAGAGGTTGCATTAGGAGCAAGAGAAAGATGAAGGAAAGCGTAAGTCTATTACTTAGCAAGGAAGGAGCACTAATATCAGATGCCATCCAAAAGGCTGAGCTGTTTAATGCCTATTTTGCCTCAGTCTTCTCTAAAGAGATTGTGATAGGATGCTTAACACAATTAATATTAGCAACAAGGGGGAAGACACACAAGCCAAAATAGGAAAAGAGCAGGTTAAAGAATAATTAGATAAGTTAGATGTCTTCAAATTGGCAGGCCTGACGAAATGCACGTAGGCCACATAAGGAACTAGCTGACGCAATCTCAGAACCGTTAGCAATTATCTTCTAGAACTCAGAGCAGACGGGTGAGAACTGGGGAAGGGCAAATATAGGGCCTGTCTTTAAAAAGGGGAACAAAGAGGAGCTGTGGAATTATAGACCAGTGAACTTAACTTTGATACCTGGAGCAAATTATTAAACAATCAGTTTCTAAGAACTTAGAGGATAACAGGGTTATAAGGCAAAAACAACGAGAGTCCGGTAGCACCTTAAAGACTAATACATTTCTGTGGGCATAAGCTTTCTTGGGCTGCCACCCACTTCGTCAGATGCATGAAATGGAAATCACAGATAGGAGGTATACATATACATCCAAGGGTGAGAAACATAACAATGGGGAGGGCAAGTGCTAACAAAGTCCATTCAGTTAGAGTAGATGAGGCCTATTCACAGCTGTTGATTAGAAGGTGAGAATGTGTGAACAGTGACAATTATTTCTTGTAATGAGATAACCATTCCAAGTCCCTATTTAGACCCAGTCTGAATCAGACAATATTTTCATTAACGACTTGGATACCAGAGTGGAGAGTATGCTTATAAAATCTGCAGATTACACTACACTGGGAGGAGTTTCAAGCACTTTGGAGGACAGGATTAAAATTCAAAACAATCTTGACATATTGGAGAATTGATCTGAAACCAACAAAATGAAAGGCAATAGAGACCAGTGCAAAGTACTTCAGCTGGGAATAAAAAAATCAAATGTACAAATACTGGAAATAAGTGTCTTGGTGGTAACACTGCTGAAAAGGATCTGGGGGCTAGAGGGGATCACACATTGATGCATCACAACAGTGTGATGCAGTTGCAAAAAGGCAAATGTCATCCTGGGGTGACTTAACAGAAGTGTCATTTGTAAGACACTGGAGGGAATTCTCTCACTCTTCCTGGTGCTGGTGAGGCCTCAGCTGACGTACTGTGTCCAGTTCTGGGCACCCAAACTTGCAGAAATATGAGGAAAAGTTGGAGAGTGTCCAGAGAAGAGCAACAAAAATGATCAGAGGTTTAGAAAACCTGACCTCTGAGCAAAGATTGAAAGAAATGGATGTGTTTCGTACTGCAAAGAAAGGGGGATCTGATAACAGGCTTGAAAGATGTCAAAGGTTGTATGAGATCCAGTGTTCTCCATGCAGAGGACGAGAAGTAATGGGCTTAACCTGCAGCAATTAGGGAAAACCTTCTAACTCTAAGGCTTCTTAAGCTCAGGACCAGGTGACCGAGGAAGGTGGTGGAATCCCCATCACTGAAGGTTTTTAAGAGCAGGTTGGACAAACCCCTGTCAGGAATGGTCCAGGTTTACTTGTCCTGCCTCAGCGCAGGGGATGGATTGGACGACCTCTCGAGGTCCCTCCCAGCCCAACGTGTCTATGGTTCTGTGATTGATGTTGGTAGAGCCATTTGTCCAGCGAGGGGTTAGAGATGGGTGTCTTTCTCAGAACTGACCCGCAGGTGGGAATGATTAGACGCGCGTGTTCTTTTAGGGCAACGGCCACTCTTGTCTCTTGTGCTCTGCCATGGAGAGGGCACTGATGCCCTGAATCATGAAATGTGGCACTTGTACAGGAGGTTATTGATGGAGCTCAACGGCTTGTGTTCTCCAGTTATACTGGGGCCACTGATGGGATTCACATGCCCATGCTTTGCCCCCCAACCGCCCACCCACCAGGCCTGAGAGGTCATCAAGAGGAAAGGGTATATCTCCGTGGCCCTCTGAGGCCTGTCTGATCGCCATGGTAGGTTCACCCATGTTGGGGTGGTCAAGAGAGGTCCATGGTGCTAAGACTGTCAGAAATACAGCCCATGAGACTTGGGACTTTTGTCTCCAAGACCAGAATTAAGTTGGAGACCAGCTTCACGGGTCAGCTCCGCTGGCTGATGGAGCTATTTACGGGATACCCAGGTGGTAGAAAGGAGCTCTTCCACTGTACCCTGCACTGTGGCAGTGGTGTGCAAGGTGGGACGACTGACTGGTGGATGGAGGAATCTGGGGCTAAGGCCGGAAGCGGATCCACCTCTGACCATGGCTACTTGCCGTGCATTGCACAAGCTTTGTGTGGAGCAGGAGGGGGCGCCGGCGGAAGAGACCCTTGCTTCGGATTTGGCTCCCTTACTCGGAAATGGGGGGCTGCATTCTTAGGAACAATGGGTATCACGTAGGAGGAAATAAGGAGGTGTCTGAGACTGGAGACTATTAGTAGTTGCAGGACTCCTGGGTTCTATCCATTGCTCTGGGAGGGACGTGGGATCCACTGGGTTAGAGCAGGAGGGATGGGAGCCAGGACTTCTGGGTTCTATGCTCAGCCCTAGGAGGGGAGTGAGGTCTAGTGGGTCAGAGCGGTGGGCTGGGAATCATAGCTACATAGGACTGGAAGGGATGTCATGGATTGTGTAGACAAGTTCTCTGCTACCACAGGCCACCCTCTCCTATCAACCCCTCCATAAACTCATCAAGGTCCCTAGTGAGGGTGTTTGCTCCCATTGGAGGCTCTTCAAGATTCTTCCTTCTCTGGAGCCTTCTTCTCATTCCCAGGCCCGCATGGTCTTGGGCCAGCGCTGTCCTTCAGCTCCCACAGCTTCTTCTCTCCCCTCCAGGTGCTCCCCCTCTGATGTACTCAGAACCAGCAACCACACCCCCTCTTGGCCCATGGCTGAGCCTAAAGGAGCCCAGTCCTTTGAGTCGCCTCTCGTAAGATCCGCTCTCCGTTCCCCTGATGACTCTAGCACCTCTCTCAGCACTGAGTCCTCTTTTTTGAATGTGGGCGCCCACATTTGGACTCCTGGGTTCTTTCCCTAGCTCCAGAAAAGGAGTGGGAGCTAGTGGTTAGAGCAGAGGGGATCTGGGAGCCAGGACTCCTGGGTTCTATCCCCAGCACTGCGAGGGGAGGGGAGTGGGGTGTGGTGGGTCAGAGCAGGGGGGAAGAGGACCTGAGACCACTTTGGACAGGGATATATTTCAACCCTAGATTCCTTCAAGATCTGAACATCTGCTGACTGTGCAATGAGTCTAGCCAAAGAGCTGAGGAGGGAAATGGATGTAAAGGGGTGTTGGATAAAATCTGCCCGTTAAACCCAAAGTTGCCACATTTTGGTGTTTCAGTAACAGTCACGTTTCTTGCCGGTATCAGAGATCTTGATAACAAGTTCCCCCTGCCTAGGAGCTGCTATTAAAACCTCCCAGCCCAAGGTGAATGGGAGGAAGCAGACAGAGAGCGGGAGGTAAGAGCTAACCCTCGTATTGCCGACCCCAACATTTTCAAAAATCATGAGTCAGGCTCACCAAAAATCATGAGATGATGTAACAATAACAGATGTGGGGTTCTTTTTATTTGCCTTCTGCTTTGGGAGCCTTTAAGGTGCCCTGGGGTCACATTCTGAAGCTTTCTCCACAGCCCCAGAGGCTAGAAACTTACTTTTTCTTTATGAAGGAAGGTTGAAATTATCACATCTCTGCCTGACTCCAGGAGCTGGAGCTTTAAGGAAAACAATCATCATGAGACTTGTGACAAAAGCATGAGAGTTGGCAATGCCGTAACCCTCCTATATAACCCCGGCTCCCATTTCCAACTCCGCTGAATCAGCTGGTCCCCTGCCCTGGGGGCAGATCAGAGCTGGCACCTCCTAGAGGAAAAAGGCCTATGCCCCATTCCCCACCCCCTTGAGCCAGCCAGTCCCCCCACCCTGGCGGCCCCTAGAGGGGATGTTCCCACATGTCTGGCTATTCTGATTTCTGCTCATTTTGGGGCTTTTTCAGCTGAACCTCCCCCACCAGTGAATTTTTAGGGGATCAGATACCAGGATGTCTCCCCAGAAAGTCGCCCTCCTGCTTTTCTCTGCAGCATGGGTGCTGCCTGCTGGAACCTCAGAGGTAAGTGCCTTCAAAACAATATCCCCGCCCCGCCCCAGACATGGCTGCATCTCAGTGCTGGGAGAGCCATCCCTGTGCAGCATTGTGTGCGGTTGTTACCCAGCTGCCTGCCCCAGAGGTGGCTGCATCGCACCATTGGGGTACGTGACACATCCCATACAGATGTCATGAAGAACAGAGGATGCTTTGGAAAGTTGCATGGAAAATGTCAGGTTATGGGGTCTAGAGGTTAGTGGGGAGGGAATCTGGGAGCCAGGACTCCTGGGTTCTACCTACAGCTCTGGGAGGGGAGTGGGATCTGGTGGTTAGAGCAGGGGAGGCTGGGAGCCAGGACTCCTGGTTCTATTTCAGTGACACACTCTATGCCTCATTTTTCCAGCAATCTATGAAAAGTAGGTAGACTGTAGAGGATCTCTCACATTAGCTGAGGTCAGGGTTTTGCCCTGCAAGTCAAGTGCAAATAGAGGGAGGAGACGGATCAGAGTGAGGGGCTTGGCTGGGGAGGCTAAACTGAGGGGGGGCAGGGATCACTGGGGGGGACTAGGGGCCCAGCTCAGGAAGGGATGACAGGCTGGAATGAGGAGCCTGGCTGGAAGGGACTGGCTGGCGTGGGGGGCGAGGGACCATTCTGGGGGGACTAGGTGAAGTGGGGTGTGTGCCAGGCACTGCACAAACCCTGAACGAGATTGGGGGGGCCCCCCATTGTGCTGGATCCTGCCACACACACAGGCCAGATCTACACTGAAAATTTAGCTCCCCCTTGTACCATCGTTGGGGGGGTGGGTGAAAAATTCACAGCCCTGAGCCCCATCATTAAGCCAACCCAACCCCCAGCGCCAACGCGGCTAAGAACCCTTCTGTCGCCCTGGCTCAGAGAGGTTGAGTCACAACCCCCCACCATCAGCGTCAGACACGTCCCCACTGCAGATGCTGGGGCAATATTCCCTGCAGCGCTCGTGGTACACACAGACCTGGCCCACTGAGAGACAGTCCCTGGTCCAAATGAATCCCGGCCATGCCAAAGGACCAGCCAGGCCCTGGAGAAACCAAGTAGCTGAGGTCCCAAGCGGGGAGAACGCATAGGATAGCAGGAGGAGGGGAGACATTAAATTAGGAGGGGATCTGCCAGACAGAAAGGGGGGAGGCCTGGAAAATGGGGCAGGGCGAACTAGAGATGGAGCAAACCCTGGGCAAAGACTCCCAGCACCGCTCTACCCTACTCCCCTCAGAGCCAGGAATAGAACCCAGGAGTCCTGGCTCCTCAAATACCCAGCCTCTGCCCCGACCACTAGAGCTGGCCGTTCCCACCACACTCTGCCCATGTTCTTCCCCGCGTGAGCGGCTGGCACGAAATAGTTGTGCACTAAACTAATTCGTCATGCACCGAGTGGCACGCCTGACTGTGAGCCGTACCTTCTCGTAGGCCAGCCCCAATGGGACCTGCGTGGGAGAAGGAAACCCCATGCTAGACCTGGCCTCGTCCTCGGTGGATGACCTGTACAGAGGCTGTGAGTACGCCATGATGCAACACCTCCCCTACCTGATCCAAAAGGAGCTGGCCATGAACAAGAAGTTCTACCTGGCTTGGGACGCGGCCAAGGAGACGTGGATGAGGAAGCATAATGTGAACATCTTCCCCAACACGACAGCTTTTTGCAGCGTTGCCGTGGTGGCCTACACCTCCGAGAAACCACCTCTGTACAGGGAGTTCAATGCTGCAACCAGGACGGGCTGGAAGGGACCCCACGCCTACTCCAGCTACCCCTTCAAGGCCTGGCATTTCCTGTTGACCCAGGCGCCCAAAGAGATATGAGGGATAAAGCCCAGCTGTGCTACCATCTACAGAGGGACCAACATAATGTTCTCCATCTGCCCATTATTTCGCTTCGGCCAGTTCACCTCCACCTCGAAGAGTTCGAAGGCGGCAGCCAACTTCGGCCAAAAGACATTCTTCGTGCTGGTTTCCTGCACAGGATGCTCGCTGCGGCGCCTGTCCCTCTACCCTGCAGAACAAGAGGTGCTGGTGCCGCCCACCGAGATGTTCCAGGTCACCCAGGTCCAGCAGCAATGGCAGGGGAAGATAGTCTACGCCAGATCGGTGGGGACATGCAGCAACCACAACTGCGCCTACGTGGGGAAAGGTGAGGACAGGGAGGTGGGAAGGACGATGGAATTTCACCAGGGTGTTCAAACGTAGCTACGGCTCAGTGGAACACGGGGCCTTTCCCACTTGGGGGCACCGGCTCCGACCCGGCCCCAGGGCAGGGGACTGGCTGGTGCAGGGGCCACAAGGAAAAGTAACTGTCTCTTTTTTCTTTCCCAGGAGACCCCTATGTAAAGAAGTGCCCTCCTCACCAAGGTAGGACGGGGTCATCCCTCAGCTGGGCAGCTTGTGTGTGTCAGGGTAGGGACCGTTAGTAGTTGCAGGACTCCTGGGTTCTTTCCCTGGCTCTGGGAGGAGAGTGGGGTCTAGTGGATTAGGGTGAGTCAGGGGGGCTGGGATCCAGGACTCCTGGGTTCTTTCCCTAGCTCTAGGCAGGGGAGTAACTTGGGGGGGGGGGATGGGAACCAGGACTCCTGAGTTCTCTCCCTGCTCTGCCACTGACTCCCTGGTTGTGTTTGGGGGCATCCATGTGCCCAGTTGCCCCCACTCTGCCAGGGGAAGAACAGAACTGACCCAGCTGCTCTAAGTGCCCTGGGGTCTATGGCTGAAGGGTGTGCTGACGGCTAACAGTGCAATTTTGCATCTCTCAACAGTGCTGCATTTGTGAGGCTCCCACCACACCGGAGCAAGGAAGCAGCAATCGCAGGGCTGCCTTTTGCCATGAGCTCTGTGGATTGTCGTGTGCATGGCCTTGTCTTCCGGGCGGAGGAGGAAACCATTTATTTTTCCGCTATAGCTAATGGGGAATAATGATAGAAAAATGCAGCTGACCCCTACCGCTTTGCTATTTCCCGTATAAGCTTCCTCTCTTGCACTTTCCCCAAGAGCTGCACTGCATCCAGAGCCAGTATCCGGAGGTGCATTGCTCCGCTGCTCGGCCCTGCTGGGATTTTTCCCACGATGCATTGTGGGAGGACAGGAAGGTAGAACAAGAAGTCAGGGGCTCAATCTGCAGCAAGGGAGATTGAGGTTCAACATTAGGAAAATCTCTCTAACTCTCAGGGTCGTTAAGCCCTGGACCAGGCTTCCAAGGGAGGTGGTGGGATCCCCATCATTGGAGGTTTTTAAGAGCAGTGTGGTCAAACACCTGTCCGGGACGGTCTAGGACTAGCTTTACTTGGCCCTGCCTCTTCACAGGGGGCTGGGCTGGGTGACCTCTCCAGATCCCTTCCAGCCCCACATTTCTATGACTCTGAACCCTCTCAACTTCTGGGAGTTAAAGCAAGCTAAGCAACTCCCGGGATTCCTCTACCAGCATACCATACATAACCCACCTGTTCCCCTCCCGCCGCCAGCTGGCAACTCACCGCCTCTGATTGCTACCGGCTAATAGCTGGCCAGCTGGGCACTGGCAGAGCCGCCATTGGGGCTGTTGTCATGGCCATGTGTACTCCTACAGAGAGAGTCAGAAAGCTGGGCAATCCAGGATTGTCTAGGAATTAAAGATGAATCTTTAATTAAAGATTACATCACATGCTGAAACCTCCAGGAATACGTCCAGCCAATGTCAGCAACCCTAGCAGTGCAGTGGAGGTTGCACAGTTGGGGTTCCCCAGTTGTATCGGGGCCAGTGATGGGACCCTGGCATTGCCCCTCAGAACTCATCAACGGAAAGAGGGACTTACCTTCTGCACGGCCTGGATTCGTAGGTTCCTAGATTCCCAAGCCAGAAGGGACCAGCTGGTCTGAGCCTCCCATGTCACACAGCCAGAGAACACCCCCAAAATCATTCCTAGAGCAAATCTTTGTGAAAACCCTCCAATCTTGGTTTTCAAATTGTCAGTGATGGAGAATCACCACGACGCTCGGTTAGTCATTCCGATGGTGAATTACCCTCACTGTCAAAAATGCATTTCACATTTTCAGTGTGGGAATTTGTCTAGCTTCAACTTCCAGCCGTTGGATCGTGTTAGATCTTTGTCTGCTAGATGGATGAGCCCATTATTAAAGATTTGTTCCCCACAAAGGTACTTATAGACTGGTATCAAGTCACCCCTTAGCCTTCTTTTTGTCAAGCTAAATAGATGGTGAGCTTTGCGTCTCTCACCCCAAGGCCAGTTTTCTAATCCTTTTATCATTTCTTGTGTCTCTTCGCTGGACCTTCTTCACCTGACCCAGTTGATGCTTACTCTGTTTCTCTATCTGCCACTACAATAAACATGCTCGCATTGCAATGTGTTGGATTTCTTCAGCCGCCACGGGACCACCACCCCGAGCCAGGGAGCGGGGTGCTGGAGGTCAGCGCCTTTGATCATTCATGGATATGAACCTGTTAGAGGGTCTCATCCACCACGCAGATGCCGTTAAGCATACTAGCTGGGGTGGGGGGCTAGGAAAGGTGCAGGAAATGTAGATGCCGGTTTTGTGACTGGGCCTGAGGACGAAGGATGGATATGCTGCATCCTCTGGCACGGGACTCCGTTCACTTTATCCAGCTTTGCTTCTTTTACTCCTGAAGCTCTGAGTTTGGGCGGTGGCCCTTTAAGCCAGGCCCTAAGGGACTTCAGAAGTCTGAGAGCATGAAGAAGGAAGAGGGTGGGAGGGTTGACTGGCTCAAAGGGGTGGGGAATGGGACATGGGGCCTTTCCCCTGTAGGGGACACCAATTCCCACCCAGAATATAGGTAGGACCCAGCCACACCTGCCCATATAACCCGCTGTCCATGGAAGGAGAAAGATTCCAACATCTAGGGCTGGGCAAAATTTTTTACATGAACCGTCCCCACTGCCAGAGGAAAAGGCGGTTTGGAAAACTCCAAAATGTTTGAGCTGCATTTGTCTTTGTTAAGGGGAAAGGTCCCAGGGAAATGCTGGGCTAATCGAGAACACCGTCTCTGAAACAAGCGGCCCACAGAGACTCTGGTAAGAGAAGGAGCAAAGGAATTTGCTAAACACGATCTCCATCTACTGGAGAGCGAGGGATGGAGCAGTGCAATCTCAGAGCCTACTGGTGGGTAGAAATAAAGGGGTGACCCTGCTCCACTGAACCCCGAAACTGTCAGCAGTAGGAGGGCCAGCTTCAATAGCCGGGGTACAAAACAAAACTGGCTTGAGCTACTGTTGGCCAAAATCTTGTTTTTGAAATATATGTAAGAACAGAGCCACAAACACACAACCCCCTTCCTACCAAAAGGCACATCAGTCTGAATCAAAAGCTAAAACCTCAAACTGACTCTTACTGTTCTACCCTTTTAAATGTTAATTCAAGTCTGTCTGTACTTTGTATAATTTTAAGATTGTTTGTAAATGTCTGTACTATGTCCACTGGCCAGTTTATCTGTTAATTTTACCTACTTCCAATATATTTGTAAAAATCCTATTCTAAATACAAAAGCCACACTGTGCAATGTAATGTATCTATCTAATTGTGAAAGATACTGTCAAAAATGAAATAAGGTTTGCTCTAAACAGCTAGGAGTTGGCCCTGAGTGATTGAAGTGTGAATGGCTGAGCAATTGAGTTGGGTGTAGACAAAAAGAGTGATTGAACAATTGGTCTGAGTAAGGGAGATCGAAACAGACATGAAGAAAACACCAGCCTCACCTAAAACACTTGAGGGAAGCAGAAAGAAGCAAAGATGATCAAATGGCCGAAGAGGAGCCCACCCTGATGACTTTGGAGCCAGTGCACTTCAAAGGACAAAAATCTAATCAGGCTTGCAACAATGTGGGTGATTGAAAAATCACACCAAGGACAGTTGCAGCATGACAGTGCAAAACCCATAGACTGACATGGGGTCCTTTCCCTATAAAATGGGACAAGAAGATGAAGGCTGGAGGTTCGGGTCTACAACATCACATCAGCCAGGAGTACCGATGCGCATCAACAGAACCTTGCTCCTCATCCTCATGCTCTAGTCACCTGGCCAGTGACTATCATGAGCACCAAGAAGCTGGTAACTATGACATCTGGAAGATCCCTATGTATGTTTGTCTGTCTCTATCTGTGTGTGCCTGTCAGTGTGTGTGAATGTGAATGAAAGCATCAATTGAACCATGTCTCTGTAATTTGTAGTATTGATATAATGTTAATACTGTTTTCCTAGTGTTTACATTATTATTAATGCTATTTCACTAAGTAGAGCACAATATTAATGTCATTACAATGTTGATACTTTTCTTTTCTTTGATACTATCTACAGAAGTTTCTGTGTTCACAATAAATGCGGCTTGTTGCCTTATCCCCTAATAAGATCCTGTAATATTTGTTATTTGGGTAACACTACCACGCAGAAATCTGGGAAAACGAAACTCCTCAGTGCTGCTAAGCGCCAAGTTTTCCCCGCTCACCAGCAAGGAGGCTGTGGACCAGAAAAGAAAACTTTTACTCAGGGGAAAGGGAACACGGTATTCATTCGGGAAAACACCGCAAGAATGACTCCGAAGTATGCAAACAACAGGGAGAACATCTGCCGGCACCACCACCACCACCCCTCCCACTCACTATTTTGGGCTTTTGGCCTTTGCCTCAGTTTCCCACCTGGTGGGGATCCTTCCACTGCACCCCATTCACCGCTTGTTGGCCGAGGTCAGCAAAAGTCCCCGAGTCTTGGGGTGTGCTCCGGTGGGTTGGCTGATCACATGACACCTCAGCCACTGTTGGCTAGCGTCACACTAGGGTGACCAGATAGCAAGTGTGAAAAGATCGGGCCATGGGAGGGGAAGGGGGGGATAATAGGTGCCCATATGAGACAAAGCCCCAAATATCAGGGCAGTCCCTATAAAATCAGGACCTCTGGTCACCTTACGTCATGCTCTCCTCTGCTTTTAGCTGTGCCAGTGTCTGCTGAGGTTCTATCACCTAGCCCAGCCCTTGGTCATTTCATCTCTTAGTGATTTCACGGGGTGCTGCAGAACGTCACAGCAGACGTCTTCTCTGCAGCGTTATTCACCATGCCACCCCTTTACGGACTCTCGGGCTTCATTCTCAGCTGTAACACATGGCCCAGATATTTTCATCCTCTTCTCTGGAGAACATTGGAGTCCTAGATATCAAGCCCAGAAGGGACCCCCTGTGATCATCTAGTCTGACATCCTGTAGAAACTAGGACAGCCCTGACTTGAATCCTGGTCAGACTAGAGCAGATCTTTTAGAAAAACATCCCATCTTGATTTCAGAATGGCCAGCGATGGAGAATCCACCACAATGCTTGGTAAATTGTCCCCATTGTTAACTACCCGGGCAGTTCACAACTGGACCTTTATTTCCTGTCTGAATTTGTCTAGTTTCAACTGGCAGCCATTGGACCCCGTTAGACCTTTGTTAGACCATTGAAGAGCCCATTATCAAATATTTGCTCCCCATATAGGGACTTATAGACTGAGATCAAGTCACCCCTGAATTTCCTCTTTGTTAAGCTAAATAGATTAAGGTCCTTGAGTCTATCAATATCAGCCAGGTTTTCTAAGCCTTTAATCATTCTTGTGGCTCCTCTCTGTTTGTTTCTGTTAATTTTGGGGGGTTTTTTCATCTCCCCCTATACCCTCCCAAAATAAACAATTCGGTGAAATTGACAGAACATTTTGCACTCACCACATCTCCATTTTTTCCTCGCAAAGAAAAGTTTGGTATGAAAAATTCCGCTGGGCTCTAGATTTAAACAGCCTCGATCTGGGGTCCCTCAGTGGTCTGACATGCTGGGCAGATATACCCTGTGAGCCCCGCCAGCCGCTCGGCCTTTATAGCACCTCTCCTTGGCTAGCGTGTTCAAATAGTGATCACCTCGGAGATTAATAGTGTCTAAAGAATTCATTTCCCCAAACTATCAAATCCTGCAACTGTCGACCCAGGTTGCCTGTGCTGCCCCCTCACACCGCTCTGGCGACACTGTGGTTAAAAAAGAAATCCAACACATTGTGATGCAGGCGTTTATTGTAGCAGCAGATATAGGGGCTGGAGAATATGAGGGTGGAAAGGTCACGGCTGATACCCCTACCTAGCCACACGGTACAACACACTGATGCATCCACACACACACACACGGTCCTGATTCCCTCCAGCAGGAGGCAGCGCTGTTCAAACACACACACATCAATCCACAGAGCTCCTGGCTAAAAGCATCCCTGGGGTTTCTGCTTCCTCTCCTTGCTCGGCGCGGCAGGGGCCTCACAAATACAGCACTGCAGGGAGACACAAGCGCACACCACGTTAGCCGTCAGCCTGCCCCTTGGCCATAGACCCCCCACGGCAGTTTGCATGGCTGGATCGGTGCCATTGCCCTGCCGGCACAGTGGGAGAAACTGAGACACAGAGAGGGGCAGAGATGCACCCAAACTCACCCAGGGAATCAATGGCTCCCCTACACACACACTTTAACCCACCAGACCCCCCTTCCCTCCCAGTGCTGGGACTAAAACCCAGGAGTCCTGCAATTGTCTCCACCCTCATGCACACACCCTGTCCAACCAGGGAATGAGCCCCCCCAAAAAAGTACCTTGGTGATCAGGGCAGCTCTTTGTACTGTTCCCTTCTGGAAAATAGAAAACAGACCATTAATTTTTCCTGCCCCTCCTTTTTCCTGCCCCTCCTGCCCCAGCACCTCCCCTTCCCTGGACCCCACCCCCACCCTGGGGCCAGATCCGAGTTGTCACCCCCTAGGAGGGAAAGGCCCCCTGTCCCACTGATCTCCCTGCTGGGCCCCTCCTCCTCCTCCCATCCTCACCCCTCTCACCTTTCCCCAGGTAAGCACAGTTGTGGTTGCTGCACACGCCCACCGACTTGGCATGCACCGTCTTCTTGTTGGGCCTCTCCTTGACCGTGGTGACCCGGAACATCTCATAGGGGGGCACCACCATCTCCTGTTCGCTCGGGAAGTGGGACAGGTTTCCCACCAGGAACCCCTGGCAAGAGACCAGCACAAAGAAGGTCTTGCGTCCAAATTCCTCCGCCTCCTGCTTGCTCTCCGAGGTGGACGTGAATTGGCCAAAGCGGAAGCGGCTCTCGACAGAGAACTCTATCCTGGCTCCTCTGTAGACTTTGGCACAGCTGGGCTCCTTGGTCCGTAGCTTCTTGGCCGCCAGGGTCAGGAGGAAATGCAAGGACTTGAAGGGGAAGCCGGCGTATCCCTGGGGCTTCTTCCACACCGTCCGGGTGGCTGAGTTGAACACCTCGTAGAGAGGGGGATCTTCCAAAGTGAAGGCCAAGACCGCGACGCTGTAGAGGGCTCTCAGCGTCTTGGGGAAGCTGGCCTGGTTCTCCATCTGCATCCACATCTCCTTGGCTTGGTCCCAGGCCTGACAAAAGAGTGAGCTCTCCTCCAGCTCTGCTTCCAGCAGTGATGGGAGATGCTGTTTCATCACCTTCACGCAGCCACGGTAGATGTCGTCCAGGGCATCGGAGGCCAAGGTCAGGGTGGGGTCCCCCTCTGCCGTGCAGGTCTCGTTGGGACTGGCCTGCAAGGAACATCAGCTCCAGGTCGGGCGTGACGCTTAGCACACACTGCCACAGGAGTGATCAAGGCAGGGGAGGACATGAATTGCACACAGGGGAATCTCCAGCAGTGGAGTCTAGTGGTTAGAGCTGGAGAGGGGGCTAGTTTCACTCCTCAGCTCTGGGAGGGAAGTGGGGTATAGGGGGTTAGAGCAGGAAGGCAGGACTCCTGGGTTCAATCCCCACCTCCAAAAAAGGAGGGGGCTCTAGTGGGTTAGATAGGGAGCTGGGAGACAGGACTCCTGGGTTCTATCCCCTTCTTTGCGAAGGGAGTGGGGTGTGGTGGGTTTTGAGCAGAGGGGACTCCAGATTTCCATCGCTGGGCGACCTTGGGCAAATCTCCACCTCTTTTTATGCCTCTGTTTCCCTTCCCATTCTTTGTCTATTTAGACTGGCAGCTCTTCGGGGCAGGGCCTGTGTCTGCACTGTGCCCAGCACAATGAGAGCCTTGATAACTCCCCTGAGATCTGTGCAGCACCCAACGCACCAGGGCTCCTGCTATTGGATGGTGCTTTGTGGTGCTACTCTAATACAAATTATACTAGCCAGGATCTACCTTCTACAGATTGCTGGAAACTCAAGCACAGAATGTTTCTGTAGAATAGAACTTAGCTGCCCAGCACTGAGATGCAGTCACCTCTGGGGTGAAGCAGTTGGGGAACAGCCTCACACAATGCTGCACAGAGGCGGCTCTCCCAGTGCTGAGATGCAGCCACCTCTGGGGTGGGGATATTGTTTTGATGCCACTTACATCTGAGATTCCAGCAGGCAGCACCCACGCTGCAGTGAAAAGCAGGAGGGCGACTTTCTGGGGAGACATCCTGGTATCTGATCCCCTAAAAATTCACTGGAGGCGGGGTTTCAGCTGAAAAAAACCCAAATGACCAAAAGTTAGAATAGCCAGACATGTAGGAACATCCCCTCTAGGGGGCACCAGCTCACATCTGCCCCCAGGGCCGGGGACTGGCTGGTTTGGGGCAGGGGGTGGAGAGGAAGAATGGGACATCAGGCTATATGTGAAGGTTCACTCTTACCGTCCCGCTCTCTGTCCGGTTCCTCCCAGTCACATTGAGTCAGGAGGTTTTATAAAGCCCAAGGCAGCCCCAGGGGAGGAGGAATCTGTTCCTAATCTCCTCTATCTGCCCCAAATCATGGCCGTTACTGACAAACCCAGCTGTGACCGGTTTGGGTTTAACACGAGATGGATTTTATCTGATTCCCTATGAATACATTCCCTCCCCCTCCTTTGCTCTTTTGCTAAGTTTGTTCCTCAGTCAGCAGATATTTTAGATTGTTAAGAAATTTAGGGTTGAAATAAGTCCCCCAAAAAAGAAAACCCAGGAGTCCTGGCTCCCAGCCCCTGCTTTGCTCTAACCACTGGACCCTGCTCCCTTTCCTGAGACATGGATTGAACTCCGAAGTCCTGGCTCCCAGCCCCCCCTGCTCTAACCACAAGACCCCACTCCCCTCCCAGAGCCAGGGATGGAACTAGAGTAGCGCAGGAACCAGATTCTCCCTTTAACAGGAAATTTGCAGATTTCAAAAATATTTGCAACCCAGAACAGAACAAAAGCAAGACCTTTCCCAGCTTCCCACCAAACACTCGCTCTGCTGACAGAAAGAAATGTTTTGTTCTGATTCTGACTCAGTGGCAATTTTATATTAAGTAAACTTTACATATTTCATATTTTATTATAATGAATATAAATATGATACATATCAATGTCACACTTCATATATTTCACATAGACTCTCGTATATCATTCTGATTTTTCACTTTTTAAGTAGTTTCTAGACTATTATATCATGCAAAACTTTTTTTAAATAACAAAACAGAATCTTTCCAATGCAGAACATGGAATCGTTCCGATCTACATCCCCCCCCCCCCACCCAAAAAAAACCCCAAAATATTCCAAGTTTGACAAATCAGAATGTCCTGATGGAAGCTTTTTCCATCAGAAATTTTCCCACCAGCTCCAGAGAGAACCCAGGAGTCTTTGGCACCCCCACAGATGCCATAACCAACCCCCCGGCTTTGCCTCTTATCACCTACCCACCAATAATAGATGACATGGCAGGCGTGCCCCTGGAAGCTCAGCTCCTGTTAGGAGCAAGTGTGTATCTGCACTATTGTTGCTTCACACGATACATGGCCTAGCCCCACGGCCTCCTGGTCTGCAGCTAGAGTCCAAAACGCCATCATCACACTGATAATTAATAACATACAGCACCAAGCGCAAGGCCAGACTGTATCCTGCCATGCTGTGACTCTGAAAAGGCTCTAAGGATCATACCGGACAATCAGCTGGACAGGAGCTCCCAGTGCAACACCATGGCCAAAAGCACTCCTGGGATGCACAAACAGGGGACTGTCGAGGAGGAGGAGAGAGGTTATTTTCCCTCTGGATTTGGCTCTGGTGCGACCGCTGCTGGTAGCCCATGTCCAGTTCTGGTGCCACCACCCAAGAAAGATGTTGATCAATTGGGGAGGGGAGAGAGAAGAGCCAGGAGAACGATTAGAGTGAGAGACTCAAGAAGTACTGGCTATTTAGGTGAACAAAGAGAAAGTCCACCAGGGGTGACTTGATCATGGCCCAACGGTAGCTCCATGGGGATCAGTCATGTTTTCATGGGTTCTTCAGTCTAGCAGACAAAGGTCTAACACAATCCAATGGCTGGAGGCTGAAAATAGACACATTCAGACTGGAAATAAGGTGTAAATTCTTAATGGTGAGAGCAATGAACCAAGAGAACACTTCACCATGGGTTGTGAGGGATTCTCCATCCCTGGTGCTTCTTAAATCAAGAGATGTTTTTTTGGGAGACCTGCTCTCGTTCAACCAAGAATTAATTCAGGCCGGTGCTACAGCAGGTCAGACTAGGCTAGGTGATCACAAGGGTCCCCTCCGGGCTTGGAATCCAAGAATTGCCTTTTTACAGATGGGGAAACTGAGGCATGGAGCTGGTAAGTGTCTTTTCCAAAGCGTGCAGAGCAAGGATTTCAATCTGGGTCTTCCAAGTCCTTGTCTCCAGCCATCCTCTCTCTCGAGCATGCGTCCAATCTAAGTTAGATCAGCATCTCTCATCGCTTCCTGCCATGCACAGGTTGCCCCTCGAGGCATCAGAGGCTCTATCTGTCTTGTGGGGCATCGGGTCAAAGCATTGCATGGAGGGAAGAGATAAATCTGCCGTGCCACAAAGAGACGCTTATCGCCGGGGCCATTTCAGCAGCTGCCTTGACAAGCTAATGTTTGTTTCCAACCCCCGTTGATGCCCATCTTTAACCCCGGCCTTGCAAGCAGCTTAAATTGCTCTGCTGACACAAAGAACGTCATCCTCTCAGAATGGGAGGCAGGGGTTATTATCCCTGAGTCACAAGTGGGTAAACTGAGGCACTGAGGAATTTTTCTATCTAGTCAACATTTTTTGGTGTGTGTGTGTGTGCGCGGTGCGGGGGTGAGATCTCGATCACTCTTTTAAATTGTTTTCTGTTTAATTTAAAAATTATTGTCACCCATAACAAAGCGTTTTGCCTTGGAATTTCTTTTGATTTTTTTTTCTGCATACTTGATTTGTTTGTTTGCGATCTTAAGCCCTTATGAAAATTATTTTCTCTTTAATTTAAGGAAAAGTTATTTTTCAGCTTTAACAAAGTTTTTTGTCTGAAACTTTCCTTAGATTTTTTTTGTTTTTGTTTTTTTTTTGGTCTATTCATTTGTTTTGTTTGTTTGTATGTGTGTGTCTTTGTGATCTCAATCATTCTTGGTATTATTTTCTTTTTAATAAAATGAAAAGTTATTTTCATCCTTAACTATGTTTTTTGCCTCGAAATTTCCTTGTTTCTTTAAAAAAGAAATTGTTTGCAAAGAGGATCTTTCTTCTAACAACAAAACCTCTTGCTGAAGTTTGGTCTCAACTTTTTTTTTTTTTTAATTTAGTGTTACATATTTACATCCATCACTTCACCTTGACAGAGTTTTTTGTCTTGGCATTTCCAAATATTTGCAGAAATGCAGATTCTTCTAAAAATCTCTCTCCCTAAATATAAAGAATTGCTGCATTCTTCAGTCCAAATCAATATTAACTGAAATAAAATCAGGCAGCAACGTATATAAAGTCAATTGATAAAGATATATTGAATTTCTTCAGCATAACCAAGTTTTTAGCTGAGAATTACTTTTTTTTTTTTTTTTTTTTCCAATGGAAAGTGTTTGCAAAAGGGCTTTCTGTCTGGCAACAAAGATGGATTTTTATTCTATAGTCCAAATAAAATTAAGAGAAATAAAATCAGGCAGCCAAACATCTAGTCAGTTATTAAAGATGTCTTCAACATTCTTCAGCATTGCAAAAGGTTTGGACTGGGGAATGTCCATAGTTTGATGTTTATTTTCAAGGGTTTGCAGAAAGGAAATACTTCCTCTGCCTAGAAGTGAAAATGGATTTTTATTCTACGGCACAAATAAAACTGAGTCAGAAAAGACACAGGTATCGAGTTAAAGATTTATTGAAATATTTTTCCTGTGTAATAACGTGTTTAACATTCTTCTATTGGAAGTAATTTGTGTACCTGTGACCGAGCTGGTGAAACAGGGACAGAAGAGGCCTGGCCCGAACAGTGGCTGTGGAAGGCGGTGATGCCAGAGGGAAGGATATTCCTGACACACAAGCTCTTTATTCATTAAAAATAAATAAACAGAGGTCATCAATAGCACAGTGCAATTCACAGTCATCCAAAAAAGCAGGATTAGAGCACACCCTGCTGAGCCCTCCCCATCCCTGATGCACAGTGCCCCCTGCTGTCCTCCCCCCCACGCTCTGCCGCACAGCGCCCCCTGCTGGGCCCCCTGCCTGCTCCCTCCTGCATTGCACCCCCTGCTGGCCCCCCCCCCACCCTGCTCTCTGCAGCACAGCACCCCCTACTGCACCCCCCTCCCTGTCACACAGCACCCCCTGATGGAACCCCCCAGCTGCTCCCTGCTGCACAGCCCCCTGCTGGGCCCCCCACTCCCTCCCTGCTGCACAGCCCACCCCCCCCCCACTGCGTCCCCCTGGCTCCCTGCAGCACAGCGTCCCCTGATGCCCCCCCGCCGCTCAGTGCCCTCCAGGGCCGTGGGCGCCAGTCCCCAGTCTCGCCCGCAGCTATAGCTCCAGCAGCCTCAGGGGTTCAGCGTTGCGCCTGTCCTTGTTGACCCCAGGGCTGACCATGGGGTAGAGGGGCTCGGTGAAGGCATCAGAGAAGGTGTAGAGGTGGGTCATAGTGGCAGCATCGTAGAACGACACCTGCCCCCCCTCGTAGTCCAGATACACCCCGATCCTGCGGGGCTTGGCCCTGAGCGCCAGGTGTCTAGAGGGGGAGTCAAGGGCCTTGTAGTCAGCACCGTTGCGGAGCCAGATGGCCCAGTAGCCATTGGCCGGCTTGAGCATCACCTTGGCCTCCTGCCTGTTGACCGAGGCCCGAGCCAGCCCGATGTCCCAGCTGGTTTTGTCCCCAACCTCCACCTCCCAGTAGTGGCGGCCCGAGGTGAAGCCGGCTGAGCCCAGCACACACACGCTCTTGCTGAAGCGCTCCGGCCCCTCGGGCACGTCCTCCTGCATCTCGTCCACCAGCTGGACGGCGAGCAGGTCAGACGACAGCTGCAGGTTGGGGTGGTTGGTGGCTGAGTCCAGGGTGACGCGGGGCAGAGCTGTAACGGGGGGGGGGGGGGAGGAGGTCTTAACTCACGGGAAGCACACATCCCCATGGAGGTACCCCCGTCCCGGAGCAGGGGGAAGATCCTCTCTGTTCAGACCCCGCCCACAGCCCTATCCCGATCCCAAAAACACACCCCTCTGTCCAGACCACGCCCATAGCCCCATCCCTGATCCCAAAGACACGCCCCTCTGTCCAGACCCCACCCACAGCCCCACCCTTGATTCCAAAAATGACCCCTCTAATCAGACCCGGCACAGAGCCTTGCCCTGATCCCAAAGACACGCCCCTCTAGCCAGACCCCGCCCACAGATCTGCCCCCTGATCCCAGACATTCACCCCCGCAACCCAAACTCCACCCCCATTCCCAGAGACTCATCCCTCTATCCAGCAGCCACTCCACCCCGATCTCACACACCCCCCTCCCAATGCAGCCAGGTGAGGCGATGGGACTGGGGGGGCGTCACTTACCGAGGCTCAGTGCTGATTTCATTTCCCGCCACACCATGTACTGGATGGGCCCCTTGAACTGGCCCAGGCTGAAATCTCGGGGTGCAGGCAGCTGGGCCCCTTTTTCCTCCCTGGGGCAATATCTGGGGGGGGGAGCAGGGAGCAAGAGGGGTTAGGAGAGCACAGACAGACTGACCCCTCATGGACAGACCTTGCACAGGCATCTGGTCCCCAGCAGGGATGGAGACGACCCATCAGGGTGATTATCCCGGGGTGGGGGGTGGATCTGGGACACTCACTTTTCCAGGAAGCTTTTGATGTCCTGTGAAAAGAGAAAGTAGACGTGAGCGATGCAGACACAGAGGATGCAAGGGGCTGTGGGTCGGGAGTGAGGGGCACCAGCAGAGCTGGGGGTGCCCAGGGCCAGGCTAGCAGGGGGCTGCGGGTCAGGAATGAAGGGCACCGGCAGAGCTGGGGGGAGCCCAGGGCTCAGATAACAGAGGGTCGCCAGGGGACGTTTACCTTCAGGAAGATGGCCGCGTCCTCTTCTGCCAGCCGAGCCTGGATGGCAGCGATTTGCTCCCCCGTGCTCCGGATAATCTCCTGGGCATTCCTCCGGCTGGTCTCCAGCTCGCTCAGCAAAAGCTCCTCTTCCCGCCTCAGCTCCTGTCTCAGCGCCGCCTCCTTCTGCTGCAGCCACTGGTGCAATTCGATAAACTGGGTGGACAGGTGCTGCTCCAGTCTGAGACCCTGGGCCTGGGAGAGAGAGGGTTGGGCTAGCGGGAGGCTGCGGGGCCGGAGCGAGGGGCCCCAGCAGAGCTGGTGGAGAGCCCCAGGCCAGGATAGTAGGGGCTGTGGGGTGGGGTTGAGGGGCACCAGCCCTGGCACGGTGAGGGCCTGAGGGGGCACGTTGAACTTACTGCAATTTCAGGCACTTTCTGAGCACTCCGGTCCTGCAGAGATTTCGTTTCCTGGATCCTGGCCTCCAGTGAGGTCCATGACACGGTTAAAGTCTCCTGCATGGAAGTGAACAAGTGGACGAGGCCGAAATAAGAGCCCGCCCGGTGCTGAACTGCAGCCACCTCTGGGGCAGGAGGTTCTGGGTAGTCTGGGGTGTAATTAATACCCAGAAACAACAGGCAGGCCATGAGGCCAGGTCCCTGGTTGAAATCCTGGGGTCCCGGGTAATCGTCCACCTGGACTGACTGGGAACGTAGCATCAACCTCCAGGTCTGCCTAAGGCTTCATGGCTTAGTTAGTGTCATAGACGGAGGATCCATGCTTATGTTTCAGGGCAGTGGGTGAGGTGCCTCAGAAGGGGGTCAGGAAGGAAAACACCGCCCACTCATAATACAGCACAATGCCCCCTAGTACGGCACTGGGGCATTGGGGCTAACACTGACTGCCAGGGGAGAGCACCTGCTACTCAGCCTCCCCCACCACGATTTATGCAGCACAGCAACCCCTACCCAGCCCCCCATGCCCTGCCGCACAGCACCCCTCTACTGACCTTATACTGCTGCACGGTTTCGTCCAGCGGGAGGCAGCAATGCCCCCAGTGCTCGGTCTCTAGTGCCCTTGTGAGGCTGCCATGGTCCATGCAGAACAGCGGCTCTCCCAGCAGCTCCTCATCGCCAGCCTGCCCCTCCCCAGCAGGCGTGTTCTCCCGGGCCCTGTCTGCCAGCTGACCCAGGGCACGGTTGGGCGTGTACTTGCCCCCGGGCACCGGGTGCCGGCACTCTGGGCAGCAGCAGGGAGAGGCTTCCCCTGGCTGGGCCGGGGGGTCCCCCCAGTAGCGGGCGAGGCAGCCCTGGCAGTAGTTGTGTCCGCACTCCAGCATGACAGGCGCCACAAAGAGCTCAAGGCAGATAGGGCAGTGGAGCTCGGCCGGAGGGTCGCTGGGCATGAGCCCTGCCATGGTGCTGGGGTTGCCCCTGGGGCGATCCCACTAACCCTCTAGGTCTCTGTCTCTCTCCCTCCTTCAGCCCCCCTCCCACCCCCCACGCCCTATGGGTCTATCTTTCTATCCCTCCCCGTGTCTTTACCGCTCCTTCCGTCTCGCTCTCCCTCTCTGTCTCTATCACTCTTTCCTTCCCCCTCTCTCTCCCTGTCTCTTTAGCTATCACTTTTCCCCTACCGTTTTCTCTCTCCCTCCCTGTCTCGGTCTCCTCTCCTCCTTCTGACTTTGTCTGGCTTTCTCTCCTCTCTGTACCTCTCGCTGGCTGCCTCGAGCGTCCCGTCCCAGCCCAGATTGGTTCTTGCCCCCTGGGCCTGGGGCCTGGCATTCCGCAGCAGGCAGGGCGGGGACAGCACCAGCCAAACCTGTTCCTCATGCTGCCTAAAGGACGGCGGGGGGCTGGGAGCCAGGACTCCTGGGTTCTAGTCTCAGCTCTGGGAGGGGTGTGGGGACTAGCGGTTAGAGCAAGGGAGGCTGGGAGCCAGGACACCTGGGATCTCTCCCCAGCTCTGGGAGGGAAGTGGGGGCTAGTGGTTAGAGCGGGGGGAGGCTGGGAGCCAGGACGCCTGGGTTTTCTCCCCATCTCTGGGAGGAGAGCAGGATCTAGTGATTAGAGCAGGGAGGCTGGAAGCCAGGACTCCTAGGTTCTAGCCCCACTCAGGGAGAGAGGTGTCATGGTTTCAGCACCGTCACTGCTGTCTCATGCGCAGGGCTCCTATGTGAATAAGCTCAACGCAGCTTAGTTGCCTCTGATGTGACCTCATGATGCAACGCTGGTGACTCATTCGGGAGCCAGGAGCCTGCAGGGTGGGAGGTGGGCAGGGACTCAGCAGGAGGCGGCCCCCTCCCCTCGGTAGCTGTGCTGATCTCAGACTTCGGGAACACACATCATCTCTCTGATTACATACTTGAACAGCATCTGGAACAATGGGGTCACAGCCCCACGTTGGGGCATTTGGGCACTATTGTATTCTGAATGCTAAGCTTACCAAAGAGACTAAAATGCAGCCATCTCTGGTGTGGTGCCAGTTGGTAACAGCTGCATATCACACTGCATCAGAACAGCTCACCCGGAGCTTGACATGCAGCCTCCTCTGAGGCAGGGCAGCTGGGGAACAGCCACATAGCGACCAGGGATGGTTCACCCGACACTGAGATGCAGCCACCTCTGGGCTGGAGCCCGCTGCAGCTAACAGGAGCAGCTGTGCAAGAGGCAGAGCTGAACCTGGAGCATTTAAACCTCTCTTTGGTTGGTTTTCCCAGCCCCCCTTGTCGCTAGGGTCCAGCTGGAGAACAGCTTACTCCACTAGCCCCGGGAATCCTGCACTGTTTCCTCCTAGAGACTCCCAGATACTTTGCTCTCCCATCTCAGCCTCTCTCCTTGCCTCAGGTCACTGGGATCTCCTGCCCAAACTCATTCCCTGTAGCCCATGTATGTAAAGGAGCACAGTGGGGTTAGAGCCGGCGAGCCAGGATTCCTGGGTTCTCTCCCCAGCTCTAGGAGGGGAGAGGGGTCTAGTGGTTAGCGCAGGTGGGCTGGGAGCCAGGACTCCTGGGTTCTATCACTGGCTGTGGGAAGGGGTCTAGTGGTTAGAAAAGGGGGGCTGGAAGCCAGAACTCCTGGGTTCAATTCCCAGTTCTGCCCCAAACTTTGTGTGTGACCTTACCGGGTCACTTCATTTCTCTGAACTTGTTTCCCTAGCTGTAAAATAGAAGGATCCTGCTTTTTATCTATTTATACTGCTAGCTCTTTGGGGCAGGGACTGTCCCTCACTGGGTCTGTGCAGCGCCCGGCCACATGGAGACCTGAACTTGGTTGTGGCATTGAGATGCTAACGCAATCTGAAAACTACACAATGCCACACTCCCCCTCCCCCTGAGAGACACCACACTTCCAGATTTTTTAAAATCATTTATCGAAAGTTTAAATGCCAAAAGTGTTACCATAAAATACACAAACACATGGAGGGGAGGGGAGGGGAAAACACACACACGCACGCACGCACACAAATACACAACTGGCTCTGATGAACTGGGGCCAGAGCTAGGAACCAATTCCTGGGCTAAAACATTTCTGAGGTGCGCTTGCAAAATGCCTGCAGAAATATCCCTTCTCTCTGTTTCAGAGGACAGCTGATCGGTATTTGGGCTGCAGGAAGCCTTTTCCGGAGCTTAGTTCTCCATCCCTTGTAGATCTCAAAGGAGAGAGAGACAGACCCCAGTTGACCCTGCCGGGGACCTGTATGGGTATTTTAGGGGTAGGGTCATCCTCATGCTGGACGTCCAGATCTCCCAGTAGAGTGCTGGGGAAGACTGTGGGAAAAGTCAACCCAATTTCACTGGCTCTCAGACCTATCCCCAACACAACACAACTTTACTGCAGTCATCCTACTGCCCCCGCAACGCAGCAGGAGAGATGAATACCAGTCAAAACTAGCACCAGGGTCTCATCCACAGAAATTGGCTCTCAGGGGATGGGGTAATCAGACAACACAGGTTTGTGTGCATTGATTAAGGCACCTGCAAGGCCTCTAGACACCTGAGTTTGGTTCTCTGCTCCGTCACTGATTCCCTGGGTGAATTTGAGAAGACGAGGGATTAGATTACAGTAGACAGTGAGACTGGATAAAACAGGAAAATTAAAGAGATTGAGGATTAGAGTAGACATCCAGCAGGGATTAGATCAGGTGACTGGAAAACGGATTTTCCATTTCCTGGAAAATGTTGAGGTTTTTCTTCCGTCCCAAAATTGCAGGTTTTTTGCAAAATGAAATTCAGAGGAAAAAAAGTTCATTATGGATCAAAATGTTTCATTTTGGTTCATTCAAAACTTTAGGATTTTGTTGTTGTTGTTGTTGGTACAAAATAAATATCAAAATGAAAAGTCATTTCCAAACAAAATATCAAAACTTTTGACATTTTCAAATAAAAATATCTGTTTTTGTAAATCAAATTTAATTAAAATGATACCATTTGGGGGAAAGGGGGAATTAGTGTCAAAATGACTTTTTTTTTTAAAAAAAAAGAAAACTCTTGTTTTGACAAAAATCTTCTGAACCACTTCAAGGGATTAGATTTGATAATGAGATTAGTTTAGGCAGATAAAAAGGAGAAGAGATATTACACAAGACACAGAGTGAGGATTACATTAGACAGGTAAAAAATGAAAACAAGAATTAGATTAGCAAAATAAAAAGAGGAATGGAGATTAGGTTACATACAGAGTAGGGACCACAATAAACTAGTGGAATTACAATTGGACAGATAATGGAGTTTCGGGTCAAAAAGAAAATGAATTTTAAAACTTCTGGTAAATCAAAAAGGAAAAAAAAATCTGTTTTCAGTCAAACTAAACATTTTGAGACTTTCTTTTTTACGTTTTTCGTATTTTAAAAATTAAACTACAGGAAATTTCTGCACGAACAGTCATGTCAAGCAGACAAATCAAAACTGGGAATGTCAGAACAAAAGGTTGCTACTGTTTTATAGTTTTCATGTTTTAAAAAATTGTATACAATTTGGAATAGAAAAATCAAAACGTTTCAGTTCTACGATGTCATTTTTTTTTAGTTTGTTTTTCAACCAAAACAATTTAGCAAAACCAAACACAAATTTGCAAACTGTTTCGGTTTCACCGCATTTGCCTTTTTTTGGGTTGAAAATGTCACACAGCTCTTAACAAAAGTTGCAAAAAAGGCTAATGTCATTCAGAGTGTATTATCTGGTGCATCAAGGCATGGGAGGCAATTGTCCCCTCTGATCCACCAAAGTGAGATCTCAGCTGGATAACGTTGTCCAATTCTGGGCACCATTTTAGGAGCGATGTGGACAAACTGGAGAGACTCCACTAGAGAGAAACAAAAATGATCAAGGGTCTCGAAAACCTGACCTGTGAGGAAAGGTTAAAAAACTCAAGCATGTTTAGTCTGGAGAACAGAAGACTGAGGAGGGATCTGAGAACACATCTTCAAATATGCTAAGGTCTGTTATACAGACAACAGTGATCAACAATTCTCCACGGCCACTGAGGGCAGGATAAGAAGTAACGGGCTTAATCTGCAGCCAGGGAGATGTTGGGAAACACTTTCTAACTCTAAGGGCCATTCAGCTCTGGACAGGGTTTCCCAGGGAGGTTGTGGAACCCCCCGTCACTGGAGGTTTTTAACAACAGGTTGGACAAACCCATCAGGGATGATCTAGGGTTATTTGGTCCAGCCTCAGCACAGGGGGTTGGACACGGTGAACTCCAGCTCTGCGTTTCTCTGCTTCTGTGGGACCAGAATAAACAGTTAAAGAGGATCAGGGAGGAGATTTGACAGGCAAATGAAGATGAGACTCGACAGAATGGGATTAGACAGGTAAATTACAGAGAGTGGGTGGGCAGGTCGAGCAGAGAAGGGGAGATGGTTACATGGGAGAGATGAGGAACCTGCGTCGATTACGCAGGGAGAGATATCACCCAGATTGCCTAGAGGGCTTAGGCGCCTGAATCGCACAGCAATCCAGGCCCTTAGGATCCTACACCCTGTTGACTTTTAGCGACCTTTGTGCTCCTAAAGACCTAGAGTTAGGTGTCTAAGTAGCTTTCAGGATCTGGATCATAAGTGCCTAAATCAAGGGGGGGGAGCAAGGTGGGTAGTAGGTGAGGGAATGAGAAATCAGAATTAGAGGAGGGAGACACAGGCAGGAGCAAGAAGAGAAATGGCAGGAGGCAGCTGGATTGATGCAGCAGGATGATGATTCACATCCCATGGGATCAAGCCCGGGCTAAATCTGTGACACCATGGCGTGGGCAGGGAGCAAACCGAGGCCTCAGTAATGCCAGCCCATTCTGCCAAGGGTGGGGATTCCCCAGGCAGACATCACGAAGGCGGCTCATCTTACTAAGACTGAAGGGTGAGCCACGCCCAGGCTCCAGGGCAATTCATAGGGGTCAGGAAGGAAACCAACACACACCCATACTGCAACAAAGTGTCCCCTAGCCACACTCTGGGACATCAGGGCTAGCACTGATTGCCAGGGGAGAGCACCCCTGCTGAACTCCCTTCCCCACAGAACAGCGGTCCCATCCATGTGTGGAGCCATCCTGAACCTGCCTAGCTTGATATCCGATGGGCAAACCAACAACAGACCCAGGCGTCAGGGGGAAGGTGTCTGCTTCTTGCTTGGCCTGTCAAGGCCCTGATGCGCAGCCAGTCCTGACCCCAGGGGGAGGGAAAGGGGTTGGTCCCAGCCCAGGGCAGTGCTCTTGACCTCAAGCGTCCTGGAGGTCCGGAATGTCTGAGAGGATCATGGGAGAACCCAGCTGCAGCTCCTGCTGGAGGGACTCCATATCGGCGGGATTCATCCGATGGACCTCCAGCCAATCAGCCAGCAGAGACGCAGAGAGAGGGGCTGAATCGCCCTGGCTGTGGGAGAGAGACAGAGAGATCAGACAGACAGACGGATGTAAGGCCAGGCCAGCTAATAACCTTGAGCCCTTTCCCAGTGGATTCCCATGGTGTATTGACTCCCCCTTCAGAGAGGGGAATTGTGGTGCATTGTGGGAGATGTAGTCCAATGAGGGAGCCCATCTCAGAGGGCAGAATGAGAAAACCCATTTACTATTCCCATCATGCACTACAGCAGCTCAGCCAGAAAGAAGACCATGGTGCATCATGGGAGATATAGTCTGACCAAGGAGCCTAACCTACAGAAAGCATGAGGCACCTGAACAACTCCCATGAATGGGCCTAACGGACCAGAGCTGGGGAGGGGGGGACTGGGAGTCAGGACTCCTGGGTTCTATCCCAGCTCTGGGAGGGGAGTGGAGTCTGGCGGGTTAGAGCAGAGGGCTCTGGGAGCCAGGACTCCTGGGTTCTATCCCAGCTCTGAGAGGGGAGTGGAGGCTAGTGGTTAGAGCAGTGGGAAGCTGTCCCTGCTGTGGGGAGCTCTCACCTGTCCCTGTTCTCCCCCACCATGTCGAAGGACTGATTCAGGAACTCCTCCAGATCAAAGCCCACGCCGTAGCCGGCCCCGCTGCCTTTGGGGGTCACTGAGAAGACAGGTGGCAGAAGATCCTCCACCTGTGAGGGCAGTGAGACACAGTGAGCCTGGCACCTCTCAGGGGCCATCTTGCCCATCCATACCTGGAGCAGAATCAACCCCAACCCTCTGCTCCCCAGCAGAGATGGAGACACCCCATCCAGGCCCACCCCACCCCACCCCACCCAGGGCAGGACCGTCCCCGAAGGTCTGTTCCCCAGCAGAGATGGAGACGCCCCACCCGGGCCCACCTCACCAGATCAGAGCTGACGCCCTGGAGGGGAAAGGTCCCGTTACCTGTGACTTGGAAAGCTGCTGTGTGACCATGGTGATGTCAGGCGATTCCGTGGGGACGGTTTCCGCTGACGTGGCCGTGGCAATCGGGGGCTGACCGGACCCTTTGACTCCTCCCACTGCCGGTTCCAGAGCCCTCTTCCCCATCTCCTGCAGGAAGACGGCCGGATCTAACCCCACGCCCTCCCTGCCTGGTGCCACAAGGTTGCCCAGGGCACGGACTGGTGGCCCCTCTTGCGGCTGTCCCTCGCTAGGGGTCATTGGGGCTTCCCCAGGTGCCGGCCTCGCGGCCACGGCCCAGTTCTCTGGGCAGTGGACACTGGGCCATGCACTGATCCCCGCCAGGCCAATGGGGGCTGGGAAGATCTGTCCTGGGGCATATTTGACACTCAGGAGGCACTCAGGTTTAGCTGGAGCTTTGTGGCAAGCCACGGGGGCCACCAGGACTGGAGGGAAGGGGCTGGGCTGAGCCGGGAAGTACTGGACCACATTGGCAGCTGAGCCATGGGCAGGATCTGCAGCCACAGGCAGCACAGTGAGTTTGGGGCCTCCAGTGGCTGGCACCTTTTCGGGGAAGCTCAAGAAATCAGATGTGGCTGGGAGGTGACCAGCCGATGCGGCTGGGAGGTGGCTAGGGGCTCCTGGTGGAACGTGGCCAGCAGGCACAGCTGGAAGGCGGCCAGCGGTTCCTGAGGGAACGTGGCCAGCAGCCATGGCTGGGAGGTGGCCGGCGGTTCCCGGTGGAACGTGGCCAGCAGGTGCGGCCGGGAGGAGGCCAGCGGCTCCCGGTGGAATGTGGCCAGCAGGCGCGGCCGGGAGGAGGCCAGTGGCTCCCGGTGGAACGTGGCCAGCAGGCGCGGCCGGGAGGTGGCCAGCGGCTCCCGGTGGAACGTGGCCAGCAGGCGCGGCCGGGAGGTGGCCAGCACTTCCTGGTGAAAGGTGGCTAGCAGACATGGCTGGAACGTGGCCAGTAGTTCCCAGTGGAACGTGGCTGGTGGGCGTGGCTGGCATGTGGCCAGCAGGCATGGCCCCTGGAGGGACACGACCAACCGACGTGGCTGGGACATGGCCCGTGGGCCCGTTGTGAGCCGCCTTCTGGTGGTTCCGGTCAATCATCTTGGTCCATCGCTCCAGGAGGCTGCGGTCATTGTCACTCAGCACTAGCCCACCCAGCACGTCCCCACGCCGCAGCTCCTTCCGCTCCTTCTCCTTCTGCTTCTTCTCCCGCTCCTTGGCCCGCTCCTGGCGCCGCTTCCGCTTCTCCTCCCGCTCCCGCTGGCGCTCCTGGGCCGTCACCGGCTTCCGCATGTCCGGGGGCTCCGGGACGGAGCACAGGGAGTCTGGGGCCAAAGCAGAGAGGAGTCAGCTCACTCCCAACCCGCAGACCTGCTAGTCCAGCCCTGGGCTCCCCCACAGGCGTGCCAGTGCCCCTCACTCCTGTTCCGCAGAGCCCAGCTAGCCCACATGAGGCAGAGACAGGAAGAAACAAGCAAAATTACACAAAATACTGTCCTGCATAACCTCCTGATAAACAAACAAGTAGGCGCACTGCCAGCAGATGGAGGGAAGTGATTATTCCCCTCTATTCGGCACTCGTGAGGCCGCATTTGGAGTATTGTGTCCAGTTTTGCCCCCCCACCCCCCCCCCACAGGAAGAATGTGGACCAACTGGGACAGTCCAGGGGAGGGCAACAAAAATGATTAGGGGGTGGAGCACAAGACTTATGAGGAAAGGCTGAGGGAACTGAGCTTGTTTAGTCTGCAGAAGAGAAGAGTGAGGGGGGATTTGATAGCAGCCTTTAACTACCTGAAGGGGGGACCCAGGGAGGATGGAGCTAGGCTGTTCTCAGTGGTGGCAGATGACAGAACAAGGAGCAAAGGTCTCAAGTTGCAGTGGGGAAGGTCTAGGTTAGATATCAGGAAAAACCTTTTCCCTAGGTGGGTGGTGAAGCAATGGAATGGGTTACCTAGGGAGGTGGTGGAATCCCCATCTTTAGGGGATTTTAAGGCCCAGCTTGACAAAGCCCTGGCTGGGATGGTTTAGTTGGAGTTGGTCCTGCTTTGAGCAGGGGGTGGGACTAGATGACTCCTGAGGTCCCTTCCAACCCTGATCTTCTATGATTCTATGAAACTAGGGAAATACTATCTAGATGCAGCTACTATAAGGTGGGTGCATAACTGGTTGGAAAGCCATTCCCAGAGAGCAGTTATCAGTGGTTCACAGTCAAGCTGGAAGGGCATAACAAGTAGGGTCCCGCAGGGATCAGTTCTAGGCCTGGTTCTGTTCAGTATCTTCATCCATGATTTAGATAACGGCATAGAGAGCACACTTATAAAGTTTGTGGATGATACCAAGCTAGGAGGGGTTGCAAGTGCTTTGGAGGATAGGATTAAAATTTAAAATGATCTGGACAAACTGAACAAATGGTCTGAAGTAAATAGGATGAAATTCAATAAGGACAAATGCAAAATGCCCTACTTAGGAAGGAACAATCAGTTGCACACATACCAAATGGGAAATGATTGCCTAGGAAGGAGCGTTGTGGAAGGGATCTGAGGGTCACAGTGGATCACAAACTAAATATGAGTCAACAGTGTAACACTGTTGCAAAAAAAGCAAACTTCAGAGTGGGATGTATTAGCAAGAGTGGTGTAAGCAAGAAACAGGAAGCAATTCTTCCGCTCTACTCTGCGCTGATTAGGCCTCAACTGCAGTATTTCATCCAGTTCTGGGTGCCACGTTTCAGGAAAGATGTGGACAAATTGGAGAAAGTTCAGAGAAGAGCAACAAAAATGATTAAAGGTCTAGAAAACCTTGAGGGAAGATTGAAAAAACTGGGTTTGTTCAGTCTGGAGAAAAGAAGACTGGGGGGCAGGACATGATAAGTTTTCAAGCACATAAAGGATGTCACAAGGAGGAAGGAGAAAAATTGTTCTTGTTAACCTCTGAGGACAGGACAAGAAGCAATGGGCTTAAATTACAGCAAGGGCAATTTAGGTCGGACAGCAGGAAAAACTTTGGAAGCTCTAGAACAAATTTCCTGGAGGATGGTCTAGTTATTATGCAGTCTTGCATGGAGTGCAGGGGAATGGATGAGATGAGCTATTGAGGTCCGTTCCAGTCGTACACATCTACAAGTCTATGAAAATCAGGAACAGAACCCAGGAGTCCCAGCCCTGCTCTAACCACTAGACTTCACTCCCCTCCAAGAGAGGAGAGAACCCAGGCATCCCAGCCTTTCACCTTTGTTCTTATTGCGCAGAGCCGACTTCAGCAGCGCGGCCTTGAGCGCTGCCTTGGTGTCGTCCGAAATGGCCCCCTCCCTCTTTGGTGGTAGAGCCTCTGGCTCAGCCTTTACCTCAGCCGGCCCGTCAGGGCGGGGGGCAGCCCCAGGCGAGGTCAGGTCAATGGTTTCCGGAGGATAAGGGACTTCCACGGGGGCTGGAGACTCCATGGCGTAGTCTCCCCCAGTGGATCCGGCACTGGGCATGTCAACGTCCTGGCAGCGCAAGGGGTCAGCGGCAGGCGGGGTGGTGGCAGCCGGCCGGAGAGCGGGTTTGAAACTGATCTGCCGCCGGATCCCCTCGCGACGCTCGTGGAAATCGCGGATCTCAGCCACGATGGCCTCCTTGATCCGTTCCTTGGTGAGCACCTGCTTGTCGAAGTCAAAATCAAAGGCCGGCACACAGTCTGGCTCGTCGTCCGGGTCGTGGTACTTAGCCACGAAGGGGTGCTTGAGGGCCTCGGCCACGGAGACCCGCTCACGGGGGTCAAAGCGCAGCATCTTGGCCAGCAGTGCCAAGGCCAAGTGGTCGGCCTGCTGGTAGAGGGTCTCCCATGGCACCGGCTGGCGGGAGGGCAGGCTCTGGATGTAGGCGCGCACTCGGTCAGCCCCAATGGCGTGGATCACCTTGGCAGACGGCGTGCCCAGCACTGTCATGATCAGCTGCAGCTGGTGGATGTAATTCTTCCCAGGGAAGAGCTGCTTGCGCCCCAGCATCTCAGCAAAGATGCAGCCAACGGACCACATGTCAATGGCCTGCGTGTACTCGTGGAGGGAAAGCATGAGTTCCGGGGCACGGTACCACCGGGTGGCCACGTATTCAGTCATGAAGTATTTGTACTCGTCCGGCTTGGTGCACAGTCCCCTGGCCATGCCGAAATCGCCGATCTTCAGCTCGCAGTTCTCGTTAATGAGCAAGTTGCTGGGCTTGAGGTCGCGGTGGATGACATTGGCCGAGTGGATGTACTTCAGGCCCCGCAGCAGCTGGTAGAGGAAGTACCGGACGTGTTCCAGGGTGAGAGGCTGGGAGGAGTGGATGATCTGGTGAAGGTCACTCTCCATCAGGTCTAGCACCACGTACCTGCGGCAGGGCCCAAGCATCATTTTTTCAGGCCCAGTACAAACTTGTAACACTAGCCCCCTCCCACACACATCCCACAATCCATCAGCCCATACATACGATCTCATGAGCCATGAACATTTTTTTCCTCATGGTAATGGGGGTTACAGCCTGGGCTGGGCCCCCCAGGGCCTCCGGGCCCCGGTAAAGTGTAACCTTCCCCCACCGCCCATGTGCAGGCCCTGTGGTGGGAAGGTCAGCAGGGAGTAGAGCCAGGCATCCTGGCTCCCAACCCCCCTGCTCTAACCCACCAGGCCCCACTCCCATCCCAGAGCTAGGGATAGAACCAAGGCATCCTGGCTCCCAGGTCCCCTCCGCCTTCCTGCTGTAACCCACTAGGGCCCACTGCCCTCCCAGAGCTGGGGAGGGGACCCAGGCATCTGGGCAGGCACTCACACGGATTTGAAATCATCATAGGGCACGGCAGGTTTCAGGATGTCTTTGATGGCGATGATATTGTCATGCTTGAAGTGCTTGAGAATCTTGAGCTCACGGAGGGTGCGCTTGGCGTTCATCACCACATCGAATGCATTGGGGATCTTCTTGATCGCCACCTGCTGGCCTGGAGGGGAACAGCATGGGAGGGTCAGAGCAGGCACCTCTGCACAGCCTTCCCCTATGGAACCCAGGAGTCCTGGCTCCCAGCTCCCCCAGGCCATACCCCCTTCTCCAAGCCAGGGATAGAACCCAGGAGTCCTATCTCTCCCCCCTGCCTCACTAATCCACTAGACCCCACACCCCTCCAGAAGTGGGGACGAGACCCAGGCGTCCAGGCTGACCTGTGGATCTGCGGCGGGCGGAGCTGACCACGCCATAGGCCCCAGTGCCGATGGTCTCGATGACCTCATACTCGTCCCCCACCTCAAAGGTGACGTCCAGGGAGCGGGCTTTGAGGATTGCCAGGTTCTTGGCTGCTACGGTGGCCCGGTGGGCCGACTCCCGCTTGCCCCGCTCCTCGGCCTCCTCCTCCTCTTCTTCCTTCTGCGGCTCCGCCATGGCGCCCACTCCCCTGCCGAGGGAACACAGAGCGGGGGGAGATCAGTGGGAGGCACCCAGACCCACTCGGCCCTGGGAGCCAGGGAGAGAACCCAGGAGTCCGGGGAGGGGGTAGGGCAAAGGACAGACGGGGGTGCAGGAACTGGCTGGAAATGGGAAGGGGGACGTAGGGGGCGGGGCCTCAAGCGCTTTTTTTTTTTTGTGGTGGGGAAGAGGCAGGACTAGGAGGGGACAGGGTCTTTGGGGGGCAGGGAGGGGACGGGGCCTATCTCCCCCGAGGGGGGGGCTCTAGGGGGCGGGGCTAGTCAGGGAGGGCGGGGCCTATGTCCCCCATGGGGATGGGCTCTAGGGGGCGGGACTAGGCAGGGGGCGGGGTCTATCCCCCCATGGGGAGGGGGCAGAGGTTCCAAGGGGGCGGGGCCTCCTCAGGGGGCGGGCCCCGCGGTGTCTCTCACCGGCTCGCGCCTGGGCCCCCCAGCCCTTCGCTGGTTCCCTCTCGGGTCCGCAGCTCCCTGCCGCTACCCCGTGTGTCCGGATATCGCCGCTCTCGCCCACCCGGCCCCGCCCGGCCAATCACAGCAGAGGAAGGGGCGAGGCCCGCAAAAGCGCGCAGGAGCTGGCCTGGACCAAATCCCGCCCTCTCTCCCCGGGATGGGCCAATCGGAGGCAAGTGTGGTGATCTATCAGCCAATCCGACTGGGACAGGCGCGGCCAGGCACGAGAGAGGCGGTTTGTACACCCAATTCCCGCTCCCTAGGAAGGCTTGGCCAATCAGAGGTTAGCTGCGTGAGAACGCAGCCAATAAAAGAGCGAGGGGTGTGAGTGCTCTTCCCTGGACATGGCAACGGCGCTGTCTTCTCCTAAATCCCGCCTTCTAGCAGAGATTGACCAATCACAGGGACTCTGCGTCCGATTCGCAGCCAATCAGGGAAGGCAAAGGTTGTCCGGAGGCGGTGGAGATAGATTTCTTCCCTAAATCCCGCCCTCTCTCAGATATTGACCAATCAAAGGAAGGCTATGTGGACAAATCAGCCAATCAGAGAGAGAAAATTGATCCTCTATACGTCCCGCCTACTTCAGTAATCTAACCAATCATAAATCACTTCCTCCTTAAAGCTGCCCACTCAGAGCGCAACAACGGCATGGTGGGGTGTTGTTTTAAAGAGCCAAGCTGCCGCTTATGGATGAAAAAATTAAAGGGCCAGTGACCATTAGAACAGCTCAGAGAGGGGAGTGGGGTCCAGTGAGTTAGAGCGGGACAGCTGGGAGCCAGGACTCCTGGGTTCTCTCCAGGACTGCATGCGCGGGGTGGGGGGAGGGAAGGGAAGGGGGAGTGACAATGAAATTGACGCCCCAAGGTGCGGTGAATTGTCACCCCTAGTGTTTGCAGTGGGTAAACACAACTTATCCCCGCCAGAGCTGCCCTGCCCTGCCTGCCCTGCCCTGGCTGAGCGCCAGCGAGCTGGGTATTCGCATCTGGCGCCAGTTTTCATTCCCTGCCTGTGTATGTGTCTGTGATTCTGGCTGTTAGCCTCAAAGAGAGAGAGAGAGAGTGTGTGTGTGTGTGTGTGTGTGTGTGTGTGTGTGTGAGAGAGAGAGAGAGAGATTCCGGCTGTTAGCCTCTGTGTATGTTTGTGCATGTTTCTGACTGTTAGCCTGTGTGTATGTGTGATATTCTGGCTGTTAGCCTCTGTGTCTCTGTGTGTGTGTGTGTGTGTGTGTGTGATTCTGACTGTTAGCTTCTGTGTTCTTGGCTAGGTAGGAATCTCTGTGTGTCTCTGAGCAGCTCTCTCGCTCTCTCTCTCTGGCTGGGTGTGTTTAGCAGTGATTTCATGCACACACCCTACGTGTGATAAACTCTCTGTGAGTAGAGCAAATGTAACCCGTAACCCTGTCACACCTTTCCCTCGGTCTCCGTGCAGAGCACACACACAGAGCAACTCCTGGGTTCTCTCCCCAGCTCCAGCAGGCGAGTGGGGTTTAGTGGTTAGAGCAGGGGGGCTGGGAGCCAGCACCTGCCCACCATGGCCTCTTCTGCCCCCCAATTTGGGTCTCTCTCTGAGGAATTCTCCTGCCCCGTGTGCCTGGACTGGCTGCAGGATCCTGTGACCCTCCCCTGTGGCCACCTGTACTGCCAGGCCTGCATTGAGAGGGCCTGGGGCACCGCCGGTCTCCTCCCTGCCTGCCCTGAATGCCGGGAGCCCTGCCCCGACAGGAGATATGCTCCCTGCAGACTGCTGGGGAAGCTGATCAGCCAGGCCAGGGGGCTGAGCCCTGGCGGGGCAGAGGAGGGGGCGCTCCCAGGGGGCAAGTGTCAGGAATACAGTGAACCCTGGAGGGTTGAGGATGGGGAACTCACCTGTGAGCTCTCCAAGGAGCCAGCCACACACCAGAACCACCAGTTCCTGCCCGTCTGCCAGGCCACTGGGCAGCATCAGGTGAGACTGGGAGCCAGGACTCCTGGGTTTTTATCCCTGGCTCTGGGAGGGGAGTGGGGGCTAGTGGTTAGCATATGAGGCTGGGAGCCAGGATCTCTGGGTTTTATCCCAGGCTCTGGGAGGGGAGTAGGGTCTAGTAGGCTGGGGACAGGACTTCTGGGTTCTTTCTGCTGCTCTGAGAGGGGAGTGGGGGCTAATGGTTAGAGCATGAGAGGGACTGGCCTGTGACCTCTCTCTCAGCTCTAGCCTGTTTGTTGCCCTATAGGAAGAGCTGGCCTCAGCCATAGCCCAGCTGGATTCCAGCCTCCCTCAGCTCCTGAGGCTGAAGAGGGAGGAGGAAGAGAGGATTTGGAACCACCAGGTATCAGGGGCTGGGTTGCTCAAGGAAGGGGTGGGCTCTCCGACCCCTCCCCCAGAGGGGGCTATGGAGAGGTGGCAGCAGGGGATGGGGGAGACAGCAGGGCTGAGTCAGGCGTGAGGCATAGGGATGGGGGATGGGGTGGAGTTACTGTATCTGGCTAGAGTGAGTATGCAAGGTACTTTCAGTCTTACCATAGCTGGGAGAGGGGGTAACAGGGGAACTAGGTGTATAGTGAAGTTAATTCCTGATTACCTGGGAGTATTTGCTATACACAGATGGTAGGTACCTGGGAGTATTAGCTACATGGAGATATTAGGTACTTGAGTATCTGGGAGTATTTGCCATACACAGACAGTAGGTACATGGGAGTATTAGCCGTACAAGAAATCTAGTTACTATTAGATATAGAAGGCTGCTGGGTACCAGGAAGTATTAGCTACAGAACTGCTGGCTATGTGGGAATCATCAGTCTGGGGAAATGCTGACTAGCTGGAAGTATTTGCCTTAGAATGACGCTAAGGACCTAGGAGCGTTTGCTGTAGAAAGATCTTGGCTACCTGTGGGCCAGACAGCATTAGCCACGGACTGAAGTTAGGTGCCGGGGGAACATTCGATCTAGAAAGCTGCTGCGTACTGAGTAGCTGGATTGATGCGAGGTACTGGGGAATATTAGCTGTAGAAGGATGTCAGGCATCTCGTAGTATTAGCTCAGGTACTAGGGAGTATTAGCTAGGCAGCTGCTGCATCCCAGAGAGTATGAGCTGTAGAAGGATCGTGGGAGGCACCTGGGAGCGTTAGCTCAAGGGATGCAGGTCCTGGGGAGTATGAGTTATAGAAGATGTCCGGTACCGGCCATATTAGCTCATGAGATGCTGGAGGGTACCTAGAAGGGTATTAGAGCCACTGAGCACTGCAGGGGGGTCCCTGTTTTCCAGGCGACGGTGCTCAGCCTTGGGGAGCACATCTGTGCGGAGTTCAGGAAGCTGCACGGCTGGCTGGCCACCCAGGAGGAGGAGTGGCAGGAGAGGCTGCGGCGGGCGGACAGCACCCAGCTGCGGGTGATGGAGAGGAACCTGCAGGAGCTGGAGGGGAAATGCCAGGCAGGCCAGGGGATGCTCACCAAGGCCCAGACCCACTTGCCCCAGGAGGATGCAAGGGAAATCCTGATGGTGAGTCCAACGCCCCCTAGTGGGGAAAGGGCCCTATGTCCCATTCCCCACCCCCTGAGCCAGCCACTCCCAGTGCCTGCCCCCAAGTGTCTTAAAGAGACAGAGCAATGCTAATTCCATGTCTCTCTCCGTCCCCTCACAGGGCATAAAATCCTTCCTGGACTGGTAAGTCTGCCACTGCAGAAGCAGCATCATGCCCTGATTTCCCCTCCCCTCTCCCCCAATGCCTTCCTCCCCACTGCTCAGTCACTAACACCTGCTCTGGATGGGGTGGGGGGGGCGGTTCTTCTCTCTAATGTAGGGTGAAGCAGCAACCGGCTACCCCTTGTGGGTCAAATACGGAGTCCATATCGCAGACCCTGGGGCAGTTCAGAGGGCCGATCCAGTACACTGTCTGGAAGGACATGAAATCCACCCTCAGCATAGGTAAGAGATGGGGCTCAGCAGGGGGCTGGCCCCGATACCTGGGTGCAGTGTTAGAGGACGCTGGGCTGCAGGGAGTGGGGTAGAGGGCTCAGCAGGGGGTGCTCTCCTCCGGCCGTCAGGGCTGGCCCTAGGAGGCGCAGTGCAGCCCAGACTCCATGGGGGGCACCGTGTTAAACCAACCGTCCCCACCAACCTCCTCCTCCTTGTCCCTCCCCAGATCTCCCCCAGGTGACGCTGGATCCCGCCACGGCTCATCCCTGCCTGGTCCTCTCGGAGGATCGCACCCAGGTGCGGGACAGCCACCTCCGCCGGCTCCTCCCCAACACCCCCGCCCGCTTCGACTTCTGTGTGGCCGTGCTGGGTGCGGGGGCATTCGCCTCCGGCAGGCACTACTGGGAGGTGGAGGTTGGGCAGAAGCCAGCATGGACACTGGGCGTGGTCCATGCCTCCATCAGCCGCAAAGGCAAGATCCATGCCTCCCCCAGCAAGGGATTCTGGGTCATTCGACTCCGGGGTGGGGCCGAACTCATGGCCAAAGACACGCCCCCCGTGGCACTCCGCCCCCAGATCCTGCCCCACAGGATTGGGGTGTATCTGGACTACGAAGGGGGCCAGGTTTCCTTCTACGATGCCTGGGGCATGTCCCACCTCTATACGTTCAGCGCCCGGTTTGCAGAGAGAGTGTATCCCTATTTCTGCCCTGGGCTGTATAATTCGGGGAGGAACGCTACGCCCCTGAAAATCTGCCCCCTGCCCTGAGCCTGCCAGTCCTGGGCGCTGGGGCCAGATTGGAGCTGATGCCCCCTAGAGGGGAAAGGCCCCATGTCCCATTCCCCACCCCAGTGGATTATAACCACCATCCTAGACATTGAAGGAAACTATCGAACTCAGCTATTTGGGTTCTGCAAAGCAAGAAGGAACTTAGTGCAAGTCCAGCCTGCCTCCTGCCAAGCAGGGACTGTAAAGGCTGCAAACATCATAGCGGATAATCAGCTGAACATGAGCTCCTAGTACGACACCATGGCCAAAAGATCTTAGGGTGCATAAACGGGACTCTTGAGGAGAAGGAGAGAGGTTATTTTCCCTCTGGGTTTGGCCCTGGTGTGACCGCTGCTGGGATCCTGTGTCCAGTTCTGGTGCCAGAAGGATGTTGATCAATTGGAGAGGTGGTCTGAGAAGAGCCAGGAGAATGACTGAACGATTGGAAAACCTGCCTTAGAGTGAAAGACTCCAGGAGCTGAAGCTATTTAGAGGAACAAAAAGAAGTTAAGGGGTGACATGATCATGGTCTATTTAAGTACCTCCATGGGGAACAGAAATGTGACCATGGGATCTTCAATCTAGCAGAGAAAAGTCTAACATGATCCAGCGGCTGGAAGTTGAAGCTAGACCAACTCAGACTGGAAACAAGGTGCAAATTTGTGACAGGGAGGGGAATTCCCCGGGGCCTTAGTGGGTTCTCCCTCACTGACAATTTTTCACTCAAGAGTGGATGGTGCAACGGTGGCATCTTGGACTCCGGCCATAGCTTAGCAGCCGTTGGTGCTAGCCCCTTTATTGTCTGAACAACAGCGCTGCAGATATATGCTTGATCCTTGCAGGAGACAGATTTCCAGGCTGCCGTCTGATCCATAATTGGTAGGTGGGTGATCAGAGGTAGAGAAGCACTTGTGTTTAAGGTATTGGAGTGGGGGCTGGGACTCTTGCATTCTGGCTAGAGCTGGTGGGAAATTTTCCAAAGATGGAACGTGTTTGCATAGGGGAAATGTGCCAGTTTCTTGAAATGGAAAGGTTCTCATGAAATTTCATTTTGGAGAGGGTGGGGGTGGGAAGGATCAGATCAGGGCATTTCAATTTTTTGCTTCAAAATGATTCTTCATTTTGATTTTTTAAAAGTTTATATGCCACAATTATCCATCATACAATATTTAGACTCAGAAGGATTAGATTTATTTTCTGCTACTGTCAGTAAACGTCAGTTTCACGGTAAAAAAATATTTCCATTAGTAATAACCAAACTTGACAGATAAAGAAAAAACTTTGCTGGAGATCTTTAGAGACTATCATTAAATAATTGTCTGGCACTCCCATAATTTCCTGCAACTTGGAAAGTTTAAATTGATAAAAAAAATAAAAGCTTAAAAATAAACATCAGTCAAAATTATAAAATGCAAATCCAAGTGCTCCCAAGCCTAATATTCATATAACTTGAAGTCAAAATTAGACATAGACTATTAAATAAATGATATATGTATATTTATATAATTAGTATTTTATATACACTATTTCATAGTCTTACTTTTTAAAAGTTAAACAATTGTATATTTAATAAAACTATACATAATTGTTTATTGAATATAACTTTTTTTAAAGGTTGAAATTGGAACGTCATTTTGCAGGAAATTTAAAACAAATTCATTTGAGAACAGAAATATTTTTGAAATCTTGGAGTTTCCTGCTTAACAGAAAAGTTGGTTTTTGCCCAACTTTTGTTCTGTCCTTAAGTGGAGGGGAGTGGGGTCATGTGGTTAGAGCAGGGTGGTTGCGAGTCTGGTCCCTTGGGTTCTATCCCCAGCTCTGTGAGGGGAGTAGGTATGATCCAGGGGGTTGGGGGGCGGGCTGAGTTCTATTCCTGGCTTTATCACAAACTCCCCATGTGACCTCGGGGGAGTCACTGAACCAGTCTGGGCCTCAGTTTCCCCATGTGTAAAATGGGAAATGATCTTGCCTATGGCTGTTTAGACTGTGAGTTGTTAGGGGCAGCAACTGTGTGTTTTTTAGACTTGGTCCAATGTTTTCTCCAGAAAGATTTCCAAGTGAAAAATATGTCTTCATTTTACCTGAATTTTTTTTTTTTCAGGAAAATGTCTATTCCAGCTAAAGTAATTGATTTTTCAACCAAGAAATCTCAAAACACTATTGTGAATATAAAAAAACCCAACCTAAAAAATCTGCATTTTAATGAAAACTGATTTGAATTGGAAAAAGCTGAAATTTCAGTTAGTTTTTTTTAAAAGATGATTTTCCTTCATTTCTTATCAGAAAGAGTCAAAACGTTTCACTTTTTTGTAAAAATCAGAATAATTAAAATTTTCACTTCATTCCAATGAGGAAAAATCAAATATTTAATTTGGTGTAAATAGAAGGATTTAATTTAGTTTCCACAGAAAATTAAAGTACAGTATCTCACTTTATGTTAAAAAAAAAAAGTAATTTCCATTCAGTTTTCCACCAGAAAAAGAGAAAATATTTCACTTTGCATTTAAAAAGAAAACCACCACGATTTTCTGGGGGAAACAAAGGGAAAGTGAAAATATTTCACTTTATATATAAATATGAATTTTCATGTAGCTTTGATCAGAAAATGTCTTAAATATTTCATCTTATGGAAAAAGATTTCATTTTCATCAAAATGAAATAAAACACTTGGATTTATGTTCAGAGTGGTGATTGTTGGTTTGGGTCCATCTGGGCAAAAGTCTGTTATGTTAAAACAACAACAACTTGATCAGTTAGTTTTGATCGGGGGGGGGGGGTGTACAGGGGTGCATAGAGGGGCTGCCTGTGTGTTGCACGTGGGGGTGCATCTTGGGGGCCTGTGTGCCTACCAGGAGGGGCGGCAGGGCACAGAGGGACACTGGGTCTGCGCGGGGGGGGGCGCCTGTGGTTGTGGGGTGTCGGAATGGGGGGGTGCAGGTGCACTTGCATGTGGGGTGGGGGAGGTGCAGGGGGGCTTTGGGGAGGAATGGGTGGGTGTGCAAAGGGGGGGCTCTGTGGGGCGGGATCGCTCCCCCCCCCCGCTGTGTGGGCGTTGCTCTCCGCCCATCCCCCGGCTTCAGGGCTCCCCGAGTCCCGGATCCCGGCCCGGCTTCAAACCCCCCGCCTAGGAAGTGCGTAACCAGGAGCCGCGGCCCGCCGGGCGGGACCTTCCTGTTCCCGGCGCCCGGCCGAGACCCGCCCGGCCCCGGCCCTGGGCTCGGCGCCCGCTGGGCCCCAGGGGCCGGATCGCGGCCCCCCCGCGGGCGGATCCAGCCCGCGCCCCGGCGCCGGTGAGTCCAGCGGGGGCCCGGCCCGGCCCGCTGCGCTGCGCTGCGGGGAGGCTGCGCTGGTCCCGGGGACCCCGGCGTGGGGGTGGGGGAGCGGAGCGGGCAGCTCTCCCGGCCCCCCCGCCTCAGCCCCTCTTCTCCTGCCCCTCCCCGTCCGTCCCCCCGTGCGGTGTCTGTCCTCTGCCTCCTCCCCCCCCATGCCTTGCCCTGGGAGGCGGGGACAGACTGACACCCCCCCACACCTCCCCGGGAACCGGGTGCTGGGAGTGTGAGACACCCCCCGGTTCCCTGCCGCAGGAGCCAGCGCGGCTCCCACTTCACACGATGGCACCCCCCGCCCCAGCCTTTGAAGCCCAGGAGAACAGAACCCAGGCGTCCTGCCTTCCTCCTCCTCCTCTTCCTCCCAGGTTCTCAGCCACTGGCCCCCACGCCCCTCCTGGAGCCGGGGAGAGAACCCAGGAGTCCTGGCTCCCAGCCCCCCATAAAAGGGCACCTGCTGTCTCCATGGCCCCAGCCTTAGTTTCCCCAGCGGGGGTGGTCAGTGGCTGGATCCAAGAGGGCCTGCTTCTGAAGGTCTGTTAAAGGGCAGCGGAGACCCATGCCCAACCTTCCCCCATGGGGGCAGACTGCCCCTGAGTCCAGTGTGCCACGCACACACAAGGCACTTCCATCCCTCCTCTGGAGCTAAGTCTATCCTCCCCGTAGCTCTTCTCCGGGTGCCCCCCACGCGTCTCTGGCCAGGGCTGGGAGAGTCCTTCCTACCCTCCTTTCCCTGGGGATCTTCTACACCATAGGTCTCTGCTCCTGCCCCCAACCGGGCCCTGGTGCCTTGGATCAGGGGCTCGTTTGCCAAGCAGCCAGCTGGGCAGTTAATTACTAACAGGTGGATTGAGATGGGCTGATTCTCCTTAAGAGTGCCAGCCACCCTGTGATCCCCCTGCTCCAACCACTAGCCTCCACTCAGCTGGGGATAGAACCCAGGAGTCCTGGCTCCCAGTCCAGAGGGGCCAGGTCCCATCTTGGCCTGTCCCTCCATGAGTTCCTCTCTTCTCCTCACAGCCCCAGCCATGAGCGAGGCGGAAGAGCACAGCCCCTCTCTGTGGGCCGAGGAAGAGCTGGGTAGCCCGGCTGGCTCGGAACAGGAGATCTCATGCGACATCCAGTGCTGGTCGGATAATGAGGAGTGGGGGCCAGACAGCCCGGGAGGCATCGGAGGAGTGGGGGACGTCCTCTCCCAGCCAGATGGCAGCCCCGCATCCTACGGGGGGAGCTACAGTCATGGCTCGCATGAGGACGGCGAGCTCAGGTTGCACGTGGGCTCGCACGAGGAGAGCGAGCTCGGGTTGCACGCCAGCTCAGACGAGGACGGCGAGCTCGGATTGCACACGGGCTCACATGAGGACAGTGAGCTCGGGTTGCATGCTGGCTCAGACGAGGACGGCGAGCTCGGGTTGCACGCCGGCTCACACGAGGACAGTGAGCTCGGGTTGCACGCCGGCTCAGATGAGAATGGTGAGTTTGGGTTTCATGCTGGCTCAGACGAGGATGGTGAGCTCAGCTTCCATCATGGCTCAGACGAGGACGGCGAGCTCGGGTTGCATGCTGGCTCACACGAGGACGGCGAGCTCGGGTTGCATGCTGGCTTGCACGAGGACGGCGAGCTAAGCTCCCATCATGGCTTGCACGAGGATGGCGAGCTGGGGTTCTGCCCTGGCTCCGACAATCCCTCTGGCTCTGACTTTGCTGGCAATCCAGCCCCAGTCACCGCAGCAAGGCATCCTCTGGGCCTGCCGCCCGCCCGCCCCACCCCGTCGGCGCGCCCGTTCCAGTGCCCGGAATGCGGCAAATCCTTCGGCTCCAACTCCACCCTGGCGCAGCACCGCCGCATCCACACGGGCGAGCGGCCCTACAAGTGCGGGGAGTGCGGGCGGGCATTCAGCCGGGGCTCCACCTTCCTCCAGCACCAGCGCACCCACACCGGCGAGCGCCCCTACAAGTGCCCGGACTGCGGCAAAGCCTTCAGCCGCAGCTCCAACCTGCTGCAGCACCGACGGGTCCACACCGGCGAGCGCCCCTACAAGTGCCCAGACTGCGGCAAAGCCTTCAGCCTCAGCTCCACCCTTCTCCAGCACCAGATCATCCACACCGGCGAGCGGCCCTACAAGTGCCCCGACTGCGGCAAGAGCTTCAACCGCAATTCCAACCTGCTCAACCACCGGCGCACCCACACCGGCGAGAAGCCCTTTCCCTGCGGCCTGTGCGGCAAGCGCTTCTCCGAGAGCTCCACCCGCACCCAGCACCAGCGCACCCACACCGGCGAGCGCCCCTTCCGCTGCACCGAGTGCGGCAAAGCCTTCAGCCTCAGCTCCACCCTCATCCAGCACCAGACCACCCACAGTGGCGAGAGACCCTACCAGTGCCCGGACTGCGGCAAAAGCTTCGGCCTCAGCTCCACGCTGCTGCGCCACCGGCGGGCGCACGCCGGCGAGAAGCCCTTCCGCTGCCAGGACTGCGGGAAGAGCTTCAACGTCAGTTCCCACCTGGCGCAGCACCGGCGGGTGCACACCGGCGAGCGCCCCTTCCGCTGCCCGGATTGCGGGCGGGCCTTCGGGCAGAATTCCCACCTGGCCCAGCACCGCAAGGTGCACCGGGGGGCCGGGGAGGCCACCCGCCCGCCCGGCCCCCTCTACATCTGCGGCGATTGTGGCAAGAGTTTCCGGCAGAGCTCCCACCTGGCCCAGCACCGGCGCACCCACACCGGCGAGCGGCCCTTCCAGTGCGGGGAGTGCGGCCGGGGCTTCTCCCAGAGCTCCAAGCTGCTGGAGCACCGCCGGACCCACACCGGTGAGCGGCCCTACGCCTGCCCCGACTGCGGCCGGGCCTTCGGCCACAGCTCGGCGTTGGCCCAGCACCGCCGGACCCACACTGGCGAGCGGCCCTACGCCTGCATGACTTGCGGGAAGAGTTTCAGCCAGAGTTCAGCCCTGGTCCAGCACCAGCGCATCCACACCGGAGAAAAGCCGTACCACTGCTCCCGCTGCGGCCTCTCCTTCCGCTACCTGCTGCAGTACACCCGGCACCAGAAGGTGCATGCCAGGGAGGAGATGCTGGCGCAGGAGAGGGCCGAGACAGTACCATCCGCCTCCCCGGCTCTAGAGGCGGCACCGGAGGCCGTGGCGTTTGGGGTGGCGGCCGCGGTGATTGAGGAGGGGGCGTCTGTGACGCTAGACATGGGGGTGTGAGGTTCCAGCCCCCCCGTGGGGGGCCTGGCAACGTAGAGGGGGGAGGTGAAGTGGTGAGGGAAGGAAGAGGAGGCGGAGGCAGTGGGGGGCTGAGGGGAAGAAGAGAGAGAAGTGGGGCATGACGGGGAGACATTGGTAACCCTCTGAAATTGATGCTAATTAGCATGGCGGGTTGGGTTGTAATAAAACACGTATCTGTCTTTTGTACGCAGCCTGGGGCACATGGGGGGGAGCAGTGGGAGCCAGGACTCCTGGGTTCTATCCCCAGCTCTGAGAGGGGCATGGGGTCTGGTGGGTCAGAGCTGGGGGGCTGGGAGCTGGTGGGATGAGGATACCCTAGATACAGCATAATATTAGTGACATTAGCACGTAAACAGTGTTTCCCATTGTCATAGAGGGTGTTAGTTTAGTAGAAACCGGGACGTAGAGAAGCAGCAGAGAGATATAGCAATGGGGAGTGGGACCATGGGCCTTCTCCTTTTCCCCCCCGGGGTGCCAGCTCCAGTGTGGCAGGGTGGGGAGGACACTAAATAGGAAGTGAATTAAGAGGCATTTAGCACAACTTCACCAGCACAACAGGTACTTGACAGGACTCTGATTTCTCCTCTGCCCTGGTCCTTTAGCTCCAGCAATACACAGAGAAAGCAGAGGGATCTGAGTTAGACAGGGAGATTCGATACATCAAGGGGAGGGGGTCTAGTAGTTAGAGCAGGGGACCCGGGGGGTCAGGACTCCTGGGTTCTATGCCCGCTCCTCCCCTTTGCTGTCATTATGTAACCATGAGGTGTGTGTCGCTCTGTGCCTCAGTTTCCCCATTTTTTAAAGTGGGGATCAGTAATGCTTCCTGTGGGTGGGCTTCTCATGTTTAACCCATGAACATCTATGCAGCCCTTTGGGATACTCTATTAGTGAAGCCTGTGTGGGTTGGGTAGTTATTTCCCTCCCTTCCTTGTGTGGGGGTAGGAGGTGGGGCTGTGTGTGTCATCCCAGCTTGGGGTGAGGGCAGTAGAGTCTGGTGGTGGGAGATGGAGGTACCTAGCAGCAATCCTGCCCTGCTTTCAGCTGGGGTCCTGTATTCCTTCCCCTTCTTGTAATAAACACTTATTGGCATAGCGGCTGCTGTGGTCTTCTTCTGTCAAACTCCTTGCAGTTCCCCACTTCCCTCCACAAGCCGAGGAGAAAACCCAGGAGTTCTGGCTCCCAGCCCCCCCAGCTCTGACCACTAGACCCCACTTCCCTCCCAGAACAGGGATAGAAGCCAGGAGTCCTGGCTCCCCCTCCTTTCTCCTGTAACTACTGCACCATTCTTTACTGAATTCCACCCATCTATAATTTATTTTTTCCCAAGTCCTCCTATGGTGTGTCCCATTTTTACCTCGCCCTGGGATTGCCTGAATCCTCAGTCTCTTGTAAGACCGGTAATAGTTTTTGTTACAGTTTGGTGTATTTATTAGCACCCTGAAACCCTCCTCCATCCAGCAGAAGCGGTCAGTTTTTTTGGCACGCACTTTCCTTGGCTGGTTTGCGGGAGAGCCTCTGTATTTATCATGTGCGCCATGGCAAAGCCAAACGGCCTCTCCTAGGCCTCCATCCAAAGGGGTGAGCCCTCTGGGTTGGCCCATGAAGGAGAGGCGTGGGAGAGAACACACAGAGACATGCCACTCAGAAGTCTAACCCATCCTCTTTGCTTGTTAGCAGCTCACCCGTGAAATACATTAATCCTTATAAAAAAGGTCAGCCCTTTGTAGATTCCCAGGCCAGAAGAGACCGTTGGGATCAACTAGTCTGCCCCAGGCCAGAGAACTGCCCCAAAAAAATTCTTAGAGAAGATCTCTTAGAAAACCATCCAATCTGGATTTAAAAATGGTCAGTGAGAGAGATCCCAACACAACCCTTGGATTATTGTTCCAATATAATTACTCTCCCCATTAAAAATTGACACCTTATTTCCAGGCTGAATTTGTCTTAACATGAACTGCCAGCCATTGGATCGTCTCAGCCCTTTCTCTGCTAGACTGACGAGCCTGTTATTGAATATTTGTTCACTGTGTGGGTACTTAGAGACGGTAATCAAGTCACCCCTTAACCATTTCTTCGTTAAGCTAAATAGATTGAGCTCTTTTGTGTCTCACTATATGACTTGTTTTCTAATGCTTTCATCGGTCTTGTGGCTCTTCTCTGACCCCCTCCAATTTATCAACGTCCTTCTTGAATTGTGGACACCAGAACTGGACATAGGATCCAAGCAACGGTCGCACCGCTGTGTAATATGGAGGTAAAATAACCTCTCTGCTCCTATTGGATGTTTCCCTGTTTATACGTCCCAGCTCTTGTGGCCGAGTTACCTGGGAGTGCATGTTCAGCTGGTCGTCCATGATGACCCCCAAATCTTTCCCCTCCTCACAGTTTCCTCTTTCCCCAGGGAATCTAGTTTATGCAGCTGCTTCCCGCAGCTGAAGCTGGTGGAAAAACAGCAGGAGAGCCAAAGCAAACGGCTAAGATTTCAGTCTCCTCTGTTGGGTGCCACCTTCGACTGGCCTCAAGAGATGACTTGAGTCGATCTATCCTCTGCTAAGCCTGCTCACCCAGGTAGATCCTAGAAGGTGCAGGTTGGAAGGGACCCCAGGATGTTGTCTGCTCTCACCCCCTGCTCAAAGCAGGACCAACCCAACTAAACCATCCCAGCCAGGGCTTTGTCCAGTCGAGCCTTAAAAACCTCTAAGGATGGATATTCCACCACCTCTCTAGGTAACCCATTCCAGTACTTCACCACCCTCCCAGTGAAAAACCTTTTCCTGATATCCAACCTAGACCTCCCCCACTGCAACTTGAGACCACCTCACAAACCGACAAAACCATATTTCCATCGACCATCAGAATTTACAGCAAGGCAAAGTAAGACAAATGCTGCGTGGGAGCTTTTGGGGTTGACTGAAGGATATTTACTTTGTACATTCTGACCACTCGTATTTTAACAGTACGAAAGCTTGAATTGCCCCATCTCCTGTCATTACATAATGAGAGTTGTCCGGCCCCCAGGATGTCCCCTGACTGTAAAAGTTTAAATCGATACAAATAAAAAGAAAGCTGTAATTTAGCTCAACTGTGAAGGTTTAAAAATCCATAAAGATCAGAAATAAAATGCTTAAGACTAAACATGGATTTTAGCTGTCAAATACCAAAAGTGAATTCTGTCAAACCTAATTATGACTCTCTGGGCCACGGAGCTGTTGGAATTTCAGCCTGGCATGGCAATAAAGAGACACCCGTGACCCCATCACAAACGCATATACAAAATCAAAGCGTGTTCATTGGCTGGACGGCGTGATCACACCCTGCAAGTCCCTGCAAGATCCAGATAACCCACTGATGATTTCACAGCCATGAGCAATTTGTGGCTAGCTATTTTGGCCCCAGGAGGAAATTTCTGACTGCTTCAGGTTGGGGTTTCTGGAAAGGAATTAGATAAGCTCACGCCCCAACACAAGTTCCGATATCTGAGGTGCTTTGGTAGCCCGGTTTACAAGTAAACAGGTGTGAATCTGGAGTGAGTCAGTTATCTACCATGCAGTTTTCCAGGGGGCTGCTCAAGAGTTACAGCAAGGCAGATGGGATTATCTGGCCACGACCCCATTGCAGGCTAGGGATGACACCTGACTGAAGAATCTAGCTTCCACAGAAAGACCCATTCATGTCTCTCCCCTCAGCACTTATCTGGCATGAGTTTTGAAGCTCCTGGAGGGGGGAGGGGCAACAGAAAGGGGGTAGAATACACCAGATAACCCAGTCTGACTCCCAATCCTCACCCCTGGCTCTTACTCACTGGACCCCCACTCCCCTCCCACAGCTTGAGATGGAACCTAAGAGTCCTGGCTCCCAGCCCCCCCTGTTTTAACCACTAGACCCCACCCACCTCCCAAAACCAGGGGTAGAACCCAGGAGTCCTGGCTCTCAGCCCTTCCCTCCCCCAAGCAGAGTGGGCTGTGAAGGGTGTAAACGAAAGGAATATGTGGCTGCAGCATTTTATGCCTCTTCCTTTGCAAAGCCCCATGGGTAATAGCTCCTGCAGTGGGGCATTGTGGGAAGTGTAGTTCTGATTGCAGAAAGGAGAATAATTAGGATTTTGCCTCATTTCCAGGCAAATGTTCTCAGTGAGAACAGACCTGTCTTATCCCCCTGGAGCGAAGTGTTAATCCTGGAATCTAATAATGGCGATATAAATTCTGGGGCTCTCAATTAGATTTCACTGCCAGATACCCAGAAAAAAACTGTGACAGATAGGCTGGGACATTTCACTGCTGTAAGGAGGGGGAGTCAGGACTCCTAGGTTCTATTCCCAACTCCAGGTGAGTTCTTATGATTAGAGCAATCAGCTGTCACTAGAATTTAAGAGTCCTCATTATCAGGCCCCCTGTTCTAATCCACCAGGCCCCACTCGCCTCCACGAGATGGGGATAGAACCCAGGAGTCCTGGCTCTCAGCCCCCTGCTCTAACCACTAGATCCCACTCCCCTCCCAGAGCTGGGGAGAGAAACCAGGAGTCCTGGTTCCTAGTCCTCCCCCCTACCAACCTAACCTCTGATGGGAAGGGGGCTTGCAGGACAGGTGTAGCTGTGCCATCTCTCACTCCCCTCCCCCTGTTCCTGTCCCGTGCTGGGCTTCTGCCCTGCCAGTTGGTTCTGATCCAAACCCCGGACAGCTGGCCCCCAGCTGGAGGAGTCTGTCAGTCTGGACTCACCTGACCTCCACCTCCAGGGGCCCCAACTCGAGAACCAGAGATAGTGAGACCTGGGGCGGGTACGCCAAGGAACGGGGACCTCCACGAGACGGGTAGTAAGAGGAAGGTGGGGGGAGGGGAGCAGGTAAGGCGGTAACTCAAACGGGGCATGGGGTGGGGAGGAAGAGGCATGTTGACCCATACCCCACTTTCTGGCCCAGATTCCAAGCTCCTGACTTGGGCAATATCCTTCAGTGAGGGAAAGCTTCTGATACCACGGTGATGGGCTGTGGAGTGTGAAATCTGAAATAGAGAGAGGGAGGGAGTATATGCAGATAGATAGACAGATAAACAGATGATGAGAAGGGTGTATGGGGATAGACAGACAGATAGATCATATGGGGATAGATAGGGTAAATTACACTGAAATTAATGGACTAAGGGCCAGATCCTCAAGGCTGTTTAGGCACCTAACTCCCATTGATTTCATTGACTTAAGCAGGAGCTAGGTGCCTAAATGCAGTTGAGGCCCTGAGCCAGAGGGCACAGTTTTCCAAAGTGCCTATGGGAATTAGGCGCTCCAGCTCCCACATGAGATGGGGGTCACACCCAGGGCTTGGCCTCCTAGGCCCTACAGTAACACAAGTAAACACTAACGAGTTTGAAACTGAGGCTTCTGACTCCCCCCAGGCCATTCTGACAACGTTGCCTGGGCACCTCACCATTTGGGGTAGTTTGCTGTGTGGGGGGCACGGATTCCAATAGGTTGGCGCCTTGTTGGGGGGAGCCTGAGTCTAGACCGACTGTCCTTGACACAGATGTCTGTGCATCTGCTGGTGCGTGTCAGGGATGGTGTCTGACACCCCCCACGGACCATCTTAGCACATGTTGACATTTCACATTAGTATTTTATTCCAGTAGCACCAAGATCAGGGCACCCGTCCTGCCAGGTGCTGCACGGACTATGACTGGGCTCAGGGCCCCCCTTGTGCCGGTCACAGCAGAGCCCACAGGAGACACGGACAAAACAACGAGCGGGAGGGACTGACAGGAGAAGCTGCTTGCCCAAGGTCACCCAAGAAGCCGGTAGCTAAGCTAGGAATTGAACCCAGGAGTCCTGGCTCCCAGCCCTACCCTCCGGCTCTAACCACTAGACCCCACTCCTGTTCCCAGAGAAAGGGAGAGTACCTGACTCTCTAGCTTGACCTCACCCTGCCTCAAACTAGAGCCACGGCCCATATTTTTAGGCAAGGCTCCTCATGAACTGACGGAGTCACATTCCAAGGGTTCTGGTGGATTCTCGGTCATTTGGTGTCATTAAACAACAACCTGGTGTCTCTCTCCAAGACGCCCTAGCTCACCCACCAGACACAGGCTGGATGCAGGAATCACGGGGCGAGGTTCTCCGGTCGGTAAAGCCGACTAGATGATCACAGCGGTCCCTTCTGGCCTTGGAGTCCATGAACCTATTGATCTTCCATGGGTGCCGTGTCTCTGTGACTCATATGAATGGATTAGAGCTACCCCTAGCTTCTTAGCCATCTATGCGCCCCACCCAAAGCTACAACCTACCCCCTCATCGTCCCTTCTGGCCAGATCCAGGACATCCTCCAGTCCAGGCCACTTATTGTAACTTCTGGCTCCTCCGCCCTCCTGTTCCCCCATGGCCCTAAAGATCCATGATCCCCAAGGCACAACAAGTGCCATAAATAGCCCCACCGCCTCCGGCCGTGCCCCTCTACAGACATTGCCAATGGAGCCCCACCGGCCCCAGCTGCTCCGCCCCGCCCTGCCCACTCAAGCATGGAGTTTCTGGTGGGTGCGTAGGTGGGTCCGAGCCCGGAAGCTCTTCCCGCACTGGGTGCAGGGGTATGGGCGCTCCCCGGTGTGGGTTCGCAGGTGCTGCTGGAGGTTGGAGCTGACGGTGAAGCTCTTGCCACAGTGGGGGCAGCGGAAGGGCCTCTCCCCGGTGTGGGAGCGCTGGTGGATGAGGAGGTGGGTGCTGACGGCGAAGGCTTTCCCACACTGGCCGCACTGGTAGGGCTTCTCGCCGCCGTGAGTCCGCTGGTGCTGGGTCAAGTTGGAGCTGCGGCTGAAGGCCTTCCCACATTGGCCGCACCGGTGCGGCTTCTCGCCTGAATGGGCCCGCTGGTGGCGCGTCAGGTTGGAGCGCAAGCCAAAGCGCCGCCCACACTGGGAGCACTGGTGAGGCTTCTCCTCGCTGTGGCTGCGCCGGTGCTGGGCCAGCTTGGTGGCCTCAGCAAAGCCGGCCCCACACTCGGCGCACCGGTACGGCCGCTCCTCCGTGTGCCCCCGCTGGTGCACCAGCAGCTGGGAGCTGACGCCGTAGGCCTTACCACAGATGCCGCAGCGGTAAGGACGCTCGTCCGCGTGCCGGCGCCGGTGCCGGGCCAGCTGGGAGCGGGCGGCAAAGGTTTGGCCACAGCGGGCACAGGTGTGGGGCTCGCCGGCCGGGTGGCAGGCCCGGCGGTGCTGAGCCAGCCGCCGGGCGTGGCGGAACGCCCGCCCACAATCGGCGCACTGGTGCAGCTCGGTGCAGCGGTGTGTCTCCTGGTGACGCTGGAGATTGGCTTTCTGGCTGAAGCCACGGCCGCACTGGGAGCACTGGTAGGGCCGTTCCCCTGTGTGGGTCAGCTGGTGCTTTGCCAAATTCGACCGCTCACAGAACCCTTTGCCGCACTGCGGGCACCGGTGGGGCTTCTCGGCCAGATGACTCTTGCTGTGCTGGGCCAGGGCCGAAGCGGTTCTGTAGGCCTTGCCGCAGTCGGTACACTGGTGCGGCCTGTCCGCCAAGTGGGCCTGGCGGTGCCGGTTGAGGGTGGAGCTCTGGCCGAAGGACTTGCCGCAATCCGGGCACCTGTAGGGGCGCTCGCCTGTGTGGGTGCGTTGGTGCTTGACGCAGGCCGAGCTGCGGGAGAAGGCTTTGCCGCATTCGCCGCAGCGGTACGGGCCCTCCCCAAGAGGGGCCTGGCAAGCAGGGGCGGAAGGAGTTACCAGCTTGATGACTTCATCCGTCTTGGCATTGGGCAACAGTATCAGGGGCAAGGGTTCCCCTGGGGCTTTCACATCGACATCCCCGTTGAGGGGCTCCATCTTGGCCATGGTCATCCATGTTGAATGTCCCTCCTGGGTCGTCAGGTCAACCTCCCCACTGGGTGGCACCATTCTGCCGCCTTCAGCCTCCTCCTCCTCTTCAGTCTTAGGGATAGGCAATGAATCTGAGGCCAAGCACCCTGGTTGGCCTGTCCCAGGAACGTCCCCGTTTGGAGGCATCATCTTGGCCATAGTCATCCACGGTGAACATCCCTCTTGGGCCTTCATGTCAACATCCCCGTTGAGAGGCTCCATCTTGGCAGCCGCCTCCTCCTCAACCTTGGTCAAGCACATTGCGGTCCAAGGTTGCCCTTGGGCATTCACAAGAACCTCTGCATCAAGGGGCGCCATCTTGCCAGCCTCCTCCTTGACCATAGGGACAGTCGGTGAGAAGGAAGCTGAACATCCCCATTGGGCCTTCCCAGGAAGGTCCATATTGGGAGTACACGTGTTGGCCACAGGCATCCATATTGCATGTCCCCCGTGGGCCTCCACAGCAACATCCCTGTTGAGACGCACCATCTTGATGACTGCCTCCTCCTCGGCCTTGGAGCTGGTCAATGACACCGAGGTCAAGCATCCCCCTTGGGTCTTCCCAGGAACATGTCCAGTTGGTGGCGCCATCTTGGCATCTCTGGTGTCCTCCTCCTGCTGGCATCTGTGCCCATGACCTGAGAAAAAGAGAAGGGGGTGCTGAGTAAAAGGGCCCCCAGAGAACGCCCACTACGCACGGACATCTAATTCACGGGGGAGGGACCAGGGTCTGGTGACAGAAGGAGAGAGACATCGGATTGGGGATGGTTGCGCTCACCCTCCTGGGTGATCCAAGACACACAGGGGGCTCTGTCTGGAGAGAGATGGTACACATTGGGGACACATGCCTTAGAGAGGAGACGGACAAGAGGGCATGATTCTCCATCCATCCACCCACCCACATACATGCCCATATCACCTACTCCCATACACACCTCTCTACCCATCTCTCTCCTCATACACACCCCCATCTATACATCCATCCCCACACAATCCCTCTCTCTGTCCCCCATATACCTCTCTATCTAGCCATCTATCCCCATACACCTTTTTATCTAATCGTCTATATATCCATCCATCCATCCCCAAACACACCCACCCATCTATCCAGCCAGCCAGCCAGCCCCACACACACCCATCTATCCATCCATCCATCCCCCCCACACAGACCCATCTATCCAACCAGCCAGCCAGCCCCACACAACCCTGTACCTATCCCATCAATCCCCACACTTTTCTCCATCATTCCACATACATTCCTCTACCTATTTATCTATCTATCCCCATTAGCCACTCTCCATCCACCCATCAGCTCCCATACACCTCCCTCTGTCCCCATACACTCCATCTATCGAGATCTCTATTCCCATATAATATCGCTATCTAATCTGTCTATCCATTCCCACACACTTCTCTCCCTCCAGCTCTCTATATATCCCCTGCACATCATCCATCTATCCCATACACCCCCCTGTATCCGTCACCCAACACAGCCCCTTTCTCTTTATCTATCTATACATCCATCCATCCCCACCTCTATCTCTCTCTCTATGCATATATATACACACACAACCACACACCACATCTATCTGTCTCTACACTAATACTAATTCCTCTACCTACCAACCCAGCTGGGTTCTGCAACCCCTCACCCTGAAATCCCGTCACTGCAACGCCCTAGCGTACAGCACACTCTCTGACACCCTTCCACTCCCGGGATAAAGGGTTGCAGGATGGACAGACAGTGTCCACTGGGATGGATAGGGGTGTGCATGGGGGCAGCTACACATATATGACATGGGCAGATGGACAGATACAGGAGCACGTTTGGGCATGGATGATGGGGACAGAGGGGTGTGGGGATGGATGGATGATGGGGACAGAAGGATGCGGGGATGAATGGGGAGAGAAGGGTTTCGGGATGGATGGAAGATAGGGACAGAGGGGTGGGTGGCTGATGGGGACAGAGTGGTGCGGGGGGGGGGATGGATGATGAGGGCAGAGGGCTGGGTGGGTGCATGGGCGGCTGATGGGGACAGAAGGATGCAAGATTGAATGGATGATGAGGGCAGAGGGGTGCGGGGATGGATGGATGGATGGATGGACGGATAACGGGGAGGGCAGATTCTCACCCAGGCAGCCCCCGGCCCTGGCTCTGGGTGCGCGGCCCCTGGCGGGGCTGGTGGCGGCGGGAGCCGTGTGCGTGGGGGCGGGTCCCGGTCCCGGTTCCATGCAACGAGCTCAGACCCCGCTCCCCTCCAGTGCAGCGCGGCTCCAGTCCGGGGTCAGGATGCGGATTCGGATCCCCATTCAGATTCGGAACGGAAGCAGCCGCAGATAAAACAGGGCCGCCTCCGGCCCAGCCCTCTGCAAAGCGCCATGGGGAATGTAGTTTTCCAGGCAAGGGATTGTGGGACGGGTAGTCCCACCGCTTGTGTCAATGGGACCCAGGAGTCTTGTCATTCAGCCACCCCCCTCCCCGTGCTCTAACCCAGAAGACGCTGCCTACCCCCTCCCAGAGCCCGAACCCAAGACTCCTGATTTCCCCGCGTTTCCAGCCTTTCCTCGGGACTCCGGTACTGTGAGCTTCCCCATAGCAGTGCCCCAGAGGGACTCGCTGCAGTGATCTTCTCCACAGCAGTGCCTCATCTGGGCTTTTCTGCCCCAGTACCCTACCAGCGCCCATCCAGCCCCCTGTCCCGCCCCCTCCATGTTGCCAGAATCAGACCCACAGTCCCATCTTGCCTAGCAGTCAGTACACGATGCTGCAGAGAATTGCTGGAGATCCCTTAGTGAACAGTTTGAGAATAACCTCCCCCAAGAGGAAATTTATTCCAAACCCCTATATTTCAAGCTGGGTTTATGCCCAGTATTTCCTTGCAAGAAGCCTTGGCTAGTTTTCTGATCCTGACTATTACAAACATGGATGTTCCGTCTGCTTATATGAAATACCCAGTCCTTATGGAAATCTTGCCAAACCTGTGGACTCTATATCATGTGGGGGTGAGTTCCGCAGGTTATCTGCCTGCTCAGATTCCCTGGAATCTTCTGCTCAGATAACACATGCACAGCCCCGCCTTCCCTCTAGCAGGGGGCAGCCCTGCTCTTTCTCTCTCTCTCTATCACATGCACGCACACATACAATTCAGGATATATACACATTGTTTCGTCTCAAAAAATCACTGCACACTTTCTACAAAGGCAGAGGGAAAGTCCAAAAACACGGATTATCAGAAGCTAGCACAATTCATTGTCCATATACCTCTTCTCATACAATGTGTGTGTATTTGCATGTGCATGCACCCCTATCGCAGCAGATCAGGGTCACGTTTGTGTGTGTTTTGCATACTCACTAGCATACACACACACATTCATATTTCCAACCCCATACACATCTACAACATGTACTTTTAATCACATACTCAATATACATAGTTGTAATCACCCACCCAATATTCATCTTTCTACTCTCTCATACAAACACATGCACAGTTTATATTTAAACCGAGACTCACACACGCATGGCCTTGATAGTGTTCGATTTCTACTTCTTTATAATTTAGATGGATATTGAGGTTTATTTTTAAGCATTTTTTTTTTTTACTTTTATCCATTTAAATTTTCACAGTTGTGCAAAATTATGGAGTTTAATCTTTTTTCCTCCAATTTGTATCAATTTAAATGTTGACAATTGCGGGAAATTAAGGAGAGCAAGGGGGGTGGGGAAGGGGGTCAGACAATAATTATTTAATGACAGTAGATGTTGAGATTCAAAAAGTTTAAAGCTTTACAACCATTAACACAGAAATTGTCAACATCACGTCAAAATTTACTTAAATCAAACTCTAATTAATTCTCTAGCAGCATTTTTCTTACTTTGCATATCTGCCAATTTTGATTTGCGATGGAAATAGTTTTCTGTTGCGTTGTGTGTGTATATGGTGAAATCGACATTTGCAGACATTTACCGATAAAAATCCAATCCTTGCAAGTCTGGACAAATGCAATTCATATTCTAATCTCACACACAGATATGCAATGTATATTTTGAAGCACACACATTTTATATTCCTAATCTCACACAGACACACATAAATAACTCACGTGTCTAATCTTGCACACATATAGACACAAACATATAGACTGTGTTTTTAGTCACACATACACACAGTTCATATAGCTATTCTCACACACGTCTGTGTGGGTTTATCTATTTGATGGCGGGGTTGTCTGTTTTTCATTGCTGCCCATCATTACTGTATCTGGGTGCCTTCTGCCTAAAATCAATAGCCCTAGCGGATTTCATGCATTCTCCAGCACGTCGTTCTTTTGAGCATGAAAGCTCTGCTAGCAACATGCTTTGCTTTGGTGTTGCTTGATTTATTTGCTTGGCAAGACAAGGTGGGTGAGGTAATATCTTTTATTGGACAAGCTTCTGTTGGCGAGACAAGCTTTTGAGCTTACACAGAGCTCTTGAGGTTATTTGCTTGGGGTTATTTTCAGGGAGCTTTTGAATATACGGGATATCAAGGTTGATCCATCACACTACAGGTGAACTCCTGCCCCCATTGCACTCAGTGGGAGTTTCGCCCTAGATCTCCATGCACATATACACACTAACAAACTCCAGCCTTCTTGATTTTTCTCTTATCAAACTTTAACTTCTATCCTCTCACAACAGAAAAGCCAGAGTCCTCCGTCACCCACAGGTTGGTTCCATTCCCAGAATACAGGGCAAAGTCATTTACAATACACTGCTCATTCACAGAGCTAAAAAGGAGACATTACTATGTGAAGGCTACCACGACATGAATCACACACATAAATAAATCAGTCATTTCCAACAGCCTAGCCACACTTATTCTGGTTCTAAGAGTGGAGGCTTATATGCTTTACCCGCGAGAGTAGTGAGTGTTTAGCCCTGAGTCTATAGAGAATGAGTGCAAGAGACACTAGACAAGTAGACGACGAGACAGACAAGTAGAGAGAGAGAAGGGTACGTATGTGCTGGATAGGTAAAAACACTATAATCTGATAGATAGATAGATAGATAGATAGATAGATAGATAGATAGATAGATAGAATCTAATGAGACAGACAGACACAGAGTGTATTATTGATAGAGGGATAGAATTCATGTACCCAGTGTAACCTACTGTCAATGCAGCTGTAAAATGTCCAGGTCAGGTGGCTGGGGCTGAAAGCACAGCTCAGAGTCCCCTTGCCCCACAGCAGCATTGGCAAACGAGTGATCAGTTAGCACCCACATCCACCGAGACAGGGGAGTGCACCCTAGACAGCGGTTTTGGCCTCTGGGGACTAGAAGCAGTCACAGAGAATCTCCTAGACGTTCACACGCTTCCAATCTACACTGATCTGGTTCTGGTTTTGTTTTTCTTTTTTAAAGCCCAGTCTTGCTTGCATTAACGCCATTTCCATAACGGGCAAAAAACCCAGCAGCAGCATTGCCACAAATCTGCCACGTACTCCTTTGAGGTTGTATAATGCTGGCCTCTGGCATTAGAGGGACTACAGCATTTAAAGGCGCAGTACCCTTCCCAGCCAGTAGTAGTGCTAGAACGGTCCTGTCCCTGGGGTGGGACACCACCGCAGGGGATGTCTGGCACTACAGGGTGGCGCTGTCGGCAGCAGAGAGAAGGCCTAGAGCAGGAAATATAGGGCTCAGTTGGGGGGGTCATACGATTCAGCCCCACAGAGGTAGAGAACTAGACTGATTTTGATGGTCCATCTGGCTTCCTTTATCCTCCAGCACACACTCCAGGGCCAAGCTGGCCTCTAGCAATTGGGGGGAGTGAAATTCTGCTTCGTTTTTGCACTAGACAGTACAAATTCAGCGGGTTTTTTGGCTGGAGGAAATTTACCAGTTTGAGTGGATGTGGCACAGGGATGACACGAAAGGTTGTTCTCCTCAGACACTATCAATAAAACTGTAATATCCAGGGCATGGTTCTCCCTGGCCCATTACCTCATGGAAGAGTTAGACAGAGAAAGAGAGAAAGGGAAAAGCTGGGGAAATTCTTAGTTCCATTGTCTTCAGTCTTGTGAAGCAAAAGCTGGAATCTCAACTTTTCTCATCCATCAAAAGTTTTTCATCAACATTTGAAATGACAACAAACAACTTGCAACTTTCGAATTTCGATCTCCTCTGTCAAAATGTCAAATGTGGTTGATTGCAATGTTTCTTCACCCCAATTTAGAATCTCAAAACATTTCATACGTTCACATTTCTCATCCGTATTCAGTACTTTGATCTTTTCCATGAGAATTTTGAATATCATTGAATTCTTTTCACTTGCAGTTGAAAATTCCAGCGAATTTTTTTGTCAATTTCAAATTCCAAGAAAATATTTTCGACATTTCAAATTTTGGTATTTTCATCCAGATCTCATTGTAGTATTTTCATCAGAAATTGAATTAAAACATTTTCATCAACCCTTTGAATGTCAATAAAAATGGTCAAAAAGGTCCAATTTCAATAAAAACATTCATCAATATTTCTACAAAAAAAATTCATCCATGTTTTGAATTTCAGTATTTTTCATCAGAATTTTTAATCTTGCTGACATTTTTCCTCAAAAATTTGAATTGCATAATTTTTCATCCACACTTCAAATTTTAGTGAAAACATTCATCAGCATTTCAAATTCACACAAAAAAAACTTTCTTGGACATTGAAAATTTCTGTTTTCCATCAGAACTTCAAATGTCATTGAAATATTTTCATCACAATTTAAAATTCTACTGAATTTTTTCATCAATTTCAAATTTTAGAAAAAGTTTTCATTGACATTTCAAATTGGGACATTTTTCATCAAAATCTCAAATCCCTTAGAAATTTTTTCACCAAAATTTGAATTCCAACATTCTCATCGCTGCCTCAAATATCAATGAAAATTTGCATCAAAATATCAAATTTCCATGAGAACTTTTCAGCCACCTTTCAAGTTTTGATATTTTCCATACCAATTTTGAGTACCAACAAACTTTCCTCCTCACAAAGTCACTATCACAAGTATTTCAACAAAATATTTCCAGTGACAGTAAAAATGTTGCTATTTTCCATTAGAATTTTGAATCTCAAATCCCATGCAAAAATTAAAATTCCAATGACATTTTCCATCAATTTCAAATTTCAACAAAACATTTTCATTGACATTCCAACTCTGATTTTTTATACCGTGATGGCAAATCTCACTGAATTTTTTCTCAATCAGACTTTGAAATTCCAGTGAAGTTTTACATCAGTTTCAACAAAACATATGTTATCAACATTTTGAATTTTGACATTTTCCAGTAGAATTCTGAATCTCACTGAAATATTTTCTATCTACATTTCTCATCACATGTCAATGGTTGTAAAAATTCATATCCCAGTAAAACCAGTCATATTTCAATGGAAGTTTCAACAACAACAAAAAAGTCATTACATTTCAAATTTCACTGGAGTCAGAGAGTGGAACAAAAATTCCACCCCCAAAAAATGTGGGGAGGTGGAATTTCTATCCCATTTCACTAACAGCCTCCAAAACTGACAAATATTTGTAAAGCAGAATCATAGAATCATAGAATATTAGAGTTGGAAGGGACCTCAGGAGGTCATCTAGTCCAACCCCCTTTTGAGGGGAATAAATTTGTTTTGACATCATCTCTATGCACCAAAAAGAAGCAGAGGTCGTAAATTAATCGTATTTATTATCCAGATTGTGGTAACGTCTATGAGCACCAGCCATGACCTATGACCCCACTAGCACCCCCAGTGCTAGGTGGTGTACAGACATAGAACAAAAGAGCTTACAATCTGATGCCTGCACCGTGCCCCTTATGCATGTGTCGGGGACTTGGGGGGTAAGTCCTGGCCACTGGAATCTGGATCAGTCCCAGTGTACGGGATAGCATGAAATGAACAAGGAGCCAGTTTGTAGCTTCAGAAGAGAGAGGCCTAACCCTGCTTGCTTTTCAAGGGACCTGATCCTTGATTTTAATGTCCGGGCCTCCCCATGGCCTCTCTACTCAGTCCGGAGCAGTAGCAGCTTGGACTCCATGGGTCCTCTTCCATAGTTGGCAGAATCACACAGAGGAGGACACAGGAACACCTGCCCCAGAACAGAGCAATGGGCCCATCTACCCTGGTATCCCACCTCTTTCAGTGACCATCCCAGCTGCTTCAGAGAAAGGCAGATCAATGCCCCCTTTTCTCCCCAGTGGACAATACTGGAATATCTTGCCCCCCAGGGAAAAGAAGATTCCACTTAACCCCCAGTAGTTCATACCCAAGTAGGATGGGTTTCATTTCCCTCCTCTCCAATTATTGCTTATTTCTGTGTAAATAATGGATTTTTTGGTTCAATGGCCATTCGGAAAACTTGGAGGGAAGAAAAATTCCGTTTTTTGGGTCAAAACTGAATGTTTTTTAAATGTTGGGCAAATGCGAAGTTGAAAAAAAGTCCCATTTGGGGGTCAGACAAAATGTTTTGTTTTGCTTTTGAGCCTTTTTTTTTTTTTTTAAATGCTTTTGAGTTGTTCTTTTAATCAAGTCGAGAGTTTTTAAACCAAGTGTCATTGTGAATCAGAACCGTGAAATGTTTTCACTTTTTCGGGATTCTTCTGAGGGATTTTTCCAACTGAAACGATTTGCTAAAACTGACGAGAAGCCGCAAGATGTTTTACTGTATCCGGATGTTTCACTCCCCAGAAGGGTTTCAGGCAAAAAATGGCTCCCGGCTCTAGTTATTCCAAAACCCTCTTGGACTGTCACAACTTTGAATGCCCACATTATCCTTAGCAATGTTCAATCCTTATTCTTTTTATTTTATTTTTAATTCTAGGTTCTGTTCTTATGTAGTGGCAGGTAGTTCCCCTGGCTGAGTGGTGCATGGAGCGAAAACAACACATCCCTGGATCAGCTTTCAAACCGTTGCCATTGCAGTTGGAGGGAAGTTTCCCCCCTGGATTCCTCCAACGCCGGGAGCTGAAATACACGTTTAATCGAGTGAAAGGATTAGGGGAGGAGATCTCAAAGCGCTTCACCAAGGATTCTGGTATCTGTAGCCCTGTTTTACAGATGGAGAAACTGAAGCACAGAGAGGTGATGTGATCTGTCCTGAGGCCACCCAGCAAGCTAGTGCAGAGCCAGGGATGAAACCCAGAAGTCCTGGCTCCCAAGCCCCTCCCCTCCCCAGCGCTGACCTATTAAACTCCACTCCCTTCCCAGAGCTGAGGATAGAACCCAGGCGTCCTGGCTCCCAGTACACTACCCCTTAGGCCACATTGCCTCCCACGTTTGACTGGAGGCCTGGAAAGGCTGCTGTACAGAGGAAGAGACTTCGGCTGCCTGGAGAGGTGAGGGGAACCCGACCCATAAGCACCTAAATGAAATTTGTGAGAACAAAGGGCTCTTGGATCTAGCAGACAAAGGCCATATGGGAGCCAGTGGCCAGGAGGGGAGGAGAGAGAAATTCCAAGTGGGTAGAAGAGAAAATATTTTGCCGGGGGGGGGCGGGAAGGAGTTGGGTAACAGCTGTATGGGGATGGCTGACTTGGTACGGTAATGCAGCCACCTCTGGGGTGGGGCAGCTGGGGAACAGACACAAAGCGACACCACATGGGGAAGGTTCGCCCCCCCCCCCCCAATGAAATCGGATCCCTCAAACGGATCCCAATGTGATCTAAGTCAATTCCCTCTAATGTATCTCAGTTCGATCCCCTGCAAACCCAGGTTCCTCCAGATCCCAGCACAATCCCTGCAAAACCAGCTGCCCCAGAGCCCAGAGCAACCTATCCCACCGCCAAGCAAATCCCAATATCAGCCACTCCCATGTCCCTCAACCTCCACTTCCTCACCCCCAGTCTCCTGCCCCTAGGCCCTCAAACTTTCACGCCCCACCAGCCACCCATGATCCAGCCGGGGCCCCCTCCCCGCCCTGGTCAACTCCCTGTCCCCCAGCCCAGCCCCTAGCTACAAACCCACCATCTCCACCCGTGGGGTGCTCGTCAAGTGCCCTCAGCGGCCTCACACCCTGTCCCCCAAGTGGTTCTGGAGATGTTGCAGCAGGACAGAACCCCCCTGGGAGCCTTTGCCACATTCCGGGCGCGCCAGAGACATCCCCCCGTCCTGGCACGCGGCCAGGCCGCGGCCCGAGGGCTGGAGGCGCGGCCGAACCGGAGCCGAGCCCTCACGGGAACTGGGAGGAAAAGAGTTGTCTGCCGCCTGGATCCTTGGGCCCCGACCGGCCACGTGGTTTCCGTGGCGCAAGAGGACAGCAGAGATCTCGGCACAGCTTTTGCGACTCTTCTCCCCAGGCCCGACCGGCTCCACTCCAGCGTGGACCTCCCGGTGCCGTGCCAGGGCCGCCACGTCCGGGAAGCCACGCCCGCACTCTGGGCACCGGAAGGGCTTGGGGTGGGAGGCCAGGTGGTGGGAGAGACCTGAGCCCTCGGCAAAGCTCTGGCCGCAGTCGTGGCACTTGTAGGGCTCAGTGGCCAGACGCCGGATGAGGCTAGCCATTTCCCCCGAGCCATGGCGGCTACCGCGAGCTGCACCATCGGGGGAGGGATCCACCCCACCATGGCCTCTTTCATGGATATCTAAATCCGAGCCGTCATACAAGGGCTCCCCCATGGCGTGGCCTCCTTCGTGGCCACCAGAAGCCGAGCAGTCGTGGCAGGGCTTGGCCACGGTGTGGCCTCTCTGGTGGGCACCTAGAGCCGAGCTCCCGCCAAACCCCTGTCCACAGTCCGGGCACCTCAGCTTTTCCCTGATGTGGTTCCTCTGGTGCTGGGTGAGGGCGGAGATGTCGCCAAAGCTTTGCCCACAGTCGGGACACTTGTAAAGCTTTTCACGCATGTGGGTGATCTGGTGTCGGGTGAGAGCTGTGCTGTCCTTACAGCTCTGCCCGCATTCCGGGCAGATGCACGGGGCATGGATCTCCTGGTGCTCGGCCAGCGCTGCGCTGTCTCCAAAGCTTTGCCCACACTCACTACAGATGCAAGACGCATGGATCTCCTGGTGTTTGTCCAATGCTGCGCTGTCCCCGAAGCTTTGCCCGCAATCGTTGCAGATGCAAGACACGTGGGTTATCTGGTGCTTGGCCAACGCTGCGCTGTCTCCAAAGCTTTGCCCGCAGTCGGTGCAGATAGAAGACGCATGGATCTCCCGGTGTTTGTCCAATGCTGTGCTATCTCCGAAGCTTTGCCCACACTCACTACAGATGCAAGACGCATGGATCTCCTGGTGTTTGTCCAATGCTGTGCTGTCTCCAAAGCTCTGCCCGCAATCATTGCAGATGCAAGACACGTGGGTTATCTGGTGCTTGGCCAACGCCGAGCTGTCTCCAAAGCTCTGCCCGCAATCGGTGCAGATACAAGGTGCATGAGTCTCCCGGTGCTTGGCCAACGCTGAACTGTCTCCAAAGCTTTGCCCACACTCGTCGCAGACACAAGCCTCCCGGCCGTCCCGGAGCACCCTACCTGCCGCCCCACCACTATGCCCTTCCTCCTGGTGCCGGCGCAGCGCCTCGCCCTCGGCGAAGCGTTGGCCGCACTCGTGGCACACGTGGGGCCGCTCCTCCATGTGGATGCGCTCGTGGGTGATGAGGTTGGAGCTCTGGCTGAAGGCCTTGCCGCACTCCCCGCACCGGTAGGGCTTCTCCCCGGTGTGGGTGCGGCGGTGCTGGATGAGGTGGGAGCTGCGCACGAAGCTCTTCCCGCACTCGGAGCACTGGTAGGGCTTCTCGCCGGTGTGGATCCGCTGGTGCCGGATCAAGGTGGAGCTCATGCCAAAGCTCTTCCCGCACTCCCCGCACCGGTAGGGCTTCTCGCCCCGGTGAATCCGCATGTGCAGGGTGAGGTTGGAGCTGAGGCTGAAACTCTGCCCGCATTCGGCGCAGGCGTAGGGCCGCTCTTCGGTGTGGCAGCGCTGGTGCCGGGCCAGGGCCGAGCTGAGCCCGAAGGTCTTGTGGCAGGTGGGGCACTTGTAGGGCTCCACGCCCATGTGCAGCCGCTGGTGCTTCACCAGCGTGGCGCTGTGGCCGAAGCTCTTCCCGCACTGCAGGCATTCGTAGGGCTTCTCGCCGGTGTGGGTGCGCTGGTGCTGGATCAGCTCCGAGCTCTGGATGAAGGTCTTTCCGCACTCGGTGCACCGGAAGGGCTTCTCCCCAGCGTGGATCTTCTGGTGCTTGACCAGGTTGGCGCTCTGGGTGAAACCTTTGCCGCACTGGGCGCACTTGAAGGGCCGCTCGCCCGTGTGGGTGATCTGGTGTTGGATGAGGTCGGAGCTGCGGTAGAAGCTCTTCTTGCAGTCGCCGCACTGGTAGGGCTTCTCGCCGGTGTGGGAGCGCTGGTGCTTGATGAGGTTGGTGCTCTGGCTGAAGGCCTTGCCGCACTCCCCGCACCGGTAGGGCTTCTCCCCGGTGTGGGTGCGCTGGTGCTGGATGAGGTTGGAGCTCCAGCTGAAGCTCTTCCCGCACTCCGAGCACTGGTAGGGCTTCTCGCCGGTATGGGTGCGCTGGTGCTGGACCAGGTGGGAGCTCTGCGTGAAGCTCTTCCCGCACTCGGTGCACGTGTTGGGGCGCTCGCCGGTATGGATGCGGTGGTGGCGCACCAGCTTGGACCACTGGGTGAAGCTCTTGCCGCACTCAGTGCAGATGTAGGGGCGCTCGCCCTTGCGCTGTGGTGGGAGAAGGGGCCGGGAGGAGGACGAGGGGGGGTCGAGAGGGGGAGGACAGCCAGCTGGGCTCCCGGAAACGTTCTCCCACCGCCACTTGGGGCCAGCAAGCTTGAGATCCTGGGGAGGCTTGTCCTCCGGCGACGTCCGCTCTGCTGAGGGAAAGGGAAAGGGAGAGAGATGGTAAGAATGCGTCAGGATTCCTGGATTTTATCCCCAACTCTACTAGGAGAATGGGGTCTAGTGGTCAGAGAAGGGGGGGCAGGGAGCCAGGACTCCTGGGTTCTCTCCCTGGTTCTGGGAGGGGAGCAGGGGCTGGTGATTAGAGCAGGGGGCTGGGAATCAGGATTCCTGGGTTCTCTCCCCAGCTCTGGGAGGGGAGGGAGGGGGACCTAGTGGTTAGAGCAGTTAAGGTTACATTCACCTACAGGACCAGGGATAGAACCCAGGTGTCCTGGCTCCCAGCACCCCCTCCCGTGCTCAAATCCACTAGGACCCTAGTCCCCTTCCCGGGAACCCAGAAGCCCAGACTCAGTTTATTCCTGGACTTTCTCCAAGCCAGTCTCTCTAATTCCTCATCTGTGTGGGTACCTCCTGAGATCTCCCTTTCCTTGGAGCCCTGGAGATCCCGGACGCTCGGCTCTTCCTCTCTCTCCATCCGGGTGGTCACAGCAGGAGAAGAATCTGGATAATCTGCACATGAAGAAAAGAAAAACAGATAATTACACAGGGAGGATAGAACCCAGTGGTCCAGGCTCCCTGCTTTAACCTTTTAGACCCTGCTTCCCCCCACCCCAAAGTAAGAGAGAACCCAGGAGTGTTGGCTCCCAGCCCCCTCCCCCCACCACTCTAACCATTAGACTCCACTTCCCTTTCAGATCCCTGATCCCCCACATGTCAGTGGGGTCCCCCCGGATTTACACAGAGGTCACTGAGATCCAAATCTGCCCCGACGCCTGATTCTGGTGAGAAGTGGAGTAGAACAACCCCAGGATCCTGCAGTTCTGCCCTCCCTGCCTGGGCTGTTCAAGCGAAATTTACAGCCCTCGTCAAGTTTCCATGCAGGTTTTTTTTAAATCTTCAAAACAATTTGAGCCCATTAGCTAATTAATCCTCCCCAGAGCACTGTGAGGTAGGTATTCTTAGCCCTGTTTGACACACCGGGAGCTGAATCAGAGCTACGAACTAATTTGCCCAGGGGCACACGATGAGTCAGTGGCAGGGCTGATATTTCGGCGCTGAAATCCCTGGCTGCAAGTCATGTGCCCGGATCACACCTCAGAGGCACTGTCACCCAGATCAGAACCCAGTCCTGGCTGCACGGGCATCAGTAGGGTCACTCCGGATTTACGGTCGGGTCAGCAGAGATCGGAACCTGGCCCTGACTTCCTTATAAACAGATTTAGGCGCCGTGCTTTAAAGCCTCTACTTTGGACACTTGGATTTTTGCCTTTAAAAGGCTGACAACACCTTTTTTTTAAAGCCAAGTAACAGCCTGGAGACTCTTTAGTCAACTATTATTATGGCTGATATTACAGTCACACCATTCTGCAGTGAATTATGCAGACCCCGACTGAGATTGGGGGCCCACTGATGTGCCAGGTACTGCACAAACCCAAACTGAGACCAGGCCCTGTTGTATAGGGTGCTACACTACAGAAGCCCCCCTGCAGACCCCACTACCCTCCCAGACCTCAAGATAGGAACCAGAAGTCCTGACTCCTAGCACCACCGGCTCTAACCCACTAAACCCCACTACCCTCTCAGAGCCGGGGAGAGAACCCAGGAGTCCTGGCTCCCACCCTCTCTTGCTCTAACCACTAGACCCCCCTCCTTCCCAGAGCCATGGAGAGAACCCAGGAGTTCTGACTCCCAGCTCCCCCTGCTCTAACCCACCAGACCCCATCCCACTCCCCTCCCAGAGATGGGGAGACAACCCAGGAGACCTGACTCCCAGCCCCACCAGATCTCACTCCCCCACCAGAGACAAGGAGAGAACCCAGGAGTCCCCCGCTCTAACCATCAGACCTTACTCCCCTCCCAGAGCTGGGGCTAGAACCCAGGAGTTGTGGCTTTCACCCACCAGCTAGAAGGACAGATACAATAAAGGGCTTTGGATGAGCGTAGCTTTTTCAACCCATCTGTGCCAGTTTCAGCATCGCTCCTTCCCATGCAGCCGTCTACTGTTTTGGGGAGGAAAAGCGGGAAATGCACAAAGCGACGTTGCTGCAAACCACAACCACCCAGCAACGCTTTTGCCTGGGCCTCCAGCGAATCCAAGAAGACAGGAGGTGGACAGGACGCCTGCCGAATGGCTGTTGGTGTAGTGACCATCCTCTGTATTTATCCTCATCGAGAGGTCGGGCGGGAAGGGCCCTTAGACTGTCTAGTCCAGGACGAAGTGTTATCTAGACCATCCCTGCCAGGTGTTTGTCTGACCTGCTCTCAAAGACCTCCACTGACGGAGATTTCACAACCTCCTCTGGTGATTTGTTCCAAAGCTGAACGACCTTCACCGCTAGGAAGTGTTTCCTAATGTCCAACCTAAATCTCCCTTGCTGCAATTGGAGGCCCTTCCTTCTTGTCCTGCCACAGAGAATAAGGAGAGCAATTTATCTCCCTCCTCTTTATAACAAGCTTCTATGTACTTGAAAACTATCCTCATGTCCCCCCCTCAATCTTCTCTTCTCCAGACCAAACAAGCCCAGGTTTTTGCAGTCTTTCTTCACAGGTCATGTCTTCTCGACCTTTCCTCCTTTTTGTTGCTCTCCTCTGGACTTTCTCCGGTTTGGCCACCCCTTTCCCGAAGTGCGGCGCCCAGAACCAGAGCCAGGACTCCAGCTGAGCCCTCACCAGCGCTGAGCCAGTGGAAAAATTCCTTCCCGCATCTTGCTTACAAGACTCCTGCTAAGACACCCCAGAACTATGTTTGCTTTTTTTGCAACTGCATCCCCTTGTTTACAACCACTGGCTCCTTTTCCGCAGGACTCGCTCCTCGGCAGGCTCTGCTCATTTTGCATTTGGGCAACGGATCGTTCCCGCTTCTTTCCACTCGTCCTGATTGAATTTCATCCGATTCAAGAGTCGTGCCTAGAACGCACCTGACTTCCTGTGTAACCCACGCTGGAGAATTGCTCCTGCTTTCCCCAGCACTTTTGTTTGGCTAAAGCGAGAGGGCAGCCAGTCTAGACTGGAAGACCTCAAGAGACAGAAAACCCACCCCTGCCTGTAAGAGTTTGTTCCCATAGTTAATCGCCCACAGCGTTCACACTGCGGGGCCTTATTGTGCACTGGAATTGGTTTGCTTTCTCTGCGAGCCACAGATTTTTCATTTGGCTGCTAGATTCAAGAGCTCTTCAGTAGCCAGGATTGTTGCTGATCCACAGGAATCGAGTTGCTTCTCCCTCTTCCTTCGGAGAAGCTAACCGGCCGTGCACTTTAAGTCTCTCCCTGCTGGGTGTTTTCTCCAGCCCTAGACTCTTTTTTGTGGGTCCTCAATGTCCGGACACTGTCACCAGAAACTGCCTGTTCTACTTCAGGGGCAGTCGCCAGGGCAGGGCGGTGCAACCACCACCCAGCTCTCGTTAATACAGCCGAGGCGCAAATTAGCCCTTTGTGTCACCTGGAGCTCACCTTGTGTTGTCTGGCTATTGTGAACCCAAATCCTTTTCAGAGTCACTGCTTCCGAGGAGTCAGTTCCCACTGCCCTCCCCAAACCACAGAGAGAACCCAGGAGTCCTGGCTCCCAGCCGCCCCCCTGCTCTAACCCACTAGACCCCACTCCGCTCCCAGAGCTGGGGATAGAACCCAGGAGTCCTGGCTCCCAGCCCCCCACTGCTCTACTCACTAGACCCCACTCCCCTCCCAGAGAACCCAGGAGTCTTGACTCCTGGTCAAGCAATGTTGTGAGGCCTCTCTGAACCCACTCCACACCTGGAATCGCAGACCGCAGCCCTAGACACAGTGCCCCCAGGACAGTTCCGCAGTCTCCCCCAGAGAGGGGAAATCAGCTCCCTACGCCGCGCGTCTCCAGCGTCTCTTTGCACCGGACACCGCAGGATGGCACCAGAGACATTCGGCGGCATTTTAACCCAGATCAACAACACCTCATCCACCAAGGGATTAGCAATGACTGTCCCGCCCCCACCGCCGCTACTTGAGGAGCAACGGGAAAGATGGGCAAGGTTTGAACATGTGCGTTTCTGGGAGAACCAGCACCCCTAACCCCCACTGACTGGGTGGAGAGGACCCTGCTTGGCTCAGCTAGACAGACCCCCCCACCAGGGAGGGCTGGGAGCCGGGACGCCTGGGTTCTACCCCGGCTTTCAGTGTAGAGTGGGGTCTTGTGGTTAGAGCAGAGGGAGCCAGGACTCCTGGGTTCTCTCCCCAGCTCGGGGAAGGGAGTGGGGTCTAGTGGGTTAAAGTGGGGGGCTTGGAGCCTGAACTCCTGGGTTCTACCCCAGCTCGGGAAGGGGAAGGAAGTGGGGCTGGAAGCCCGGACTCATGGGTTCTCTCTTCCGCCGGGAGGGGAGTGAGGTCTCGTGCAGTAGAGCTGCGCCTCCCTCTGACGCTCCCCACCTTCACCTCCCTCTATTGTTCCCGCTGTGTCCGGGGCCCCACTCACCGCTCCAGCCGGCGCTGCCCGGGGAGGGGAAAGGGAGGCAGGGCGGGACGGGGAGCGCGGTGCCCCCCGGGCGCCCCCTCGGGCTCGCAGCCGGGCGGGGCCGGGGCTGGGCCGGGGCTCAGGCAGGGTGACTGGCGAGCGGAGGAAGGTCCCTTTACGTATCCTGTCCCCAACCCACCCACCCGCTTACGCTACTTCCCGCTCCCGCCTGCTCCCGGAGCCAGAAAGGAAGCTCTATGGTAGCGAGCCAGCGAGCCCCGCGGTGGGTTCGAGCCCCACCTCCGCCAGGGGCCGCGGATGGAGTCCGCACTCCTGGGTTTTCTCCTCGACCCTGGAAGGGGAGGGGGACTGCAGGTTGCGAGTGGGAGCCAGGACCTCGGGGTTCTCTCCCCAGCTCAGGGTGGCGGGGGGCAGTGGATTAGAGCAGAGGGGCTGCAAGTGGGTACTGGGTGTATCCAAAAATACAAACTTTTCTGTATTTCCTTCTCCTACACACCCGAACAATCCCATTTGTGTCTCATGACAAGGTGTAACTGGGGAGGGAAATTTGAACTAAACAAAATGGGGGATCAGGAATTAGTTGCTGTGAGTGGACACATTAGACCTCACTCCCCCCCGGGGTAGAACCCAGGAGTCCTGGCTCACCCATCCCGGCTGTAACCACCAGACCCCCCTCAGTCCGAGGATAGAACCCAGGAGTCCTGCCTTAAAGGCAGGCTGAGATTTTTAGCCCATCTCCTGACTCCACAACCTGGGGGGCTCGAATGCAAACACCCCGCATATCCCGGGACTCGAGATTAAAAAATCGTGCGCTTCGGTGGAGGCCTCTGAAATGGCTTCAGTCACACAGCCAGGGACTGCAGTGCTAAGGAAAACCCAGCCCGGGATCTGCTGCGTAAGGGGATCCAGGGTCAGGGGCCGGCCAGGGTGTCTTGCTGGGAATGAAGATTCCGGGCCCGGGTCAGTCTGTGAGCCTCGGAGGAAATATCTTGGCCTCCATACCCCTCGACTGCTCGCTGGTTCTGATCTGAGCACTGGAGGTGCTGGGCATCTGGGTTCAAGCTCACCACTTCAGCATCCCCCATCCTGCAGCTATGAATCCCCCTCTGAACTCAGTGTGGGGAGCACTAACTCCACCGGGGTCACTGCCGCATCCCTACCCAGTCTGGTCTGCAACAGCTGGTGCCACCGGTCCAGCTGGCAAAGGCCACCACTACGTGCTTCTGTGATTGGTCTGCTGGAGGATAACAGCCTCCTACTTTTGATAACTGAGGAAGTGCCTTCCTTAGTTCTACTGCTGTCCAGGGGTTTGCATGCAGGTGGTAACAACCTGCAACCTCTGCCAGCTGATGGAGTCACTCCCTTAGCTCAGCTGGTGTTTAGTAGGTGCATCACTCCTATAGTGTCAAGTCTCCACTGAGCGGGTCATGTGCTAGCGCAGTGTTTCTCAACCTTTTAAGTAGCAAGTACCCCCTAACTTCTGAAAATTTTAATAAGTACCCAACACTCAATTTTCCACTCTGGGAGCTGGGACCAGGCGGGAAGCAGGCGGCTGCCACCTGCCTCCCTTCACTAGGTTTTTTGCCGCGTACCCCCTGCCTGTGTCTCGCGTATCCCCAGGGGTATGCTTACCACAGGCTGAGAAACTATGTGCTAGAGGACAACAACCTATTCCCAGGGCCAGAGCCCACATTTACTTAGCGATACAAACTAAGGACACCCTGCCCCATTCGTGGTACTGTGGATCCTCCACTGCTGTCAGCTGCACTGAGAGTCATGGGGGGAAAGAGATCCCCTCTAGATTTTCTCCTTGTGCTGATCCCCTCACCCTATCTCCATTGGCATCACTCCAAACCCCTCTCCAGCCCCAGCAATGGTCAGCAAGGCAATAGTGACAATGAAGTCGGCAGGCAGGGGTGGAGAGAAACAAGGAAGTTCATGCTCAGAGAGAGGGGTCAGACTCTTTGCAGACCCAGGCAGGGTCGCTGTGTTGGTTACACTCAGGACAGTTCCCCCCACGCAGGGCAATCAACTCAGACAGGCCTCAGTTATGCATGGAACTTTATCTCCCCAGGGTTGTTTCCGTTAGGAGGAGAAACTGCTGATAAAAGTCTGGTATTTCTTCCATGCAATCCTGTTTATTTACACAGCGCAGACACAAAGTCCTGTCTCCCTGAGCCTAAGGGGAATCAAAAGAGGAGGAAACAGTTTCTTTGCTCACAATCCTACGCCTCCTTCCAGACAGTGACATGCCCAAAATCTCACACTGAGCTTTTTCTCAGGGTCCCACTACAAGTGCTTTTGTCAATGGAATTGCTGTCCTCTGGGCAGCCCCAGTAATGACACTGGTGGACCCTGCCCTTCAAGTAGGGTCTCTGATGCTTAATAAGGCCAAATCCCTCCCAACACTGAGCGTATATGTAGGGTTGCCATCCAGTGTGTGTCTTCTGATGCTACGCCTGAAGTGCCTCCCACACTGGAAGCACTTGTGGGGCTTCTTCCCTGTATGAGTCTGGATATGCTGGACAAAGCACCACATAAACTCCTTTCTACAGCGGGGACACTGGTGGTGGTGGGGTCTTTCCACAATGGTGTGAGCGGTGGGATCCCTCACCACCATGGCACATCATATGGGGGTGCTGTCAGTCCTGAGCAGTGGCTGAGTGGGTGGCCAGCTGCTGATTGAGGTATTGCTGGTCCTGGAGGGGGTTGGAGGGTCAGGTGAATTCTGGCTGCATGGGAGCATCGGCAGGGTTTCCCCTTCACTGAGTGAGGCTGGAACGTTCCACACAATCAAGGGACATGTGCTGAGCGTGCTGTCATGTACATCTGCTTGGAGATCCCCAGAACTTCCCACCAGATCCTCTCCCTGGGATTCTGGGATACATCCCCTCTTGGGATCTCCAAGGGAACATCCCACACAGATCCTGTCTCTGCTGGTGATTCTCCTCCTTGTTCTCACTCACCATCCAGACACCTTCTGGGAAAAGAGAGAAAGGATCCTGCTGGGACTCATTCCTGGCGCTTGGAAAAGAAGGGTGATCGGGGAGGGGGCACTCCTGTAACACAGGCTTTAATTACAAAGGGCGTCTGGCCAAAATCTGGGGCCCCATTGTGCCGGGCACTGAGTGGATTCTGGCTGAGATTGGGGCCCCCCTTCATGCCAGGCACTGCACAGTCTAACTAGACCATCAGCTCCCCCATTGTCAGTGCTTTACTTTTCAGAATGACTCTGCAAGAGGTTCGTGACTGGAGCAACCGGTGCCAGTGACGATGAAGAACTCTGAGGAGGAGGGCCGTGCATTTCCCTGGCGTACGGCAGAATCATTTGGATCACAATCAGCTCTCCACAAAGTCAGCATGAAGGAGATTGCAATCTCCCAGTTCCTTGCGTGGTGCCTAGTGGGTTAGAGCAGAGGGGGCTGGGAGCCAGGACTCCTGGGTTCTATCCCCAGCTCTGACACAGACTTGCCTGTGTGACTTTGGGTAAGTCACTGAACTTCTCTGGGCCTCACTTTCCCCAACTGTGAAATGGGGAGAATAATTCTTCCTTTGTCTGATTAGATGCCAAGTTCTTTGGGGCAGGGACTCTCTCCCCCGTCTGTGTAGCAGGCGGTGGGATGGTAACCCTGATCTCAGTCGGGGAGGTGTCTATAAGGCACCGATCTCGGCTGGCTGTACCAGTAACCGGCTCTTTCAGTAATTGGTTGACGCGCGGCGCTCAGCTCCGCTCAGCCACGCGCGCCACTTCCTCTGCCTCCGAGCTGAGATGTGTCGGGTCAGGCCAGCTCACACACCCGGAGGCTGACTGCGGTGACACTCGGCGGAAATGGATGTGAATGGAGCCCGGCAGCAGCATTCCTGCCACCCAAGGGGACTACATTTCCCAGCATGCTGTGGCACCATTAACCCTCTGCTCGCTGCAGCTCTGGAGGGAAGCTGGGGTGCGTAGAAAGACCTTCCCCTCTTGGGGTGCGTGCTGGAGGGGCGGATTTACCTACCACTGCCATTCCTCCCCCAGTGAGCCTTCATGAGTCCCATAAGGGGGGAGGATCCCCTGCTCTAACCACTAGACCCCACTCCCCTCCCAGAGCCAGGGAGAGAACCCAGGAGTCCTGGCTCCAGCTGCAGGAGGGGAGTGGGATCGATGTCGATTGTGGGGAGGGTCAGTACAGCACCTGAAACAACAGGGTCCCCGATCTCACTTGGGCGGGATCAGTGCAGCACCCCATGTGACAGGACCCCTGATCTTGGTTGGGGAAGGGGTCAGGGCAGCGCCTGCCACAATGGGACCCTGTTCTCCAAATATCCTAACACAACTAACAAAGTCAAACAATGTATAAAATAATTTTCAATCAATATATTTTCAATCAATATATTCTTTTAGCAGAGCATTTCAAATAGTTGCACCAGGTTGGGCTTTGAACGTTGGGGGAGCCTCTTGGGTGGACTCAGAGCCTTAGAAATTTGTCATCCCCATTTCTATTCTCCTGCTTGTACCAGGCAGTTAAACAATAGCCACTTTTAGACACTTTTAAATCAGCACGTCTGGCTAATTTGCATTCAAGAGTTTTAAAAGAGCTGGCTGATGAGCTTGTGGACTTTCAATATTGATTTTCAATAAGCCATAGGGTGCCAGGGAAGTTCCAGAAGAATGGAAGAAAGCTAATATTGTGCCAATATTTAAAAAGGGTAAACAGGCCTGCTTGTCTGACATCAATCCTGGGCGAAATAATGGAGCAGCTGATACAGGATTCAATAATAAATTAAAGGAGGGTTGTATAATTAATGCCAATCACCAGAGGTTTATGGAAAGTAGATCCTGTCAAGCTAATATGATACCTCTTTTTGTGATGAGATGATTACAAGTTTGATTGATAAAAGTAATCATGTTGATGTAATAGATTTCTGTAAGGTGTTTGACTTGGTACTGCGTGACATTTTGATTAACAATTAGCATATAAAATGACCATGGCCCACATTAAATGGATTAAAAACTGACTAACTGATAGGTCTCAAACTGTAACTGTAAACAGGGAATCGTCATTGAGTGGGTATGTTTCTAGTGGGGTGCCACAGGCAGCGGTTCTTGGCGCTACGCTATTTAACACTTTTATCAATGACCTGGAAGGAGACAAAAAATCATCACTGACGAAGTTTGCAGATGCCACACAAATTGGGGGAACGGTAAACAATGAAGAGAATGGGTCATTGATACACAGCGATCGGGATCGCTTGATAATTTGGGCGCAAGCAAACAATATGTGTTTTAATACAGCTAAATGTAAATGTATACATTTAGAAACAAAGAATGTCGGCTGTACTTGCAGGACGGGGGCTCCCCTGCGAAGCCACGATGCTGAAAGAGATTTGGGGGTCTTGGTGGATAATCAGCTGAACATGAGCTGCCAGTGTGACGCTGTGAGCAAAATGTCTAATGCTATCCTGGGGTGCATAAACAGGGGAATCTCCCGTAAGAGCAGAGAGGCTATTTGATCTCTGGATTTGGCCTTGGTGCGACCGCTGCTGGGATCCTGTGTCCAGTTCTGGTGCCCACAACCCAAGAAGGACATTGATCAATTGGAGAGGGGGTCAGAGAAGAGTCACGAGAACGATTAAAGGATTAGAAAGCAGCCTTATGGTGATAGACTCCAGGAGCTCAATCTATTTGCTGACCTCCGTCTATAAGTACCTACATGGGGAACAAATATTTGATAATGGACTCTTCAGTCTAGCAGAGACAGGTCTGATGTGATCCAGTGGCTGGGCATTGAAGCTAGACAAATTCAGACTGGAAATAAGGGGAAAGCTTTTAACAGTGAGAGTAATTAATCATGGGAACAACTTACCAAGGAGTCATGGTGAATTCTCCGTCACTGACAATTTTTAAATCAGGATTGGCTGTTTTTCAAAACAATCTGCCCTAGAAATTATTTTGGGGACATTCTCTGGCCTGTTACCTAGATGATCACAATGGTCCCTTCTAGCTTTGGAGTCTATGAGTAGAACCCAGGGGTCCTGGGTCCCAAGCCTGCCCCTGTCCCCGCTTTAACCCACAAGATTTCCCTCTCCTTCCAGACCTGAGGCTAGAACCCAGGTGTCCCAGCTCCCAGCCCCCCTGGTCTCACCCACCAGGGTACAGCTTCCCCACGAACCTTGGTAAGATAAGTGCAGAGGTCAGACATGCTCACAAAATTGTAGGAGGCCCCCGTTATAGTCCAGATACACCCTCATCCTCTGGGGCGTCACCCCAAAAGGAGCAGACCCAGATGGGGACACCAGAGCTGTGTATCTAAGCAGCAGGTGAGTCATCCCCGTTCGGTGGTGCTCTGCAGCTGTTCCCCACCCGCTGCACCCAGAGGTGGCTGCATCTCAGTGCTGGAGTGCAGAGGAGAATTTAGCTTGGTTTCAGAGGGCTGAGGCTGGCATGGGAATTGCTGTTAAATGACTGATACAGAGTCACATTAGCAGTTTAATAGCAAAGTCTATTGTTCAGACCAAAAAATACGTATATCCACAGAGGATGTAAAATTCACGCATGCCCCCTCAAAGTCTGGCATCAGGGGGCGCTGTGCTGCAGGAGATGCTGCCCATCTTTCCCTAGCCTCACCATATTTCATCCCACTCCCCTCTCAAAGACAGGGATAGAACCCAGGAGTCCTGGCTCCCAGTCCCCCCTGCTGTAACCCACTAGACCCCCCATTCCCTGCCCAGGAGTCCTGATTCAACTGCAACATCCTCTTCAAAGTGTCTTTGGTCCTTTTGCATTTGGCAAGCATGAATCACCTCCTGCCCAGCTTCCCCTCTGCCCCCCATGCTCCCCTGTGCGGTGGAAAGCTTGAGGGGAGGGCAGGGACAAGGCTAAGTCTATGGAGGGTGGGGGGTGCCCGTTTCCTGCTCATCAGGGCAGATGCGCTTCAGGGGAGGTGCCCCCATGGACTCATCATCCTCTTCTTCTAGCACCGGCTGTGGGAAGGTCGGGGCCGTCTCGAAGGGGGGTGCATCATCCTGCCCCTTTGGGGAAAAGGGGAATGGGTGTTATCCTCTGATAGAGAATGGCCTGGGGGATGAAAACCCCCAGAAACATTGGTTTGCCAGTCCCAATCCCACCCATAGACCGTCAACAACCTCCTACTTTCTCCTGTGCTAAGGGTAACCACCCACCCCAACATAAGCAATGAGACCTGCTGGCCAATGGCCCAACCTCCATCCAACCCAACCTTCATCAATCACTCAACCTCCACCCAACCCAGCCATTGTCAATGGCCCAACTTCCACCCATCTCAACCCAACCTTCACCAATGGCCCTACCTCTACCCAACCCAACTCAAACATGGCCAGTAGCCCCACTTCCACCCAACCCAACTTTAATCATTGGCTCAACCTCCATTCAACCCAACCTTCCCCACTGGTCAAACTTCTATACAGCTCAACCCAACCTTTGCCAATGACCCAATCTCCACCCAATCCACACCCCAGTCTCCATTCCACCCAACCCACCCCTATGCACCTGAACCAACATCTCAACTCCATACATCCCCATCCCTTAGTTCCAATCTTCCATGCATTCTTCCCCACCAAGCACTCCCCAATCTAAAACCAACCCATCCCCACGCCTCACCCACACCCCTCAATTCCAGTCCCTTCCCCACGCACCTGTGACTCCAGAAGCCCTGGCACAGGGTCCTCCTTGGTCAGCATGGGGGGCTCATCCGTCCCCTCAAGCAGCAGCACCCCGGAGTCTGCACCCAGAGAGGAATGAAGACAAGGGAGTACCCTGGGGTTATGGGTCCTTGGTGCCAGCTCACCCCCAGGAACCGCATGCAGCACCCCTCTCCTGTAGCCCTCCGGAAAGCACAGCCAAGCCAGCTGCCTGGGTCCCATCCCCTCACTTCCTGTGGGCTGGAAGTGATGCCATCCTGAATTCCCTCATGCCCCAGGGGAGCTGGGGTTGAAGCTGTCCCAGTTCCAGGTTCCACTCCCTCCCTTCTTTGGGGGCTGGGAACACAGCATCCCTCCCACACCGTGGCACATACCCCCTTCCTGCCCCAGCATGGGGGGCTGTGAGTCCTCCGTTTTCAGTTCCCCTGGTGGAGTGGGGGTTGCCGTCTGGCTGCGGTCGGGTGTGGGGCTGGAGCTGGTGTCACCCCCTTTGGCCAGGGAGGTCTCAGACAGCGAGCTCTGGTTGCTGTTCTCATCTGCAAAGGGGAGAGGGTTACATGTGGGGGGCATCTCGGATGCCTGGGTCCCACCCCTCATAGCCCCAGAGTGTGGGGGCACTGCCATCCTGGACGCTTGGGTCCCATCCCCTCACTCTAGGTGTGCTGGGCACGCTGCCATCCCGGATGCCTGGGTCCCATCCTGTCAGTCCCCTGAGGCCTGGGAGCATAGACATCCTGGATGATGGGTCCCATTTCCTTGTTCCCCAAGGGCCCTTTGGGGTGAGCTGTTATGCTGCCATCCCAAATGCCTGGTCCCATTCTGAACCCCAGGATCCCATCTCCTCAGCTGCTGGGGGGTTAGAGTCCTGCACTGGCCAACCAGACGAGGGTACACAGGAGCTAGTATTAAGAGGGGATTTTCACTCCCCGGCTACCTTTTGGAAGATTATTGCAGCAAAACAGAATGCATCCCACAAATTCTTAGAAGGTGTAGGGGACAGCTTTCCAATTCAGGAAGTTGAGGAAACAAGTAGGGGGCCATCCATTTTGGAGCTGGTTTTGATCACCAGGAATGAATTAGTGGCAAACGTGTCAATGGCCGGGAACTCGGGAAGAAGGGATCATCCTCTGATAGGATTCAAGTTCCTGTGGAAAGCAGGATGTGAGAACAGCAAAAGAAGGACACCAGACTTCAGAAAGGTGGATTTCAACCGACCCAGAGAAACAGTGGGCAAGGTCCCATGGAAAGACCAATTAGGAAGAAAAGGAGTCACAGGGGCTGGCAGGTCCTAAAAGACGTAATACTGTGAGCTCAACATCAAGCTGTTCCCATGCAGAGGAAAGATAAGAAGAGCCACAGGAGGCCGATGAAGCTGCACAAGGAGCTTTTAGCTCTCTAAAAACCAAATGGGATATGTAGAGGGAATGGGAGGAGGGGCATATCACCAAGGCAGCATACACGGGAATAGCGCAAGGTGTCGGGACAAAGCCAGGAAATCCCAGGCAAGGAATGAGTTATAGCTGGCAAGGAACGTTAGAGAGCTCAAGAAGGGGTTCTACAAACATGTCAGGCAAAAAAGAAAGACAAAGGACAGCATGGGTCCGCTGCCCAATGGAGAAGGGGAGCTGGCAATGGAAGACGATAGGAACCCTGGTCAGTGCCTACTTTCCCTCAGTCTTCACGCCAAAATTAACATGTGACCGGACAACCAGCGAAGTTACAATAAAGGGGAAGGGATAAGTGAAGAACACATCAGAGAACTTCTGACCATTTGAATGAATTCAAACCAGCAGGACCGGATGCTGTTCACCCCCGGGTCCTGAAGGAATTCGGTGAAGAAATCTCAGAGCCACTGGCAATAATATGTAGAAACTCCTGGATGACAGGAGAGGTCCCGGCAGACTGGAGAAGGCTAACATCATGCCCATCTTTGAAAAGGGGGAAAAGAAGGAGCCAGGGAACTATAGATGAGTCAGCCTGACTTTGAGATGGGGGAAGCTGTTAGACCAGTGTATAAAACAGTCAATTTGTGAATACCTGGAGGATGAAGGGGTGATCGCTAGCAACTAGCATGGATTTACCAAGAACAAATCATGCCAAACCAGCTTGATTTCCTTCTTGGACAGGGTAACTGGTCTGGTGAGTAGGGGGAATGCGGTGGACATAATATACCTGGACTTCAGCAAGGCTTTGACACAGTCCCACATGTCATTCTTATAGGTAAGCTGGAGAAATGAGGCTTGGCGAAACTACCATTAAGTGGATACATCATTAGTTAAACAACCGCAAACAAAGAGTAACTATGAATGGAAGGACGTCAGATTGGAGGGAGGTCTCAAGTGGGGTTCTACAGGGACCTGTTCTGGGTTGGGTGTTGTCTAACATCTTTATAAATGACCTGGCTGTAGGAATAGAGAGCAACTAATCGAATCTGCAGATGACACAAAGCTGCCAACACTTTGGAAGACAGAGCTAAAATTCAGAGGGATCTTGATAAATTGGAGAACTCGGCTATAGACAACCAAATGAAATTCCACAAAGTCAGATCTAAGGTGCAACACTTAGGGAATCAAAACCAAACGCACAAATAGAGAATGGGGAAGAACTGGCTGGGCAGAGGCACCGCTGAGAAGGATCTGGGAGTTGTGGTGGGTCACAACCTCAATATGACAACAACGCGATGCTGGTGCAAAGAAAGCAAATGCAATTTTAGGTGGCATTAACAGAGGCATAGTATGCAAGTCACGGGAGGTGACAGTACCGCTCTACTGGGTGCTGGATAGGCCTCGCCTCGAGTACGGTGTCCAGTTTTGGTCACCAATGTATAGAAAGGACGTAGGGAAACTGGAAAGGATCCAGAGGCAAGCGACAAAGCTGATCAGAGGGACAGAACGCAAGCCACATGACGAAAGGCTGAAGGAACTGAGTATGTTTAGTTTAGAAAAGAGGAAATTAAAGGGGGGATAGGATAGCAATCTTCAAATGCTTGGAAGGCTGCCATAAAAAAAGATGGAGAAAAGTTATTTTCTCTTGCCACGGAGGGCAGGACAAGAGACGATGGGTTCAACCTACAGCAGAGCAGATTTAGATGAAATCTCAGGAAAAACTCCCTAATGGTAACAGCAGTTGGACAATGGAAGAGACCTGCCTTGGGAGGTCATGGAAGCTCCTTCGCTGGAAGTTTTCAAAAGGCAGCTGGATAGCCACCTGTCCTGGATGGATTAGACCCAATGAATCCTGGATCTTGCCCAGGGGGTTAGACTAGATGACCTTGGTGGTCCCTCCTAATCCTACACCTCTCTATGTCTGAGTCCCATCCCCCATCCTGAATCCCTGGGTCCCAATCTCTTATGCCCTAGTGAGCAGGGGATGTGCCAGGGCCTCTGAAGATCGAATGCCATGCATTGCTGTCCCAGATGCCTGGGTTCTATCCCCACCCGGCAACGTACCATTCAGGTCCAGCATGAGGAGGGCAGGGTTGGCCCGGGGGCTGGGCACACGCCCCCTCCTCTCCCGGCCCTTGTGCCTCTCCCCGCTGCCAGCCAGTCGCCGCTTCTCCTGTGGGGGGGGAGGGCAAGAGAGCAGAGAGTGGGATAGAGATGGTACCCAAAAGGGAGGAGAGGTTAGAGAGAAGGGGCGGGGGAAGGTGAGCAAGGCAAGGACAGATTCAGCCATCCTCTTACCTCATCCCGGGGGTCCACAATGGGCACCCACTTGTAGATTCTCAGAGATGTGTCACCCACGGTCACCCAGCGCTTCTCCCTGGGTGGGGGGAGATGAGGAATTAAACTGGATGGATTACAGCCCCCCACAGATCCTCCCACCCCCGAAATCCTCAGAGATCGCCCCATAAATCCGCAGGTAAGGCAATTCAGTGGCAGAAGTAATAGGTTGTTATCCTCTGTGAAGAGGTAAAGGGGTCAGACCATTAGCTAGTAGCAGTGGTAAGTTGTTATCCTCTCTACAGAGCTAAAGGGGTCAGACCATTAGCTAGTAGCAGTGGTAGCTTATCACCCTCTGTCATAAGGGATCAAACCATCAAACTGCATCCTGCTACCCTCTGAGTTAAAGCAGAGACTCCTTTAAACGGCAGCAATAGTAAGCTGTTATCTTCTCTTGACCAGTGGGTGACTGTCATAGGTATCATCTAAGTGAACAAATAATCAAAACAGCCCCTCATGTCTCAGGAGCAATTTTCACAGAAAAAGGGAGGCGAACCCTATACAAAATAATTAATAAAATAATGGAATAATAATCATTCGTTATAACTAAGAGCCTGATCTGCATTTAGCCACAAGAATTACTTTAAACAAGGCGATGGCTCGCCCGGGGCTGAGATGCAGCCACCTCTGGGGTGGGGCAGCTGGGGAACGGCCACGCAGCGACACCACATGTCCCGCACACACACCCCCAGTCCCCCACCTTCTCACCATCTGCGAACTCTCTCGATGGCCGCCATCACCTTCTTGATGTCATCCTTGGCCCGACTGCGGGTCTCAGCCCGCACTGTGCGCCCTGACATGGGGACGGCGCCCTGGGGAGCGGGGGGGACGGGACCCTTCTTCCTACAGGGGCTGGGGGGACGGGACCCTGCGCCTGGCTGACTGAGAGTCCGTCTATCTAACAGTCCATCCAGCCCCACCTGTATCTAGCTGGTAACCGCCTAGGGACCCCCACCTGCCCCAGCTCTCTGCCCAGATGGCTAGCGTCCCCTCCCCCCACACTGCCCCCACCCCCCGCTCTGTCTGTCTGTCTGTCTTTCGGTCCTCTATCGAGCCTTCCCCCGCGCCCCCTTCCCTCCCGGCCGAGCGTCCGTCTCTCCGGCCAGCCGGCTGGGTCTGTCTGTCTGTCCCGTGTCCCCGGCGCCAGGCCGGAGCGGTCCCTGCAGCTCGCTCCGTTTCACTCGCTGCAAGGGCGGAGCGGAAGCAAACTCCCGGCTTCCTTCCTCCGTGATGCAGCAGCAGAGCCGGGGCCTGCCCGGGGAAGGAGGCGGAGAGCGAGGGGCGGCCGAGCCTCCGGGGGAGGGGCTGGGAGCCAGGACTCCTGGGTTCTCTGCCTGCCTCTGGGAGGGGAGTGGGGTCTAAGGGTTAGAGCGGGGGGCTGGGAGCCAGGAGTCCCGGGTTCTCTGCCCGGCTGTGGGAGGGGCGTGGAGTCTAAGGGTTAGAGCAGAGGCGCTGGGCTCCAGGACTCCTGGGTTCTATAGCCCTAGACCTCACCACTGGCAGAGAACCCAAGAGTCCTGGCTCCCAAACCCACCCCTCTCCCCCGCTGCTCTAACCTCCTTTCCCATACCCGCCCCCGTTAATCCTGGAAGCCGCTTGGAAGGGATTACAATGGAGGGGCTCCGAGTCACACACTGAGCTCATTGTGTTGGGGCTGACTCACACCGGAGGTGTGTGCGAGGGGGGGTCCATTACCTCAGCCTCACACGGGAAGGGCCCTCCAAACTGCAGGGGGGGGGGAAGAGGGGCACCAGCTGTGTGTCCCAGAAGCTCATGTGGCCCTGTATCTTTCTTCACACCTTACACAGATAAAGAGGCTTAAAAGTCCTGAAACATTTTGCAGTAGCTGGGAGGGCGGGGGGGGGAGGCCCGGAGGATGAGTCAGGGATGACGACTTTGGGTTATACAAAGGGTGAGGGAGAGGTAGAAAGGAGTTAAATGTATTGCTTCCCAGAGCTGTGGAGAGAACCCAGGAGTCCTGGCTCCCAGCCCCTCCCTCCCGCCCGCTCTGATGGCGGGATAGCTGGGTGGGATCAGTAGGATTAATGGGTGTGTGGGGTGGGGTTAGGTAGTGAGCAGTGGGTGGGGATGGGGGGGAAGGAGGGCCAGAGGGGTGCAGGGACAGACAGACAGAACTTCCCCCCCCCCCAACCCGCACGCTCCGGCCGCGTCCCCTTTAAATTGGCTCAGGAATGTGTTTATGCCTGAGACTCCCCCCCCACCCCCGCACATGGAGGGCCCGGCGCGGAGAGGGGAGCGAAGGGGGGCAAAGTGCAACCCCTCCCCACAGCTCCGCGCGGGGCGGTAGATCCCCTCCCTGGGGCGCTCGCGTCCACGCGCTGGGCTGTTCCGGGACGGGCTGGTGGGGGCTGAGCTCAGCCCGCTGGCATCCGATTCCAGGCAGGGGGCTGGGAAGGGGGGGCGGGGCGAGGGGAGTGAGGGGGGGGGCAGGCCTGGGAGGGGATATAACGTCCCCCCCAGCCCGGCCTTTGCAGGACAGCAACAAGTGCTCACGGCTGAGGCAGCATGGAAGTGCTGGCAGGTAGGGGAGCCAGCAAGGCGCCTGGGTTCTCCGGTGCGGGGCTAGTGGGAGCCGGGCTCATGGGTTCTGTCCCCAGCTCTGGGGGGGCGGGGGCGTGAGGTCTAATAGGTTAGCGGGGGGGGGGCGGACAGAAGGGGCGGGTTTTTTAGGGAATCATTTACTTTCAGTGCCCACCCCCCCCCCCACACACACACACGCTTGGCATGGCAGGACTCAGGAAGTTCTGGGCCACCTGAGTTAAGTGGTAGAGCTGGGGGTGGCAGGAGAGCAGAGGGCTGCAGATCTAGATTGAGGGGCACAAGGGAAGCTGAGGTGGGGGCAGAGCGCTGGGCTGGGGATGCATTATGCCAGTGCGGGAGGTGAATCAGAGAATGGGGGTTGCTGAGGGCAGCAAGGTCTCTGGGGGGCTGGAAGTTGCACCCAAGACTTTCTTGGGCAGGGAACATGGGGTGTTGGAAAGGGCAGATTGGGGTCTAATGGGTTAAAGCCCGGGAGGGGGGCAGGACTCCTGGGTTCTATCCCCAGCTTTGTTATGACTCAGTCCCCCCACCATTTGGGGATTGTCCTGGGTCAAAGGGGCAGCTTGAATGCGGGCAGCAGTGAATGGGGTGGAGTGGTTGAGGAGGCCTCCAGGCCTGGGAACTTAGAATTAATTGAGGGGGGAATGGAGACAGTTTGGGGGCATCGTGGGGGGAGGTGGGGGTACAGGTGAAGAGCTGAGGGATCCCAAAGGAACGCATTCCCTGTAGGGATGTCTCCAGATGCCTGCCACCATTGCAGGTGTCTGGCTCCCATCCCAGCCCCCTCCTTCTTCAACCTTCCTCCCCATCTTCCCTTCCCAGAGTTGGCCCCCTTCTGTTCACCCACCAGCTCCTTCCCCAGGGAGGTGTCTCCGGGACAAACCTAGGGGCATGGCCAAGGTGGACTCTGCTGTCCATGCAGCCACCTGCCTAGTTGGGGATCCTGAGTGCCATCTCTGGACTGGGGTGGACCCCAGCTAATGACTGACCAATTTAGCCTCTAGTAGTCACAAGAGGAATCTGGGTAGGGGCCGAAGCGTGACTCGCTCGCTCAAATCCAAACCAAAAACCCATGCTGGGCTCTTTGAGACGTGGAAGTGGAGTTCTATCAACGTGACCAGCCAGGGCTGGGGCAGCAGGGGGCTCTGGGTTGGGACTGAGTAGCATCTGCAGAGCTGTGGTTGGGGAAAGGCACGCTGGCCTACTCTGTTTCTTTCATCCTACGAAGGGGGGATGCTTGTATATGATCTAAGCAGTAGCCCATACTCCATTCCTGAGAACCCAGGAGTCCTGGCTCCCAGCACCCCCGCTCTGACCACTAGACCGCACTCCCCTGCCAGGACCAGGGGGAGAACCCAGGACTCCTGGCTCCCAGCCCCCCTCCTCTAACCACTAGACCCCACTCCCCTGCCATAGCTGGAGAGAGAATCCATGAAGTGGTGGCAATGCCTCCCCAGGTGAAGGAGGGGCTCCAAGCTGTGACGCTTCCATAGAGGTCCTTTTGTCTGCCCTGGCCAGCTCCTATGGCTTGGACAGGTGCCCAGTACCAAGCCAGCATCGCCTTCCTCCGGGGTTGGGTTTCGCAAGCTCCTCTGGGCCGCCAGGAGGTGCCTGTGGCTCCTGGTGAGGCTGGAAACCGGGCAGTGGGTGGCAGCCGGCTGGGACATGACCAGATATCTGAGGGTGGGGGCAGGCATGGGCACCGCCTGGCACAAATTCATCGTGCTCAAAGGTAAATGAAAAGGGGGTGGAACAGGGGACTCTGGGAGGGGAGTTGGGTCTGGTGGGTTAGAGCAGAGGGGTTGGGAACCAGGACTCCTGGGTTCTCTTCCCAGTTCTGTTGTGACTGTCCCTCCCTGCTCTAATGTTGGGCGAACACTTCTGGTGGTTCTGGTCTATTGGCTCAGGACAATGGGATCTCTGGAGCTGGGCTGGGAGGTAGAGCGCTGAGTACAATGTGGCTTGGGGTGCCTTTGATATCTGGGGGGAATGAGTCAGCAGGGGGTGCTCTCCCTGGCAGTGGGTGCTGGCCAGGGGTGGTGCTGGGGGGCTCAGTAGGGGGCGCTCTCTCCTGGCATTCAGGGCTGGCCCCAATGTCCCAGTGTGGCACTAGGGGGTGCTGTGCTGCAGGTCCTTTGTGTGGCTGTTCCCCAACTGACCCACCCCAGAGATGGCCACATTTCAGCAGTATTTTTCCAGCGGGGGGGAACATGCACTGAATTGTCCAAGGTCAGTTTTCTCTCTCAAGGTGGATTCTGAGTCCAGGATCTCGCACCAAATGCTTGCTTGTGGCTCTGGGCATGAGCTGGATTAACCCTTTGTTAACTTCCTCTCTCCAGTTGATCGCGCCAATCTGCTCTCTTCCTCCTCCCTCTCCCATCAAGAAGTAGCCACAAAGATCAAGCAGACGCACAACCTGACTGTGCTTCTGAAGCACTGCTCGGAACAGCTGCTAGCCGAATATGTAAGCATTAGTCCCTGTGTGTTTGTATGTGCAAGCACATAGCATTGCCCCCTGCTGGAGGGAATTGGAATCCTCTGGGACTTGCTGCCCCCAGTTATACAGTTATCCTTTTGTCCCCTGGTAATGAGATGCCCTTTGGGACTCGGTGTGAAACCATGACATCCGCCTGAGTCTGCAGAGAGCTTGGCATGATAGCTCTGAGAGGGGGAAGCTGCCCCATGCTGCCGAAAGAGCCGTTAACTCTTGAACCCAATGATGGTGATTCAAGTACTAAATTTGTTATGGTTTTAACTGCTGCTCCTGGCAGCTCAAATGCTTCAGACAGCTTCCTGGGACCCCACTCCCCTCCCAGAGGTGCTGATAGAACCTAATTCAATGTCTCTTCATTCCAGGTGCATCACCAGGGGGAGCCATTCAGCAGTCCAGATTTCCACCCCCCAGCCATGGCAGGGCCCGGGTGGCCCTTTCCGTCTGTTCCCCCGGAGGCCTGGCCAGCACTGAGTGATGGGGAGCGGCTTTGGCATCTAGCCAAGGCCTATGCTGTCCTGCCCGGACTCCTGGGTTCCGTGCGGCGGCAGCAGGCTGAACTCAACCCCCTGGCTTTGGAGCTGCACCGGCAGCTGGAAGCTGCAGCCCGTCAGTGCCGGGGGCTGGCCGGGAACCTGGAGAGTATCATGGGTGCTTTGGGGGTGCCAGGCCCCCCACCTCCCTCCCCCATCCTGGGCACTGCCCCTGCCAGCGCATTCCTGACTAAGCTGAGCGGGTACCACATGTGCCGGCTGCACTGGGTCTGGGCCACGCGGAGCCATGACACACTGGTGCTTCTGGGCACCAAGTACCCACTGTGAGTGCCCCTCTCCCTTCATCCATTTCCGCCCCCCTCCTCACCCGGGATCCTCTCGCTCCTGCCTCCCCTCTGCCCCCCCAGATACTCCTACCCCTCATCTGTCCCCGCAGGAACCCCCAGGTCCTGACCCTCAGATACTCCCCATTCCCCCAAGAATTCCCGTGTTCCTCAGTCTGCTCTCCCAAACCACCCCTGCCCCTATATGTCCTCCTGAAACCCTCTGTCCCCTCACGCAAACCCTCCCCTCCTCAGACCTCACTGCAAACTCCTGGGGGTCTCCTTTCCCCCAACTCCTGCCCTGGTTGGGGGAACGGGATCCCACATCTGCCCACAAAGGGCTGGGATGGGTCCCTGCCCTACTAAGCTCTGGATGGGGGAGGGAGTGGCGTTTCCCCCATGGTTTATGCAGAGGGGCTAAGAAGTGTCCCCCTTCTGCCCCCCCACATTGGGAGACCCTACCCATATATACAGAGGTGCTGGGGGGGTCTTTGACCCCCCCCCACCAGCACTTCAAAACTCTAGTTCATCTTGTGGTATGTTCCTACCAAAAAAAACCTGTGTAATAATTATTAATAAAGTATTTTTAGTAGAAGTTCAGAGTGTGAGGAGTCTGCTACTGAGGGCACAAGTGTATTCTGGCACCCAGCCCCCTGACTCTAACCACCTAGCCCTCACTCCCAGAGCCAGGGATAGAACCCAGGAGTCCAGGCTGCCGGTTTGCCCTCCCCTCAACCGCGCTCCCCTCCCAGAGCCACGGAGATAGCCCAGCACACATTTATCTCATAAAAAATAGATCTTTTATTGGGTGTCGAATAAACCACTTTTACAAAAATTCCCGAGACACAATAGCAGGGAAAGAGACAGGGATGAGCAAGGAGAGATTACAGAACTCCTGCATGTGTGTGAGCAGCGCTGCCCCCTGCTGGATGGATTTGGGGCTGTGCTTGTGTGTGTAAGCCTCTGTCTCTATCGTCCTCTCCCAGCCAGAATCAAAATTGCTCCCCTATGTTTCATACTCCCTGTATTGCTAATGGAGATTCCCCTTAGCACCGATAGAAGCAGCCCATGTTTCTAAGACAGAGATCCTCATTTCTGTCCGTTCTGCTACCCACCCAGCAATGCCCTCACAACCCTGAGCAGAAACAGAGCAACCGAAGTGTTGGACAGCATTAGCATCTAGGCGTACTGTAATGTCTCCAATTGTAAGCCCCGTCTACAAAAGTCAATATATTAATACAGTATCCAAGGAAACTGCACAGGTAGCAAGACACTATGGTGACAATGATTTTTAAGGCATCACGTTTTAGGGATGGCAACAACCTTGTGCAGCATTCCTGAGCAGCCATTCCCCAGTTGACCTATCCCAGAGGCAGCTATGTTGTAGTCCTGGCTTTGATTCCCACAGCAGCACCTCTCATCACTTTATAAAGGGCTTTTTGAACATTTCCCTGTGTTCCTTGATGTAAACCTACACTAATTTTGTCCTGCCAAGGACACAAGAGGTGTCCAAATATTAGAAGCCCAAAATTCAAGCCAACATTCACTAATCATCGAATCATGGAAGATTAGAGTTGAAAGGGACCTCAGGAAGTATCTAGTCCCACCCCCTGCTCAAACAGGACTAACCTCAGCTAAACCATCCTAGGCAGGGCTTTGTCAAGCCGGGCCTTGAAAACCTCTAAAGATGGAGATTCCACCACCTCCCTAGGTAACCCATTCCAGTGCTTCACCACCCGCCTAGGGAAAACCTTTTCCTAATATCCAACCTAGACCTCCCCCTCTGCAACTTGAGACCATTGCTCCTTGTTCTGTCATCTGCCACCACGGAGAACAGCCTAGCCCCATCCTCCCTGGAACCCCCTTTCAGGTAGTTAAAGGCTGCTATCAAATCCCCCCTCATTCTTCTCTTTGCAGACTAAACAAACCTAGTTCCCTCAGCCTATCCTCATAAGTCTTGTGCTCCAGCCCCTAATAATTTTTGTTGTTCTCCACTGGATCTCTCCAGTTTGTCCACATCCTTTCTGTAGTGGGGGGCCCAAAACTGGACACAATACTCCAAATGCAGCCTCACCAATGCCGAATAGAGGGGAATAATCACTTCCCTTGATCTGCTGGCAATGCTCCTACTAATGCAGCCCAATATGCTATTAGCCTTCTTGGCAACCAGGGCACACTGATGACCCATATCCAGCTTCTTGTCCCCAGGTCCGTTTCTGCAGAACTGCTGCTTAGCTCGTCGATCCCCAGTCTGTAGCTGTGCATGGGATTCTTCCGTCCTAAGTTCAGGACTCTGCACTTGTCTTTGTTGAACCTCATCAGATTTCTTCTGGCCCAATCTTCCACTTTGTCTAGGTCACTCTGTATCCTATCCCTGCCCTCCAGGGTATCTACCACTCCCCACAGTTTAGTGTCATCTGCAAACTTGCTGAGGGTGCAATCTACCCCATCCTCCAGATCAATAACTAATCTGTTAAATAACATAAATAATCCAGAGAAACGTTTCTTTTGGACATAAATACAATGGGATTTTAAAATATATATTAATGTTCTTTATACACCAACTGCAGTGAGGTTCGCGGCCTAGTAGTTAGACCACTGGACCTCTGGCCTCCTGGGTTCTGTTCCTGGCTCCACAAGACACTGTCCTGTGTCTGTGCCTCAATTTCCCCCTCTGTAAACTTGGGATAATTATAACACTATCCCCTGTAAAGTGCTTTGAGATCAGTGGATGACCAGTGTAGATAAGAGCTTGGTGGTATTATAATCAGCAGCAGCACATCTGTCTCAAGAGGAATTTTCTCCATATTGGTTTGGGTCAGAACTGAAAGGAGGAGAAAAATCCACTGGTCCTGAGCAAAAAAACCAAAGAAAAACCCAGCCCAAACCTTTGGACTCATTTATGCCTGTTATGGAGGGGAAGAAATAGGGTTGATAGGAAACTTAGGACAGGAAGTCTGCATTACTGGGTAACAGGAAGTACATTGGCCTAGCCAACAGGAAGCATGCTGGCCATCCCTTAGGCCCAGAGGACATGTGGTCAAGCCAACAGGAAGTGCTTTGGCCATCCTCAAGGCCAACAGGAAGCACATGGCCTAGCCAACAGGAAGTGCATAGGCTATCCACTAGGCCAACAGGAAATGTATTGGCCATTCTCTAGGCCAGCCAGAAGTGCATGGCCGACAGGCTCAGTCTATAGGATCACAGGAAATCCATGACCCGGCCAACAGGAAGTGCATTGGCCATCCTCTAGGCCAACAGGAAGTGCATGGCCCAGTCTCTATGCTCACAGGTAGTGCCTGGTGCGGTAGCGCCCCCTAAGGTGGATACTTGGCCTTGAGCAGGGTGAAGTCACGCACGGTCCTGTCGACCCAGCTGTGGTACTCCCGGCACACCACGTAGCCCCGGCACTTCTTCTCAAACGCCCCCACCCCAGACGCCTCCGAGGTCAAGAGGTCTGCAGCAGGGGGCGCTGGGATGCCCATGGCAGCCATAATGGAGGCCAGGTTGGCCAGGAGGCCTCGGGCGCGGGCGCGGGCAGAGCCCAGTTGGGCCAGCAGCTCGGCGCAGTCAGGGCACAGCTCAGCTTGGTCATCCCACACCAGCTGGAGGAAGGCGTCAAAAGCAGCATATGCACCATAACTCCGTGCCAGTCGCTCCGCATCGCCCATGGTGCGCCAGGCCAGGAACGGAAGGGTGGCCACGGGCACTCCTGCCCATCGCAGCCCCGGGGCACTGAAACCAGGGTCACTGAAAGGGGAGCCCTGTGCACTCAGCTGCAGGGGAGAGACACAGAGATGGGGGGTCAAGGCATATGCTGGCCCCCTGGTAGCCTATCCCCCAACTCCTGTCCTTCCCCCAATCCTTCCCCCTCCCCAGCCTCTACTGGCCCCCCAACTCCTGCCTCCCCCAATCCCTGCCCCCCTCCCTCAGCTCCTTTTGATCTCCAACTCCTGGCCCTACATTCCCATCTGTGCCCACCCCAAGATTGACTCAAATCCCCCCCAGTCTCCCCATATACAGAGACCCCCACCTCCTCCCTCCACACCCCCTTCCAACACCCCCCCCATTCCCCCCAACAATGGGGATTGCATAGACATGCAGAGGCAGAATGGGAGGGGGAGTGATAGCAGGGCCCTCTGTGGGGGGGGGATGCCTGGTTTGGGAATTCCCATGGAGCTTGCATGGGGGAAGGGGGGCTGAGACCCTGACTCATCACTGCCCGGCATCTTGGCATTCCCACGGGATTGAAATCCATCATCTGTGCCTTCCCAGAGAAGGGAACTGGCTGGCTCAGGGGGCGGGGAAAGGGACAGGGAGACCTTTCCCCTCTAGGGGTCCTGGCAAGAGAGAGTTGAACCCCAGACCTTCTGACCTCTGAATGGCCCTAGAGGCCTCGGAGCCCCATCCCTGCCCTGGGGCCCAGTACTTACATAGGTGGTGAGCAGCTCTGTGGTGTTGGCCTGCAGCAGCCGGGCTAGGTGGTAGGTCTGCGTGATGGTGGCAGCACTGGGATTGGGGTCGGGCCGGGCCAGCTGGACCAGGACCAGGGACAGGAGCAGACTTTGGGCTGCAAGAATAGGGGTTAATAGGGGAGTTGGCCATTGGCCTGGCCTGTCACAGCGCCCTCCCGCAGCCTGAGCCTTGCTTCTGCAGGGATCCCACTGCCCCCCACCAGCCCTCTGCTATGACAGGCCCTACCCCCACCAGCCTCTTCCCCCTCTGCTAGAGTTCCACCTTCCCCCAGCTCTGGGCTATACCATCCTTCTGCCCCCCCTGCTGGGATCCCTAGTTGGCCTCCCTGCTACATGGCCTGCATTCTGGGTCCCCAGTCCAGGGCAGAACCATACTCCATGCCAGGATTTCCCATTGTCTCTCCCAACTGGTCCAATGGGCAGAGGATGGGGAGCAACTAAATCTGGAACAGGATTTACACACCTGTCCAGATCAGAGTCTGTGCATTACCCTCTGGGAGGGGAGCCATGTCTAGTGGTAAGAGCAGAGGAGGGGCTGGGAGCCAGGACTCCTGGGTTCTCTCCCCAAATCTGGGAGGGAAATGGGGTCTAGTGGTTAGAGCTGCAGGGGGTGGGGGGCTTGAAGTTCAATTACAACCTCTCCAGAGGTCTGACACAGGGGCACTTACCCAGGGCAGGAGGCATGGCTGGAGCGCTGGGATCCTGAGGCTGCCAATCAGGCTGTGCCAGTTAGCTCCCTGTCGCCCCCCAGTGGCCAATCCCGGCACCTCCTTTTCTCACCCTCTTGTGACTGATGCTGGCACATCTCCCCCCACCTCCACTGAATCCGCGTCTCTGCTGGGAGCTTCCCAGCTGCTCCTCTGGGTCCAGGCCTCTGCTGCTACCTGAGCCCCAGGGCATGTGGCTGCTTTATAGGCTGGCTGGGCCCTGTTTCCTCCCCCCTCACGATGGCACACACCTCCTGCTTGGGGCACGGAGTGGAAAGGCACCTGGGTTTCCTGGATGGTGCTTCCAACAAGGGCTGGGGGTGGGGGGAGAGAATGGAGCAGGGTGTGACGGGGCACGGGACAGGGAGCCGGGGGAGGAGGAATTGCAGGTGTGTGGGGCGGGATTGCGAAATGGCTCTGTTTCCTGCTTCGTGTGAGCGAGGGCAGGATCGAATGGAGGAAAAGGAAAGTGAGAGCAGTGGGGGGACGACACACCCCAACCTGAAAACCCCAAAGCCACGTGGGGTAGGATGGGGGTGGGGAAAGCTAACCCTGCAGATCCTTCCTCCTGCTCTGTTCCTGCCCCCGTCGGGGCTTTCTGCCCCTGCTGCTTTCTTTTCCCTAGTCAGCCCCATCCTCCCATCCCCCCTCCGCTGATTCCCCCTCTCCCAGCTCCCCAGTCTCCCACCTCCCATCCCCAGATACCCCCATTCCCTGCCCCAGGTCCCATATCCCCATCTGCCAACCTTGGGCATTGTGCCTCTGGGACTGGAGCTCGCCCTCCCCAAGAGGGCCTGACCTGCCCCAGAAAGGGGCGCCCCAGGCCAGGACCCTGCCCCCAAGGAAGAATGTGGGACGTGAAGGGGTCAAGGCTGGGTGAGAGCTGGGGGAGCAATGAGGGAGGGGTCCCTTTGTGACCGACACAAAAGGTGCCAGGCCATGCCAGCCGAGAGCGACTGGCGTCTCTGCACGTCCTCGCCAGATCAGGTTTCCATCCACAAAGCAAACTGGGGGGGAGGGAAAGGATCCAACAGAAGAGAGGGGCTGGGAGCCAGGACACCTGGGTGGGTTCTAGCCCTAGCTCTGGGAGGGGAACAGAGGTTAGCATATTTGAACCGGGCAGGGTCTGGGAGCCAGGACACCTGGGTTCTCTCCTTGGCAGGGGGGGGAAGAGGGCTGAGTAGGTTAGAGTGGGGACAGCTGTAGGTCAGGATTGAGGTGCACCTGACAGTCATTTTATATATGAGAGATTTAATTTTAGCACCACTTCTTATATTTTTCTCACACCCACTCACAGCCTGCTGCTATTCCAGTCCTAGTTTCCTCATCCTCATCCCATCCCACATAGCCCAGTGCCCTACAACTCAAGTCCCTACTAACCCACACTTACAGAACCAAGAAAACCAGGTTATATATTCCCTCAATTACACTAGCCTGCTCAAGCCCCCCAACATAGATCCACTAACTTCTTGTTCAGTGAGGAGAGGAAATGAGTCACGTGTCTGTTAGTGAAGGTCCAGAGGGATAAATCCTTCTCCAATCACTACCCCAGGCACAGTGGTTTCCTTTGACCAGTGGGTGATTTGATTTCCAGTCAGCTTGGCATGTGGAGAAACTCCTGTGTCCAGAATTGAATGCGCCAAGGCATCCTGGTACTGCCTGCTCATTTGCATATTGAGGTCACTTCTCAGTCTTCCCCACACTCTTGCCACAGACCCCCCACTGAAATCAAATACAGAATCATTTCCTTCCCCACCCCACATTTCTCCAGCAAGAGATGAAGATGAGTCAGCTGAAAGTGGGGGAAGGAGAGGGCTGGGAGCCAGGACACCTAGGTTCTATCCCCAGATCTGGGAGGGGAGTGGGGTCTAGTACTTAGAGGGGGGACTGGGAGCTAGGACTCCTGGGTTCTATCGCTGGCTCCGGAAGGAGAGTGGGGCTTTTATGGTTAAAGCTGGGAGCCAGGACTCCTGGGTTCTCTTCCTAATACCAAAAACAATGATCCACCCAAGCTTTGTCCTGCATCCACTACAATTTCTGGCATGGGTTGAGAATCTACAGCACGTGCGTCACCTACAAACAGGCCAAGTGGGAGGGTTCAGATAGGCACTGAGAGGAGGAAGAGATTTTCCCAGTGTCTAGCTGGAAATCATAAAAGTGTTTTATGGCAGGGGGAAAAACAAACAATACAGCCCGACATCACAATGGGCCGGGCCCCCTCCTCTGTCTTCATGGAATTTAGCACCTGCTAAGACTCCCAGTCAGTTCCCTCTCCTCTCCCCGTCATTTATTCTAGAGAATTTTCTTTTTGTAAATCCACCCTAATGGGGAATGGAAATATAATGCGGCATGAAAGAGGCTGAGATTCTGAGATGAGAATCTGGGGGGGAGGTGGGGGCAGGAGGGAGAATGGGACATGGCCTTTCCCCTCTAGGGGACATCAGCTCCAATCCAGGACCATTGCAGGGGGGCTGGCTGGCTGAGGGGGGTGGGGAATGGGACATGGGGCCTGTCTCCTATAGGGGGCGCCAGCTCCAATCCAGCCCCAGCGCAGGAGACTGGTTTGCTGGGGAATGGGGGGTAAAAGGGGACACAAGGCTTTTCCCCTTGGGGCATGCTGTGGGTCAGGCTGGCTGGCTGGTGGAACTGGTCTAACCAGAATAGATCAGGTTTTTCTTTCCAGGAATCCTTCTCCAGCCCCAGGTGGCAGATGGAGCCAGGTGCTGAAGACACCAGCTGGGCATCGAGTGGGGAAGCACCTGGGAGACAGATTGGAAAGCCGTTAGTCTTTAGCACTACAATTTCCTTCTGGTCTGACCCACTTGGGCTAGGCAGCTCCTACTTTCCATTTCACTCATTGAACTAACTACTGAGGGGGCCAGGAGCTAAGACTCCTGGGTTCCATCCCCAGCTCTGGGGGGTAAGTGAGGTCTAATGGGTTAGAACAGGGACTCTGAATGCCTGGGTTCTTTCTCTGCCTGTCTGTCCCCGCCTCAGTTTCCCCTGCTGTATACTGCTTTATTAATACTTTAGACTGTTGTCACAGACATGGCCTCAGAGCAATTCCCATTCCCCATTGCCTCTCTGAGCCAGGGATAATACCCAGGAGTCTGGGCTCTGTTCTCCTTCCCCTGGCTCTAACCCACTGGAGCCCCCACTCCTCTCCCAGAGCTGGGGCAGAACCCAGGAATCCAGGCTTCCAGCTCTTCTGGTTCCAGAAGGGTAGCCAAGTTAGTCTGTATACAGCAAAAATGAGAGTTCTCTAGCACTTTAAAGACTAACAAATTTAATTTCAGCAGGCATAAGCATTCGTGGGCTTCAGCCCACTTCCTCAGATGCAGTTGGTAGAAATAATACAGCAAATATTGGCAACATATATAGGAGGCAACATATACATATCCAAAGACATAGACAACAATGAAGTAGGTGGATGAAAGCTGGGTACTTGAGGCCTAATGACAACCATTGAGCAGAAGGTGAGAATGGGTGATCAGAGCAAATTGCTTCTTGTAATGAGATAGCCATTCCAAATCCCTGTTTAAACCCAGTTTGAATGTGTCAGGTTTGCAGATAATTTCTAACTCAGCAGTTTCTCTTTGAAGTCTGTTTTTGAAGTTTTTTTTGTAGAAGTATAGCAACTTTCAGGTCAGAGACAGAGTGTCCCAGGAGATTGAAGTGCTCTCCGACTGGTTTATGAATGTTATTATTTTTATGTCTGATTTGTGTCCATTTATCCTTTTGCGAAGTGATAGTCCAGTTTGGCCAATGTACATGGCAGAGGGGCATCGCTGGCACATGATGGCATATATTACATTAGTAGATGTGCAGGTGAATGAGCCCCTTATGGTCTGATTGATGTGGTTAGGACCAGTGATGCTGTTACTAGAGTCGATGGTTGGGCAGAGCTGGCAATGGGGTTCATTGCAGGGATAGGTTCCTGGATTGGACTTCTTGTAGGGTATATGGTTGCTGGTGAGTATTTGCTTTGAAGCACATTCTACACCAGCAGAGTGCAGTTCAACTGTTTTCTGCCAGGCAAATACTCTGCCAAGCAAATACTCACCAGCAACCATATACCTTACAAGAAGTCCAATCCAGGAACCTATCCCTGCAACGAACCCCGTTGCCAGCTCTGCCCAACCATCGACTCTAGTAACAGCATCACTGGTCCTAACCACATCAATCAGACCATAAGGGGCTCATTCACCTGCACATCTACTAATGTAATATATGCCATCATGTGCCAGCGATGCCCCTCTGCCATGTACATTGGCCAAACTGGACTATCACTTCGCAAAAGGATAAATGGACACAAATCAGACATAAAAATAATAACATCCATAAACCAGTCGGAGAGCACTTCAATCTCCCGGGACACTCTGTCTCTGACCTGAAAGTTGCTATACTTCTACAAAAAAAACTTCAAAAACAGACTTTAAAGAGAAACTGCTGAGTTAGAAATTATCTGCAAACCTGACACATTCAAACTGGGTTTAAACAGGGATTTGGAATGGCTATCTCATTACAAGAAGCAATTTGCTCTGATCACCCATTCTCACCTTCTGCTCAATGGTTGTCATTAGGCCTCAAGTACCCAGCTTTCATCCACCTACTCCATTGTTGTCTATGTCTTTGGATATGTATATGTTGCCTCCTATATATGTTGCCAATATTTGCTGTATTATTTCTACCAACTGCATCTGAGGAAGTGGGCTGAAGCCCACGAATGCTTATGCCTGCTGAAATTAAATTTGTTAGCTCTTGTGGTGTAACCTCCCCAGCCTCCACCCATTGGGGTCGGCCGTGAACCGCTCACTCCAAAGGGACGAGCATAGGCCACCAACCTAGTGCTCTGGGCTACTAGTGCATGTGCACTGCCACCTCCTGGCCACACTGTGCTATGACAACCCCATCACACACCTGACCCTCTGCTGGACTGTGTGCTCTCAGGTCAAGAGGCAGAAACGCCTCTGGTTATAGCACCTAGCCAGGATGGGAATGGAACACATGGCACTGGCACCAATCCAGCCCCAGGTCAGGGGACTGGCTGGCTGGGGGGAAAGAGAAATGCGACACGGGGTCTTTCCCCTCTAGGGGGTGCTAGCACTGATCAAGCTCTAGCTTCAGAGGACTGGCTGGCTCAGGAAGGGTGGGGAGGGAAATGGGATAAACTACCGCCATGACACTCTGCCTCTGTGTAGTGACGAGCACTATGGGGTCTGATCCTATAGCTCAATAAACAAAGGCTCAGGCTTTCCCTTTGGTAGGTTGTCCTGACTCATGTCAAAGGAGCATGGTTACCCCTCCATGGATTGTATATAAGCAACAGACACCATAGAAACCAGGTACTCAAAATCACTGAGGGTCCGTCTATGGGCCAGCCCTCATCCCAGTTTGTGGACTGTAGGCTCTGATGTAGCTCGGGCTGCCATGGAGGTCTTACGGGATGACTCCTTGTTAGGTTTTTATTATTATTATTATTAAACATTTCTGCAGCCCCGTGGCTTTGCACAGTGCTTGTACAGAGGTCTAGAAAAAAAGGTTCCTGCCCCAATACGCTTACAATCTAAGTTAAACAAACCTAGGACACGCTTGTGGGGATGGGGAAGGGAACCGTAAATAAATATAAATGTCAGTCATGTTATAGTGTCACAAGATCTGAGAACTTCCAAGATACATAGTCAAGTGCTGTCAATCGGCCTTGCACGATAGAATGACGGCCGATAGAATGACGGCCAATTGACTTCAGCTGGGGGGCTGGCCCTGTTGACTCCAGTGGAGCTATGGCCAAGTGACACCAGTTGGGGGTCTGGCCCCATTGACTCTGATCCTCTCTAAGTAGAAGATTTTTGTTTTCATCCATTTCCTTGTCACCAGGTGGAGTCCACGGTGTCTCAATGTTCCAGGGACAGGGTCCATCCAGGCACCTGGCAGCCCCGTCCCACAGACGAAATGTCTGTTCTTTTTCTGCCCTGGCAGTTGGCTCTCATCTGGGCGAGTTGCAGATGCTGCCCCCAATGCGGGGGCGTCAGTCTATCCTGCCTCATGCGCCCCCCATGTCCCGAGGCTGTCAATCCCCATCCCTCCCCTTTGAACTAATCAGAGGCCCAAAGACGGGGAGATCTGGGGATGAAGGAATGAGGTGCCCCATGTGTTGGGCAGTAGAAGGCGGGTGGTGGGGGGTTTCCTGGGTATGAAGCCCCTGGGCTCCATCATTAGGTTACAAATATTTGGAGTACCAAAATCTGTCCCGCAGCACCTCAAATGTAACCCTCCCCCCCCCCAAGCCTCGAACAACTGACCACCCTTCCCTCCCCCCCACACTTAGTAACCAAACCACCAATCGACTCCTTAGCACCAATCGCCCCAGTAATCAAACCACCAATCCCCTCCCTCTCTCAATAGTGACCCATCACCCTTAATAACCAAACCACCAACTAACCACCATGGTAACCAACCCACCAATCCCTGTTAGTGACCAGTCAGCGTGCTAACTGAACTACGAACCCCCGCCCTAGCAACTAACTACCATGGTAACCAACACACCAATCCCCTCTTTAGCAACCAACCACCATGGTAAGTAAGCTACCAAATCTCTCCTTAGCAACTAGCCAACATGAAGACCACCTGCCCTATTGACTAATCACCACAGTAACCACTCTACCCTAGTGACCAGCCACCATGGCAAGCAACCCACCAATCCCCTCCTTAGTGATCAATCACTATGGTAACCAACCCACCAATCCCCTCCTTAGTGACCAATCACCAGGGCAAGCAACCCACCAAACACCTAAGTAGTGACTGATCACCATGGTAATCAATCCTGCAACAGTGACTGATCACTCCCAAGCCCCCCACCTCTCCCACCCCCCTTCATTCCACCCCCCACTGCCATCCCACTATCCGGAGGTGGCGGGCATTGGGTCGCGAGGGCGGTGGGGGCACGGGCAGGGTGGGCTGGCCCTCCAGTGGCGTCCCATCACCGGCGTGGACGCGCTGGTGGCGGATGAGGGTAGAGCTGCGTCCGAAGCTTTTACCGCAGAGGGGGCAGCGGTAGGGGCGGGCGCCAGTGTGCGCCCGCTGGTGGACGGCCAGGTAGGAGCTATCACCATAGCTCTTGCCGCAGACGTTGCATTTGAAGGGCTTCTCACCGGAGTGGATGATCTGGTGGCGGATGAGGTGCGAGCTCTCGCTGAAGCTCTTCTGGCACTGGGTGCAGCGGTACAGTTTCTCACCCGTGTGGGTGCGCTGGTGGCGCCCCAAGTCCGAGCGCTGCGAGAAACTCTTCCCGCACACCCCGCAGGCAAAGGGGCGCTCGCCGGTGTGCACCCGCTGGTGCCGGATTAAGTGGGAGCTCAGGGTAAAGCGTTTGCCACAGTCAGGGCAGTCGAAGAAGCGGGGCTCAGCTCGGGGAGCAGTGCTGACCCGCCGCCGGCGGGCGTATGGGCCCCAGCGACCCCTTGGCTGTGAGGGGCGGCACAAGCTTTCACAGGCTTCGGCCCAGTCGGGGCGGTTTGAAGCATCTGGCTCTGGATGGTCTTCTTCCTGCCGGGGAGGCTCTGCTACCTCCTCTTCCTCATTGTCGCTCGCTGTCCCGTCACCTGCTGGGAGAGAGACAGAAAGAGTGCAGGCGGGGCTCACTCCCATGCCAGTGAGGGGGCGGCAGAGGGGCTTGCCACAAACACACAGAACACAGTCCGGGGGCTGGGACTGAGAAGCAAGACTCCCCCCAACTATCTGTCTATCCCCATAAACATCCATCCATTCACCAACCCATCCATCCATCCACATAAACACCCCCCCATCCATCCCTCCTTCCCCATAAATCCACCCAGCCATCTGTCCTTCCATCTATCCATCCATCCCTCCATCCATCACTGAAAACAAATATCCATCCATCCCTCCAAACACCCATATATCCCCATAAACACCCCTCCATCCACCCAGCCAGTCATCCTCACACACATCCCCCCACACCTGTGTCTATCCATCCCAATACGTCTATCCCCACACACATTCCTCCATCCAGCCCCACTCATCCATCTCCATCCACCCACCCCCATATTCTCTGTTCCCTCCCTCCCCATACATACTCATCCATGCATTCACCCATCCTCACACCCTTCCATCCCCATCTACATCCCATCTATCCATCCATCCCTCCATCGCTGTCCACATCCCTCCATCCCTATATACCCTCTCCTCTATCCATCCCCATACACTCATCCATGCATCCATCCATCTCCATACAAAACCATCCCCATACACATCTCTATCCCCACACAACCCTCCTTCATCCTTCCATTCCCACATGTCCATCCATCCATCCCTCCCTTCCTCCCTCTCTCTATGCACACATCTCCTCCATCCACCCACCCATCCCCATACACACCATCTATCTAAATTACCCATCACCATGGTATCTGAGTCCCTTCTCCCAAGGGGAGAGGAGGGGGCTGTTCTGGCCCAATGGCCCACTCAGCCCTCAGAGAAAGGCTGGGGGAGGCGAGGGCTCCTGTCAGGGGTTGGGCATGGGTGAAAGCGGGGAGTGACATCTGCCATGAGGACAGGGGGCCCTCTGGGGAAGATATTGAACAAGATGAGAGAGGACTGGAGGGGCTCTTGGCAGCTTTACTAGGATCCCAGCTTTTTCCTTCACTCCTGGACAGTCTCCAAGTCGGTGTCATTCATTCCTCACCTGGGATCTCCTGCTCCTCGGAGCCCTGGAGATCTGGGACGCACGGCTCCTCCCCTCGCTCCATCCAGGAGATCACGGCTGGTTTGGGGACGGGAAATCCTGCCAGCAGGGGGAAAGCAGGTATGTTATCTGTCCATCAGGGCCCACTAAGGATGTTCATGAAGATCCTTTAGGACAATGGAAGAAGCAGTGGCCTCTCCATACATCAAAGTCCATGGTAGGACACACATGAGGATGTACAAATGCACAAACAGAGCATTTGGCTAAGTCAAAACATTTCATTTTAACTGTATTGTTATGATCGTCATATAATATAATCCAATAGGCAAAATGCTTTCACTATTACATAATAATCAACACATTTGTTAGTTTATTATATTGTATTATATACTATATTGCTATAAAAGTCACTGACCCCTAATAACAAAGGGACAAGAAAAAAGACTACACTATACTATACTTAGGCTTGGCAGAATTAATTTTTGTATAATTTTGACAAATAATGTCAGTGTTTATTTTTAAACTTTTAAAAATATTTTTATCAATTTCAATTTTCACAACTGTGCAAAAATAGGGGTTTAAAGCTTTTTTTTCAGTTTTCATGTTATAGGAATATATCAGGCGTGGGGGCCAGATAGCAGACGTTGCAAATCAAGAAGTTAAAGCTTTATGTTTGCTAAACACAAATTGTCAATGTCACTTCAAAATATTCAAAGTAAACATCCACTCATTCAAATGTCTAAAACACTGGATTTTTCCCATAAAGTCTTATTTTCCGTATCTATACATTTTGAGTATTATCAATGGAAATAATTTTTCAACAGTTTGTGTGTCTGCATGGGAAAAATGGACATTTAACAATATTTAATGATAAAAATGGAATCCTTCTAAGATTAGATTAGATTAGATTATACAAACCAAAACAATAAAGGGAAAAAGAAACATTTTTACTTTTGTATTACATTAATTATAAGAGAACTGAATAAAACATGAATAAATAAGTATTTTGGCATCCCCCCTCCATTTTGCCACAGAAAAATGGTAAGAAATGAAGGGGAAAAATACTTTTTTAAAATTCCATTTTCTTTTTTCCTGTTTCAGTATAAAAAGATTTTGTAAATAAAACCCAAAATAATGGTTTTGAAAATGTTTATTTTTGAGGATATTTTTCTTTGCTTCCCCTCATTTTTATTTTTTCTGCAGTAAAAGGGGGAGGGAAGGAGATAATAAATGTAAATTGAAATTGAAAAAACAACTCCAAATAGTTTCATTTTTTAAAAAAGGCCTTTTTTTAAACCCAAAATTTTCCATGATCATTCTTTTCTATTTTGCCATTTCCCTCCCAATTTTACTACCAAAAAAGGAAAGGAAGTGGGGGCGGAGGGAGGAAACCTGAAAGACCATGACATTCTCTACTTTCATTACATGAAAAAAGCCACAGAATTTTAAAAAAAAATCAAATTTCAGCAAAGGGGGAGGGAATGGAGAGAAAAGAAACTTGAAAAATCAGCGCATTTAATTTTCCACTTTTGTTTTTAAAAAGTGCTTTTTTAAAAACCCAAACATTTTCCATGAACATTTTTGGGTTTGAAAATGTTATTTGCTAAACTTTTCCTTTTTTTCCACCTTTTTTCAATTTTCCACGGAAAAAGATGTTGGCCAGGAAACTTAAAAAACTGACTCCATTTAAATTTTTTCAGTTTTGTTTTAAACAAAAAAGGTTTGTTTTAAATTTCCATTTAAATTTCCAATTGTAAAATGAGGTAATATCTTTTATTAAACCAACTTCTGTTGGTGAGAGTAATAAGTTTTCAAGCTACACAGGTCTTCAGGTCTTCTCTGACACAGCTACAATGCTGCATACAATTGTAAAACGCTCACTTTTTAATTCTTTGGGGGTTTTCCCTCTTCTCCTCCCATTTTGTCGCAGAAAAGGAGGAATAAATAGAAAAAAAGAAAACTTGGGGGGAAAAAATTGCCACTCTTGAAAAAAGCAGAATTTAAAAAAAAAAATCTCAAAGATTTTCTGTCAAGTTTTCAATGTTGAAAACTGTTCATTTTTGAAATTATTCATTTTTTCACATTTTTAAAAATACCCATTTTCATTTCCCACTTAGAAAACACACTGGAATTTAAAAAGAAACCTATGAAATTTTTCTATGTTGAAAATTGTTCATTTTGCCCTTTTTTGTCCTTTTTTTCCCATTTCACCACATACAAAGGAGAGCAAATTAAAAGGAAATGAGAAACTGAAAAACCACCTCCATTGTTCATTTCTCACTTCTGTCCAAAAAAAAAAAAAGCTCACAATTTCTTTAAAAAAAAAAACCACCAATTTTTTTGTGAAAATTACTGATTTTGAAAAAAGGCCATTTTTCAACAAATCAGTCAGTCCTGAAATTTCTGCCAGCTCCAGCCCAAAGGCATTATCGTGCAGAAATGAAGGGTGGCCCAGCGGTTAGAGGACTAGAAAGAAAATCTGCGCTCAATTCCCTGTTCTAACACACATTTCCTGTGTGATCATGGGCAAGTCATTTAGCCTCTCTGTGCCTCAGTTTCCCCATCTGTATATGGGGCCTAAAAGCCCTGCCTCACAGAGGTGGTGTGAGGTGAAATGCGCTAGAGAGCATGAAGTGCACAGATGCTACGGTGATGGGAGCCAGATAGATCTTGATTGTACTTCATTTGACAGTTATGTGGACCGTAGCTAGCATGCGTTGGCGTGTCCGTGCACGGTCTTTGCACGTGTCAGCCAGGGATGCGCGTCAACGCCACGCTCAGTCACGTCAGCAGCAATGCCTTCTGGGGAGAGGTGTCCCAGAGTTCCTGGTGCCGTTCTGAAAGGGATCGGGGTGATCAAAGTCGGCCCAGTGGGGCATTGTGGGACGAGTGGGGCAGGACCCCAGGGGGATTGTGGCAGTGGGGAGCCCTGATGCACTGTGGAAAGGGGAGAGCCCCAGAGGATTGTGGGAAATGGGGAGACCCAGGGGCATTGTGGGAAAGGTGAGTTTGGGACACAGTGGGAAGGTGGAAGCCCAGGGGCACTGTGGCGATGAAAGACTCTCAGGGGATTGTGAGAAGAAGGGAGCCCATGAGCACCGTGGGAGAAGCGGGGTGGGAGCCCAGGGGCATTGTGGGAAGGGGAGAACCCTGGGGCATTGTGGGAAGAGCAGGGCAGGATGCCAGGGGCATTGTGGGAAGGTGGGAGCCCTGGGGCATCGTGGGAAGAGCAGGGCAGGATGCCAGGGGCATTGTGGGAAGGGGAGAACCCTGGGGCATCATAGGAAGAGCAGGGCGGGAGCCCAGGGGTACTGTGGGAAGGGGGGAGCCCTGGGGCATCGTGGGAAGAGCAGGGCGGAAGCCCAGGGGCATTGTGGGAAGAGGGGAGCCCTGGGGCATTGTGCGAGAGGCAGAGCGGAAGCAGATGGCCCTGGGGCTGGATCAGGTTCCAGGAGGAGGATGTGGGGTGACAGGCTCTCTCCCGGCGGCCCTGGGGTGTCGATGCTACCCCGCACCTCCTCCTCAGCCCCTCACCTAGCGAGATGGCGTCCCCATAGTTCTCCTGCATGACGTCCCTGTACAGCTCCCTCTGCCTCTCATCCAGCAGAGCCCACTCCTCCATCGCAGCCCCTGGCACCTGCAATGACAGACGCACCCAAGGTCTGGGCCCCCCAATCCCCTACGGCTGGGCAGCACCAAACCTCCGGGGGGGGGAGGGGGCTGGGATCCAGAGTGGGAGGCGCTCCCCACAAACTGGTTGAACATACGGGGGGATTTATAATTGGATGAAAGAAAGAAAGAATCAGTGAGTGAAAGAGAGAAGGAATCGGTGAATGAAGGAAAGAGAGCAATAGATGGAGAGGGCAGAGGGTTAGTGTCCCAGGAGCCGGGCAGGCACAGAGGGACAGAGAGAATGGGAGCAAAAGGCCCCATCATGTCCAGTGCAAAAGCTAGTGCTGGGTGATACCAGGAACCTCCCAGCATTGGCCCTGATTGGGTTGGGGGACCCTACTGGGATCAGCTACACAGACCTCCCCCTCCCCATGCACCGAGCTGGCTGGGTGGGGAGCTCAGCTGCACAAATCCCCCCCCACACCCTCGCAGTACAGATTTCTTGGCACAGCGACCTCAAAAAAGGGACAATCCTGGAAAAACCTGGCCAGGCGGTGACCCTTGCTCACCTGCACCCCCAGAACTGGCTAGGTTCGGGGGGAACCCCCCACAGCTGATCCTCTTTGACCACTTCCTCCAAGCTGCAATTTCCTGCCTCTGCTGTTGTTTCACTCCCTCCCTCTGGCCACCGCACCCCAGATCCCAACCGCCCCCAACTCACCCCAGCTCCCTTTGCAATCTCCCCCCCTTTGGAGGGGGATTTCAGTGCTGGGGACTAGGCCCCCCCCTTCCCCGCCCCAGCTGCTGGGCGATCGAGCAGGCTGGGAACAGGAAGTTGCCTTTGTTATTAAATTCCCCCTGTGCTAGCTGTGCAGCTTCCAGCCCTGCAATTTTCTAGCCAGCTGGAGGACTGGGCGCCTCTATCTGCTTAACTCTTCGCAGGGTCAGGCACAGCTGGGTCCCAAAGCCTCCCACAGGCTGACCTAGCTCCAGGACATACCCAGCCAGAGGTCCCGATCTTCTCTGAGATTAGGGGCTTTGTCTTATATACATAATTATACCCCGCCCAAAAGTGTCCCAATTTTTCATACTGATCACCCTACCAGGCAACAGAGGTGCCATGCTAGTTCATGTGGGTGCACAGGAAAAACACAGTTATCTATCTAGCTATCCGTCCATCCCCATATCTATCCACACACGCACTCCATCTATCAATCTAGCCATTCATCCCCACATGCACCTCCGTCTATGTATCTATCCCCACATACACCCTTAACTCTATATCTATCCCTCCAATCCCACACACCCCTTTTATCAAGGCATCCCCACACGTACCTTCTATCTCTCCGTCCCCATACACACCTCCATCTATCTATCCTGATATGCACTCATCTATCCTTCCATTCCTTTATGCACCCTTATCTCTCTATCTGCCATCCATCCATCTTCATATACACACCCATCTATCCCCATCTGCATCCCTATCTATCTATTCATTCCCACTTGCACCCTTTATCTATATATTTTTCCATCCCCATACACAACCACATTATCTATCTATCTATCTATCCACATACGCGCCCCCCCCCCCCAGTCTATGTGTCTGCCTGTCTGTCTACCTATCCCGATCCACACCCTCTATCTATCCATCCATCCTGGTAAAATAAAATCACGCCCAGACAATTGAAAACATTCCTTTGTGCCACAATCTAAACGTTGCATTCCAATTTTGACATTTTGATTAGATTGCATTATTTATAATTCGTAAATGTCATTAACAAAATGTCCTTTGGAAAGGAGAAAACTGAGACATTTCTTATTCAAATGCTATTCCCTCCCAACCCCAAAAATGACATTTGATCACAAGACACACATTTCCGTGGAAATGTTCAGTTTTGAAGGGGAAATTTTTTTTATTAGCTCTAGCCACTTATTTCTATTGCTGTAATAATAAATAATCCCTGGCTCTTATCTAGCACTTTCCATCAGTACTTTTACAAAGGAGGCAGGATCATTAGCCCTCTTTTACAGATGGGGAAATTGAGGCACAGAGCTGCAGTGACTGACCCAAGGCAACCCAGCAAGCCAGTGGCAGAGGCAGGAACAGAACCCCAAGCTCCCAGTCATCTACCCATAAATGCCTCCCTAGGAGCACCATCCATGGAGCAGGACCCGCTTATGCCAGGTGCTGCATGTTCTTTGCACCTTCGAGAGTGACACTGACGTCAATGGTGTTGTTACAGATTCAAAACTCACAAGTGGAGCCTCACAAAATCACAAGATTGGCTGAAAAATCATGAAATGTTTGTTAAATTATAAATTGTGGAGATTATTCATTCCTCTACATGTAGGGCCACACTTGGGTTAGGTTTTGAACCTTTCTCCCGCATCCATGAGGACTAAACATTTGTTTTTGGAATAGAAGCTGATTTCACAGGATTTCAGGAGCTGCGGGGTTTAAGGAAAATATAGGTCAGTGGAGGGAGGATGCTGAGCTTGGTGATGCCAGTGTGAATCTGGAGTGACTCTACTGATGCCAATTAAGTGAGAGGGACAGATTCTGATCTTGGTGACACCAGTATGAATCCGGAGCAACTCCACTGACACCAGTGCAGTCAGGGCTGGATTCTGATCTCAGTGATCCCGGTGTGAATCCAGAGTAACTCCATTTACACCAATGGAGTGAAGGCTAGATTCTGATCTCAGCGACCCCGGTGTGAATCCGGAGTCACACTCAACCCTACACAGGGCTGTGTTGATGACCTCCTCCTCCCTCCCTCACTCTGGGTTGAGAGGTATCATTCTTATGGTGGGGAGGGGGGAAGATAGGAAATTATCCCGTCTCAAGGGATTTAACTCCCTCCCCACATTGAAAAGGCGTCCATAATGAGACAGGAGGATTTTTTATGTTGAATTGCCTGACAGGAAAAAATAAATCAAATCTGGCTTCCCCAGACATTTTATCACCACTCCCTCCCCATTCGTGAAATGGTTCCTTCCAGAGGAAAGGCTCCCAGCTGATGGAATGAACTATTTCACTGATGGGGGGCAAAGCAGGGGTAAATTGCCAAAGGTTCAAATTTGATCTGTTTCATTTTCATTTCCCAGTCTCTGAAAAATCAGAGTCTTTTTATTTTTCTGTTCTTTTTACTACAAGGGGGATTTTTATTGAAGTGCCAGTACTGGAGATTTCCACTCCCCCCGTTGCCTGTGAAAATGGGACCTTCCAAAGTGTCAGTTATGGCAGTTGGCTAGCTACCCCTTCCACTGATAATGGACCCTTCCAAAGTGGCAGTTGACCAGGTCCCTTCTCAGTGAGAATGGAACCTTCCAAAATGGCAGTTATGGCAGTTGGTCAGGCTCCTCCCCCAGGGTTTGGCCATGCCCCGCCATGTGTTTGAAGGGACCAGACCCCATCCATACTCAGCACTAATTGGGGTTTATAAAACATGACAGCAAAGCCCCTGTAGAAAACCCCTATATGCCCCAGTCTAGACAATGCCATAGGGGCCAGTTATGGGGCAAATGGCCCATAGTACAGGCTCCACCCAACACCAGACACGACCTGTTTGCCCTGGAGCAAGGGGCAGGGCATGCAAAGCACCATGCGATCTCCCATGAGACACTGCGACAGCATTTCCAAGTTGAAAAATTTCCATTTTCAACTGAAATATTTCAGTTTCGGCTGAAGTTATTCAGTATTCGTATTCCACTGGAAAAATCAAAACTTTCCTCTCCCTAAAATCCTATGTTTCAACTGGCTCCAATTCCTACATCTTCAAGAAATGTTTTTCTCCCATCTGTTTGTTAGGCCTTTGACTCAAATAGGGCATCATACTTCAAAATACATCTGTTTTAAGGCATCTAAATAAAAATCACTCGGTTCTCCCTTTATATTAAAGGTTCCATTTATTAATAAATGATCAGATCTCTGTTTAGATCAATAACTCATTGATCGTTACACAGTTCTTATAACCATCAATAGCATGTGCTGCCCATGTTAGTAACATGCTTATAACATGCACAGATCATTCACTAGTCCTTTGTAATATCAATCATGACCCTAATTTCTACTCTTAGTTAAGTTTCAATATCTAGAAACCAACTATTTTTCGTAGTATTGATGAGGCTATAAGGTACAGTATTCCAGCCAACCACAGAGTCAAAGAGGAGAAGAGCGGGTAGACAAGACCTGAAGATGTATCAATCTGGAGTTGGGGTGTGACCCATGGAAGAACCCACCAATGGCATCTTGGTCTGTTCAAAGGGATTTCTTTCCTCTGATGCTAATAAAGAAAGCTCTCACAGTCAATAAGTACGTTAATATGGCACAACTGTAGAATGACCCTGTTGTGAGTCATCAGTGGGGGTCGACCCATGGTCTTCCAGTGATAAAAGCATGATCCTCTATTTCATGAACTACACAAGTTAACTCTATGCGCCAGCAGCTGTAGTAGGCTTGTATCCTATTTTGTGGACCAGCCATGAGAGGGGAACAAGGACACACACAATCTCCAACTACATTGTTCAAGAAGAGAGTCGCTAGAAGAAAGTTCACGTTCTCCTGTAAAAAGGTTTGTTAGACCCCAGAGCTCATTAACATAACGAGACATGTTCATGGGTCTCATCCAACCATGTGGCAAATGAACCACAGGCTAGCATAGGTAGCTAAGGGGGGGGGGGGTGATGGTGCCAAGGTGAGCTGGTTCCCAGTTAGCCTACACAATGGCTTCCCCTGCCCCCAACACACTGAATGGAGCACAAGTGCCTAAAGGAGGGCATGGCTTCCCTTGGGTCAAACCTTGCCCAAAGAGGGTGACTTCTTGCGAGACCCACTTTGAGGGGCAACTTCCCGTGGAAAGTCCACGTTCTCCAGGAGCAACTTCCTGTGAGTAAGACTCACACTCAAAGGGGGCAACTTCCTGTAAGTAAGACCCATATAGCGGGCCGACTTCCTGCAAGTGAGACCTGCCCTACAAGGGGCGACTTCCTGTGGGCAAGACCCCCACCTAGAACAAGTGACTTCCTGTGAGCAAGACCCATCCTGGAGGGGGTGACATCCTGTCAGTGACGCCCTACCCAATGGAACAACTTCCCGTAAGTGAGACCCACCTTATGACACAACTTCCTGTGAGTGAAACTCACTTGATGTAAGCCAAACCATGTCCTAGTGGGATGACTTCCTGTGAGCAAGACTCGCCTAGTGGCACAATTTCCTGTGAGACAGAGCTGTCCGATAGGGAATGACTTCCCGCAGGCCAGGCCCCAGCATCTCCTCCCTTAGTCCCGCCCCTTCTTATGGGTCTTCTGGTGCTGGGTGAAGGCAGAGCTCTGAATGAAACGCCGGCCGCACTGGCCACACTCGTAGGGCCGCTCGCCAGTATGGATACGCCGGTGGGCCGCCAGGTTGGAGTTCTGGCTGAAACCCCGGCCGCAGTCGGCACAGCGGTAAGGCTGCTCGCCGGTGTGGGTGCGTCGGTGCTGGGCGTAGGTGGAGCGCTGGGAGAAGCACCTGCCACACTGGGCACACTGGTACGGCCGCTCGCCGGTGTGGGTGCGCCGGTGGGCAGCCAGGTGAGCTCGGCGGATGAAGCTCCGCCCGCAGTCCCCACACCGGAAGGGCTTCTCTCCGGTGTGGGTGGTCTGGTGGGTGATGAGGTTGGAGGTCTGGCTGAAGGTTTTGCCACACACCGGGCAGCGGTAGCGCTTTTCACCCGTATGCACCCGCCGATGCTTGACGAGATAGGAGCCATCGTTGAAGCCTTTGCCGCACTCCTCGCACCGGAAGGGACGCTCGCCTGTATGGATCCGCTGGTGCTGCGCCAGCTTGGCGCTCTGCCCGAAGGCTTTGCCACACTGCCCGCAGGTGTAGGGCCGATGCCCAGCATGCCCCTGCTGGTGCTCGGCCAGCGCTGCCCGCTCCAAAAAGCCCTGCCCGCAGTCATAGCAGCGGTAGTGCCGCTCGCCAGTGTGGGTGCGCCGGTGGGCCGCCAGGTTGGAGTTCTGGCTGAAGCCGCGCCCGCAGTCAGGACAGATGAAGGGCTTCTCGCCCGTGTGGATGCGCCGGTGGGTGCTCAGGTTGGAGCTTTGGCTGAAGCTTTTGCCGCAGTCCGGGCAGACAAAAGGCCTCTCGCCACGGTGGATGCGCCGGTGCTGGGCCAGGGCTGAGCTCCAGGTGAAGCCTTTGCCACACTCAGGACATTTGTAAGGTTTTTCACCTGTGTGTGACACCTGGTGCTGGATGAGGTGGGAGCTCTGCCCAAAGCTTTTATCGCACACTGAGCACTTGTAGGGTTTCTCCAGGACTGGTGCAGGAAGGCTGCCATGCTGAGCTGGCTTTCCCTGTCTTTTCCCTGGAGGGTCCACCTGCTGCTGCATTTCCACCCCTTCCAATCCTCCAAAGAACGTCTCCCGCAGTTCCACTTGGGAAATGTCCCCTCCAGATCCTCCAGAAAATGTTCCCCGCAGATCCGCTTGGGGAACATCACCCCCAGGTCCTCCGGAGAACATCCCCCGCAGATCCGCTTGGAGAACGTCCCCTCCAGATCCTCCAGAGAAAATGCCCTGGAGATCCGCTTGGGGAACGTCCCCTTTGCATCCTCCAGTGAAGATCCCATGAAGATCCACTTGGAGTACATCTCCTTCAGATCCTCCTGAGGGCGCCCCACAAAGATCCATTTGGGAAATGTCCCCTTCAGATCCTCCAGAGAACCTCTCACACAGATCTGCTTGGGGAGCATCTCTTTCAGATCCCCCAGGGAATGTCCTAAGCAGATCCACCTGGGGAACAGTTCCTTCAGATCCTCCAGACAGCACTGCACGTAGCTCTACTTGGGGGGCATCCACTATCGATAAGAGCTGGTGCAGTTCAGCCTTCTCCAGATCTTCCTGTCCACGATCCCACCCCAGGCTTTCACCATCACCTGCCGGGAGAGAGAGAACCCGGACGGGCTTTCTGAACTGGGGTAGACAAGGCTGGGGATGCAGCAAAGGGGGTCTCCAAAATCCCTGTCCCTGACCACTTCTGCCCCAAAATCCAATATGAGCACGGAGGCCTGCTCTAGAGCTCCCTCCTCACATGGAAAACCGCCCCCTGCTGGGGAGACCTCCCCCCACCCCACATCCCCAGTTTCTTACCCATTCCCTGCTGGAACTCTAGCTCTTCTTTCACAGCCCCAGCGTGGGGGCTCAGAACCAGCGCACCCTGCTCGGCTTCCCCATTGCCACTCGGCTCTTCTCCCTCCACCTTGACGCTCACTGCCTCCCAACGCTGCAGGACGGGCTCCATGGCTCTGGGGCTCATCCATATGCCAACGCCGACCTGAGGACAAGCCAAAAATAAACCATCAGCACAGAGCAAGGACTGGCACGGCAGGGCTGAGTGTCTCTGGAGCAGGTGGCAAAGTCCAGGACACAATAGCAGAGGTTCAGGGGCTGGCAGGGGACCAAGGGGATGGGAGAGCAAAGCACGGGGTTGAATCTACCTCAGTTTCCCCACCCACAGCTCTGCCGGAGCCCCTCACTCCCGACTCGCAGCCCCCTGCTAGCCCAGCCCTGGACTCCCAGCCCCTTCTCCCTTCCACCTCCCCTCCCCCCAGCTCTGCCCTATAGTGCAGCTCCCTGCTACAGTAATTCACACTGAAGGGCGATCTAGTGCAGTCCCCACCCGTTCACACCCAGGAAAACCCCAGCTTGCAGCCAATGGGCTCGGATGAACAGCTCGGGCACCCCCAGAGCTGGCTGGGTCGGGGGGGAGAGGGGCACGGGACCAACCCTGCTGGGCTCGTATCCCTCCCTGGATCCCGGGCGGCCCTGACTCACCAGCGCCGCGGAACGGGGCGGGTCGATTTCCCCCGCCCCAGGAGGGCCCGATTCGGCCCCGGGGGCCCAGGGAGGGAGCCCGGCGCCGAGCTCGGGGGGGGGGGGAGGGGGCTGGGGCAATGGGGGGGCTCGAGGAGCTGGGAACAGGAAGGTCCCTTTGCTCTCCTGTCCCCTCTTCCTGGCTGCGAGGGGAGCCCGGAGGTGGAGCCGGCTCTGCTCTCTCCCGGTTCCAACGCGTTCGCCGCGGGGCGGCCCGCCACGTGGTGGCAGCAGTGGGATACGCCGGGCAGCAAGAGGCCCCGACTCCCGTTCCCCGGAGCGAGCCAGTCCCCGGCCCTAGGGCTGGATCGGAACCAGCGCCCCCTAGAGGAGAAAGGCCCCGTCCGCCTTCCTCACCCCACCTTGCCCAGTGCCCCAGCCTCGAGCTGCCCCCCCCTAGAAAGCAGGGTCATGGGCAAGGTATATTAACGGTGCCGGTGAGAGATTTGGGGAAACATTCCCGAATTTTCAGGGCAATGGCAGTGGGATTTATTGTTCTGCATTCGGGTGCTGCACAGCTTACCTGAGAGCAGGGCCCACACCGTGCCCGGGGGCTGACTGAGGGCAGCAGCCCCATTGTGCCAGGCGCCGCACAGACCCCACGCATGACCAGGGCCCTGTCTGGCCAGCGCTGCACAGACCCACAGTGAGAGACAGGCCCCGCCTGGAAAAGCTCACTGTCTAAACTGACAAAGGCAGGATCATCGTCCCCATGTTTCAGATGGGGAAACCGAGGCTCAAAGGAAAGCAATGACTTGCCCAAAGTCACACAGGGTGTGTTGAAAAGCTGGGGAGTGAACCCAGAAGTCCTGGATCCCAGGCCCCTGCTCTAACCCATTAAACTCCACTCCCCTCCCAGAGCTGGGGATGGAACCCAGGAGTCCTGTATCCCAACACCATGCTTCCATTTTTCCTCTCTGGTCCGAGGAATCCCCTGGCCTGGAATTACTCATTGTCTTTCTAAGAAATTCCACATTCCCCAATAAAACTGGGCAGTTCCTCTGCAGACCACGCCCCTGAGGCTCTTACTGGAGAAGAGGCTGGTAGCCACCCCACTATTTAAGTTGCCGCACCGTTTCCAGAATGAAAGATTCTGGTGGCTTGTATTTGTAAAGCTCCCACTCTTCCATTCCTCCTTTCGGGATATTGGCTGGATGAAGAGCCCTGGGGTCAAGGAGGTGCTTTTTTGATGGTCCCAAACCATTTCCTTTCAGATCTGGCCAAGTTCAGCACAGCTCAAAGACAGAACTGGCAACTCAAGACAGATGACAGGACAACAGGCTGCTAGGGAAAGAGGTTTATTTTATAGACAGAGAAGCCAACAGACATACTTGGCAACTCAAATATTCTTTATGCTATGTTGCATCTCAGTTGGAATTGGAAAGGGTAGTCAGGGTCCACCTTCAGAAGCCCACTGGTTTGTCGGCACAGGGGGTGGAGAAGTATTGAACATGATTTCAGAAGTTCCTTGGTCAGGATCATTCACAGTTCTGCAGTCAGTTCATCTCCTCTTGTTCCCATCCCCGCAGAATCTGACTCCAACGATCTAGATCTTCAGCCAGTGTCAACAGACAAAGATCTGTTTACCTCATCCCCTCTGGCTGGAGATCTGGTCCATTTGTCTCCCCGTTCCCCCCCAAAACCCACCCTCCTATGCTTTGACATTCCTAATAACCTTCACTTTCTCCAGCTCCCAAGCCACATTATGATACTTAGCCTTTAGCTAGTGCTTTCCAACAGCAAAGCTTAAAGCGGTCTACAGAAGTGGTCAGGATGATTAGCCCCGTTTTTACAGATGGAGAAACTGAGGCATGGAGAGGGGCAGAGCCAAGAACAGAACCGAGACATCCTGAGGCCCAGCTTTCTATCCGCTTGGTCACCTTGCCTCTTAGCTGGTGTGTATGGGCTAGAGATCTACTGATGGTTAACAACCAAAACCCCCAAGATATTTCCCCCACATCCTCAAAGGAGGTCATTTATGAACAAGGTCCTTTCCCTTCTGGGGATTCCCCATCCTAACCCTTGGTGGAATTAGTGGAATCGATTATCTGTGTCCAGACATGGCTCAGGACTTCATTGCACTAAGTGCTCTATAAACCCAGAATCTAAAAAAGTATCTTTCCCAAAAGGATCCAAGCCAATTTTTAGATGGCCCCTGTCCATCTCCCAGGGATATTTTCACCAGGTTTGTGGGAATCAAATGTAACCATTTGCCTCCGATTCAGCTATAACCTGCAGGTCCATATGCGTCACATGCCCATGCTACATAGGAGGCTGATACAGTGCCTTCTACAGACACCATGTCCTCAGCTGAGGTTGCAGAGATTCATTCTCCGAGTCCGTAGTTCAATACCAGTGCTGGCCAAGATGGCGGCTCTCTGGCAACTTTGTAAAACAACGCCGCTGTCCCAAGTTGAGGAAAGTCATTCTCAAGCCAAAACATCAAGTTGCTTTCAATCCCACACCAACAATTTTGTAGAAAACATTATGCAAAATATTTGGGGGAGAGGGGGAGGATTCCAATTTGGAGAGTTTGTCTTCGTTTTTATAGCAAAATGTCAATGTCATTTTCATTCGAAAACCAATTGTTTTTAAAGAATATTTTGCAAAATATTCTGGGGGAAAATTTTCATTTGAGGAGTTTTTTCCCCTCATTTTCATTGAAATATTTCAACATTGTTTTCATTCCAAAACCAGTAATTTTTTCAACACTATTTTGCAAAATATTTTTTGGGGGAATTTCTGATTTGGGGAGTTTTTCCTCATTTTTTTTAATTGAAAAATGTCAATATGTTTCATTCTGAAACTATTTTTAATTTTTAAAAAATGTTTTCTGAAATATTTTTTTGGGGAAAATTCTGATTTGGGGGAGTTTTTCCTCAGTTTCAACCCCCAAAATTTCAATATCATTTTCATTCTCAAACCAACAATTTCTCACTCTTTTTAAAATGTATTGCAAAACTGTTTAAGTTGTTTGAAAAAAACTAAAATTTGAGTGTTTCTCTATTTCTGGGTTTTTCTGGTACTGATTGTAACAAATGAATGATGTCCAGGTATCTTTCCCCCACTGAGTTTTTAATTTCATTCCAAAATTCAATATTGTTTTCCTTCCAAAACAAAAAAATTTATTTTCTTTAAAAATATTTATCATGCCTTTTTACTTTTTTGTTTGTTTGTTTTAATATTTTGAGGTATTCCTCATTGTCTCATTCCAGAATTTCAGCATTCTTTTAATTCCAAAATTGCAGAATTTTTTTTTCTTTAAAATATTTTGCAAAACTTTTGGCAGGAAAAAAATTTGATTTGGGGGAAATTTTTCTTCATTATTTTTCACTCCAAAACTTCATCATTTTACTTTCAAAACCAGAAACTTTTTATGTGCAATTTTTTTAAAATGTTGGGGGGGCAGGGTTGTGTGTATTTTCCTCATCTTTTTCATTCTAAAATTTCAGTCATTTTCAGCCCAAACAATTTTTTTTTTTTTTCTTTTAAATTTTTTACAAAACCTTTTCGTGCATTCGTTCTTTGCACTTTTTCAATTATTTCCCCCGTCATTTCCTTTTCCCTACCCTGTAACTTTTCCAAACTTCCTCCCACTTTAGAAAAATTACAGAACCATCAAAAGGGGAAAAAATGAAATTCTTTGATTCTGCCATTCTATAATTTCCCCAAACTTAGTGCTTTGTCTATATGGGAAAGTGTTACCAGTTACTGCGGTATAGTTATCTAGATATACCAGAATAATCCCCAGGAAGGCACTCTTATTCCAGTATAAGAGTAGACTATTCCATTTAGCTTAAAATCCATCCCAAATGCCATAAACTAAACCAAAATCCATTCTCTTATACCAGAATAGAAAGAGTTAGTATTCTGAACTAGCTAATTCTATTTAAGAATGTCTTAGTCTAGATGCTACACTGGAATTTAAGTCTGTATCTAGACTAGAGTTTTGTGAAATGTTTTGACAAACTTATTTTGGTGAAAACCGCAAATTTGCATCTGTTTCACCAACTTATTTGGGGAGGCAGAAAAAAAACCTAAACAATTTTCCAAAAAACCCAAAATGTTTTGATTCAAAATAACTTTTCAATTCTAATTTTTTTCCTTTTATTTATTTTTTTAAAGTAAAAAACATTTAAAAATGCCCAAATATGCCCTTTGGGTCAAACAAAATGTTTTGTTCAGCCTGAAATTATTTTGTTTTCCGGAGTTTTGATTCACCGTAAATTTTGGCGGGGGCGGGGAGGAATTAATTTTTTGGTCAATGCAAAACTATTTTTAAAAGTTTTTCAGAATTGGCACCTAATTGAAAAAATCCATCATTCCCCTAAGCTCAGTCTAGGGTCTGGGTTCTGTCTAGACTCTAAGGATAACACATGGAGCTTGATTTTAAACAAGCTGAGAAACACCATAGACTTTAATGCCATCAGTTTAACACACCCTAACACAACTGATTTATCCTGACTGGGGTCCATCAATTTTCACAAAGGCCAAGGGGACCACTCTGATCATTTCATCTGACCTCCTGCATAACACAGGCCAGAAACCATCCCCCAAGTAATTCATACAGCAGATCTTTCAGAAAAAAAAATCCAGTATTCACTGATGGAGAATACACTCTCACCCTTCGTAGATTGATGCAATGTTAATTACTCTTACCGTTAACATTTTACGCCTTATTTTCAGTCTGAATTTGTCTAGCTTCAACTTCCACCCACTGGATTGTGTTAGACCTTCGTAGACGAGCCCATTATCAAATTTGTGTTCCCCATTTAGGTACTTTAGTGTTTGAGAAGGTGCTAATTAGTTTTGATCTAAGATCCCGCCCTTAAATCATAATCAAGCGGTCCCTGTAACTTTTTCCAGTATCAGGGGCAGGGGCAAGGCCTGGGTGGGAGGGACAGAGTGATGCCAGGAGGTGGGGCCCAGAAGGGAATGGATATTTAGTGGCAGGGCCTGAGAAGGGTGGGGCAGAGCAGTGGGTGTGGTGAAGGGGGAATGGGAGAAGGGGCTTGTCGGAGACAGGACTAGGAGGTAGGAGCATAATAGTAGGAGCGTCAGTGGGTGGGGACTGGTAAAAAGTCAGGGCGGGGTCTGGGAGGGATGGGGCAGAGCAGTGGGCCAGTAGGGGTCAGGGCCTAGGAGGAGAATGTCAGGGGTGGGGCCTGGGAGGGAGGGGACATCAGCGGGTGGGGTCTACATAGGAGGGGGCGTGTCAGAGCATTTTAGGGGGCAAGACCTGGAGTGGCATGTCAAGGGCAGGGCCCGGTGGAGGTGCCTCAGGGGGTGGGGCATCCTAGGGGTGGAGCCTGAGGAGGGGCTTGGGCAGGAGGGGCGGGGCCAGAGCACCAGCAGCAGCTCTGAAGTTGCTCTAATGTACGCCAGGATGTGCACACATGCCGGCATCCCCAAGCCAGGGTGGGCGAGCAGGGAAGCAGCAGGCTCAGGGAGCAAGCTGAACCAGGCCCAAGGTCCCAGGGCCCTCCTTCTTGCTGTGGGGCGGCCCAGCGGGGGCGGCGTGCAGGCGGCAGTGGGACACCAGGTGGGCGTTCTGGATGAAGCCCCGCTGGCACTGCCCGCATTTGAAAGGCTTCTCCCCAGAGTGCACCAGCCGGTGCTGTGCCAGGTGGGAGCTGCGGGCAAAGGCGCGGCCGCACTCGGGGCAGACGTGGGGCTTTTCCCCAGAGTGCACCTGCCGGTGCTGGTTGAGGGTGGAGCTCCAGCTGAAGGACTTGCCACACTCCCCGCACCGGTAAGGCTTGGCGCCGGTGTGGATCCGCTGGTGCTGCTTGAGGGCTGTGGTCCAGCTGAAGCTCTTGCCACAGTCGCCGCAGCAGTACGGGCGCTCGCCGGTGTGGGTGCGCTGGTGCTTGAAGAGGGTGGAGGTGTGGTTGAAGCCCCGGCCGCACTCCTTGCACTGGTAGGGGCGCTCCCCCGTGTGGACGCGCTGGTGGTTTACCAGGTGGGAACTCTCCCCGAAGCTCTTCCCACATGCCTCACACATGTAGGGCCGCTCGCCGCTGTGGGTGCGCTGGTGCTTCTTCAAGGTGGAGCTGAGGCTGAAGGCTTTCCCGCACTGGTGGCAGCGGTAAGGCCGCTCGCCGGTGTGGATGCGCCGGTGCTGGGCGAGGGTGGAGCTCTCGGTGAAGCACTTCCCGCACTGGGGGCAGGGGTAGGGGCGCTCGCCCGTGTGGGTGCGGCGGTGCTGAGTCAGGGCCGAACTCTGAGTGAAACTTTTCCCGCACTGGGCGCACTTGTAGGGGCGCTCGCCGGTGTGGGTGCGAAGGTGCTTCACCAGGTCCGAGTTCTGCAGGAAGCCCTTCCCGCACTCCCCACAGATGGTGGGTCGCTCACCGCGACGGGGGGCTCCGGGCAGCCCCAGGCGGCCCCCCGCTTCTGCCCCCGGAAAGGCCCCTCTGTGCGGCTGGTTGGAGGACGGCCTGCACAGATCGCCTCCCAAGGGACTCTGGGATATGTCCCCTTTGGCTCTTCTGAAGAACATCCCGCACTGATCCACTCCTAAAGGATTCTGGGATATGTCCCCTTGGGATCTCCACGGGAACGTCCCGTGCAGATCCACTCTCTGCTGAGGGACCTCCTTGTTCTCACTTGCTGTCCGGGCACCTGCTGCAGGAGAGAAAGAGACTCCAGCGGGGGCTTGTTTCCTGTGCCACGGAGACAGGGCAGCAAAGGGGCCGGTGACTGAGCAGAAAACACAATGGGCAGGAACCTAACTCCACAAACTCTTCCCCCAGGGGAAAAGACAGGGCCGGTCCTACCCCAAACGGCACATCTCAGCCCTCAGAGAAAGGCTGGGGAGGGAAGATCTCCTGCCGTGGGGCAAGGACACCCGCTGGGAATGACACTCATCAAGATGGGGCAAACCTTCCCCTTCGCTCCCAGATGGTTTCCAAGCCAGTGTCACTCATCCCTCACCTGGGATCTCTCTCTCCCCGGAGCCCTGGCAATCCGGGACGCACGGCTCCTCCCCTCGCTCCATCCGGGAGATCACGGCTGGTTTGGGGACGGGAAATCCTGCCGGCGGGGTGATAAGATCAAGTGAGACTACAGACCAGACCGGAGGTATCAGGAAACCAGAGAGGTGAATACAGCTCCCCAAGGGGCTGTGTGAGCTCCGCTGGGAGATGTGTTAATGGAGAGAGATCAGCCAAAGGTATTAGAGAGAGAAAGAAAGAGATGGATGTGTATGGGGCTGGATGGACAGATAGACAGACAGATAGATAGATGGGGGGGGGGGGGGAGAAGAAAGAAAGAGATCATCCCACTGATGAAACACTTATAGGGTAAAAAGATAGACAGAATGATGAGGGTTGTCTAGGAGTCAGGACTCCTAGGTTCTATCCCCAGCTCTGGGAGAGGAGTGGGGTCTAGTGGTTTCAGCTCCTATCTTTCCCAGCTCCTATCCCTGAGGGGAAGCGGACTCTCACCCAGGAAACTGATGTTGGTGTAGTTCTCCAGCACGACGTCCCGGTAGAGCCGCCTCTGCCCCTCATCTAGAAGCTGCCACTCCTCCTCGGTGAAATACACGGCCACCTCCTCGAATGTCACCGGCACCTGCAACCACAAGAGACCGCATTCGGCGCCGGCCGCCACCCTTTGCGTATTGAGGGGTGTAGCTGGCTAATGCCCCTGTGCATTGTGGGAATATCTAGGCAGACATCTTCAGGCTGCCCAGAGTTGTGTACCCCAGTGCATTGTGGGAATATCCCAGCAGCCTCACTCCCTTTCACTCATAGCAACAGACCCATGGGCCCACCTAGCCCGGTATCCTGCCCCCTCCCTGTCACTCCAGATCAGATCCATGGGCCCAGCTAGTCTGGTATCCTGCCTCCTCTCTCCTGCACCAGATCAGACCCATGGCAGATGTACAGGGGGGTCAGAATCTAGGTCAGTCTCATCTTCCCAGGAGCCCTGCCAGCCCCACGACCCACCTGGAGACCAGGCTGCCAGGGCGAGTCAGCCATGCCCTGCTGCTGCTCACACCTCTCCGAGCTAAGCAGAGACACCTGGGGGTGTGTGAGATCTGAGGGAAAAGAGTGAGTTATTTAGGAGACCTCAGGGGAACCAGCCCCCCCACTTCTCCCTAGTGCTCCTCCACCTCAGGGAGAGTGCCCCCTGCTGGGGAGACACACCACCCTGTGCTCTCAGCTCTGGGGTCTCCCCAATGTCCCCCTGCCCTGGGGAGTGCCCCCTGCTGGGAAGACACACCATCCCATGCTCTCAGCCCTGGGGTTCCCCCAATGTCCCCCACCCTGGAGAGATAGCTTCCTACTAGGGAGACTTCACTCCCCAAACTCTGAGCCAGACCTTGTAGGATGTGGGGCTCCTGTTTCAGGGAACAGGGCAGCCGGTCCTGGGGTTCTGGACATTGGCTTGGCCCTGCCTTCTCTCAGGGTGCAGGATTGGGGTGCAGCCTCCCCATCTCCTACAGCCCTCTGGGGCCGTCCATCTTCACCATGCTCCTTCCCATGAGTGGTCACCTGCAAGCCACCCAGAATAAGGGGACTGGATTGGGGGGGACATTGCTGGCTTCCGCTGCACAGATGCCTCCCTCTCACCATGGACCCCCAGAGCTGGTGGAACAGAGGGGCTGCACAGACCCCACCAGGCACCTCCCAGCTGGCTGGGGGGGGGGGCCCTACTCTTCATGCACCCCAGAGCTGGTGGGATTGATGGGCTCAGCTCCCTGTCCCGATGTCCCCGACACAGCAGCGATCGGAGCTGGGGGTTCGATCCTCCCTGGGGGGTCAGCGAGAAGGAGGTGCTGGGGAGAGCGGAGTCCTTCCGATCCGCCCCCCTCAGCCCCTCTGCTTCATCCGCATCGTGCAACTGACTAGCAGCCAATGCCCCGAGCCCCCCGCCCTGCAGAGACTCTGCACCCACTGACCTGCTTGCCAGGCTAGGGCAGGCTGGGGGCGCGGTCCCTTCCCTCCCCCAGCTGTACGCATTGCGCTGGGGGAGCCGAGGGAGGACAGGAGCCTGGCAGGAGCCCGGCGGCGGGGGGGGGGGGGGAAGGGGAGGAAGCGGAAGGTCCTTTCCTATTTTATTCCCCCCATAATGTACCAGCTTCGCCCTGTCTAGGCTTTCCCAGTGATCGCTCGCATTAACCCTTCACTTCCTGGGCTGGTCCAGTGCCCCAGTGCGGCGCTAGGGGGCGCTGGGCTGCACGGGGGGGGGGGAGGAGGATCATTGGGGGCACTGGGCTGCAGGGAGCGGGGGGCACAGTAGGGGGCGCTGTGCTGCAGGGGAGACTCATAGGGGGCGCTGTGCTGCAGGGAGGAGGCAGGGCCCAGTAGGGGGCGCTCCCCCCTGGCATTCCAGACAGACTCCAGTGCTGCAACTGGGAGTAGAATTGTACTTCTCGACTAAAGGACTTCTTTGAAGCCCGCCCTGTGGAATCTGACCCACGCCCATCCCTGCCTCTGGTTTTAATTATAGGAATCCCCTCGTCCATCTGAGTTTCAGCCTTACCTGGGTTATTATTGTCTGGTTAGTGCACCAGGAAGGCCAGTTTCTGAACGGGAGTTAATCTGGGATAGATTCGGAGTCACTCCATTGACTTCAAATCAGGGTGATCGGATTCCACTGCTTTTGGTGGGCTTGCTCCGGATTTACCCCTGGGTCACGGAACTCAGAATCTGGCCTTGACAGTGGGTCGCTCTGGATTGGATCAGAAGGTTTTTCTATTGCTTTTGAAAGCCATGCACTCCTAGGAAGAATTGGCGCTGTCAGTAAAGTGTCAAAGGACTTTTGCTGCATTAGCACTTGCTTTGGAGGGATGCTTCAGGTCAGGGCTAAAGTTATCTTTGCACGATTTTGACCCAGGAGCAGATCAGGAATTGCCAATTGTGCCACCCTGTCCCCGAACAAACCTCAAGCTTCGGGAGACATGTGACAAACTCCACCTGCCTTTAAAAATGTAAAATAATGATCATTTAGTCAGTGTTGCTGGAGGAAAGCCCAAAGACACCACCCCGTCTATTGGCACTAAACCAAGAAGGCAACTAGAAAGCACCGGAAATGTTATTTGTTTGGTTAATAAATCTCATGATTTGCCACACCAAGCTGGCGATTTTCAGAGGCTTCAGTCATGAGTTCCATGTGATTAGGGCTGGTGACGCAGAAGAAATTGTGGACTAACTTAGTCCCTGGCTAGTACCTCTGTGTTGAAGGAGGGCAGCAGAAGTTTGGCTTGGTGCAAAGGCCAGGGGGAAAGTGAATGTCAGAGCTCCTTTGTTGGACCTACCAGCTCCCGTGGGGGGCAGCACAGTCTGCTTCTAGGATTAATCCGGCCCTGCAAGGGATTGTCTGGAGAAGAAAGGGTTAAGCCCCAATGAGACGCCATGATTGGCTGGTCTGCCTGTCTGTCTGGGAGGGGAGATGGGATCTGGGGGGCTGCAGCGGGAAGAACTGGGAGCCCTGGCTCACGGGTGATCAGATGGCAAGTGTGAAAAATCGGGAGGGGGTGGGGAGTCATAGGAACCTGTATAAAACAAAGCCCTGAATACCGGGACTGTCCCTATACAATCAGGACACCAGGTCACCCAGCCTAGCTCCTGGGTTCTAGCCAGGGCGGTGGGGAACTACATCTCCCATGAGGCAGAGCGAGGGCCCAGCCAGCTTCCCTGCGCCGCCATGACACTTGTAGTCCAAACATTCCCCCCCTTGCCTATAGAAGTAAACGATGCTCGGAGGTGGGGTGGGCAACTACACCTCCCATGAGGCGTTGCGCGGGCCCAGCCTCCATGTGCAGCCATGACATTTGTAGTCCAAACATCCCCCCCCTCCCATAGGAACAAACGAGGCCTGGCGACTAGGAGAACTACGTCTTCCATGAGGCAGCGCGCGGGCCTGGGCTGGCTCGGGGCCGCCATGATGGGTTTTGTGTGTTTGCAGGGCGGGAGGGGGAGGAGGAGGAGGGGGCTGAGCCAGGCTGCGGGAGGGGGCAGCAGCAGCAGCAGCAACAGCAGAGCAGCGCAGCCTCGGGGCCCAGCCCCCCCCCGTCCCAGGAGCTGCACCCCTCCCCCTCTGCATTTTTACGGGGGCTGGGGCAGCCCCTCCCCCCCACGAGGCAGCCCTAGTGGGGGGAGGGGAAAACGAGGAAGACAGTGTAGGCCCCGCCCCCATATGTGGGGGGGCTTGGGGAAGCTCTTGACCCCCCCCGTGAGGCTAGACCCCCTAAGTTAGGGGGACGCAGGGGGGCTGGCCTCCCCCTATTCAATTGGAGGAGCCCATAGGACACCCCCCCGAGTGGGGGGAGGCAGCCTAGGAAAGGGCAAAGCCCCCTAAAAGGGGGAGGTTAGCCCCCTTATTTGTTGGGGGGCAGCCGGGGCGGGTCTGGGGGGAGGGGGCCTGGAAAGAGCAGGGGGCCTGATCCGTCTTTGCGGGGTTGCAAAGAGGGGGGCCCTGCCCCTACTTTGGGGAGGTGTGGGAAGAGAGGGGCTGGTCTCTATTGGGGGGTTGGAAGGAGGGGGCCTTGGTCCCTATCTGGGTGGGGCTGGGCAGCTGAGGAGTTGGGGGTGCCCCTAGCGGGTGGGAGATAGGGCTGGGGAGTGTCTAGGGAGAGGGGTGCCTTTGAAATCAGCCCCCCATCCCCTTCCTCTTCCAAGGACAAGGGAGCAGTGAAGGGTAAAGGGGTGGCCCAGCTGGGACTGGGGGGGTGGGGGTCAGGTTGAGGCGAGGGGGGTCCCCCACATCGCACCTGAGAAGTCGTCTCCAAGCCCCCCCACCCCCTCCCCCCGCTGTAGGGACGAAGGAGACAAAAGTCTTGGTTGGTTGCAGTTTCCCACCCCCACCCCATGGAAGAGACGGTGACCCCCGCCGCCCACGCTGGATCCCACGCAGCTCCATGGCTATCCAGCAGGTGAGTGGCCCCCCCGTGGGTCTCTGGGGGGGCCCCACCCCCCCAAAAGCAGAGCCACCCTAGGGATGGGTGGGTAGGTGCCTGTAAACCGGCTCTCCCTGCGAGGCCGCCGGTGGCAGCCGGGATTCCCGGTAAGTTTCTTTGCCTGCGCTGAGATCTCGTTTCCTTCCCCGGGCCCTCGACCCTCCGCTCCGCCCCCCGGAGCCCGGCCACCTTTCGGGGGGCTCCCCGGGGCTGCGGGGTGCAGAGATTCGGGGCGGGAAGGGGGCAGGCCGAGCTACCTCCACACGCAGGCCCGGCACCCACGGCAGGGGGGAGAGCCCTAAAAGCATTGGGGCGCCGGAGATGGGGGGGGGGGCACGGGGCTGTGGGAATTTGGGGGGACCCTCCCTCAGTTCCCCAAACACGAGGGGGCACCGGGAGCCAGCTCCCACCCCCTCCCCCGTCCTGCCAGTCCCCTTTGTTGTTGCCAGATTATTCTGGCCCCCTCCCCTCTCCTGCTGGTTGCATTGGGGGAAGGGGCTGGCGGCAGATGGGGGGGGGGTCTGGGTGAAAGAGGAGGGGCCCGTGGGAAATGTAGGGGGGCTGCGGGATGGGGGGGTGGTGAGAGCGGGGGTGACCCAGGAACCAAACTTTCCCTGCCCGATTTCCCGGGGAAGCAATTGCCGGTGGGGAAGCCCCTGGGTTGTGTGTGCAGCTGGCTCGTGTCACCCCTCCTGGGGGGTGCGGGGGGGGGGTTGGCCCCGATCCCGCCGCCGGGGGCCCGGAGAGGAGGCGGGGGGGCCCCGGCCGATGGGATCGGAAACGGCCCAGCCCCCAGCCGCAGCCGAGGGATGGGGCCCAGCCGCGAGCCTGGGGGGCCGGCTGGCCAGGTAGGTGGAGCGGGGGGGTTGCCCGGGAGGTGTCCCTGGGACCCGGCCCCGGGGAGGGCGGGATCGGAGGCTGCGTGCGGGGGCGGGAGGGGACTTGGGGGGGGGGGGGCAGATGCAACACTGCGGGGGGGGGGGGGGCGGGGGACGGCTTTAGGGATTGAAAAATACTGGGGCGGGGGGAGTGCTGGGGAAACTCACTCCCGACCCGCAGCCCCCTGCTAGCCCAGCCCTGCCCGCCTTCACCACTCGTGCTCCTCACTCCCGACCCACAGCCCCCAGCAAGCCTAACCCTTCCCCTCCATCCCTCCCCCCCCTCCCCCCCCGCCCCTCACTCCGGACCTGCAGCCCCTTGCTAGCCCAGTCCTGGGCTTTTGCCTCCTCCCCCCATCACTGATTTCAGTTTCCTTCTTATGTTTTCTTTGCTGATGAAGGTAGAATTGGGGGGAGGGGTTCGAGGGAAGCTGACAGTGGGGGGGAGGGGTTAAGGGCCTTGGGAGAGTCGGGGGGGAGGGGGCTCCTGGCAGGCTCGGGACAGCTGTGTCAGGCCGAGGGGTGCAGCGCGGCTGGGCTATCTGGCCCTGGCCTGTCTGCCCAGTATCTCTCCATTTAAGTGGCCACCTCTGTACGGCTGGGAGCCATTGGGGCTTCCACAGGGGCTTGGGGACTAGCGGGTTAGAGCAAGGGGGGAGGGGGATGGAGGGAGCCAGGATTTCTGGGTTCTATCCCGGCTGTGCCCAGACCTCCTCTGGGAGCCTGAGTAAGTCCCTGAATTTTCTGGGCCTCAGTTTCCCCATCTGTGATATGGGGGAGGAGGAGGAGAATGATCCTGCCTTTGTCTGGATAGACTGTGAGCTGGTAGGGGCTGGATCTGTGCCGCACCGGCACGACGGGGGCCTTGATCTCGGTCAGGGCCCACGCAGCGCCTGGTGCAATGGGGGTCCCAATCTCGGTCCCCCTGGGGCCCAGCCCTAACACGCATGGGCTCCTCGCAAGGCCTCCTTCAGATTGTCTTTGGTCTGGGCTGGCAGTGGAGCAGTTCATTGTGCTGGTCACTGGCGCCTTCAGTAGATTTCAGAGTAAGAGTGTCTCTCTCCTCAGGGCTTTTGTTTCAGGCTCTCTGCAGACTCAGGCAGGCACTGCCGGCCCAGGAGATGTCATGTGGTTGGGTTTATAGACCCGGGACCCACGGGGGAGAAAGGGGGCAGGCCTTGGCTTAATGCGCAAGGTGTTTCGGGGAGGGGCCCTGGCTTGTCATGGTGACCTGTGGAACTCCCTGCTACTGTGTTTGGGTGTCAAGTACGGAGGCTGACTAAACGTGCCCTATGTCCGGAGCTGGGACTGTCACAGCACCAGGTGGGCGGGAGACCAGGTTAGATGGGCCCATTGGTTTGAGCTTCGGGGATAGAGGGATGCTGCGGTGTCGCTGCGTGGCTGTTCCCCAGCTGCCCCACTCCAGAGGTGGCTACATCTCGGGGGCAGGAGCTGGCGTCTTCAACTGTGGAGCTGTTTGGTTGGAGGAGATGCCGTGAGCTCCCAGCACTTCACTGGCCAGGGTCCCAGTTAATGTCCAGCATTCCCAGCCTCCCCCCATCCCGCTCTAACCCAGCAGACCCCTTTCCCCTCCTGGGGATAGAACCCAGGAGTCCTGTGACTGGCGGTGCCCGCTTGGTTCCTGCGCCCGGTCCCTTTGGGGGGGATCTGATGCCAGCTGGGGGTTGGAGGGGCCCCAGAGGCATCAGCTCAGCATCTCCAGCCTGGGTCACGCTCCACAGACCCCCAGCCTGGGTTCTTCAGGGCAAGGCACAGCTGCTGGCCCGGACAACTGGGTTCCATCCCCTGGCTCCCTGGGGCGGGTTGCTGTCCCATCCCCTCGCTTCTTTGTGTGGGGCTGCCATCCTGGACAGCATGGTTCACCCCAGGACTCCTGGGTTCCATCCCCAGTTCTGGGAGGAGAGTGGGGGCTAGTGGTTAGCGCAGGGAGAGCTGGGAGCCAGGACTCCTGGGTTCTACTCCATCACTTACTGTGGGACCTTGTGCAGGACTCTGTTTCTCAGTTTCCCCTCCCTGGGCTCTCTGGAAAGAGTGATTGGTTCTTATCTAGAGGTGTTTTGATACCCTGCAGTGCTCCCCGGTACTCCACAAACCCCCAGCTACCCCCTAACTCCCTGGTTTCTCCCTCCCCAGCCTACAGAGTAGCTGAAGCGGGAGGTAGCCAATGTCGTCCAGCAAAGGGGCGGGGGCTGGATCTCGCCGGCGCCGGACGCGCTGCCGTAAGTGCAACGCCTGCCAGCGGAGCGAGTGCGGCGAGTGCCACTTCTGCAAGGACATGAAGAAGTTCGGGGGCCCGGGACGCATGAAGCAGTCGTGCCTGATGAGGCAATGCACGGCGGTGAGCTGGGGGGTGTTGTAGGGCTGGGGCTCCTGTCGCTGGCCCCAGAGCCCAGTCTAGCACTAACAGGCAGCTGCAGCTCACCACCAGGCAGAGGGTCCCTGTATAACCTGCCCCCACGCCCCACCCCAGAGGTGGCTGCATCTCAGTGCTGGGAGAGTTGTTCCTGTATAACCAGCTCCCTCATCCCACCCCAGAGATGGTTGCATCTCAGTGCTGGGCGATGGGTCCCCGTATAAACAGCCCCCGTGCCCCACCCGAGAGGGGTCGTGTCCGGGCGAGGGGCCCCAGGTGCCCTTGCTCTGTCTCCGGGGGGCCCCTGGTGACGGGGGGGAGAGGGGGTGGCAGCACAGCTAGCCCTTGTGCTCTCCTTGCTGTCCTCAGCCAGTCCTGCCCCACACGGCTGTGTGCCTGCTGTGTGGGGAGGCGGGGAAGGAGGACACAGTGGAGGGGGAGGAGGAGAAGTTCAACCTGTCGCTCATGGAGTGCTCCATCTGCAACGAGATCGTCCATCCCGCCTGCCTCAAGGTGAGCCGTGCGGCCGGGAGGGGGTTAACCCAGCTCGCCCTGCCCCTGCCACCGTGGGGCTCTTCCCTTGGGGCCCATCCCCATTCCTCCCCACCTGGGGCACCTGGGAGAGCCCCCCCAGCAGAGAGGGAGACAGGGGGGCTGGAAGCCAGGACTCCTAGGTTGTCTCCCCAGCTCTGCCCCAAACTCCCTGTGTGACCTTGGACTGCCTGGCTCCGTGCCTCAGTTTCCCCGACTGGTATGTGAAGAGCACACTCCCTATTTTACCAGCAGCTGCTCTGCTAACATCTGAACTCCTCCGATCAGTGTGTGCTGTTTTCCCCCCAGCGTCGTTGCATCTCTGGCAGCCCCATGACCCGAGCTGGCCCGTGTTCTTTCCTAGCCCTGCTCAGTCAGGCTAAGTATCCCATAGTGCCTTGCGACGTTGAGCGGGAACCATGGGTGAGGATCTCAGACCCTGGGCTCCCATGTCAGCCGGTTGAGGGGTCTGTAAAAGCCCCAACAGCTGGTGATGGGGCTGTGGAAATGGGCAGTGTGTATAGGTCTGGATCGGTGGCTGAATGTCTCTGTCTGTCTGTCTGCCCAGATGGGGAAAGCAGAAGCTGTTATTAACAATGAGATTCCCAACTGCTGGGAGTGCCCCAAATGCAAACGGGAAGGGAAATCCAACAAGGTAGGTAGCTTCTGGGCCTGGGTGTGGGGCTGGCCAGCTGGGGGGGGAAAAAGGGATGTCCCCCACACTGGTGCTGCTGTTTGACTACCAGGTGGTGCTGCTTCCACAAGAAGGGGCCAACAGACCCCTGCCCCCCAGCTCTGTCAGCATGGGGGGGCGGTGCTGGAGGTTGAGGGGGTTGGGCTGAAATATGGGGGCTCCCCACCCTGATATAGGAACCTTCCTGCAGTGGGGAGGGGGAGAATTGTGGGGCTGGTGTTGGGATGACGGAGAGGGAGGGGAACCGTCAGGGGGTGTCTGGGACAGGGTAGGGGGCAGAGGGGCAGGGACTTCTGTGGGGTGGAATGGGCCGGAGGCATCTGGGGGGGGCAGCTGCTGGGAAAATGGGGGGGCAGCGACGGGGGGTACGTGGGTTGGTGGAGGAGGGGCCCCCATGTTGGGGAAGGGTCACCCACCTGTCTTTGGCCCCCAGGACTCGGGCGGTGATGGGGCGGGGAAGCGGCGGGCAGACAATGGCGAGGACAGCGTGCGGTGGAAGCTGACGGATGAGCTGGCCCAGCACAAGAAGAAGCTGGCGCCGGCGCCGGCCCCCCCGCCCGCAGAAGAGCCCCCCGCCAGCGCCCACAAACGCAAGAAGGAGAAGGAGCTTCAGCCTCCCGACACGGGGCCCAAGAAGAAGGTCAGAGAACCCCCTTCCCAGAGCCAGGGAGAGAACCCAGGAGTCCTGGCTCCCAGCCCCCTCCCCCCCCAGCTCTAACCACTAGACCCCACTCCCCTTCCTGAGCCGGGAGAGGACCCAGAAGTCCTGACTCTGTTTGACTGTGTCTTTGTCTCTGTTTTTTGCAGTTGAAAGGTGGACGGGAAAAACACTTGAAGAAGGTGAGTGGCTCTGATGTCCAAGCCGCCCGCTGCCATGTCCAGGGTGAGGGGAGACTGCCCCCCCTCAGGGAAAGGCCCCGTGTCCCATTTCCCCCCCACCCTCCCACAAGCCAGCTAGTCCCCACCTTCGGGCCAGATCAGAGCTGGGATTCCCTTTTTCTCTCCATGCTCCGTAGTTTCTTTTCCTTCCCTGATGTTTCTGTATCCACCGATTCGTCCTGGAGTTGCTGGTTGGGGCTAGTCAGTGGCAGGTATATTAGGCCTCCCACTGGGATCGGGGGGGCTGCCCCACATGGGGGGGTGGGACAGCCTCTTGCCACCAGACCCCAGGGGGTGCAGTCTTGGCAGCCAGGAGCCGTGGCTGCTGCTGGCCTCCCCGCTGAGCCCCACCCTGCTCGGTGCCCCCACAGGCCTCCGAGCAGCCGTCAGATGGGAACAAGCTGCAGCCGCTGCCCGGCTGGGGCCGCGTGGGGAGCGGCGACTTGGAGGTGAAAGGGTCCATCTCCCACTCGACCATCCACCTGAGCCAGATTGGCCCCAGCGACCTAGAGGTGAGACCAGACCGGAGCCCCCACAGAGGCTAGATCAGAGCTGGAGCCTCGCATCCCTTTCCCTGCCCCTGTGCCAGCCAGTCCTCTGTTCTAGGGCTGGGTCTGAGCTGATGCCCCCTAGAGGGGAGAGGCCCCCCGTCCCATTCCCTGCCCCCTGTGCCAGCCAGTCCCCGCCCTGGGTCCGGATCAGAGCCAGCACCCCACAGGGGGAAACCCTCCATCCCATTCCCTGCCCTTGTGCCAGCCAGTCCTCTGTTCTTGGGCCAGGTCTGAGCTGATGCCCCCTGTCCCGTTCCCCGCCCCCCGTGCCAGCCCGTCCCCGCCCTGGGGCCAGATCAGAGCCAGTACCCCTAGAAGGGAAAGGCCCCGTGCCCCATAATTCCCCGTCCCTCCCCCCCAGAAAAGTAAGGCATCTCAGGGACCGCTGGAGCCCCTGGCCCAATCAGACAAGTCTCACCAGCGGGAGAAGTTGGAGCGCTTCAAGCAGATGTGCCAGATGTTGGAGCGGGTCAAGAACAGCTCCAGCTCTAGCTCCAGCTCCGACTCGGACTCAGACACGGATTCACGGGGCTCAGAGGGCTCCGGCGGGGGCTCCAGCCGGGCCGCTTCCCCTGCTTCCCGGGCCCAGCGTCTGGCCGCCCTGGGCTTCAGTGCCAGCGAGGAGGACGAGGAGGAAGAAGAGGAGGAGGAAGGCCGCAATGGGGGTGCGGAGGCAGCCCGCAATGGCAAGCAGCCCAAGGGGCCGCGGGCGAACTGTCAAGAGAAGGAGAACCATCATCGGGCCGCCAGCCGGGGGGGTGAGCGGGCCAAGCAGCAAGCCGGGGGCCGCAAGGGGGGCCGACCGGCTGGGCAGACAGGGCTGCATATGGTGGCCCGGACTCAGTTTCTTCAGTGGCCCCTGGTGCCCTCGCCCCCCAAACCTCTCCTACAGCTGGAGCGACATGTGGTACGCCCGCCCCCCGACAGCCCCGAGCCGGACTCGCTGCCCTTGGACAGCGGCTCGGACCACGTCATGCAGCGCGACGTCTGGCTGGCCGTCTTCCAGCACCTCAGCTACCGCGAGCTCTGCGTCTGCATGCGGGTGTGTCGGACCTGGAGCCGGTGGTAAGCGCCGGCATGTGGGGGTTGGTGTGTGTGTGTGGGGGGTGCCATGCATGGCCCAAGGGGAGCTGCAATAACCCCATGCACCATTAGGGGGCACTGTGCTGTGATGGGAATTGCAATTCTGCACTGTGCCAGTAGGGGGCCCTGGAGGCTGGTGAGCTATGGGAACCCCACGTACCGCATGGGGGTGTTGGGCAATGGGATGGGTGGAGAGGTCCCATTGGCAAGGTGTGGGGTGGTAGGTCCTGGGGGCTGGCCGGGGGGCTGTGAGTCCCATGAGGCAGGAGGAGGGCATCCCATGGGCAGGATGCGAGGTGGTAGGTTCTGGGGACTGGCCGGGGGGGATGAGAGTCCCATGGGACAGGAGGAGGGTGTCCCATGGGCAGGGTGTGGGGTGATAGGTCCCGGGGGCTGGCTGGGAATCCCATGGGGCAGGAGGAGGGCGTCCCATGGGCAAGGTGTGGGATGATAGGTCCCGGGGAATGGCTGGGGGCGGGGCTGCAGAACCCGTGGGGCGCTGCAGGGGGTGCAGTGGTCTCTGTGGCCACACGGGGGAGCTGCAGGTGGAACTTTGCTCCTGGGAAGGAGGGCGGGGCCGTTACTGTACCATGTTGACTGTATGAGAGCTTTTGCTGGAAACTAGTACCATACTGATTGTATTAGAGATGGTGACGGCTGGTCCCCTTACCGTATTGACTGTATAAGTGAGGCACTTCTTGAATCGCGGGAGGATTGTTGAACAACTCCAGCTGAGTTGCGGACAAGCCATGGAAAATTGCAGGAAAGTAACAATGGGCCTTTAGTAATTGTGGTGATTTGGGAAAGCCAGAGAAGACCTGTTTGTTTAAGAAAAATTTGCTGGCACGATAGAAACACTCAAGTGTTATGGGATGGCTTTGAATTTTTTTGATAATCAGACATTTTGCTGCAACTGTATAACAATCATTAAGGCGTGGGACTGACAGCGGGAGCCTTGCCCTTTAGGGGCTGACAAAATTGTGGTGGAAGCCTAGTTGCGGGATCTGCAATTTCCGCAGCATCACAAATTAAGCAGGGCCTTATGTATAAGTATATTGGGTAGGAGCTGGTATCTTTACCATATTGATTGTATTAGAAGAGGTGGCGGCTGGTGCTACTCCCGTATTGACTGTATTAGAGGAGGTAGGGCTGGTGCTATTACCATTATTGAATGAATACAGTTTTACCATATAGAGAATATGAGAAGAGGAGGAGGTGGCGGTGGTGGTGGCATCACCTGGCTGGTGCTGTTACCATATTGATTTTATTAGAGGAGGTGGCGGCTGGTATCTTTACCATATGGATTGCATTGGAGGAGATGGCGTCTCATGCTATTACCCCACGTTGCTTGTATCAGCAAGTTACAGAAATATGGGTTGGATGAATGGACTATAAGGTGGACAGAGAGCTGGCTGGATAGTCTGGTTCAACAGGTCGTGATCAATGGCTCCATGTCTGTACCAAGTGGAGTGCCCCAGGGGTCGGTCCTCGGGCCAGTTTTGTTCAACATCTTCATTAATGATCTGGAGGATGGGGTGGATTGCACCCTCAGCAAGTTCGCAGATGACTCTAAGGGGGAGTGGTAGATATCCTGGAAAGTAGGATTAGGATACAGAGTGACCTAGACAAATTGGAGGATTGGGCCAAAATAAATCTGGTGAGGTTCAACAAGGACAAGCGCAGAGTCCAGCATTTAGGAAGGAAGAATCCCAGGCACAGCTACAGACTGGGGACTGACGGGCTAGGCAGCAGTTCTGCAGAAAAGGACCTGGGGGTTACAGTGGATAAAAAGCTGGAGATGAGTCAGCCGTGTGCCCTGGTTGCCAAGCAGGCTGGCTAGCAGCATATTGGGCTGCATTAGTAGGAGCATTGCCAGCAGATCAAGGGAAGTGATTATTCCCCTCTATTTGGCACTGGGGAGGCCGCATCTGGAGTATTGTGTCCAGTTTTGGGCCCCCCCATTACAGAAAGGATGTGGACAAATTGGAGAGAGTCCAGCGGAGGGCAACAAAAATGATTAGGGGGCTGGAGCACAAGACTTAAGGGGAGAAGCTGAGGGAACTGGGCTTGTTTAGTCTGCAAAAGAGAAGAATGAGGGGGGATTTGATAGCAGCCTTTCACTGCCTGAAAGGGGGTTCCAGGGAGGATGGAGCTAGGCAGTTCTCAGTGGTGGCAGATGACAGAACAAGGAGCAATGGTCTCAGTTGCAGTGGGGGGGGGGGGTGTAGGTTGGATATTAGGGGGATGGTGAAGCACTGGAATGGGTTACCTGGGGAAGTGGGGGAATCTCCATCTTAGAGGTTTTAAGGCCCGGCTGGGATGGTTTAGGTGGGGTTGGCCCTGCTTTGAGCAGGAGGTGGGACTCGATGGCTCCTGGGGTCTCCCCCAACCCCCATCTCCTAGGTCTGTGATTCCAGGCGGTAACAGTGGCTGGGATTACCACCACATTGATTGTATTAGCAGGGATGGGCTGGCGCCATTACTGTATTCATTGTATTAGTGGTGGTAGCTGCAGTTTGGTAGTTATCATTGATTGTTGTAGTGCACAGATGGGATGCTGGTGCTGCTACCGTACTGACTGTAGTAGAACTGCTCTCTAATCTTCTCTCTGCCTGCCTCCCCCAGGTGCTGCGACAAGCGCCTGTGGACCCGCATCGACCTGAGCCGCCGGAAATCCATCACCCCGTCCATGCTGAGTGGGATCATCCGCCGGCAGCCGGCCAGCCTTGACCTCAGCTGGACCAACATCTCCAAGAAGCAGCTCATGTGGCTCATCAACAGGCTGCAGGGTAGGGGTACTGGGAGCCAGGACTCCTGGGTTCTCTTCCCTGCTCTGGGAGGGGAGTGGGGCCTGGTGGGTTAGAACAGGGGGGGCTAAGAGCCTGGGTTCTCTCCTTTACTCTGTGTCTCTCTGCTGCCCCCTATAGGCCTGCGGGAGCTGGTGCTGACGGGCTGCTCATGGTGCTCTGTCTCGGCGCTGAGCATGGCCAGCTTCCCCTCGCTGCGGCTGCTCGATCTGCGCTGGATTGAGGACGTCAAGGACTCGCACCTCCGGGAGCTGCTGCTGCCCCCCACCGACGCCAAGCCAGGTGGGTGCTAGGGGGCTCTGCGCAGCGCAGCAGGGAGGCAGGGGCTCTGCAGGGGGCGCTTGCCCCCAGGCAGCACTGGGGGGCACTGTGCTGCGGGGAACTGACCCCTCTCTGCTCTCCCAGGTCAGACCGAGAGCCGGGGCCGGCTCCAGAACGTCTCTGAGCTGCGTCTGTCCGGGCTGGACATCACCGACTCTTCGCTGCGCCTCGTTGTCCGCCACACGCCCCAGCTCACCAAGCTGGACCTGAGCCACTGCAACCACGTGGGTGACCAGTCCGTCCACCTGCTGACCGCTGCTAGCTCCCCACTCCGGGACAGCCTCGCCGAGATCAACCTCTCCGGTGAGCGCTGCTGGGCCTCCTCTGACACGCATCCCCCCCGGCCCGGCCCAGCCCTGCCCCCCCGGCATCACCGGGCCCTTCCTCCCACCCGCAGCTCCCACCAGCCTTTGCCAGGGCCCTCCTCTGACCCGCAGCCCCCCCGGCCCAGCCCTGCCCTTCCAGTGCCCCCCCGGCTCTGCCACTGCCCCTCGCTGTGACCCACTGCCCCTTGCTAGCCCAGCCCTGGGCTCCCCTCATACCCCAGCTCTGACAGGGCTCCACCTCCGATCTGCGCCCCCCCCAGCCCAGCCCAGCCTTGCCCTGTCCTGCTGGTGCCCCTTGCTCAAAGCTGCAGCCCCCTGTCAGCTCAGCCCTGCCCCCGCAGCTCTGCCAGTGCCCCTCACTCCGGACCCACAGCGCCTGGCTGGCTCAGCCCCCATTGTCTGACAAACACCCATACCATGATGGTCTTAATTTGATCTGGCACACCTAGCGGGGAGAGACCCTGTGTCCCACCCCCCCACTCCTCCAAGCCAGCCAGTCCCTGCCCTGGGTGGGAGCCCGCACCCCCAGAGCGGGGAGGCCCTGTGTCTCATCCCCCCCTACTCTTGCCCCCAGGGTGTAACCGCCTGACGGATCAGTGTCTGCCTCTCTTCCGACGCTGCCCGCGCCTCTCCCGCATCGATCTGCGCGCCTGCCGCCACGTCACCCCCGAGGGCTGTGCCCGCTTCTGCGAGGACTCTGGGCCCCCGGCCCCCCCGCCCGCTGGGCCGCCCTTTCGCTGCCCCGAGGAGAAATTGCTGCTCAAAGACAGCTAATAATCGGGCGGGGCCAGGCTCCGCCAGAGACTTGAAGAGACCTTTTACTAAAGCCATGCACTGAATCCTGGGGGGCAGGGGCGCCGGGGGGAGCAGGGAGAACTGGCGGGGCAGAACCTCTCCCCTCTGATCTCTGATCTGGGGGGAGAGCTCGTCTGAGGGTATCTGTGTTGGGGGGGCTGTTGATAAGGTGGGGGCGATGCGGGGGGGGCGATTTCCCCCCCAGGGTTGATGGAGTCGGTATTGCCCCCATGGGAGGTGATGGAAGCCTGGATGCGGGGTGGGGGGGGAGTACTGGTACTGGTGGTCACATCCCCCCTTAGAAAAAAGGTATCTGAGTCCCCCCACCCAAGAGATCGTTCCCCCCCTTGCAAGTTTCTGGCTACTGCATCACCCCCCGCAAGAGACACTCTCCACACACAGGCCCCTCCGCGGGGGGCTTTAGCACTGATGGTTTATCCCCACCCCACGCCCTCACTCCCTGGGGAGGAGCCCCAACCATGCCCCTCCCTCCAACCCCCTCCCCCATCCACCAGCTTTAAATAACCCCTTGTGGGGGGAAGCGGGATAAGCAGTGTTTGGATTTCCTCCTGGTTTGGGGAGGCCCCTCCTCATCCCCCTTCCCCTCCCGCATCGGCGGATTGCCCCATCCTGAAACTTGAACTTCCTTTTTCAGAACGGTTCTGCTCCCCTGGCTCCTCCCGGGGGGGGCCTGGGATGTGGCTTTGCTCAGTTCCCCCCACACCGGTGGGGCTGGGCAGCATTTCTACCTGTGGATTGGGGGGTCCCCCATCAGTTTCATCCATGCCCTAAGGAGAAGGGGGTGTGGTCATTCCCCCCCCCCAGCCTTGCGGGGTGCATGTGACCCATTCCACATTGGTCTGAGGGGTGTGGTGGGGCTGGCTGGCTGTTGAGGGGCTGGGGGGGCAGACGAATTCCCCGCTGACCTTTCTTTTGATACTTGAAATCCCCCCCACTAATGCGTTACTTGAATCGTAGCAATAGGTTCTGCCATTGGAGGCGAACGACACAAAGAAAAAGGTATTCTCCCCCCATTCTCCCCCCGTTTTTGTTTCTTTTCAGTGTTTAAAGGCCAAGAAAATATGGGGCCATTCCCCCCGGAGCCAAGACACCCCCCCCAAAGAGTCTGCCCCTCTCAGAACAAACCCAGCGGGGCAACGATCTGTCAGTGCAGGGGGCGTGGCATAAGGCTGGTTAGATGTGGGCTGGTTGGGGGGATCCTGCGGCTAAGGGCGATGTCTGTGGGGCGTGATGGGGGATCCCCAAGGCTGTCTGTTTTGGGGCACACACCCCAATCAGCTGGGCCATAGCTCCCCGACATCAGTGATTCCCCATTCCTGGTTGGCCTTCCCAGTTCCTTCGCGTGTCACACACTCCATGCGGACCCAGGCATCCGGGCCACTTTCCGGCCTTTCCTCCTGACAGGGCGGGGGATTGGACAACCCTTCCCCCCTCTCCAGGACTGGGGTCGGGGGAGTCTCTGGTTCCAGCTTGCCTTTGCCTTGTTTAGTTTTAAGCGGATGTTTTTATGGAAAATACCTCAGGTTTAAAACAAACAAAGTTGAAATAGGAGAGAGTGAAAATCCAGCCAGGCGTGTTGAACTAACTGCTGCTGCTACGGTCGGGGAGGTCAGATGGATGCAGCAATCCCACAGACTGACAGACGCAGCCATCCCATGGACGGACGGGTTCTAGAGAGAGACGGACAGATAGATTTCCCCAGAGAGCGAGGCATCCCTTGCACAGCCACGGTCACGCCCACCTTCCTCCCAGCGAAACACGTCCCCGGACCCGCCCCACCACCACACCCAGCCATTCCCCTGGGAGGCAAACACACCCATCAACTGGCAGAGGGGCAGGGTGTGCTAGGAATTGCATTCCCCATGTGAGCTGCAGCCACTAGATGGTGACATCACTCGCACACATTTCCTCCAACGCAGCGGCCCCCCTCCCACCCCCAATTTCCTTCTAGACCAACTCCAGCCCCAGCCAAGGACCAAAGCTTTCCCTCCCCACCCACCCTGGGCTTCAGAAATGACCTGTGTCTCCCCCCGTTTCTCCTTCGCCCAGCCCCTCGTTGGGAGTCCCCCTCTCCGAGCTCCGCCCGCCCTGCAGCTGCTCTGAGCCAGGGTGGAAGGTAAAAATGACTCCGATCCGACCTTCAGGGGTTCTGCATTGTACTATACTGTTTGCGATATAAAAGGAAAAAAAAAATCAAAAAAAGAACGTGGTTTTGGTCTTAAGCCTGTTTATATTTTTCCCCCTTCCATTTTCTTCCCAAAAAATGCAAAATAAAATTGTTGGGTTTTTTTATTATTTTATTTTAATTTTTTTACAGGTTTTTTTCTTTGTTGCTTGGAAAAAAAATTGTTTTTTTTATATTACCATTTCGGGGGTTTTTTGTTTGGTTTTCTCTTCCTTTGGTTTGGCTGAGCTTTCACTTCTTGGGCCTCTCGGGGCAGCGGTTGTAAACTTGTGGGCTGGAGCAGGCCCCTGGCGGGCAGGGCATAGCAGGGACCCCGACAGACCCCCCCGTCGGGCCACTGTCACATTGTGTGCCACGCAGAAGGACTCATGGATGAGCTAGACCAAGTCTGGCCTGCATGGGGGATGCTGTAATTCCGAAGGGCCTGGCAAAATAATCTCTCTCTAATCTGAGTGACAACCCCCTAGATATACATCCGCCCCGTGTCCGTCCATCCGTCCCTGTGTCCGTCCACCTGTCCCCGGAGATAGGCACTCACTCATCTATCCCTATGTATAGCCAACCATCCCCGTACATCCTCACCCGTCTGTCCACCACCCGGTGCACAGCCAACCCTGCATGTAGCCACCCCTGTGTCTCTCCCCATATCCCCACTGTCCCACCCCCCGGCCTATCTGGCCCCCCTCACCCATCCCCACTGCCAGAGCAACAGGGGGGCCTCCGTGGCGTGGGGGCCTGAGGCGAGGCTGGACGTGTGGCTCTAAAAGCTCCGCCGCGGCTCGGCCCCCAGCTGTGGGCTCCCAGCGATTTCGCCAGCTGAATTTTTCCGGCCTGGGCCCCACGGCTCCCGCCGCCCTACAACAGGGGGGCTCGTCAAACACTCTGCCCCAGGCCGACTTCGCCCGGCCCCCGCAGGGCTAGAAACCGCGTCTCCGTTGGCCGAGGCGTCCCCGAAGGCAGGGTCGATGGGGCGGGGGTCTGCTGTGGGGCAGTAGGGAGCGGGACGCCGCCCGTGGGTCGCAGCCGGGCCCTCCTTCGCAGATAGGCTAGAGCGTTAATTAACCCGCTTTCCCCTCCACCTCCGAGCTGGGCAAACACCTGCCAGCGTCAACTGCAAATGCACGGGCAGAGTCGCCCCTGGGACCCAGGAGTCCGGGCTCCCCGCCCCCCTCCCTCCTCTGCCCCTTGCGAGTCCAAATGTTCATTTCTAACTCGCGGAAGCTCAAAGCTGGGCCCCAGCCCAGCCGCGGCCTCCCCGGCACCAGGACCCCCTGCCCTGAACTTCTGGTGCTCCCCGCCGGGTCCGTGTGTCTGTCCACTCGTTCCTCCATCTCCGACTCTGTCTGCCTCCGTCCCCGCCTGCCCCTATCTAGACCCCTCCAGGCTCCGCCCAGCCCCCGTGTCTCTCCGTGGCACCCCTTGGCCATACTCGGGGGCTGCCTGCAGGGGGCACCCCTGGGCGGGGAGTGGGACGCCGGGCCGGGCTCCTCCCCCCCTCCGCGGGAAACCCTCCCCCCCGCCCCGCCCCCTCCGGCCGCCGCTTCCCCTTTAGAAACTCCGCCCGGGACAGCCCCGACTGCTCTGCCCTCATCCCCCGCGCCCGGGCCGGCTGGGTCCCCACCCCCGCCCCCGCGGTGGCCGGAGGGAGCTGAACCGACCGCGCCGCGCACTTGGGTATAGGCTGCGAGCGTCCCAGGTCCAACCCTGCCTGCCGAGACCCCCCCGTCCGGCCCCTTCCCGCCCCTGTCGGGGTCCTTCCCCCCCCGGGTCCGCCCGTCCGGCTCCTCCCACTGCCTACCCGGGCCCTTCCCCTCCCTCGAGACAGGGACCGCCACCCTCCGGCTCCCGGGACCCCCAATCCGAGCCCTTCCCCCCGCGTGTCCGGGACCTTCCCCCAGGGATTCCCCCCGGCCTCTACCTCTGCTCCTGTCCCCCTCCCCTCCCCGCCGCTGCCCAGGGCCGCTCCTACTCTCCCCTCCCGTCTTCTTCTGTCCCCCACCCCTTCTTCTCCCTCCTTCGTCTTCTGTCCCCCCCGCAGCTCCCCCGTTTCACGCCCCCCGGCGGGGCTCGCCCTGGGTTCTTCCGCTCTGGGTTCTTCCTCCGCTGCCTTTCTGTCCCCCTACAGTTTCCCTTCTCCTTGGCCAGGGGACCTCAGTCCCCCCCTTTCTGCCCCAGCCCTCTGTGCCTGCCCTTAGATACCCCCTACAGTCTCTCCAGCTTCTGCCCCTCCTGTTCAGGGTCTGTCCAGTCCCCCCCCCCCCACTGCCTGGGATCTCCACGGTCTCCTCTCCCAACGGGGATCTGAGGTCCCCCCCCCCCCCACCGAGTGCCCCGGTCCCAATGAAGGCAGGTGGGGGCGCTGAGGGTGAGGGTGATGCGGGGGGTGAGGGGGAGCGGGAGCCCCTGAACCCCGAGGGGGCAGACACGCTGGGGGTCTCCCCCACCTACCGGGAGTTTGTGCGGCACAGCTACCTGGAACTGATGGGCGCCAACCAGCACTCGCTGCATGCCCTCAACTGGCGGCGCCTCTACCTCAGCCGGGCCAAGCTCAAGGCCTCGAGCCGCACCTCGGCCCTGCTCTCTGGCTTCGCCATGGTGAGTGAACCCAGGCGTCCGGACCCCCAGGCTCCTGCTCTAACCACTGGACCGCACGCCGCTCCCAGAGCTGGGGATGGAACCCAGGAGTCCTAGCTCCCAGCCCCCCGTGTCAGGAGCAGGAGCCCTGACTCGCTGTAGCTGTGTTGGGGGTCACGGGCTGGTTAGGGGTTGGTGCACTTAGCAAGAGGTGAGGGCATCTCTCATGCGCCCTGTAATCGACGTCCCCCTCGTACCCGGCTAGGGCCCCGCCACCAGGGCTGGGAGAATGAGTCCCCGACCATAGGGAGCCAGGACTCCCAGCTCTGGGAGGAGAGTGGAGTCTGGTAGTTAGAGCAGGCCCAGAGCTGCCCCTCCCCACCCAGCTGGCCCTGTAACCTCCTTTCCTTCCCCTCCCTGCCGAGCTGTGGCCTGGGCCAGGTGTGGGATTGTGGTTAAATGGGGCGGTCACAGACCCAGCAACAAGATAAGATGGCTCTTCCCTCCTCCCCTGCAGCTTGGCTGGTGCCCCTCGCTCCTGACCCACAGCCCCCCTGCTAGTCTAGCCCTGGATCCCTGCTTTTTCCCCTTCAAGGCCCTCTCATGTCTCTGTGAAGATAGTTTTTTGCTTCCACCCAGCCCTGTCCCAAGGCCAAATTCCAGTCCTGGGGATGATCTCACTCTGGCAACCGCAGCAACCGATTAGGACGAGAAGGGGGGCAGCTCTCCTGCCAGCAGCCTGGGAGTAGGGCACGGAAGCTCTCCCCTCTAGGGGGTGCCAGCTTCCATCCAGCCCCTTGCCCTCGGCCTTGGCTAGTTGCTCTGGCCATGATGATTAGATTCAGCTGGCCTGACCTCAGATTCCTGGTTGGGGCAGCCTGCTGGGAAACATACAGGGCCTGGATCCCCTCCAGTAGGGGGCAGCACTGCCCCCTCCCCTTCCCAGAACCCAGGAGTCCTGGCTCCCAGCCCCCCTGCTCTAACCCACTCGATCCCACTCCCCTCTTGCCCCAGGGTGGGGGGATTGGGTCAGTGTGGTGTTGGGACTGAGGATGAATTGCCCCCTACCTCCTTTGGGGCTGCAATAAAGGACCCAGGGCGGCTTGTCCCTTCCCCCCCCCCCAGCCTCTTGGACTGAATCTGGGAGCTTCATTATGCTGCTCTCCTGCCTCCCTTCCCCCTGCCTGAGAACGTGTGAAACGCAATGATCAGCTGTGGGAGCAGTGGGAAACATTTGCTGTTTGCTGAGCCCGCCCTGCACTGGCAGTGGGACAGGCTGGAGTGCCAGGGCTGGGACAGGCAGGGCCGCAGGAATTCCGGCTCTGGTCTATTAAAGGGGTGGGGGATGGGCTGTGGGGGCCTTTCCTCACTGGGGGGGGCACCAGTCCTGCAGGGCTCACGGTGTCTCCGGCGCCCCCCGCAGGTGGCGATGGTGGAGGTGCAGCTGGAGGACTACGACTATCCGCGGGGCCTGCTGATCGCCTTCAGCGCCTGCACCACGGTGCTGGTGGCCGTGCACCTCTTTGCCCTCATGGTCAGCACCTGCATCCTGCCCAACATCGAGGCCGTCAGCAACATCCACAACCTGCACTCGGTCAACGAGTCCCCCCACGAGCGCATGCACCGCTACATCGAGCTAGCCTGGGGCTTCTCCACCGCCCTGGGCATCTTTCTTTTCCTCACCGAGGTGGTGCTGATCTGCTGGGTGAAGTTCATGCCCGTGGGCCGCCCACCCGCCGCCACCCCGGAGCACGGCGCCGGCTGGGACGCCGCCGTGGCCTCCACCGTCATCATGGTGCCGGTGGGGGTGGTGTTCGTGGTGTTCGCCTTGCACTTTTACCGCTCGCTGGTGGGCCACAAGACTGACCGGCACCAGCAGGAGCTGGAGATGCTCAGCAAGATCAAGTACGAGCTGGACGGAGAGGCCGCGGCCGTGCAGACGGTGTGAGGCCGGCTCGGACAGATCCACCTGCGGCCCCTGATGGTGGGGGATACTGTGCAACCAGAGGGCACCCGGACCTGACCTTTCCATTCCCCCCACTTCCCCCCCCGCTGCTTCGAAGGCTGCGTGAGCCCGACAGGAGGAGCCGAGAATTCCCAGCTTGCCAGCTCAAGCCTGGCTGCTTCGGGGCCCATTGATGGCGCGGGCAGTGATTTGCTGGCGGCCTCAAGCTGGCAGGGGCACAGGGTGGCTTGTTGCCACCTGTTTTGCCAGCCTGGGAGAGACAGACACTGGATGGCAGGTGATCCGCAGTGGGGAGTTGGTCCCAGCTGTCTCCCCCTCCTGTCTCTGCTGCTTTTCCCGCCCCAGACAGAAGTGAAGTGGGGCTGGTTTCTCCATCCTGACTGGGCAGTGCCAGGAGATACCAGCTGAGAGGACAGCTCCCTGTCCCCCTCCTTCCCACCTGTGCTTTCCCTGCTTAGGCCGTGGCAATGATGCCTGGCTGGGGGCTCGTTGGGGCGTCCTGGAGGAACCCTTCCTTTGGGGGTGCCGACCAGGCACCGGGTGCTCTCTGGGGCAGAGAGAGCCTAGCTCAATGGGGCACGTGGGTACAGATTGGGGGTATATGTACAGACACCGGTATGCCCTAGCTGGGGTCTGGAGTGGGGCAGACTTGGGGCTTGCTCACCATTCAGGTACAGGGGTCTCCTGTGGGTACAGAGCTGGGTGTTATTCTCAGCCTCATAGCCTCACTGCTGCCCCCTACGGGGGGGAGGGAGCTGATCTCGGCAGCGATGGCCTCTCCAGCCTTTTGGGTAGGAAACTCAGGTCATACCAACCCCCCATCCCTGTCCTAGAGGGGAAGGGCCCCGGGTCCCATTCTGTACCCCTCTGAGCTAGCCAGACCCCTGCCCTGGGGCTGGACGGCACCCTGTGTCCTGTTCCCCATCCCTCCATAAATAAAATTAAGTACTAACTAGCTGTTGTAATGACCTTTGCGCTCTAGCTACTGTCAATGCTGCACTGCAGAGAACAAAACAGTAGCTGGCAATAATGTAGACCCTCTAATATGTTCAATGCTCTGTCCCTAAAGAATCCAGGAGAGGGCAGCACCTCTTAAACCAAAACAAAAGCCAGTTCTGTAGGACCTACAATATGTCTTCTATCAAGCAGCAAGGTGGGGAATAGCTGCTTAAGCAGAGCAAAACAGACTGTTTTTGTAGGACCTATAATATGTGGCATTGTCTGCGGAAGGGAGGAGAGCCCATGTCGCTTTGCCAAACCAGTGTTTTTGGTAGGACCTGTAATAATGTATTGTCATAGGTCCAGCCGGCTGCTTCACTGAAACAGCCAGTCAGTGGGTTTTTTTGTAGGGCCTAATATATGTTGTCACAGATTCAGCCAATGTGAGGGCCAGCAGCTTAATGGAAACAAACTGCCAGTGCTTTGTTTGGGGCTTATAATATTGTGCACTCTGCCAGGGGGAGAGATGAGCAGAAACGTGTGTTTTAGCTGGAAGGACACAACCGTGTCCACGAGATACTAAGAAATTATTAACATTTGCAGAGCAATTCACGGCCATGCTGCAGAATGCCTTATAACCGCCAGCCGCTTGGTGCCGGGAGGGGAGTGGGGTCTAGTGGTTAGAGCGGGGGGGAGGGGGAAGGAGAGGGGCTGGGAGCCAAGATGCCTGGGTTCTCTCCCTGGCTCTGGTAGGGGAGCAGCCCATGCTGCAGAGAGCTCTGGGCGCAGTGATGTGGTTGGTATCATGGGGGATTTGACCTGGGCTCCATGAAGAGCTGAAATCCTCTGTCACTCCAGAGTGAGCTAAAGGGGGCAGGTTCCCCCCAGTTTGGGGTCTCTCTGGGCCCCATTGGGGAGGAAATTACCTGCTTTCCTCCCCCAGCTGTCAGGAATGGCCCATCCATCCCTCCTCCCTCAAAGTACCAGGCCTGGAGGCCAGGCTGCCCGTTTCCTCTGCTGCTGAGGGTTCGATGCCGTGCCAGGGAGGGTGGCCAGCTCCAGCCGCTGGGCCCTCCTGCTGGATTGTCTTATATTTTTGTGCCTGTCATTTTTTTTTGTTTTTGTTTTAAAAAAATAAACGATTGTCTTTGGCAAAGGGCCTGGCTGGGACAGTTATTTGCAGTGGCAGCCCTTGGGCAATTGTAGATGCAGGTGGCTCTCTGGCAGCAAAGCGGTCTCTGGCTAACAGCTAGACGTACATGCCCAGCTCCAATTCCCTCCTGGGGGGTCTGGGTTCTTTCCCCGGCTCTGGGAGGGGAGTGGGGTCGAGTGGGTGATAGCCGGGGGGCTCTTGCATCACCACCACCACCACACAGCAGGCTGAGCACTGAGTTGGGACAGACTCTGTTGATGCCCCCTGGCCCCGATCCAGAATAAACATTTACCCTGCCTGGAAATAGACACTGCTGACCAGAGAGGGAAGGGGAAGCTGGGCCCAGGGCCAGGGGTGAGGGGAGCCTGGGAAATGGAGCGCGGAGGGCCAGGCCGCCTCTGCCATGGAGCTGGAGTGGAGTCTGGGATGGGAGGGGCAGAGGTGGCACCAGAGGTTGCCATTGTAGCCTCTCCTGGCAGGGTGCGCTGTGGAGAGCAGGGCAGGAGTGTTGACTGGAGGGGGGCAGCTTCCAGCTGCTCCAGCCCTGGCCTGTCCCAGCAGGGTGGGTCGGGGAGACGCGGGGAGTGGCAGGTTGAGGGCGTGTGCTGGGTTTTAGGGATGCCATGAACCAAAAGCTCCAGGGCCAAACTCAGGTCTGGACTCATAAGGGGTGGAGATGATGAATCAACAGCTCCTCAGTGTGAAACTTGAGCTGGGGGATGAAACACAGAGCCTTTCCCTTGTCGGGGGCCCTGGCTCCCCTCTGGCCCCAGGGCAGGGGACTAGCTGGCTCAGAGGGGTGGGGAATGGGGCATGGGGTCTTTCCCCTCTAGGGGGCACCAGCTCCAGTCCCACCCTCTGGCTGGCAACCAGCTGGCTCAGGTAATCCCCAAGGGCAGGAAAGTTTGTAGGTAGCAGGCTTGGGCTACTAGTTTTAAGCTAGATCTGAAATATGTGGGTAACTGCTGCCCACTGGTGGGGCAATGAGTTAATTACACCAGCTGATTGGAGAGGTGAGCTGCAAAGGATGAAAATAAAATGTGTGGTTGCTATTAGTTATTCATACTTCACCTGTTTTGTTGTCACACCGTGTTTCCTACAGGCCCTGACTGAGATCAGGGCCTCCCTTGTACCACACAGACACCCAGAGACAATATAACTAACCCAGAAAGCTTGCATTCTAAATAGATGAAGGCAGGATCATTCTTCCTATATCACAGATGGGGGAACTGAGGCCCAGAGGCATTCAGTGACAGGCCCAAGGTCCCAGAAGGAGGCTGTGGCTGATCTGAGCATAGCAGTCCTGACTGTGTGGTGTCTTTTCCCCTCAGAAGCACTCACACTAAGGGGGCAGTGCTCCAACATCACAGGTATTTAGCCTCCCAACAGGCTCTGAGGCAGGGCCATGCTGTTATCACTGTTGCACAGAGAGGGAACCGAGGCACAGAGAGATCAAGCCACTTGTCCCAGGCCACACAAGGCAGCTGGCAGAGCAAGACATTGAACCCAGGTCACCGTGGTGCAAAGCAAGCACCTGACTCTGTGGGTCAGCCTTCTGCCTTGTGTGGTGTCTTAACCACAAAAATGATTGTCACAATGTTTTGTTTTTTTTTGTTTTTTTGGGGGGGGGGGGGGTCTTCTTTAGTATGTGTACACAAGGCCTGAAGGAGTTTTGTAATTTGTGTCATTTTAGCCTTGGAAAGAACTGTACTTTGCTTGCCTGTGTTGGCTGGGAGTCTCCTAGATGTCCCTAGAGATGTGAATTGGGCTTTTCACAGCCTTAAATTGAAACCATGTTGTGTCTTTCGCATAACAAACTTTTCTCCCTAGTGGTTGGCAGGTGTTTGAGTTAAATAGGGAGTTAGTAAAGGACAAAGATCATTAAGTAGCCTTTATAGCTATATTAGGGTCAATGGCTGGTTGAGAGGGGTCAGGAGGGTCCCTCTTGTTAATGAAGGGGCATGGCGGTCACCATCCATACTCTACCCACTTTTATGTGGCAACAAGACTCATTCATACATGCCCCACCCCTCCCCTAACGTGGTTGCAACTGCTGGGGGGGCATCTTGTGGGTGCTCTCTCTGCATATTGGCCCTCTGCGATATTAATATGCCTGTTGGTGGCAGATCTTGGGTGTTTTACCCTACTCCCAAATAAAGATGGGTGGGGGGCCCAGAATGTGGCACCCTGCCTTTAAGTGCTAGTGGGTGTCAAGAGGGACTGGTACAATGTGTCCATTAAGGAGGAGACACCTTGTGCATCCCTTTGCACTCAGCACTGTGTTGACTTCTTGTGGCAATGCCACAACAGGTCTATGCTTTGAGGCCAGTAGATTCAACACTTGTGAAAATTATATTTGTCAATATATTGAACCATTTGTAATTAAATATCTCCTCCTTTAAGTGTGAATAGATAGGGCTGATTAAAAAATGGGGATAATCTTTGATAATTAATTGCTGTTTTGAAAGTGCTTCCAGCTATCAAAAGATAGGTCCAACCATGCAAATTTGGTCCCAGAGGGCACAAGTTATGCCTCAGGAGGTGGTAACTGAGACTATGGAATGGCATTAGCAGATTCAACAGAATCACCCCTCTCCTCCTCCATCAAGTACATAAAAAAATGGATGAATTAGCATTCTATTTGGCTCCTCATGAGATTTTGGATTTTTATTAGTGACTTAGATTATTCCAATGTATTGACATTTCCCCTCAGGGAGAAAGTACTGAAGGCAAATCACTAACATTTTATTGCCTTCCTTTAGGGGAAAAAAGTCAGGTGATTTATTAGCTCTGTACATTCCACACAATTTACTCATGGTCTTTAAAAAAAAAATTAGTAAAGTAGGGGTTGCATTTCTGCCCTCCGGTTATTTAACTTAATTATTTTCTACTGTGTGACGAAAGTGCTGACAGCAGTAACGTTTTTCTTCTTCCGCTCCTTGGCAGGTTCAGTTGGCTTTAACACATTCGCCAGAACCCTTAAAATTAAATAACTATATGATGTTAATTCAGGAGCTGATTCGTCTCCTATTTGTGACTCTCTAAAGGGAGGATGTTATTTATTTTAATATTGTAATTTATTGCACCCTGGCGCAAAAGTGCGGAAGGTGAACCAATCCCTTACGATTCCCCCCCAATCACTGGAACTAGCTGTGATTTCGCCAAAACAGATTCTATTCCTTGATATCCAATTACTCCCTTTTAAATATCATCATATAATTCATGGACTCATTTGCCGCCCACTGGGTCTTCTTTAGCATTCTAATTAATTATTTTAATATCTTTAAATTCTTTGTTTCATACTGAAAGTGCAAGGTATGAGTAACCAACTCCTTTTTCCCCACCCTCCCTTCTATGGAATTAGTTGCAATTTTGCCAGAGCAGATTCAATACTTGAAAGTGCAATTTCTTTCTGGCCAAATAATATGGTGATGTATTTATTTTTTCTTTGGAGGAAGAGGGTATTTTCGTTCTATTGGCTCTGTTATTATGGTGTAGACAATTATGTAAAATTAATCAAATAGATTCAATCATATAATGAAAGGGCAGGGTACAAAAAAAATCTACTAGTTTCTCCTTCCCTTCCTTGGTACTGGCTACACTTTCGCCAAAGCAGATTCTATCCCTGAACCTTCCATTTCCCGCTATATAAAACCAATATGATCGATCATGGGTCTCGTTCCTCTTATTGGCTTTCCTACAATTATGTAATAAATTATTACAATATATTTACATTTATTCCCTTCCATGGCGAAAGCGCGGCGTTCGAAAAATCCCCCTATCCTTTCCTACAACCAAGGCAAGCCATGATTTCAACAAAATAGATTCAATCCCTGCCTCTCCCATTCTCCCTTCTCTCTGTAAAAGTAAAATGACCCGATAGAGGAAGGGAGAGTGATCGTATTTGCTTCCTGTTGGCTTTTCTATGCTAGTGTAATCACACATGTAGATATATTTAAATATAATCCACGGCCATAGCGACAGTGCTGGAGTCCTATAACGCTCTCCTCCCCTGGCTGCGAATTCGCCAAACCAGATTCGTTTTCTACTGAACCTATAATTTCCCCTCTTCCCCTCCCCCCAATAATATGATGCATCGGGGGCCAGATTTCTTCCTTTCAGCCTTTCCTAACGCTGTAATTAATTATTTAAATTTATTGCATCCCATGACGAAAGTTCCGGGCCTAGGGTTTTATAACCCCTCCTTTCCTAGGAACTAGCTGCGCTTTGACCACAGCGGATTCAACCCCTATAGCTCCAATTATCCCCTTCAAAATAGCGTGCTCCATTAGGGCGACTCATGTGCTTCATTTTCACTCTCCTCTGCCTTGCAATTGATTATGTAAATATATTTAAATTTATGCCGTCCCGTGAAGAAAACGCTCCTTTTTCCTTCTTTGCTGTCGAATTAGCTGCGGTTTCGCCTTCGCGGATTCGTCACATTTCCCGAGCTTGGGGGAGGGAAGCAAAGACGTGTCCCAGTTGTAGCAGGAGCGGCGGCGGCGTTAAAGCAAGGATCCCCTGCACGCGGAGGCTAGCAGTTATTTTCCGCGTCGAAAGTGCGGACGCGAACACACAGAGCCTGAGACGGGAGTGCGGGGGAGCCAGGAGGAGGGAGATCTCGCGCGAGCCGGCGAGAAGTCGGCCGTTGGCCCCGCCCCCTCTCCCTGTCTGCGGCGGCGGCGGCGGCGGCAGTAGCGGGGCCCCCCCTGTTCGCCGAGCGAGGAGGCCGCGCGCGCGGGGGGGGAGGGGCCTGGCCCGCGGGAGCAGTGAGGTGAGAGCTGCGTGGCGCGGCGCGCGCGCGGGCGGGGGAGCCACCCCCCCCCCCCCCCGAGGCCGCGGGGGCGGGGCCGGGGCCGGGCGGCGGGTGAGGAGCGGCGCGCGCGGGGACGGTTACACCGGGACCAGGGGCTGGGTTCTGCGGGGGGAGGGGTCCCCTGGGAGGCTGGGTCCTGGGGTCCCCTGGGGGAGGGCTCGTGCGAGCTGGGAGCCCTAGGCAGGTGGGGGGCTGGGTCTGAAGGGTGTGGGGAGGGAGACCCCTGTTTGGGTGTGGGGGGGCCCAGAGAAGAGGTCTCTAGGAGTGGGGGGAGGAGCCGAGCTGGAGAGGGAGGGCTCGAGTGGGAGTTGGAGGGTGAGGGGGAAGCTGAGGTCTCCGAGGGAAGGCCTTTGGGGGGCTCTGAGGAGAGGGACCTAAAGAAGAATGTGGGGGGCTGAGGTCTCGAAGGGGAGGGGGAGCTGGGAGGCCTGTGGAGGAGGAAGCTGTTGTGTGCGGGGGATGGAGGGCTCTGAAGGGAAGGGCCAAGGGAGTGTGGGAGGAAATGGGGGGCTTGAGGGGGAAACTAAGAGGTAGCGTTTGGGAGTGTGGTGGGGACGAGGGGCAAGTTGGGCCTGTGGTGATGGAGGAGGTAAGGGAGATCCGGGGGGAGGGGGGGGGGGAGTTTCTGCATGGTAGAGATCTGCATGGGGGGCAGAGCTGAGGAGAGAACCAGGCTGAAAATGGGGAGCCAAGGCCCATGATGGGGGTTGGGGAAGAGGATCTGTGGGGGGGTTGGATGGGGGGGGTGTCTAGGAGCGACATTAAGGCGGGGGAAGCCCCTGGGGAGATCCTAGGAGTTGGATGGAGGGGGCATCGAGGGATGGCGCACTGGGGGCATGGGGACATAAGGGGGCAGATCTGGGGGAGGAGGGACACTGAAGTGGGAAAAGCCTGTTGTGGGGTGAGGGTGCTGGGTTGGGGATGGGCCTACGCTCAGGGTGGGACGCAGGGCGAGGCTGGTGCCAGGGTCTGGTCATGGGCAGGACTGTGAGGGCCGGGAATGGGGGCTTAGGCTGCAGGCCTTGTTGGGGGGCGTGATACCAGGGGAAGGTGGCACAGTGGGCATCCCTGAAGCTCAGAGTGGGCACCAAGGTAAAAAGCAGGAGCGAATTCTGTCCCTTTCATCTCTTGGTTGTGGGGGGGAGCTCACCCCCTGCAGCACTGAACAGGCTTTAGTGCCAGTCCAGTTTGTGACTGGTTACAAAATTCAGAACCTGGGTATTGCCCGTTCCCCCACCAGTTCCTTGTGGGCTTGAATGGAAAGTCCCTGTCTCCCTCTGCTCCCTTTCTGATTCCCTGCTACAGCCAGACCTCGTTTAACACCTTGGTGGGAGCACAGTTAGGGGGCACAGTTACACCTACACCAGCTGAACTGCTTTGGCTACTACCACAGGACATGCCCCAGCCGGCTGTGCTTTGTCTCCAAAGACGTGGAATCTGGTGTCCTATAGGGAGAGGCTGCGGGTGCTAAGGTGGTTAGAGGTGGGGGAAGCTGGGAGTCAGAGCTCCTGGGTTCTATCCTGGTTCTGGGAGGTGAGTGGGATCTGGTGGGTTAGAACACGGGCTGGGAGCCTGGACTCCTGGTTTCTGTTTCCAGCTCTGGGAGTGGATGTGGTCTGTAGTGATGGAAGGGGCTGGGGTTTGGCATTCAGGACTCCTGGTTTTTTTTTTTGGCTCTGCTGCTGGTCTGCTACATAGCCTTGACTCTTTGCTGCTCTGAGCCTCAGTTTCCTCACAACTGAAATGGGTTGATAATGGCTAGGTTTGATTTTTGGATGAAAGGGCCCATAGAAGAGTGAGCTATCAAAGGGGACTCCATTATAACCACCCTTTGGCTGTGCAGGGGTCCCATATTGCCCAGCATTACAGCTTCCAGGCTCCGACAGTGGATGATCCAGAAATAACCCCCTTCCTTTTGGAAACACCTGCTTTACAAAATTCAGAACCAGACTCAGAGCTCTCTCTCTAAGGTTGGAGGCTTGTTTTAGGGTTTCATGCTGCAGCCCATCATTGTAATATCTGAGCACCTCTGAATGGCTCCATTGCTCTCTGCTATCTTATCTTATTTATAAGCCTGTCCTTCTCAGCCTCTGGCTTGGGAGGGCTAGATCAGGTTTTAGATGCCAGATTGTAAAATAATTTGTAACCCGGGTTTAATTTTTGTTTTTTGACTCTCTTAACATTTTTATTTGTTTTTGCTGGTACACAAGTAGGTAGGAAACTCTAATATCGTACAGGAGCTAGCAATTGAACCCAGGAGCCCTGACTCTCAGCCTTTCCTGCTCTAACTAGATCCCACAGCCCTCCCCCATCTAGGGATAGGACCCAGGAGTCCTGACTCCAGTACAGTTGCCTTCTAACAGGGTAGATACACAGCATAAGCCCCCTTCCTCCTCTTTTTAACTGTTTGTTCCTCCGATGCGTAACCCCCATTTCCTTTGCTTTCCTTCCAGTTCTTCGAGGTCCCAGTCTGCATTATGGACTAAGCATCTGCCGCGTCACGTTTACAGATATATGTTGTCTTTCGTCACTATCAAGAGCACAAAACAAATCATCCATAACAGGTACAATTTCATAACTATCTCCTACTGCTCTGGATTTGATGTTCTGGGTTGGGATGAGGCACATTGGCAGGGTCCTGTGGGGTGGGGGCACTGCTGCGCCCTGCTTGAGGGAATCAGTGTGTGGGTGATGTCATCCCCTGCTGGAGGGAATTGGAGCCCTGAGAGTGTGTGTATCTGCCTCGGAGTTCTGTACCCGTGCACTCTCTCCCACTGCCAGGCTGTGCCTGCTCTATGGATGCAGAGACACCTTCGTTCTCGAGGTGCAGGAGTGTATGTTGCCCTTTCTGATCATGCCTGGCATTTCCTGTATAGGATGGTGCTCAAACAAGGCAACTTGCAGTCCTAGGCTGGGTTTACACATCTGCATTCGTATAGCAATGCCCCATGGGATCGGGATGGGGGCATCTGTGTGGTGTCCAGCACAATGGGAGGACCCCAATCTTGGTCAAGGTGAGGGTCTGTGAGGCACCCAGCACAACAATATCGTCTCATCTGTGTTCCGGCCTTGTATATTTAGGCTGTGAGCTGTTCGAGGCAGGGACTCTCTCTCCCTGTATGTCTGCATGGCACCTAGTACAGTGGGAGTCCCTGATCTTGATTGGGGGGCAAGGTCTGTGCAGCATCCAGCCCAGTGGCAGAGACACCCCAATCCTGAATGAGGCCCTCCATGTGCTACCACAATATAAATGATACATTTTCTATTAGTGAAGCACAGATCACCAGGTTCCATTGCTTGATATAATTAACATTGGATTTCCTGGTTGTTTTGATGGCTTCTTGGAACTCTGGGAAATTCCCCAGGGGGACCCCATTGCCCCTAGCCTTTCAGGAGAAATCCTCACTCACAGCTGTGGCATTATTGTGCCAGACATATTTAATATGCATACGTATGGTCCGGGGTGGTGTCATTCAGAACAGCTGAGCTGCTTTAGTGCAAATTTCCTGAAAGGTAGACGAGTGATAGAAAATTCTGATCTTCAGGGGGATTTGTGGAATTGGGAGTTGAGGGGTTCAGGATGAAAGTCAGGACGCAGCACTAACTACACATTGAAACTGAAGCACTACTTCAGTTTCTAGTGTGGGTAACAACCCAGATCTCTAAACAGAGCCCCTAGAAGCTCTCTAGAGGATTGGGGTGGTTTACCTGCCAGTGCCCAGATTATACCCAGTGTGGGCACTCAGTCTCCAGATCTGATGTATAGATTTGTACCTGACTCTTTACAGCTGCTATAAGGGCAGGGCTCATTGTGGATGGAAAAAGCATGGTGATCTAGTTCTTCTGAACTCCTACTGTTCCCCTCAATCTCAGCACAAGTGTAATCCATTAACTCTGTCTTTATGCCTAGTGTGTTGAGATGAGGACTTAGTCGCGAAGGACTCTGTTATCCCCGTCCCCACTTGGTATCTTCTGCCCCGTTGCCATTTTGGCTTCAAAGAGTGAAGTCTTCTGGGGTACATGTGAAAGTGTAACTCTGTATGTCATGACTTTCCAGGGCAAATTCCAACATGTCTAATTACATTTTGCCATCCTAACAGTCCTCTTGCAATTGGACATGGGATTTTTCTTCACTTCCTGTTCTCCATTATGCACTGTTACCCAGCTGCCCAGCCCCAGAGATGGCTGCAATTCAGCACCAGACAAGTGATCTCTTTGTGGCATGGCTGTTATCCAGTTGCCTTCCCCCCGCCCTACAAGGTGGCTGAGTGCCAGGCGAGCCATCCTCATGCAGAGTTATTGTGTAGCTTTTATCTAGTTCCTCACCCCAGAGGCGGCTGCATCTCAGTGCCAGGCTAGCACGCCTTGTATGGCATTGCTGTACAGCTGTTACAGCAACCTCTGGTTAGGGATAGCTGGGTTTCTCAATGCTGGGCTAGAGATAGCTGCTCCCTAGAGGCGGCTGCATCTCAACACTAGGTGAGCCATCACCATGCAGCTGTTACCTAGCTACCGCTCCCCAGAGGCAGCTGCATTTCAGTGCCAGGTGATGCCTGTATATGCAAACACTTTGTGGTGAAATTTAAGGCACTAAGAGGCATGTTTGTAACCCACCCACCAGTTCCAAGGCAAGGCAGTTGCTGTAATTGAATCTACCCACAAGGGCCTTGCTTTACAGGTAGAGGAAACGGACTGGATTCCCCCGGCTCTTGCAGTGAGCTGATGTCACCTGGGCCATGCAGGGGAGGTTGGACACTGTATGATATCCCATGCTAGTCTTGAAGCCAGAGACTAGGAAAAGCCTGGACTGATGAGAGCTGGCCCATCTCGTCTGTCCTCACCTGGAGTAGGATCGTCCCTGGCTGTCTGTTCCCCAGGAGAGATGGAGTCATTCGATCTGGCCCCATCTCGCTCGTCCCTGCCTGGGGCTGGATCATCCCTGACCACCTGTTCCCCCAGCAGAGATGGAAACACCTCATTCAGGCCATTCCCATCCAGGGCAGGATTGTCCCCCACAGATTATTACCCAGGGCTCTTAATTTCCAGTCTCCCAGATAAGGAGGCTCCTGCCCTTTCCCATGAGGGAGATGAGAGCATCAATTACTAGACTGCTCTCTCACGGGAAATGTTTCCTGACGCTCGACCTAAATTTTCCTGAATTTCCTCCATGCTTCTAGTTCTCTTTTCCCACCCTAAAGAATTTACCTCCCACCCTTGTCTTTGATGCTGTTCAAACACCAGTTGACAGTGATCATGAAGCCCCAGTTTAGCTCAGCTTGCCATGGTTAGCTGCATGGCTGGTGGTTTTGGCTCAGGGTCTCCAGGTCACCAGATTCGTGGTCTGGAAGGAATTTCCCCAGGATCAAATTGGCAGGGACTTGGGGTGAAGGGTTGCCTCCATATGCAGTATGGGGTGTGGTTCACCTGATGAGATCATCTGTACATAACTCACCTAATCATTACTCTGCTGTTGCGAAGGCCTCACTATCCCACCCCCATCCCTGTCATCCCGGATCAAACCCATGGACTCATCTAGCCCAGTGTTGTTGCCCTCTCAATCTCTCCTGTTCTCACAACAGTCTAGCATCTGCTCAGGCCTAATTTTTCAGCCTGATTCAAACCGGAACCAATCCCACGAGGGTTGAGTTGTTTCCCGCCTAAGTCAACCCTTCCTGCTGAACCTGCATGCTCTGCTCCTGCCAGCTACTGCCCCCTGCTGCATTTGGCACTCCTCAGCACACTCACTCTGCCGTTCACACAGCACAGTGAGGTGGCCAGCGGTCAGTAGGAATAGGGCACGCAGCTGCCCCAGCACCAATCCTGTGGGCAAGAGGAGGAGAGCCAGTCCAACCCGAGCCTGAAAGAGGCCACTTGTTTCCCCACATGATCCAGACCCAACACTTGTGGTTGGGTAGCAGGGCTCTAGTTTAGTTTCCTGAGGACTGAAATGCTTTGGTCTAACCCTAGTTCATGGGCTCAGCACAGGGGGAGCTGGGAGAAACTGACTGGCCCATGCTAGACAGGAGGTCAGACTAAATGATCTAATGGGGCTTTTTGGCCTGGAACTCTCTGAAATCCTTCCAGGCTTCCGCGATAACCCTGGTGAATCTTATGTCAGTGGCCTAGTTGGTCTGCAGCTTTCTGGGATCAAGGGGCACTCACAGGTATGGGGGCGTATCTGGTGTGGAGGATAGAGGTGCTTTCCTCTCTGGACCTGGAGGCTTCTGGGATTTAAGGAGATGCCAGCAGTGTGGCAGAGCAGTCCCAGAGGTGGCTAGCACAGGGTGCTGTGTGTGTGTTTATATCATGTTGCTGATCGCAATTTTTCTCCTCTCTGTTTCCTTCTCAGTTTAAATGAGTCATAATGGATCAGGAAAGTGGGGGTGACATTCAGAAAGCCCCCAACTTCCAGTGGAGAAGCTACAAGCTCGTCATTGATCCGGTGCTGCGGCGGGCCCCGCAGAAAGTCTACCGCTATGATGGAGTTCACTTCAGTGCCCCCGTGAGTCCAGGCATGGGCGGCAATGGGGCTTCGCTGTCTGCTTTGGCGGGTGGGGGCTTGCCAACAAAGAAAGGATAGCCTTCTTCTTGCCAGTCCTGCCTGGAACAGTAGCTGATGCTAGCCTGCTGCATAGGCCCACTCTGGTCACCCCTTTCTCACCTCTTACTGTGGGCTAATACATCAGAGCAGCGGAGGCTGGGAGCCAGGACTCCTGGGTTCTATCCCCAGCTCTGGGAGGGGAGTTGGGTCCGGTAGTTAGAGCGGGGGGGCTGGGAGCCAGGACATCTGGGTTCTATCCCCGGCTCTGAAAGGTGAGTGGGGTCTAATGAGTTGGGGATGGGTGGCCTGGGAACCAGGACTCCTAAGTTATCCCCCCATCTCTGAGAGGGGACTGGGTTCTATTAGGTTAGATTAGGGGTGGAACTAGGAGTCAGGACTCCTGGCTTTTCTCCTGAGCTCTAGGAAGAGACTGGGGTCTAGTAGGTTAGAGCAGAGGGGACTGGGAGCCAGGACGCCTGGGTTCTATTCCCCTACTTCTATCACGTTGTGTAAATTAGGGCAAGTCCCTCCCTGCTCTCTGTGCCTCAGTTTCCTCATGTGTAAAATGTGGGTAAAACTCTTTGGGCGGTTTGTGAGGGTCACTAATTGCTCTCGATAAAGCACACTTGGTCTAGCCACGAAAAGCGCTGCTGAACCACACAGCTTTATCACCTGCTGCCATGCGACCATGGCTAACTTGTAAATCATGGAGCAGTAGTGATGCTATGCATGTCAAGTCTTATTGCTCCATTTTCCCATCCTGAGCATGCATGTGTTACTGGGCTGCCTTACTGCCCTGCCGCAGGCACGTTACTTTATGGTCCGTTGAAGCCAGTGAGACTCTGAGGGTGGGTGACGAGTTGTAAAAACTCTTGCAAACCTTGTCTGTTAAATGCCACGTGGTGTTGCCCTAACCTCTCTCAGTTTCTCCTTCAGTTTGTCATTTGCAGCTCCCAGTACTCCCTAGGATCCACCTCCTTCTGGGGTATAAGCCAGTGATCCAAACACTCACAAACCTGACATTCCCTTACTCTCTGGGGCTCTGTCTTCATTCGCCAGTCAGCCAGCTCCCAGCCTTCTAATCACTCCCTTCAGCCTCCCCCATTAGCAGTGATTGCTGTGCTCCTTGTTAGTTGGCACCCACACCTGCCCTGGGGGCCCTAGACAACTGGGCTATCTGCTTCCCCATCCAAACTGCCCCGTTTCCCAGGGCTTCTTCCAATGCTCCCGGCCCTCTGCTCTTTAAAGAGTGCTGTGTCCCAGAGCTCCTCTCCCTGGCATCACGTGCCGTTTCGCTGCAGGCCATGATGGTTTTTCCTGTGAACCTGTTCTTGGTCACCTGATCCTATGGAACATGGAGAGGCACATGCAATCCCTGGCACAGGAGGCATTGGGGTGGGGTGGGGGGTCACAGAGCCCTTGCTGTTGGGGGAGGGAAGAGACACAGCCATGGTATGGCGGGAGACGGGAATGTGGGACACACAGAAACCCTGGCAACAGAGGAATGTGGGGCATGGGGGACATACAGAGCCCCTGTCTTGGAGGAAAGGGGTGAAACGGGATACAAAGAGCCCATTGTATATGGGGGAGGAGGAATGAGGGACATACCTAACCCCTGGCATCGGAGGATGGGGGGCACACAGCACCAAGGGTGCAGTGGGTCCCTGAAATAGAGGGGTTGGGAGGGGTGGGATGGGGATACCTAGGGATCTTAGTGGGATGTAGGGATTCCAGGAACCCATGGGGTGGGCATTTAATTCAGCTGACAGAAGCTACGAACTACGCGATCCAGTTGTTTGTTACCGTAACCTCTAGGAGCTTGGTCATGGATGAGGCTGCCATTTTGCCAGGTGCTCTACGTTATTTATTAGGTGTATTACGGTAGCATCTAGGAGCCTGGTCATGGACCAGATTGCTATCGTGCGAGGCACTGCACAGACAAAGCAGTCCTGCCCCTCAGAGCTGGCAACCTCTAAGATAAAAACACAAGAAGTGCAAGACAAGAGACAACAGGTGATTCCAGACAGACAGACAGACAGACAGACGGCAGCTCAAGAAAACATTGAGCCAATAAACGCTTTGTCTGGCCGTAACGCTAGGCAACCCCACTTCTGGATCAGCCCCTTCCCCCGGCGCTAGGTGCTGTATGATCCTCTCACTCGACCTTAGACTGGTTGCAACTATCCAGCATTACATAGAGAAGGGATATGTCACTGAAAGTTTTTAAAAATTAAAATTGAATATTTTTCCATGGCTGGTGCCCCTTTATGGCTTGGCTTGGCAGTGGCTCTTCCTTGGTTTCCCACCAAGTCTCCAGCTGATCTGCTTAGCCTCCGCTGCCTTCCATGTTGCAGTGGTGTAACCCTCTGGCTACATCAAGTAATGGTTCTACCCCTTCTGGGGTATCTAAAGTGTCCAAAACAAACTCCCACTCCATCTGGGCTCGATAGAGTACCATGGAAGTCAGTGCCTCTGCCCTGTTGGGCTCATGCCACCCTAAGTCCATCAATGGCAGCCAAATGAGGCAGTCCTCTCTCCTTTCTGCAAGCAGGCTCTAAGAGGCAGCAGTTGCCCTGTGTTCCCAGCCCCAGCTGCTCTCACCTGGGTGGACAAAGTGACAGAGAGCGAGAATCTCTTACAGCTTGGTTGGCTCATGGCACTGGCTTGGCTAGAATGGACTAGGGCTTAACTTTTGCCTCTCTTCACTAGCCCCAGGACAATCAGATTCTGTAGCCAGGTGACTAATAAATTACTTTGTTCTGAAAAGACTGCCCATGTTGCTGCAAATCCTCACTGTGAACATTGCCCCTGGGGGGCTGGCTTGACTGGATTTGCTCCAGGGAGCCCTGAAGAGAGACAGGAATTGCTGATGCTGAAGGCCCATTCCCGGATGTCATGGGCCTGCCTTGGTGGAACTTTGGGAAGCCGTGGGGTTTGACCCAGTAAAGGGATCACTCCCGAGGGACTGATCAGGGGCTGGGGCATAGACCAGACCCCGTGGATCTGTGACACATACCCTGTCACATTTTCTTAGAAAGGATGTAAACCCCAGTTTTTGCCTGCCTCAGGTGAGACAGAAACATAGCCCCATGCCTCTCATCATCTTGTGTGGATCACTGCAGGGGCCTCTTCTCTGGCCCCCTGCTTGTATCCATTCAGAATCCTGCTGCAAAGATCATTCTCCCAGCCCATTGCTTGGCCCATGTCACTCCTCATGTTGCATCCCTCCATTAGCTCCCCCTTCTCCGTCACATTGAATATAAGCTGCTTGTCTTCCCTTCTGTGGTCGATCCACAGCCAGTCTAGCGTGTCTCATTTGCTATTGAGATGTCTGCTCCTGCTGCTGGCTGTCCCATGGTCCCAGCCTCCACTGCTCACTTGTTATATTTTTAAATGAGCACCTTTGTGTTTTCTCCCACGCTGCCCTAATGCCTGGGAGGACGTCACCATCCTTAAAATTCCTCCTCAAAACCCTCCTTCGTCGTGGCGCTCAACAAAAAGGTGTGCTGCCCATCACGCTCACCACCCTGCTTCACTGTACTCCATCTGTCTCTCCACATGTTGTCTCTTGTCTTATACTTAGATCATAAGCTCTCTGGGGCAGGGAGCATCTTTTTGTTCTGTCTGTACAGCACCTAGCACAATGGGGGCCTGGGCCATGACTCTGGCTTTTAGGTCCTATCACAATATAGACCTATGGGCAGGTTGTGCCAAAATTGTATGTCATAGGATTTTTTTATTTATATTTTATAAATACTAAAAGGACTGCAGGTACAAATGACATAACTGAAAAACCCATTGTACAAATCTCTGTGCAGCAGCACAATTGAGGAGAACCCACTGCCAGTCTCCCAGATCCCTTTCTCTAAAGGATTTGGCATTGGCTTCTGTGGGAGGTGGGATACGAGGCTAGATGGACCCATGGGTCTGATCTGGGATGACAGGGAAGGGACAGGATACAAGGGTATATGGGCCAATGGGTCTGACCCAGTCTGTCTGTTCCAATATTCCTGTCTCCCCTCTGCCCCCCTGCAACTCCTCCCAGCTCAAACTCCACAGTCTTGTGCAATTTATTCTTTAGATAGGCAACCCTTTATCTCTAGGTAGTTAACAGTTTTCGAAGGGATAAGATTTTGCTGCAGGTTTCAAACCAAAATGTGTAATTAGGAACATAATTGCCACCACAGATTGGACCCATGGTCCCATCTAGCCTGGTATCCGGCTCCCATCCCTCCCCTGCCTAGATCAGACCCAGGGTCCCATATAGTCTGATATCACGCCGCCTCCCTGCCACCCCAAATCAGACCGATGGGCCCATCTCGATCACCTGTCCCTATCCCTGCTGCCTCAGATCAGACCCATAGGCCCATCTAGGTTAGTATCTCACTGCCTCAGATCAGACTCATAGGCTCATCTAGATTGCTATCCTTTATCCAACAATGTCCAAGACCATCTGCTTCAGAGGAAGGGGCAAAAACCCCCTAAGGGGACAATTCTGGAATAACTTGCCCCTTTGGGCAAATTTCTTCTTAGCCCCTATTAGAGCTTGTATTCTTTAGCATGAGGGTTTATATCCCTTGCAAAGCTCCTGCCTGTTTAATATTTATTATTATAACCCTGGATCTTCTTATCTGGATAAAAATTCTGGCCTCCTTAGAATTTTTCTAAACTCTTGGCCTCAAAGCAGTAAGTTCCACAGGCTAACTGTGCATTGCATCAAAATCTCTGCTTAAAGAAATGCTGTATATCTAAAAGCATCCTCAATCAAATCCCCTCATGCATATATTATGTAAAGGATATAGGATTATATATAGAATCGAAGGATAGGGGATAGATTTTACAATATATAATTTGAACAATCAGAGCCCATATATAGATATCCACTGAATGTGTGTATTTATATAATATAATGTATCGGGGTAGGGGGTACAGTATATATATGTGGTATCTGGTTGCTGAGATCCCATATGTATATAAACATATCTCCCCTATAGATTATGTATATTTAGAGAGAACAATCATATCCCTTCCCAGCCTTCATTTGATAGCTTTGTGTTTGGGCAGTTTCATTTTCTTCCTTGGCAGTCCCTTCTGCTGCTGTTTTTGTTCGGTCTTTCCCAGAGTGGCAGGGAGGGGCACGAAACCCATTTATAAGGTGTAATTTTTAACAGTGAGAGTGATTAACCATTGAAACAATTTAGCAGGAGTTGTGGTCTATTCCCCATGATTGACAATTTTTAAATCAAGGTTGGATGTGTTCCTAAAAGATCTGCCCTAGGAATTGTTTTGGGGAAGGTCTCTGGCCTGTGTTGCACAGGAGGTCAGACTAGATGATCACAATGGTCCCTTCTGGATTCTACGTAGCACGGTTGGGAAATCACAGAACTTAGCACTCTGATTCGAAGTTCCTTTGTGAAACCACTTCTGATTCTCTGTTTGAAAATGGCAAGGTTTCAAGTTGCTCATGACAACCAATAGCAGTAACAATAACAGAAGCAACCGCGGATAAACCCTTGATGAACCTGACCTCTCCCAAAGCCCTTAATAAGAGGATGAGCCCTGGATGCTGGGGCTGAGAACCTGACTTCTCTAGATTAGGGTTCTGATTTTGTCTCTGAAACAAACATTAGCCTCTAGAGATGCTCAGGACATGGATCAAGAACACAGCCAGCCTTCTGCGGTGTATGAACAGTCTATACAGGAATAAAACCATTCCCTCTTGTTAAAACAAAGGCAGAGAAATCCACCACAGGGGAAGGGGAAAGGGTGACAGTCTGTAAGTGGGTTTAACAGAATTCAGTTTTTATTTTTGTATAATTTTGGTGGATAATATCAATGTTTATTTTAAAGCAGCTCTTTCGATTTTTATCAATTTAGATTTTCACAGTTGCAGGTAAAGTTATGGGGGGTGTCAAACAATAATTAATGACAATAGATGTTGAGATTCAAAAAGTTTAAGCCTTATAACTGTTCAAACACAAATTGTTAGTGTCACATGTAAAAAATACAAAGTAAATAGCCTTAAAGCAAACTCTCAAGCAGCAGTTTTCTTACTTTTCCTAGATGTAAATTTAGATTATTAAAAAAAATATATTTTTTGTCAGTTTGTGTGTGTACAGTGAAAGCAACATTTGCCAAAAAAATCTAATCCCTGTGAGCCTAGCTGTAAGTACCTCCATGAGTAACAGATGTTTGACAATGGGCTCTGCAATCTATCAGACAAAGGTCTAACACAATCCAGTGGCTGGAAATTGAAGCTAGACACAGTCAGACTGGAAATAATGTGTAAGTGAGGGGAATTCACCATTGGAACAGCCTACCAAGGACTGTGGCAGATTCTGCATCCCTGACATTTTAAAATCAAGATTGGATGTTTTGGTTGCATGGCCTAGTGGGTAGAGCACTGGGCTGGGAGTCAGGAAACCTGAGTTTTACTCCTGGCTCTCCTACTGGCCTGTTGGGTGGCTGTGGGCAAGTCACTGTCCCCCATGTGTTTCAGCTTCTGTAAAATGGGGGTAATGATCTTTTGTTATGTGTTCTGAGATTTACCAAAAAGTGCGACATAGGAGCTAGGGGTAATTATTAAATGCTCTTGTTCAAACAGGAACACCTTTGTGTCCTAGGCAGTCCAGAGACACGGGAATAGATCCCAGGAGTCCTGACTGCCAACCCCTCTGCTCTAACCACCAGCCCCCACACCCTTCCCAGAGCTAGGGATAGAACCCAGGAGTCCTAACACCCATATCTTTCTGGTCCAGCCACTCTCAGCGGTCCTTTGAAAGGTAACTCCTGCTAACATTTCCTCCTTCGCTCCCAGGATTCAGGGTATCCCCCTGTGGGTGACGTACGAGACCCCAGGCCACGCAGGATCTGGTCCAAGCACAGAGACCTGTCGCTCCCTGTTCCCAAGTTCAAGGTAAGCATGATGGGGTTTTCCTGATCTCGGCTCTTCCTGGAGCCAGAGAGCTCCCCCCTGCCACTCCCTGAGCCAGCCCCAGGGACCTTACTGCAACAGCTCCCAATGAGCTGCTAATCCTTCAGCTAGGCCATTCCCATCTGGAGGTCTGCTGGGATCTAGCCAACTTCCGGAGCTGTTTGGCCACTGTGGGCTGCTGTGTAGTGAAGAGGGAGAGATGGGATTCTCCCCAAAGTGGGGCTGCATCGGAACCGGCACCCCTAGAGGGGAAGGGCCCTGTGTGTCCCGTTCCCCACCCCCTGAGCCAGCCTGTCCCTTGCCCTGGGGCCAGATGGGAGCCGGATCTCCAGGGGGGAAAGGCCCCAGGTCCCATTCCCCCTGCCCAGAGGCCAGGTGGGGTCAGTGTGTGAGTGCTGATATCTCCCCTTTCCCTGGTGGCAGCTGGACGAGTTCTACATCGGGCAGATTCCACTGAAGGAGGTGACCTTCGCTCGGCTGAACGACAACATCAAGGAGCCCTTCCTGGCTGAGATGTGCAAGAAATACGGGGAGATTGAGGAGATTGAGATTCTCTACAATCCCAAGAACCGCAAGCACCTGGGCCTGGCCAAGGTGCTTTTCACCAGCACGCGCGGAGCCAAGGAGACAGTCAAGAACCTGCATAACACCTCGGTCATGGGCAACATCATCCATGCCCAGCTGGACATCAAAGGTAACACTCCCAGCCCCACCTTGGGCCCAGCAGGCCTGGAATCCTGCCCCAGGCCCTGCCCAGCCTCGGACCCCATGTTCCACATTGTGCTTCATTCCTTTCCCTGTGGTACAGACTATAGGGGCCAGGTCCCCAGCTAGTATACATCACTATCACTTCTTCAAAGGCAGTGGGAACGAAACCTGTGTAGCAGTGTTGGGGGCTCAGTAGGAGGCACTGGGGGTCTGGTCCCCTAACTGGCAACATGATGCCAACAACTTTACAGGGATTATGGCCAAAACCTCTTAGGTGAAAGACTCCCCATGTGTCAGGGGTGGCTATACTCGCAGAAGGGATAAGGGGCAGGGAACCCTTAGGCTCTGTTCAGAATGCAGGTGTGTGTCTGATTCCTGCGCTTAGAACCTGCATCGCCAGAAGGGCCCTTTCGATCTGACCTCCTCCTGGATAACCCAGGCTCTGTGATTCCTGCCTCCAGCCCACAGCTCCTGCCCCAGTCACCTGGGAAGCGTCCTCTGCAGGAGGCGTCCTGTATTTTAAGCACCTCCTCCCCGGGGCCAGAGAGTGCCCCTCCTCTCTGACCTCTGGCATATCTCCATTGGGGCTAGTTTTCTCTGCTGGGATCCTGTGATAGCTGGCTTCTGTTTGTGTGACAACAGAGGGAAGTACCAAATCAGACCCTTGCACCTGCAGAGTGCCATCATTTCCGGTCAAAAGGAACCAATAAATCATCTAATCTGGCCTCCTGTATGGCCCAGGCTGGTGATTTGCACCCACACACCCCTATATTGAACCAAGAGACTTTAGACTAAAGCAGCTCAGTCTTCAGGAAGCTAAACTGCCACAGGGAGTGACCAAGGGGGCAGCCGTAGCAGCAGCAGAGGATAAGACAGCTAGCAGGATGACCCAGCTTAATCCCCAGCTTTCTTCCGAGGGAAGCTACTGGAGCCAAGAATGGACAAGTGCTTCCCCGCTCCCCTTCCACTCAGCCTTTTGCCATTCCTGTTCCATAAAGGACCCCAGATCTGCCATGATTCTGTATTTGCCCAGCTTCCTGTTCTCCTAAGGCATAAGAATCCCGCTCTGTCTTTCCACCTCCAGGATATGCTGCCATCACTGCTTAGCTGAGCAGTTCTGTCACCACCACAGGCAGCAGACTGGAAAAAATGGGGTGGGCGCCATTTAGTTATATGTTGTGCCACTGCTGTTCTCTGCCCCAGAAGTGGCTGCATCATGAATTGCTTACTAGAATTACCAAGCCTGACCTGCTTCTCTCAAATGTGCTCTCTCCCTGCCCCTACAGGACAGCAGCGGATGAAGTACTATGAGCTGATCGTCAATGGCTCCTACACCCCTCAGACTGTTCCCACCGGGGGCAAATCTCTGAGCGAGAAATTCCCAACATCTGTGACCCAGGCTGAGACGGTACAGGAGGCTGGCGGGGTGTGCTGGGAGCTAGGCTCTTATCCCACATTCTCAAATTCAGGCACTGATATTCATGTCTAGGAATGGGAATAAGTAGCCTGATTTGTCAGAGGTACAAACTCCAAAGGATGTTGCACCTCAGCACCAGGCGAGCCATCCCCTTGTGGTGTCACTGTATGGCTTTTCCCAGCTGCTCCACCCCGGAGATGGATGCAGCTCAGCACCGGGCAAACAATCCCTGGGCAGTGTTGTGTGAAGCTGGTCCCTAGTTTCCCTGTCCCAGAGGTGGCTGTGTCTCAGAGCTAGGCATGCCATCTCCATGCAGTGTTGCTGTGCGGCTATAACCCAGCTGCCCCACCCCAGATGTACCGGATGTCTCTAAATGTCTTTTCCTCCTCCTTGCAGTCTGAGTCCAGACGGCGCCAGTCTACCGACTCCTCCTACTCTGGCAGCACTGTGGGTTCGACGCCTGGCAACGGGACCCCTTGCTCTCAGGACACCCCATACTCCAGTGGCCGCCAGGACACCCCCTCGTTCTATGGTCAATTTACCCCTCAGTTGTCCCAGGGGACCCCGCACACCCCCCGAGGAGGAACGCCGTATTCCCAAGACTCGGCCTACTCCAGCAGGTACCTACTCTGCTGAACCCAACGCACAGCTCCCCTGCGCCATTGGCACTCGCACCATTGGCACTCACGCCAGGCAGCTGGGCTGGAGCCAAGCCTGGATGGGAGACTGAGAGGGTGCTGCAGGGAGCGGGGCAGGGACTTGATAGGGGGCATGCTCCCCAGACAGTCAGTGCTGATCCCAATGCCCCAGTGCAGCATTGAGCCCCAGTGTGGGGAGTGGGGCAGGGAGCTCAGCTCAGCATCTCAATACTGGGCAAGCCACCTCTGTGCGGCATTGAGTACAGCTGTCATCCAGTGCGGGGTGAGCAGCGGTGGTTCTAATCTCTGTTCCAACGCTGCCCAGATTTCATTGCCCGTGCCTTTCATCCCATCTCCCAGGCAAGGCACGCCCAGCTACTCCAGCTACCACCCGGAGCCAACCTCCTACAAGTCCCGCCGGCACGAGAACAGCTACGCGGAGTCATATTCCCGCCGGCACTACTCTTCCTCCTCCTCTTCCTCCTCGTCCTCCACGACTGTTGCCACCGCCACTGCCTCCTCGCACTACCGCCCTAGCGACCCCCACTACTCGCCCTACAACCAGCAGTACGAGGGAGCGGGTGGCCGCTACCAACGCCGCCACTCCTCCGAGGGACGCTCTTCCTCCCACCACTCCTCCTCTTCCTCCGCCCACCGCTCCCACCAAAGAGAGGATTCCAGTTACCACGCCCGGCACCGGGAGCGCCCCCAGCGGGACGATCCCACCCCTGCTTCCTCCTCGTCCTCTTCCTCTTCATCCTCCTCCTCCTCCTCTTCATCCTCCTCCTCCTCTTCCTCTTCCACCACAGCAGCTTCTTATCCCGTGGCTCCGACCACGCCAGATGGGACCCTCTTCCAGAACAGCCACAGCTTCAGTCAGCAAGGGGAGTCCTTCACGGCCCCTGGCACCCTCTATTCTCCCTACCCAGCCCCCCCTGAGCCCTTCCCGCTGCCCCCAGAGCCGCACCCCTGTGATCAGGATTACCGGCTGCTGCCCACGGCCGAGACTTTCGCCGCCAACTCCCTGCCCCCCACGGAATTCCTGGCTCAGGAGAGCAAGGAAGAGCCCAGCCCCCCAGCCGTCAGCGCAGAGGATCAGGCCCAGTCACCAGCCCCCCAGGCCTCGCCAGCCCGTTTGGGCTCCCCGGCGCCGGAGACCACCAACGAGAGCGTCCCCTTTGCGCAGCACAGCAGCCTGGACTCGCGCATTGAGATGCTGCTGAAGGAACAAAGGTCCAAGTTCTCCTTCCTCAATTCGGACACCGAGGAAGAGGAGGAGGAAGGGGGCAGGGCAGGGACCAAGGGAGCAGAGGTGCACGGGCCTTGCACCCCACCCCCACCCCTGCCCGTCAGCTTTGAGGACGTGGTGCCAGCTCCGGATGCCGGGGGAGAGTCACCCAAGGCCAACGGGCAGGACAAGGTGCTGCTTCTGGGGTCTAGGCTTGGAGTGGGCTCTAGTGGGTTAGAGCACGCAGGGAGGGGGCTGGGAGATGAGACTTCTGGCTTTTATCCCCAGTTGTGGGAGGGGAGTGGGCTCTAGAGGGTTAGAGCAGCAGGCTGGGATTCAGGACTCCTGGGGAAAGGAGGGGGGGCTTGGATGGTGGTGTGAGATTAGGATTGCTGGGGTGGGGGAGGCAGGGACCAGGGTGGAAGGGGGCTGCTGCTGGAGGATGGGGTCATGTCCATCTCTAACCCAGCCTTCGCCCGCAGGCCTCCCAGCAGTCGTCAGGTGAGGACATGGAGATCTCAGAGGAGGAGGCGGAGGATGAGCCCGCGGTGCAGGCGCCGGCTGACCCGCACTTCCCAGTGCTGCCTGCGGGCCTGGGCCATCTCCCGCTGGGTGTCCCGGCCTTTGCCCATCCGCCAGAGCCACCCCCTACCTACCCACTGCAGCCCCTCATGTCGGTCTCCCTGCCCCACCTGACGGGTGAGGCTGACTACTCCCAGGCTCCACCGCCCCACCACATGCAGGCGCCGGGCCTGCCGGACTACGGGGCACAGGCGGGTGCGGCAGGCACGGGAGCCGGGGCGGCTGCCCCCCCCCACATCTATGACTTTGTCAACTCCCTGGAGTTGATGAACCGGCTGGGCAACCAGTGGGGTGGGATGCCCATGTCCTTCCAGATGCAGACCCAGATGCTGAGCCGGCTGCACCAGCTGCGCCAGGGCAAGGGGCAGTTCGAAGAGCCCTTCCCCTACCACCAAGAGCCGGCATTCGCCAGCCACCCCCTCTATGGGCACTACCTGCTGGACCAGGATGGCCGTCACTTCCCAAGAGACCAGCTCTTCCTGCAGCAGCCAGCTGGCACTGAGGAGCCACCCCCTGGCTCAGAGCAGCCGCCACCCCCGCCACCCGCCTCGCAGCCACAGCGACTGCTGGATTACCGTGCACCGGCGTGGAGCTACCAGGAGGAGGCGCCCTGCAACCCACACGCCTCCACTGTGGACAGTGTACTTGCCACCCTGACACAGGAGATGAAGAGCATCATGCAGCGCGACCTCAACCGCAAGATGGTGGAGAATGTGGCCTTCAGCACCTTTGACAAGTGGTGGGAACGCAAGGAGCAGAAAGTCAAGGTGAGAGCATGGGAGCCCCCTCCCAGCGCTCTGCGAATTGGAGCCATGGGCCCCTCCAGCCCTTTTATCTCCTTCCCACTTCCCCATTTTCAGCTGCTGTGGGCCCGCCCCTCCAGCCTGGTGTGCCCCCACCACTCACGGGGCAAGCCTGACTCAGGCTTTGTTGGAGAGGGGGCTGGGAGCCAGGGTGTGCCTGGCTTCTGTCCCCTCCTTGGGAGAGGAGTCTGGTCTAGTGGGTTAGAGCTGGGGAGCTGGACTCCTGGGTCCTATGTGCACTCTCCCAGCCTGTGCTGTTCCCTGGGCAGAACTCAGCCCCCCTGGTGTGGGGCCCTGGCACGGGCTCTTTGCAGGGTTACTAATGGGGACCTGCCTTCAGCCCTTCCAGAACGCAGCCAAACAACAGGCCAAGGAGGAGGAGAAGGAGAAAACCAAACTCAAAGATCCGGCCCTGCTGTCCTTGGTCGACTGGGCCAAGAGTGGCGGCACTGTCAGCCTCGAGGGCTTCAGCTTTGGCACCGGCCTCCGGGGGGCGCTCAGGCTCCCGTCCTTCAAGGTGAATGCATATTGCCTGCCTGGGAATGGAGATATGGGACCTTTCCCCTTCGGGGGACGCTGGGTCTTTTCTGGCCCCAGGGCATGGATCTGGCTGGCTTGGGTGGAGAATGGGATATAGGCCTTTCCCCTCGCGGGGGCGCCGGCTCTTAGCCAATCAGCTCCCCAAGTTGCTCCTGTCCCTGCCAGCCACTCTGTGCTCTTTGCAGGTGAAAAGGAAAGAGCCTTCTGAGATCTCAGAGAGCAGCGAAGAGACGCGGCCCCGCCCTTCCACTCCTGCCGAGGAGGATGATGATGGTGAGCGGTTTCTTGTGAACGATGTCAGCCAGCAGGGCTGGGCCTTCTATTATCAGCTCTGGGAGGGGAGCATTGTCGTCTAGTGGTTAGAGCAGGGGGCTGGAGAGCCAGGACTCCTGGGTTTGTTCCCAGCTCTGGGAGGGGAGTGGGGTCTAGTGGGTAGAGCAGGGGGCTGGGAGCCAGGACTCGGGGGTTCTGTCCGGGGCACTGAGAGGGGTGTGGGGTCTGGTGAGTTAGAGTGGGGGGGGCTGGGACGTTCCCTTTAAATCCCTCCCCTTGCCCCTCACAGACAAGGAGGCTGCTCAAGGACCAAAGGGATCCAAGCGGGACGAGGATTGGATCAAGGGGCCGGGCAAGCGCCGGAAGCTTTTCTGCCTGGACAGCGAAGGGGAGGAGACCTCTGACGAGTCGTCCTCTGAGAAGGTGAGGGCAACCACCCCTTCTAGCCCATCCCCAACAGTCTGTTCCCTGGCAGAGATGGAGACACCCCACCTGGACCCATCTTCTGTGCATGTAATCCCTTCCCTGGCTGTCTGCCTCAGTTTCTCCTTCCTATCTGAAGACTCTATCTCCCAGATAAGTTGAGGGTTGTTTGCCAGGGGATCAGGGAACCCACAAAGGTAAAAGATTCTCCCAGCCTTTCCAGACCCCCAACAGCTCTCTCCATGTGTCCTGATTTCATCCTTTCAAGGAGGAGGAAGAGGACGAGGATGAGAAGCGGCGGGAGGAGGCAGTGGCACACAGCGACAAGGAAGAGGAATCAGAAGGTAAAGGAACTGGGATGTTTCCCACTGTTGGCACAAGGGCTGCTGTGTTGCGTGGGATTTTGCCTGGCACTCAGAGCTGGCCCTAGTGCCCCGTGTTACTGTCACATAATGACTGTCTCTCAGGTGAGGCCCCTGACGTTTGACGGTTACCAAAAATCCTATGTCCCCTTTAGCAAGAGTCAGAGCACAAACCCCGATGTCCTGGCCAGATCCAAACCTGCTCTCTCTGCTCCAACTCCCTCTGTCTCCTCTGTGCATTCAGTCTCATGCTGAACTCTCCAGTGCCCCCTCCCCTGAAAGACTGAGTGTTTGTGTGGGGCTGTCACCCTGCTGCCCCTCAGCGCCAGGTGAGTCGTGTGGTGCCCGTGTGGTATCGCAGTGTGGCTGTTCCCCAGCTGCCCCACCCCAGAGCTGGCTGCATCTCAGCACTAGATCACTGTGCTGTGGGACCAAGCTGCCCTTTGCTTTGCCTAGAAGCAGCAGAGAGCGAGGACTCCTCTAAATACTCCCTCTACGAGGAATCGGACGAGGACAGTGACAGCACTTCGGACTCTGAGAGCAGCTCCTCCTCCTCCTCGGATGAAGCTGAGAGTGTGGAGGGGATAGCTGAGGACACCATGGACGAGTCCACCATGGACAGTTTCCCCTTGGAACCAGCAGGGAAGGAGAGCAAAGCTGAACCCGTGGCGGGCATGGAACTGGAGATGGTCAGAGAGGCCACGCTAGGTATGTAGCCAGTTAAATCCATCCCTGACCGTCTGCTCCCTGACAGAGATGACAAGCCATGTAGTAGGAGCAGAGTCTCAGGGTGCATGGTTGTAGATGCGGGGTATTGTGCTGCGGGGCGGGGGCCATGAGCAGCAAGGGAGGGGGGTTGAGCTAACCGAAGGCTCTTCTGGCTGAGGCCTGTGGTGAGAGGCACTGAATGAGGCCCTGGCTTCCATCTCAGTGTGTGTGTGGGAGGGGTCTCTAACCCCCGTGATCTCCCTCGCCACAGAGCCTGCAGCAGAGCAGAAAGCTGGCCCCCGAGAGGAGCGCGAGACTGACCCAGCTCCCCGCCCTTCCTCGCCCATCCCACTGCTGCCGCCCCCCAAGAAGCGCCGGAAAACGATCTCCTTCTCGGCCCCCAGTGAGGAAGAGGTGGCCAAGGCGGGGGCGGAAAAGGCAGCTGAACTGGTCCAACCCTCCCTGCCTCTTCTTCCCTTGCCCCCACCCCCTGCCGAGGAGCTGGTGCCTCCTGCAGTAGTGCCTCTGGAACCCACCTTGCTGATGCCCCAAGTGCCCTTAGCGCAGGACGCCCCTCGCCCTGCCACGCCGCCCCCTGCCCCCAAGCCTCTCTACAGTGGGGGGCGCAAGCGGGAGGCCCCCAAAGCCAGCCAAAGAACCATCAGCAACCTGCCAGCCGACCACGCCTCGCTGGTGAAGTGCTGGGCCGAGGAGCCACCCACCGGTAGTGGGCGCCGCCGCTCCCGTTCCCGCTCCTCAGAGCCCCCGCGCCCTATGGCCGGAGGAGAGGCTGAGCGGCTGCGGCTACGGGAGCAGCTAGGCGCCTCGTCTCTCCTGGAGCTGGCCAACCAGCCAGAGGCGGGCGGTGTGGACCTGGCTGTGCTGGCAGACATCGCCCTGAAGATGCCCATTGGCCATGCCAAGGAGGATGCTGAGGACTCGGAGGGCACAGAAACGTCAGACGAGGCAGAGGAACAGTCACCGCCCCGTGCCCCACCAGCGCCCCGAGACAACAGCATCCTCCTGGAGCACAACTACGCCATGGCTGTGAGAGCGGCACCTCCTGCTCCCCGGAGAGCAGCCAAGGCCGAGGAGGAGGCCCTGGGTCCAGCCGAGCTGCTGCGGGTGGATCTCTTTGGTGGGCAGGTCGGGGAGGTGCTGGAGGCACCGGAGGAAGTGGTGGCAGAGGCCGGCGAGGCCAAGGTGGAGCCGGAGGTGGGTGCCCTCCTGGCGTTGCCCGGGGAGGAGCGGGCCAGGAGGAAGCGCCACAGAGACAAAGAGGAGGTGCCAGACTCCCCGGCCTCGGAGCCCTGCCTCACGGAGAGTGAGGAAGAGGAGGACAGCGAGGACACTGACGCTGGCGAGACGCGCCGGCGGACGCTGCGTTCCCACTCGCACAAGCCATGGCCCCAGCCCCTCCCCTCCTTCGAGACACGCAGCGAGTTCGAGCAGATGACCATCCTCTACGACATCTGGAACTCAGGCCTGGACGTGGAGGACATGCACTACCTGAAACTCACCTACGAGCGCCTGCTGCAGGAGGACAACAGCACCGACTGGCTCAATGACACCCATTGGGTGCATCACACCAATATCCTTACTGCGGGGCATCTGTGGGACCCTGGAGGCTGGGCAGGGAATGGGACATGGGTATTTTCCCCTCTAGGGGGCGCCAGCGCTGCGCTTTGGCCCCAGGGCAGAAACTGGCTGGTTCAGGGGGGTGGGGAATGGGACATGGGACCTTTTCCCTCTAGGGGGCACTGTCTCCCATAAGCCCCCCAGAGTGTTAGCAATCAGCTGACTGGCTGGTGTCCTATAGCACATGAGATTGTGGGATTTACCCAGTGGCCTGAGCGGTGGGTATCCTGTCTGCCCTGTTGGCACAGTTCCATGCAAGTGTGCCCCTGGCTGCCAGCCTTAGAAAAGCTGAAAGGCCCGTGGATCCTGCCTGCCCCCTGGATGGGATGAGGGGACTGGGTGTGCTTGGTCTCTCCCAGCCGTCTTTTTCCTTAAGCCCTGTCCCCACTCACCAACATCGCCAACCCCAAGCGGAAGCGGAAGTCATCGGATCTGCGGGAGCACCAGACTGGCTGTGCCCGCAGCGAGGGCTACTACCCCATCAGCAAAAAGGAGAAGGACAAATATCTTGATGTGTGTCCTGTGACGGCACAAGAGCTGGAGGTGATGGACACGCAGGTATCAGGAGCGTCCTGACAGCCTGAGCCCCTGGCAGAGATTGGGACCGCCCCGCTTAGCTCATCTCACCTGTCTGCATGAGGGGCAGGATTGTCACCTGGCAGAGATGGGGATGCCCCTGCCGGGCCAAACTCATCCATCACCCTGGGGCAAAATTGTTCCTGATTGCCTGTTCCCTGGCAGAGATGGAGATGTGGGTGGGGGCATTTCACTGGTGGGTGATGTGATCCCTTTTGGGAGGAGGGATGCTCTAACTCCCTCTCCCACTGTGTCCCAGGGCACCAACCGCATCCTGTCGGAGCGGAGGTCGGAGCAGCGGCGCCTGCTCAGCGCCATCGGTTCCTCCGCCATCCTGGATAGCGACCTGCTGAAGCTCAATCAGCTCAAGGTATGTGGGGTAGGACCGGCTTCCCTGGCTACAGAAGGGCACAGAGTGGCCTGGGGAGCACTGACCCCAGTGCGCTGGGGGGTGCTGTGCTGCAGGGCAGGAGTTCAGTGCAGCAACGCAATGACTACCCGCCCCAGGCCAGTGTGTCCCAGTCACACCAATACCGTAACCCTACTTTGCCTCTCACTCCAGTTCCGTAAGAAGAAGCTGCGGTTTGGCCGGAGCCGTATCCATGAATGGGGCCTGTTCGCCATGGAGCCGATCGCCGCTGATGAGATGGTGATTGAGTATGTGGGGCAGAACATCCGGCAGGTGAGTCTGGGGGCGTGGCAGTGGCACCGCCCCTTCGGTGCTAGGCTGGGGAGGGGTGAAATTGAGGAGGATCTGCTCTCCAGCTGCCCTACCTCAGAGATGGCTGCATCTCAGTGCCTGATGAGCTGTGCTGCGCAGCTGTTCCCCAGCTGCCCCTCCCCAGAGCTTGCTGGGCTAGCTGTCCGGTGCAGCTGTTCCCAGGTTCCCAGAGGGCTCAGAGGCTGAATGCAGGGCAGGGCATGGCCCAGTCTCTTGGGGTCTTCACCTCTCTCTGCTGCCCCCAGGTGGTGGCTGACATGCGGGAGAAGCGTTACGTGCAGGAGGGGATCGGCAGCAGCTACCTGTTCCGCGTCGACCACGACACCATCATCGATGCCACCAAGTGCGGCAACCTGGCCCGCTTCATCAACCACTGCTGCACGGTGAGGGGCAGGGCTTCTGGGCGCTCGCCCCAGGGAGTGTCCCTGGGCTCAGGGCAGGGCAGGGCTGCTGGGTGCTCGCCCCAGGGAGTGTTCCTGGGCTCGGGTGGACAAGGCTGCCGGGCTTCTCACCCTGGGGGGGGGCACCTGCGGACTCAGGGAGGGGCTTCAGTGCTTGTTGGGTTGGGGGTCTGTGCTACAGACTGTTCCTCATCCCCCCAGCTACAGCCTGGCCCAGACCAGGTGCCTCCATGCGAGTCTGCCTATGCCACCGCCCTGAGTAGGGGCCAGAGCCACTGGGCCAGGCTCCCTCTGTCCCTGGATCTGTTTATTCACCTGCCTAGGCTTTCCTTCTGTGTCCATTTGTCCCTCCATCCAGCTATTAAAGCTTTGTCCTTCTCTCTCTACCCCTCCATTCTCTCGCTGTCTCCTAGCTTGGTCTGTCAGTCTGTGCCACCCTGCTGACATGGCCCCGCTTTACAGCTGTTCACGCAGGAATCAGCAGCAGAGCCGGGATTGATCCCTGATCTCCTGGGTCCCTCCCCTCTGTAACCCGTGTACCTACGAGAGCAGAGCTCAAGGGCGCAGGCTCTCCATACCCCACCCACCTGGAGAACGACCCACTGGGCGGGGGGTGGATAACAGCTCCAACTCATGCCAATCCCTGTCTCCCCTCAGCCCAACTGCTACGCCAAAGTGATCACCATAGAAGCTCAGAAGAAGATCGTCATTTATTCCAAGCAGCCTATCAGCGTCAATGAAGAAATCACCTATGACTACAAGTTCCCCATCGAGGAGAACAAGATTCCCTGCCTGTGCGGCACAGAGAACTGCCGCGGCACCCTGAACTGAGAGCCGTATTTATTGTGTTCCCTGCCCTGTCCTCCGGCGCCTTAAGAGCTCCACGTGGCCTGGTAATAGGGCCTGCGGCCAATCAGCTCTCTGCCAGGATCCGCCCTCCCTTCCCCCCTGGGGTAGCCAGGTCCAATTTCTGGTTCTCTTTAGTGACCCCTTCTTCCCCTGTAGATTGGATCCAGAGCCAATGTTAATGACATCTTGGCATGAGCTGAGTTTGAAGCACCTTTGCTCAAGCAAGACTCGTTCTTTCCCTGTCCACAGCTCCCAGCATGCAGCTCTGCTGAGGACTAGGGACGCTTGACCCAAATCCCCAGGATGCTTTGGGAGCAGCAGAATAGAGTGCATGCTGGGAGCAGAGCTGCCCTCTTTACAACACAGTTGGGAGTTTTTCTTTGCATTTATATTCCTGCCACTTAAGATGAATTCGGGTCCTTGCCTCCAGGACCCCTCCCTTCTCCCCTACCCTCCAGCTTGATGGACCCAGTAGTCATGGGAAGGGAGCCGAGCATGGTGAGAAATGCCATGTCTTGCCATTGGCGTGATCGTAGTACACAAGCAGCTGAAAGCGCCAGTTATGTATCAGATCCTTCAAGGGGGTCAGAGTCCAAGGCATCAGAGCCAGAAGCGACTCTTCTTGTCTCCCCATCTGTTTGTCCCTGTTGCTCTTCCCACCCAGCCCCACATCCTGCACTAGGTAGCACCCAAGCGCCCTCTAGAGAGAGAGGATCTGCTTAGCATGGTTGGGTTTTTACGCTCTATTTCCCCTCATCAATTTTGTAACAGGTGTCACTCCTGATTCACTCCACTATGACCACAGCCTCCACCTTTTGATTGCAGTGCCTGGAAAGGTCCTGCACCGCTTTAGTATTAATGCCCTGATGTTTGTGTCCCCTCTAAAGAGGGGGAATTTTTCCCTCTGGACAAAACGAAACGATACCCAGCCCACTCATAAATATAACAGAACCAGTTAAATCATTTCATCTCTGTATCCTGCAGCCAATCAGTGTGTGCCCCCCCCCCCCCCCCCCCCCCCCCGGACATATTAAAAAATAAAAACACAGATAATAATAAAGGGGCAGGATTCTCCTCTCGCTCACCCCGGCATCGCTCGGGTAGAGCGTATCTCCAGTGTAAGCGGAGACCAGAATCAAGACCCCCTGTTAATTTTTCTTTAGGAGAAGAAAGTTGTGTATATATTCCAGATGGACTGGCTGTTTCTTGTAGAAACACACAAAAGTTATTGGTATGTAAATATTCTTTTTATTATTTTTTCCTCTTCCTACTAAAAAAGAAAAAAAATAGTTGTAAATAACAGCTATCTTTTTCCCCCTGCCGCGGTTTAATTTCCTTCGACACAAAGTTTGGTTTATTATCCCTGGGGTGGAAAAAAAAAAAGCCTTTTATGGATGGACGCTGGAGAAAATATAGTTTGTTGAGCTGCTTTTTTTTTTTTAAAGGGAGTTGGTTCTGAAAGATGGAAAAAAGGAAATCTGGCTTGTGGATATGGAGCGAATCTTGCCCCAACGTTTGTGGTGTCGTTCATAAATCTCAGCCTGAAGGTGGTTGGGATTGTGGCTTTGTTTTCAAAAGATGAATGCTTTCCCCTGGTGGATTTGGTCAAGGTGGCTGGACTGTCCAGGGTCATATCTATGAGATGTTGATTTGCTTTCAACTCTGTATTGTGGTGGCATTTTGTTTGGGGAGGCAGTTAAATTTCTGTCTCCGTTTCTCAGCTTTGGGCTGTTCTGTCCTAAAGCATAAATCATCAAATCTTGTTTATTGTTGCATCCACCTCTCTGAGGTTTGGATTATCCACACCTACAGTTCCATCCCCAAATTCTCTTCTTGTTTAGTTTTGCGTTCACTTTTCCAAGGTTCGGATTATCCGTGTATCCATCTGCAAATTCTCTTCTCTCATCCACAGGGCCGCTCTAGACGCCAATACATTGCCCTTCCTATATGGGACTACGAAGTGTAAAAGCCAGAGCTGAGATCGACAGCCAAATTGTAACCCTTAGAGCTGTTCTCCTTTCCCAGTGGAGTACACACCTTTTCAAAATGGCTAGTGATTTTTGGGGTAGCTAGTTTGAGATCCCATCTGGCTTCCTGGAGGCAGATGGTCAGCATTTCCTGAAAGTCAGGACACTTTTGGGTTTCAGATTGGGCACCCGAGAAATAGCAGTGTCTGAAGAATCAAGGCTGTTCTTTCCTTAAGTCTCTGCTTCAAAAGCTTTTTGTCTCGAGGCTCAAATCTTTCTCCCAATGGCAGTCAGAAGGCCTCAACATCTCATGAGAATGAACCACTGAACCTCGGCTGTTGGAAACCTACTTGGCTCTGATTGGAAACTGCTTTGCCTCCGCCGTGCTGGGAAAACACAGTGCACAACCTGGCAGTGGCTAGCCCTGCCCCTGGGGAGTTTTTAGCCAATGAAATAAGACCGGCTAACGGTTCATCTGAGATGGGCAGTGGGAGAATCTTAGGGCAAATCCGGAGTGACTCCACTGAATTCTGCAGGGCTATGACCAAATTCTGATCCCAGTTACCCCAGTATGAACCTGGAAAGACTCCATTAACATCACTCCGGATTTCCTCTGGTGTAACAGACTTCTGCTGGAATCAGTGGAATTAATTGCAGATTCACACTGGCATTAACAGGTTCATTCTGGATTTACCCCGGGAAGCAGAATCTGCTGCTTCCTTGTAGAGTGACATCTGTGACCAATTTTTCTCGCTGAGTTATAACTGTGTGTCTGTCTGGCAAAGGGTCTGCTCCAAATTCCACCCCAGGCACATCTAAACATTCCCCTCCATGCTAGATAGAAACACACCAGCCATGGGTTATAGACTCAAACCCTCATAAGCTGCTGAAACAGCAGCAGTTTCCTCTGTGTATTTTTAAATGCTGCTTTAATACAGTGCCTAACTTTTCCCCCCAGTGAGGTAATCTTGGCAATAAATTTTCCCACTTGGGTGCGCAGGAGACTAGAAGGAAAGGCCTTTTTTAAAAATGTTACACTCAAGCCCTAATAAAACTCATGTCTCCGATGTATCCCCTCTTAGACAGCAATCTCTGTAGCACATTTAATGGGGTATTTAACATGTGTCTAACAGCTCAAAACTCTCCAAATTTGAAACTATTTTAACAATTTTAAACCCACCAGCGCCTTGTTGGTTTTGGGTTTTTTTAAACCATTTCTCTCAGCAGTTGTTTTAACTTGCCTCATTTTCTCAGGGTTGATTTTAATCTCTGGGCTTGCTTCTGGCTTTTTGTGTTGGAGCAAATGTTTTTTTGCCTCTCTGGCTCCACAGGTGTTGTGTGTGTGGGGAATGGGAATATCCCATCAGCTCAGAAATCAAGATTTCAAGCCCTTGCTCTGAAATATGAGTATTAGTAAAGGCTTTTAGACTAGTCTCTCCAACTTTTCAAAGCTACCATGGTCACTTAGAGACACGGGATTTAGAAAGACCAGCCCAGATCCTCAAAGGGATTTTGGCACCTCATTCCATTGACTTCGGTGGGAGTTAGGTGCTTTAATACTTTTGATGGTGTGGGCCACAGCCCATGATTCTCGTTGGATCTCTGAGTTCCCTGCATCTTTCCAAAGCAGATTATGAGATTGAGCTTCAGCAAAAAATGGGGTTTGGATTTCTAAATTCAAATCTAAATTTCTGGGTTGGAAAGGCACGCACACGGTTGAGAAGTAGTTTTTTGAAAAATCACAGCTTCACCTTTCACTCCGCAGCCCTTCAAGGAGGGAGAAAATCCATTTCAAACCTCATCCGCTCTGGGGAAGATCCATCCTTGTAGCTGCCCTTTTAGATCTCCGACAGGCATGAATCAACTGATTTTTTTTTTTCATGATTTAATTCCAAAGCCATGAACTCTTCCCCTCTTAGTTCCCCAGACGCCCCATCGATGGAAAGTGATGTCAACCCATCTAATGGACTTCGATTTAAGAGTCGACCAGACCTGTCTTGTCTACACATCAAAGACCTCTTCTGTTTCCATTCAAGCTCAGCCATCCTTGCCTTGTATTCAGCATTCACATTAAGTAGGTCTCTTAATCAGAAACCTGTAATCTGAGATTTCCTTCCCTTCTTTGGGTGTTTGGCTCTCTTGGGTTTGGGGGACTTCAGGATCTCTCATCTCCAGGCTCAGCTGAACCATTGCTTTCTTGGAAATAATCCCCAAAAAGGAAAGTGTCCTCAAGGTGGCGGCACAGAGAATAGCCAAAACTAGACATGGATGCAAAGCAGTCTCTGATGATTTCTGTCCAACATTAGGTTCTGAGCCAAGAGAAACCAGACCAGAAACTTAGATGGGAGAAAAGATCACTCCATAAATCTTTATTAGACAAAACCCACTCAGAACCAACTCCCAGAGCTCTAGGGTAGGTCAAAAAACACTCCCCCCACCCCCCACTTTCCCCTCTCAAATTTCCCCTCCCCCTTTTTCTGTGCGTGTTGTCAAAGATCTCTCCAGCTGGGGGAGCTGAACTACCTTTCTTGTCCAGCAGCTGTTTCCGAGGTTTCCCTGTTCGGCTCAGAGAGAAGAAAACACATTCCCCTACCCCTTCTTCACCAAAGGATGGGCGATCTCCTGCCTCTCTCTAATTTGCTCTCCTTGGTTTCCTACTGTACATATGTTAATACGTTGTGGATTCAATACTTGGTGCCAGACAGCACATTTTTATAAATGTCATTAAACTTTTATTGTAAAAAAAAAAAAAAAAAAAAAAAATACAGACACCCAAATGGGGGTTATTTATATTTTTTCTTATCCTGGTTGTGTCTCTTACGTTTTCATGTTTCTCTTTCTCTCCCTTCCTCCCCATCTGTGAGAGACAGACGCAGCCTGTGTCTGATTGGCTGTTTTTCCAATTTGGATTTAGGCGAGGAGAGATTAATAAGACTGGGACTTTTCAGCTTGGAAAAGAGATGACTAAAGGGGGGATACGGTAGCGATCTATAAAATCATGACTGGTGCGGAGAGAGTGAATAAGGAAGTGTTATTTACTCCTCATAAATCAAAAACTAGGGATCACCAAATGAAATTAACAGGCAGCAGGTCTAAAACAAACAAGGAAGTGTTTCTTCACACAACACACAGTCAACCTGTGGAACTTCTTGCCAGAGGATGTTGTGAAGACCAAGTCTATAACGGGGTTCAAAAACTAAATAAGTTAATGTAGGACAGGTCCATCAGTGGCTATCATCCAGGATAGGCAGGGATTGCAGTTTGCCAGAGCCTGGGAATGGCCGATGGGATGGATCGTTTGTTGATCACCTGTTCATTCCCTCTGAAGCACCTGGCATTGGCCACTGTCAGAAGACAAGATACTGGCCTAGATGGACCATTGGTCTGACCCAGTATGGACATTCTTCAAATGCTTGCTCATGTCCATTCCATGTCAGGTGGGTGTGTGCCATATGCACTGGTGTTGGAGTTTTTTTCCCTCCATGGTATTCATAGGGCTGGCTCTAGCGCCCTCTGGGGTCACGCACATATGTGCCAGTATAAAGAGTGCCACCGGCCTCCCAAATCCCTCTCATGTCCTTCTTACCGCCTGTGACAGTGCTGGAACGTCCTTTTGTCTTGGCAAGTGGTTCTTTTTGTAGTAATATTGTATATAATTAAGGTTAGTTAGTTTAGTTCTTAGTTACCTGTTATATCATAGATATGACCCCACAGGGGACATAGCCCCAGTCCCTGCTTCAAATCTTACACATGGTGCAAGAAGCCTGTGCTGGTGAACGACTTTCACCAGAGCTGTCTTAAGTGCTTGGGAGAGGCTCACATGCAAGACAAGTGCAGGATCTGTAAGGGGTTCAGACCTCACACTAAAAAAGAAGAGGACGTTAGACTGAGAACACTTCTAATGGAGTTGGTTCTTAGATCAGCCTCTGAGACGGGCCATTCAGAGTATATCAGCATTGGTGGAGGAGGGCAAGACAGTGGCCCGAGCCTCCCTCCAGGCAGCCTCTGACAGCCTACTCGATGGCTAGGACAATGGCGTCGGCTGTCTCCATGAGAAGAGCCTGGTAGCTCCAATCATCTGTCCTGTCCTCGGAGGTTCCACGATCCATTCAGGACCTCCCGTTCGATGGTGCAGCTCTGTCCATGGAAGAAATGGACACAAGGCTGCATGGTGTAAAATACTCCAGAGCCACACTCTACTCCTTGGGTCCCTACACCCCGTGTCAACCTCCAGAAGTTTGTAGTCAGGAAGAAGCACTACCAGTTCACAGTACTTCCCTTTTGGACAACCAGCAGCGCCAAGGGTCTTCACAAAATGCATGGCAGTGCTCGCAGCCTACCTCAGACAGCGGGGTGTACAATCTTCCCCTACCTTGATGACTGGCTCATCAAGGGCCCCTCGAAAGCCCAAGTCCCTCACGGTTGTACGGGGTCTCTGTCAAGCACTGGGGCTGTTAATAAACAAAAATCAGCACAGGTACCCATACAGAAGATCATTAGAGCAGTCCCTGACTCCACCCAAGCCAGAGTGCTCCTACCAGAGGAGCTTATAGGCAGGCCACAACTCACTGCTCACCACAGCGCAAGTATGCCTTCTGTGGTTAGGGCACATGGCAGTTTGCACCTACGTGGTCCAGCACGTGAGGTTATACCTCAGACCTCTACAAATGTGGCTGGCATCGGTTTACTCCCCCAGCCAGGCACCATTTGGACATGGTCCTCACGATCTCTCCACCAATACTTACCTCCCTAGTATGGTGGTTGGAGCCGCATCATGTGTCAAAGGGGTCCCCTTCATGGCCGCTGCTGTCCCTGATATTGGCCGCTTCAGATTTAGGGTGGGGGGGCCCATCAGCACCCTCAGGACCCAAGGCCTTTGATCCAAGGAGGAGAAGGCATTACATATACATGTCAGGGAGCTCAGGGTTATCGACTGGCTGCAAGGTGTTCCTTCCCCAGCTGTCTGGCAAGTGATAACACTGCATGATTCCAAGTTACATCAACAAGCGAAGGGGGGCGTGGCCCTCAGCCCTCTGCCAAGAGGCCCTCTGCCTATAGCATTTCCGTGTAGGTCACGCTCTCCACCTAAAGACCTTACCCTCCCAGGGGTCAGGAACGTGTTGGCAGATCACCTCAGCAGGTCCTTCTCCTCTCGCCACAAGTGGTCCCTACACCTGGAGATTGCCAAGATCTTGCAGAGGTGGGGAACTCCCCCAGTGGGCCTCTTCACAACCAGACAGAACAGAAAGTGTCCTCGCTTCTGTTCCCTGACATGTGGCTCATTTTCCAATGCCGTTCTCCTACCATGGATCTGCTGTACACCTTTCCACCAATTCCCCTCATTCACAAGGTCCTCAGAGATTAAGAGAGACAGAGCACAAGTCCTATTCATTCCCCTATTTGGGGCAGATCAGTCTTCTCACATGAGATGACAGATTCCTCAAGGGCCTAGGAGAGGCTCTTCCCGCCAGTACGAGACCCAATCCCTCCGTGGGATCTCAGCCTGGTCCTATCAAGGCTCACTGGGCCCCCCTTTGAGCCCCGGCGTCTTGTTCTCTTCTACACCTATCCTGGAAAGTCGCCTTGCAGGTAGATCTTGCTTCAGTAGGGTGAGTCTCAGAGTTCAAGACTCTGACGTCTGAACCTCCTTATACGGTGCTCTACAAGGATAAGGTCCAGCTGCGCCCTCACCCAGCATTCTTGCCAAAGGTGATGTCGTAGTTTCATGTCAACCAGGCTATTTTCTTGCCAGTCTTCCTGAAGCCCCACAACTCTAGTGAGGAAAGGCATACGCTTGATGTCAGATGAGCTCTGGCTTTTTACATTGACAGGACTAAGCTTTTCCGCCGATCCATGCAGCTGTTCATCGTGATTGCTGAACGGATGCAGGGACTGCCAGTGTCATCCCAGAGGATTTCATCCTGGATCACTGCCTGCATCTGAGCCTGCTACAAACAGGTGAAGGTCACACCTCTGGCTCTGCTGACAGCTCATTCTACGAGAGCTGAAGCAGCGACTGCGAGCTTCCCAGCTCAGGTCCTGAGGCAGGACATCCGCAGCGCCGTGACGTGCTCGTCTGTCCATACCTTCGCATCCCACTACACAATTACTCGGGATGACACAGGCTTTGGCAGAGTGGTGTTATGATCGGCACGTCCATGAACTCCTGGCCCACCTTCAGAGGACCTGCTGGTGAGTCATCTGGCAAGGCATGAACATGAGTAAGCAAAGCCCTCGAAGAAGAAAGAACAGTTACTGATCTTCCTAGCTGTTGTTCTTTGAGATGTGTTGCTCACATCCACTCCACAACCCAACCTCCTTCCCCTCTGTTGGAGTTCCGGCAACAAGGAACTGAGAGGGAGGGGGTGCTGGTGGCGCCCTTTATACCAGCGCATATGTGAACGTGACCCCAGAGGGTTCAAGAGCTGACCCTATGGATACCACTAGGGGAAAATCTCTGGCACTGGTGTATGTGGTGCACATACACCTGACACGGAGTGGACACGAGCAACACATCTCAAAGAACAACAGTTACTGAGGTCAGTAACTCTTTTTTTCTTATGTTCTTGTGTAGGGGACTGACTGGCTCTGGCATGGGGAATGGGGCCTTTCCCTGATATGCGGTGCCCACTGCAGTGTGGGGGACTGGCTGGCTCAGAGGGGTAGAGAATGGGACATGGGCCTTTCCCCTCTAGGGAGTGCTGACTTAGATTGGTCACAGGATCTCACAGATACCCGCTCATGCCCTGCTGGTGGTGGATGGGCACAGGGGCCAGTGCGTTGTCAACAGCTGGGCTCACCAGTCAAGTGAAAGTGTCTCGCTGTGTGAAAGAGGAACTCCGGTGTCTGGTCACCATCTGTGCGTCATCTCCTGCCTGGGAGCAGTGCCAGCTGGTAAGGTAAGAATAACACCCGGCTCTGTCCTGTTCAGGCTTGGAGACCCTGTGCATCTGGAGCGTGGGGGCACAGCCTCCCTTTTCCCTGCCCTGGGAGGGGAGTGGGGTCTAGTGGTTAGAAGGGGGGGCAGGACTCCTGGCTTTTCTCCCCACACAGGAGAGTGGAGTCTGGTGGATTAGAGTGGGGGAGGGGTTGGGAGCCAGGTCTTCTGGGTTCTACTCCCGACTCAACCTAACTAGACCTCACGTCTGCTACAATTTTATTTTAAATCCAGTTTGTCAGGGCTGGGCTGCTGCCCGTTGGCCACCAGAGGACGCTCGGTGCATTTCTAAGAGCCTCTCTAGGGCAGGTGGGGATTGATGAGGGAGCAGCTCCCCCCCTCCCATCACCCCAGATCCGGTGAGGTGCTGGGAATAGGGAAGTGGTTCTGTGTAGCAAACAGACAGTGTAGGTTCTGGTCAGTCACGGGGCTGAAACAGGTAGTGGGGATGTGTGGGGGGGGAGGTTGGGGGAGGGACAGGCTGTCCCAGCCTGGAACTTGAATGAGTCCAGTTGTCCCAGCAGGGGGGGCATTGCTCTCCCGCCCCCACACCTCTGGGCTCTCACCCGTGGGCGCCCCCCATGGCTAGAGGGTCCTGAAGGCAGGGAGTCAGAGAGCAGAAAAATGGGGCATGGAGCCTCTCCCTGCTGGGGGACCAGGCTGGCTTCGAGGGTGGGGGAGAGGACACGGGGCCCTGCCCCACTCGGGGGTAACAGCTCTGATCCCGCCCAAGAAGTGGGGTGCCCTGGAGGGGGGATGGAGGATGGGAGCAGTTTCTAGGTTCTTGACACCCCCCCCCAGACTGGAATCCCTTCAAAACCCCCACGCGCCGTCCTGCCCCGGCCCGTGGGAAATGCTGGCATAGAGCTAGCGCCACGTGTGTCTACACCTGGCTCCCAGCCCCGCCCCCCCGAACTGAGGAGAGAACCCAGGAGTCCTGGCTCCCAGCACCCCCTAGAGCTGGGGCGAGAACCAGGCGTCCGGAGCGCGTCCCCTCGGGCACTAGGACCCGGGGGCGGAGGGCGGGGCCGCTGGGCTGTCTCACAGTAACAAGGCAGCGGCATGGAGCGCTCACAAGCCGGGGATGTCACTGGAGGAAGGACGCGGAAAGGGACAGCGGGGAACCCCGGTGTCCTGGGACCCCAGGGCCGATCAGGTATCGCCGCCCGCCCTCCCCGCTCCTGCACCGCTGGCGCTGCCGAGGGCTCTAGCCTCCCAGCCTACGTGCAAAGGGGGGGCTGGGCGTTTACAGGACACCTGGGTTCTATCCCCAGCTCTGAGGGGCGGGGGCTGGGGGCCAGGACTCCTGGGTTCTATCCTCGGCTCTGGGAGGAGAGCGGGACCCCGTGGGTTAGAGCTGGCTGGGGGCAGGGAGCCAGGACTCCTGGGTTCACTCCCAGCTTGGGGGTGGGGGAGGGAGTGGGCTGCTGTGGAGAAGCTGGAGCAAGTTCAGCGTCAGGGAGCGAATTTTTTCCGTTTCCATCTCTGCCTAGTTAACCCCGTCGCGGCCCGTTCCCCCAGCGAGAGAACAGGTGCTTCCCACTCCCAGCCTGCGCCCGTCCAGCTCGGGTCAGACCTACGGGCCCATCTAGCCCTACATCCGGGCTGTGCTTAGCGTCTTTCCTGGCCGGGAGCTAGGCTTGTGCCCGAACTAGGGCAGCTAAGCTGGGCTGACGCCCTGAAGTAGCAGCACCTGCTCGTCAGGCTGGGCTTGGGAACACGAGACTGGCTCACACCCATGTGTCATGGTGCCCTTAGCTGGGGTCAGGCAGCGCAGCCTGGCTGTTATGGGTGTGGAACACCTGTCAGATGGCCATGTTTCTGAGAGGGGGAGGGTAGGAGCCAGGACTCCTGGGTTCTATCCCCAGCTCTGGGAGGGGAGCAGTGGGGGAGCTGGGAGCCTGGCTTGTTTCTCTCTTGCTCGCCCAGGGCTGGGTTGACGGCATTACACAGCGGGAAGGGGGTCAAGGGCAGAGCTGGATCTAATCTCCCGACTTTGCCAGTCCCGCGCACAGTATCTGTGCTTCACCTTGGACACTCGCCTCGGGGCGGGGGCAGCGGCGCCAGGGTGTATCGGCCTGGGACACCAGCCGACCTGGGACAGGGAGTGGGCGGGCACCCGGGAAGGCAGGGCTGGCCCCATGCCCCAGGGCACCACTAGCGGGCGCTGTGCTGCGGGGCGGGGGCCAGTAGAGGGCGCCCTCCACTAGCCATCAGGGCTGGTCCTAGGGCACCACTGGGGGGTGCTGAGCTCAGGTGCTGTTGACTTGTGATTTTGCCCAGGTGGCCGGTGGCAGGTGATCGGATCCATCTGTTCCTTTACCTCCTGCTTGGCTCATGAGCCGAGGCTCCTGAGTCAGGCTGGCGAGCGTCCCGTTCCCTGCTGGAAGGTGGCCTGATAATGGCTATCACATGGCCCACCTTGTCCCCGGGGCACCGGGCCATGCTGGTGTGCAGCCACTGTGCTGTTCCCGCAGCACCGTTGGGCGCACGGGGAGACGGAGCCTGTCAATGAGCTGGATCTTACCTCGTCTGTCCCCAGGAGACAGGCTGCTGGGCCCGTGCGCCCCTTGGGCTGAGCTGGGCCGGATTCCAGCCCCTCACTCCTGACCCGCAGCCCCTGCTAGCCCAGCCTTGGGCTCCCCCCATCCCCCAGCTCTGCCGATGCCCCTCACTCCCGACCTCCAGATCCCCCTTTCTCCCACCGCTCAGGGGCTTGCAATGAGTTTTGACATGCCGTGGGGTGATTCTCTCCATATCAATGATCCACCGATTCCCCCCCCGGCCTCCCTCCCCAGCACTTATTTACAGACAGGAGACACGGCAGCAGCGTTACCCAAACTTCTTAGACAGCCCAGATGGCCACGTGCCCAGCTGATAATGATCAGAGCAGGGTGGTGCTCCCTGCCCAGGACGCCTGGCTTCTATCCCAGCTCTGGGGGAGGGGGCTGGGGACTGGGTTGGCTGACATGTAGCCTTCTTCTCCTGAGTACAGACCCTGGCTGGCTGGACTGCTTTTGGGGGATATGTGGGGGGTGGGGAGGAATAATTTCTCCTGTGTCAAGGAAGCAAGGAACAATCCCTGTCATTTCCCTCCGATAAGGTGTCACTCATCGACTGGCTGTCCCGTCACCGGGAAAGCTAGATGGGAACTGTGCTGTACTTAGGTCACCGGGTTGGGATCCAGGACTCCTGGGTTCTATCCCTGGCTCTGACACAGGCTCCCTGTGAGTCCCAGAGCAAGTCCTGGATCTCTCTGAGCCTCCGTTTCCCCAACTGTGAAAGGGGGAGAATGTTCCTGCCTTTGCCTGGTTAGACCGTGAGCCCTTTGGGATGTGGACTGGGCAGTGTTTCGGGTCCCGATGTGTTGTAGAGTTAAGGTGCTAATGCAGGATAAAAACTAAAGGGACACTGCATCGGGGCCAGCTCTGGCTGCCAGGGGAAAGTGCCCCTGCTGAGTCCACCCCCCCGACCCCGTCCCTGCAGCACAGCGCACCCGCTGCCACCCTGGGGCCAGCCCTGCCTGCTAGGGGAGAGCAGCATTTGCTGAGCTCTCCAGTCCTTACAGCACAGAGCCTCCAACATCCATGAACCAGAAATAACCAGACGGGGAAGTTCTTGGAAAAGCGAAGGGACGTGCCAAGGTCAACTCTAGAGACCTCTTTAAAATAGCCCTGCTGCTTATGTTGGGATATCTTCCCCCTTACACTCAGGCTGAGAAAGGAGACGTGGGCCGTTTCCTGCCCCATTGCCCCACCCCAGAGGTGGCTGCATCTTAGTGCCAGGTGAGCCAGCCCTGAGTGGTGTTATGTGCAGCTGTTTCCCAGCTGCCCGCCCCGGACCCAGTCCTGCAGCTACTTGCCCTGGCCTTTTGTTCATTGTGCCGGAATGGATGGTTTGACAAGCTGTAAATTCAAGGGCAGCTTTGCTTCCTGGCTGCTGAAAAGGGCTTACGAAAAACAGGCTTCTTTGTCTTCAGTTATTTCAGAGAGGAAATTGCTCTCCAGTCTACAAACAGTTCCCAGAAGCCACAACCCTGCGGAGGGACCTGGTCATCCGGGGTAGCAAAGCCAGAAATTACAGCACCTGCCGCAGAGCGGTGATTACATCTGGGCCTGGGTGGGGACTTCTGGCCCTTGCCACTTGGGGGTATGATGGCTTCGTATGGTAGCAAGCTGGGACCCAGGCATCTGGGACAATAGAGCTGGGGGTTCCCATGGTTCCCAGGGAGTGAGTGAGGGAGGGATGGGAAGCGGGCATCCAGGACAAAGACAAAGGAGTGGTGTGCCAAGCTTTGTGGCCGGAATCCTTTCCCAGTCCCACCTACCTCCGGTTGGCAATCTCCACACCTCCTGCCTAACTCCCGTCCTGTCTCCCTTCTCCTCCCAGGGGCTGATGGAGTGGGGCCGGGCCCCCCAGATCTATCTGGTGACAGGCGGCTGCGGGTTCCTGGGTTCCCATCTGGTGCAGATGCTGGTTGAGCGATCGCCCAACGTTGCTGAGGTGCGCGTCTTTGATCTGAAGCTGGATCTGGCCATGGGGCAGCTGGGGACAGGTGAGGCACAGGGCAAGGGCTGTTCACATCCTACCCCACCTCTGGGGCCCCGATTCCCTCCAGCAGGGGGCAGGCCTGTGGTCACGTCCGCACAGAGTCACGGATCCACCCCATCAGCGGGACAGGCCCCCAAGGGGACCCCTCTTCCTTCAGGCTCAGCCCCGCAGCCTCACTGCCTCCTAGACTAGGCTATGGGGCTCCAGCCCCCCGAGCTCTGCTCAGCAAGTCCGACGAGGCCGGCCCCCTTCCAGGGGCTTCCCCACGCCACAGGGACTAAAGCACCAGCTGGGATTTGCAGGGCCACCCGCAAAGGCTAAAGTAGTGTCTGTTCTGGCCAAACCAGGAGCAGTTCACCTCGGCAGGATCCATCCACCCATTGCCAGGAATGAGCTTCTCACTTCCTCCTGAAGCCCCCCCACTTGATCCTCCACTGGTCCTGGCTCAGGCCCTGGTTCTCCAGGTAGGGCCGGGCTGAATTCCCCCCGCCTGGCCAGAATTTCCCGCGGTCCCTGTTCTTGGAGTTGGCATCTCTCCGTTGATCTCCCTCAGTTTCCACCGGTCCCTTAATGAGCCTGTTCATTCCTCCAGGCAATGAGGGGACTCCCCCTTCCTCCCCCGTCAGCTCTTCTAGGAGCAGCCATCCAAAGTACAGAGGGAAACTGAGGCAGGCCTGGGATTCAGGAAAATATTACAGGAAATCCCCACTTTGTCACTTCTCTTTCCCTTCAAGGCCGAATCAAGCAGGGGTGTTTTAACCGGGGACCTGGGGTGGGGGTGTTTTAAACCCGCCAGTATTAGCTAGAGATGCCAGGGCCCATTTCCCAGCACCAGGGATGCAAGATCCTCCCAGCTCCGCTCCTAATCAATCAAACTCGGGTGCCGACACGCCGTGCGGAGCAGCTTCAGGGCCCACCTTTGGGCTGCTCCATTTCATGACGTTAGCCAGGTGCATGGAGCAGGGAAATTTTTCATGCCCCCCCCCCCTCGAAACCATTGGGTGTTAAAATGGGGGGGGTGTTGCCACGATCTCCTCCCATCGGCTGCCCGGGGGGGAGGGGACTGCCCCCCCCCCACTCTGCCCATGTCTCCCCACGCCCAGCCTGGGGCTCCGATCCCAGCCAGGCTAGGAGTGTGGCTTCTTGGGTTCTAGCCTCAAGGAAGTTACACCCGAGTCCATGACTCACATCTCCCATGTGCAGCTGGCTGGGAACCACTTCTCAGCCCCCTTCACGTGCCTTTCCTCGGCGCTAGAGGCAAAGAGGGGAATCCCTCCCTTCCCTGCCAGCTCGGCTGTTTGCACTTCCCGGCTTCCAGCCCACAGCCAGTGCAGAAACAGGGCCTGAATTGCGCCTCGAAGGGACACCGTCCTTCCCAAGGAGAATGAGCTGGGGAACCCCTGCTATTCCCCCTCCCCCGATCCATCCTGTGTCTGCACAGGGATCTCAGCCATCGGTGGGGCAAATAGCCCCACATCTGGGACCCTGCCCCAGCTCCCGTGGCCCTGCCGCATTTGAGAGGGCTTGACAAGGATTGCCTCCGTCCCAGAAGCTCTCCACCCCCTTCCCCCCCCCTCCCCCCCCACTGTCTCCCTGTGGAGCAGAGGAGTCGTGGTCCCTGCATTGGGAGCTCGTCTGTCACCCTGCCTCAGAGGGGCTGGCTGGGCGACGGCTTTCCTCCCCGCTAAGGTCAATCCCAGCATTTGCTCCCTGTGTGCTTCCTGACCGGGCGGAGGATGAGCCCCCCTGCCCCAGGCAAACCTGATTTCATCGGGCGTTCTGCCCGCCTATGCCCTGTTTTCCTACAACTGTTGCCCCTCCGACGTCCCGTGGAGGAGGCCTGCCCACATCGGCTGTCCTCCCTGTTTGGATTGACTCAAATCCCACTTCTGGGGCACCCCCATCTGACCCCCAACCCGGCCCACTTCCCTTCCAGTTTCCGCAGACCCGTCTGCCAGCCGGCCTGCCCTAGGCAGCCCCGAAGGCATCCCACAGCCCCCCACGTTTTCCGCTCATGGGGCCAGAGCTCCGAGAATGGCTTCAACTCGACAGCGTTGTACGACTCCTCCAGTGTAGTGACCTCTGCCCCCCTGCCCCACTTGTGGCAATATCCTCCCGCCAGGAGGCAGAGGCTTCAGAGAGCACACCCCGAAACCTTTCCCTATAAGGTGTCAGGTCAGACGTAAGCAGCGGGGCCTTTTTGGTCTCCGCCGGGAGCGGTGGCGGCCATATGGCTGTACACCGCTGTCGCTTGGGACTGAGGAAGTGGGGGAGAGAACGGAGCCGTGCCGCAGGGCCAGCCAGGTTCAAATCTTAGGCTGGGAGGTCAGCATCGCTACCCCTCCCCGCTCTGTAAAACTAGGCCAATAATTTGGTATGTGGCGCCCTTTAGAACGGGCATCTTGGGGGGGCCGGGGGGTGTCTTTCCCCAATTACCCTTTTGTGGGACCTCTTGCCCCTCTGCGGCTCCAGACGCAGTTCATGGAGCCCCCCAGTGCTCAACTCTCTGTCCCCGCCCGGTTTTATGCTGGCCAGGGAGAGCGGGGATTGTGTGTCATTATCTGGCTGTTTCCTTTGACCTTGTTTTTGCTGCTGCCAGTCACTTCTTTCAACATTCGCTGTGTGCGTTTCGGATCCCACCCCTAACACCAAGACCACAGTCTTCGTAAGCAGTCTATTGGCGGAATCCCACAAGTGGGCCAGGCTCCCCAGAGAGCTCATTCTTCCTTCACCACCTCTGAGACTGAGTGTCTGGGCTCCGGCCCTTCTGCTTCATCTCTTGAGCTCTGTCCGGCGAGTCTGGCTCAGGAAGACCCCTGGACAGAGGCTTGGCCATGCTGCGGGGCCTAATGCACCCAGTCAGGATTGGCGGGGACACCTGGCACCTCTCCCAAGCAGCTCTGGGTTAATTGCTTACCGGAGCCCCCAGCCTCAGACGGCCTTTGCTTAGCCCAGAGACACGAAGGTTAAAGCAGCGTCCGTTCTGGCCAAGCCAGAGCAATTCACCCCGGCAGGCTCCATCTTGCTTTGACGCTTGCGTCAGGAGAGAGCTCCTTGCTTCCCCAGAAGCCCCCTGCTTTATTCTTTGCTGGACCAGGCTCAGGCCCTGTTTCTCCAGGCAGGGCCGGGCTGAGTTTCCCCCACCACACACACGCGCACTCCCCCCGCCCCCTCCCTGCTGTTGTGCATTGATGCCTGAGTCCTTGGAGCTGGCATTGTCTCTCTGGACCCCTTGTTGATCTGGTTTCGTTTCAACCTGCCCCTTAATGACCCAGGCGAGGCATCCTCCCCTGTTCCGCCCCTCATGTCTCCAAAAGCAGGGTTAACTCTTTTGCCCCCATGGAGCAGCCGTGCAAAGCTCAGAGAAAAACTGAGGCACACCTGGGCATCATAAAAATATTGTAGAAAATTCCCACTTTGTCTCACGCACGCACCGGCCCCGATTCCCTCCCGCAGGGGGTAGTGCACACGCACGCAGCTCAGGCTGCCGACGAAATAACACGCTTTGTTATTCCAACGCTGGTTCCTCCCCGAGAGCCTGGCTCCCAGACAGTCACCTCAGCGTGCGGGGGGGCAACCGCACCTGCTGGGGGGGATCCAAGCCCCCTCTGGGTGAGGGAGTTTCTGGAGGGCCGTGTCTCTAGACGCTGCCTCAGTTGGCTGACCCGGAACAATAGTGTTTGTGGCTGTATGTTGTGTGTGTCGGGTCACGCACTGCAGTGGGCATCTAGTGACTCATGAAGGTGGATAGGGACCCAGGAGTCCTGACTCCCAGCCCCAGAGGATAACCCACTAGACCCTAGGAGCCAGGACTCCTGGGTTCTACCCTGGCTTGGGGAGGGGAGCGGGGGCTGGCGGTTGGAACAGGGGGGCTGTTTGTTTCCCAGCTGTGCGGTCCGCCCTTGCCTCGCGCCTGGCTCTTCCTGTGCATCCTGCGGCGTGTCAGTGCAGCTCCTGGACAGGGACGGCTGCCAGCAGGCAGGGCGGAATGAATTAGAGCCTGCATCGTGTGGGACTGGCCTGGCTGGGTCCTATGTTTATGGTCTTGGCCCAGGCTCTGAACTCGTTCACTTTAGCAACACACCCCAGTATAACCCAGCGGTAACCTCTAACTGGAATCTGCTCACTCATCCCTCGTCCACACAGATACAGCTATTCTGGAGCACTCGCAGAAATAAGGGGGCAGGGCTGGGCTAGCAGGGGGCTGCGGGGCAGGAGTGAGGGGCACCGGCAGAGCTATTTACTAGGAAACTTTCACTGGAAGAAATTGGCTTCCAAACGTGCTTTGCTCCGAGGGATAAATTAATCACAGCTCCGGTTATAGATGCCTGGAGAGTTTCCACTGGATTCCTGAACGGAGCCAAAGAGCCAGGGCATCAAGTTTTTCTAAGTAAAAAATAGTTGAGAAATCACCTTTCATCTGGGCCTCAGATCCCGTTCCCTCCACACCCCCCAGCCAGCCAGTCCCCTGCCTGTGGGGCTGGATCAGAGCTGGCGCCTCCCTCCCCGTCCCTTTCCCCATCTTCCAAAACTCTCCTGTGTGCTCCTGGCTCTGCTGCAGGATGAGCCATTCATTTTCTGTTTCCATCTGGTTGTTTGTGTCGGAAAATGTCTCTCACGGGCCTGATGACCAGCTCCTTCCCCAGCCGTCCACGGAAACAGCTGTGCGGAGCCGGCCGAGAGACACGCATGGGGCTGCAGGGGTCAGGTGGTGGCTGGACAGGAAGTTGGGGGGTGGGGACCTGACACTGGAGGAGAGCCAGGAATCCTGGATGGTGCCCAGCCCAGCTGGCATGAGAGGGGATCCTAGAAGATGCAGGTTGGAAGGGACCTCAGGAGGTATCTAGTCCAGTCCTCTGCTCAAAGCAGGACCAACCCCAACTAAACCATCCCAGCCAGGGCTTTGTCAAGCTGGGCCTTAAAAACCTCCAAAGATAGAGATTCCACCACCTCCCTAGGTAACCCATTGCAGTGCTTCACCACCCTCCTAGGGAAAAAGTTCTTCCTAATATCCAACCTAGACCTCCCACACTGCAACTCAAGACCATTGCTCCTTGTTCAGTCATCTGCCACCCCTGAGAACAGCCTAGCTCCATCCTCCCTGGAACCCCCTTTCAGGTAATTAAAGGCTGCTATCAAATCCCCCCTCATTCTTCTCTTTTGCAGAATGAACAAGCCCAGTTCCCTCAGCCTCTCCTCAAAGTCCTGTGCTCCAGCCCCCAAATCATTTTTGTTGCCCTCTGCTGGACTCTCTCCAGGTTGTCCACATCCTTTTTGTAGTGGGGGACCCAAAACTGGACACAATACTCCAAATGACAGTGACAGCTCAGTGACAGTCACGACACCAGTAACACAACCCACCTCTCTCCATTTCCAGAGCCAGGATAGAACCCAGGAGTCCTGGCTCCCAGCCCTCCCCTGTTCCAGCCCTCTCACCCGGGCTCTGTATCTCTTTCAGAGAAGGTGAAGGTGACCCTGATCCAGGGGGACATCAGCAGCTCCAAGGACGTCAGCGCAGCTGTGGCGGGGGCAGATGTGGTGATCCACGCGGCCAGCTTGGTGGACGTGTGGGGCAGGGTCCCGCCTGAGAAGATCACAGAGGTGAACGTGCATGGTATGGAAAGCAGCTGGATTTGGGGCAGAGCACATTGCTGGGGGGTGCTGTGCTGCAAGAAGTGTGTGTGTGTGTGTGGGGTGGGGGGCTTAGTGGGGGGGGCCCTGCCTGGCAGCCAGCACTCTGGCCTCACTCCCTATAGCACCCCTTGCTGGCTCTGGAGTATCCGGGATCACCACCCAGCAGCCAGCACCCCCTTCAGGCTGAGCCTGGAATGGCAGCCCTGAATGTCTTCCCTCCAAGTGATCTCTTCTCGCTTGGCTCGGGCCCTCTGTCTCGCTTCCAAATTTCCACTGGAAAATCCCTCCCACGTCACAAAGGGAATAAACAGGGAGGCGGATGCGGGAGATGCCTCTGTGAGCTGTGTACCACGCACAAGCCATGTTGCTGGGTGGGCCTGTGAGTCCGGGTGCTCCCTAGCCCATCCTGCTTCCCGTCCCAGCCCTGCCCATGGTCCCAGCCCCAGCAGCCTGACACACGGCTTCTGAGTAACAGAGAGGAATTCCAGAACTGGATGACTTCGGTGTGGAAGGGAAACTGAGGTCCAGAGCCCGGATAGAACCCAGGAGTCTTGGCTCCCAGGCCCCCTTCCGCTCTACCCATTTGACCCTACTCCCTTCCAAGAGCAAGGGATAGAACCCAGGAGTCCTGGCTCCCAGCCCCTCGCTCCTAGATCTGGTGCTGGGTGATTGGGCTGTGGAGAAGGGTCTCATGCCCTGCAGAGTTGGGGGTGGGGCTTAGATACCTGATTAACCCCTTGTTTTCCTCTCCCCTCAACCCCACCTCCAGGGACCAGGAATGTGATTGACGCCTGCATCGAGCATGGGACCCAGTATCTTATCTATACCAGCAGCATGGAGGTCGTGGGCCCCAACACCAAGGGGGATCCCTTCTACAGGTACAGACCCTGGCTCCCAGCCCTGTTATTCACACACGCACCCCACCTTTCCCAATCCATAAGGCTCTGGGGGGAGGGGAGCACCCACCCTTACTCAGTTCACACCGTAGGGCTCCGGGTCACCCATTCCCAGACCGTAGGGCTCTGGGTGTATATGACTGTAGGTTTGCAGGATCTTTTACCAGCGAGTCTTACACAGTAATAACCTTCACCTGGGTCATGCAGCAGCTCTTAGCAACTCTGATCTTGGGCTGTCTTGGAGAGGGAGCCTTCTGTTGTCGGGTCTGTCTGTCTGTCTGTCTCCTTCTCCAGCTGGTCTCCCTCTTGGACCCCCGTTTTTATAGTGAAACTTGAGTCCTGCTTAGCTATACCTTGGACAGTCACAGTGCAAGATAGCTCTGTAACCAATCACAGCCGACCACCGTAATTGGTCACCCTTGGTTATCTTAATTATACAACAGACAGAAGCAATTAAAGGACCAGACAGATCACTCAGATAAACCATAGAGAATGGGGTGCCATAAAGGCAAGACAACAAGAAGTGTAGATTTTACAAGCACAACTGTTGGTCAGCGATTCCTTGCCAGACAGATGCTAGCAAACTGCACTTCCTCCGGATCTGGTTATTTATGTGGTGGTGGCAGGTACCATTAAGACAGTGGCACCTTTTTAACAGCCCGATATTACGTTGTCTTGAAGTGATTTCAGGAATGTGAGGATGTGACTACAGGCGTCTTAGCTTCCGGCTGCTGCCTCTCCTGATATGACTGCTACTGCTTAGCCAAAAACAAGGTCTTAGACCTTATAGCCCTCCCTCCCCCTCCCCCCCCCCCCTCTACCCACTAGACTCCACTCCCCTCCCAGAGCTGGGCATAGGGCCCAGACATCCAAAGAGATAATGGTCTCGTTACACACCCCTCCCTCCCTGCCTGTCGTGTCTGGCTCCCACCCAGCCTCAGCTGTTTCCAGCCCCACCCAGGGCTTCTCTCGGAGTTCCCACCCCAGCACCATGGCAACCACCACATGAAACAAACACACATTGCAGGTCATGAGCCTGGGTCCCATGCCATGCTTGTCTCCCCTCCCCACCCCCCGAGCTAGGGTTGCCTGCCAACCTGGATGCCTGGGTTCCGTTTTCATTTCCTGATGCCTTTCAGGAGGGAAGCAGCTGTGGGTTTTGTTTTTTCATTGTTTTTCTGTGCACGGCTCCAGATGTGGGCATGGCCCCGCCAGATATGGATGGCTGGGGAGAGCCGTTTCCATCCAGGGCTGAGATGGGGTGATTTCAATATCCCTCCATTGCTTGGAGCCAGCTAGGGGTCCTGGGGGCTGGGAGGGATCTCGGGGGTGGGGGGAGAGGCTGGGGCAGTGGCTATATCCCAGAGCAGAGAGCTGGTGGGGGGCGGTGGGATCCCAGCGGAGGAGACGGGCAGGGTGGGGCACTGCCCATGAGCGCTGTGTCTCACCCGGTGCAGGGGGAATGAGGACTCGGCCTACGATGCCCAGCACGAGCAGCCGTACCCCCTGAGCAAGGCGCGGGCTGAGCGCATGGTCATCGAGGCCAATGGAACACCTGTAAGTAGCCCCCACCCCCGACGCAGCCCCTGGGGTGGAGAATGGGACCCAGGCATCCAGGAGCACATCCCCAGGGAGTCCCACAGCTCCCAGCCCCCGTTGGTGGGAGGGGGACTGGGATGAGGAATGGGACCCAGGCATTTAGGATAACACCCCTAGGGAGCCCTGCAGCCCTTGTCCCATGGGAGGGAGGAAATGGGACCCAGGCATCTGGGACAAGGAATGGGATCCAGGCATCTGGGCAAGCATCTCTAGGGAGCCCCCCAATACCAGGGAGGGAGTAAACAGGGCCCAGGTTTATGGGAAAAGAAATGGAACCCAGGCATCCGAGATGAGCCCACTAAGGACCCTGCAGCCATCAGAGGGGCAGGGAGGGGGTGGCAGAGAGATTGGGATGGGAAATGGGACCCAGGTGTCCGGGATGGCACCACACAGAGCACCCAGCCTCCAGGGAGTGAGGGGATGGGAGCCAGGCATCCGGGCACTCATCCCCCTGTCTGCCCACAGCTGGGGGATGGTCGGTGGCTGGTGACCTGTGCCTTGCGTCCTACTGGTATCTATGGGGAGAAGCACCCGCTAATGAAGGAATTCTACGAGAAGGGACTGCAGACAGGACGGAGGCTGCTCCGGGCCATCCCGGTCAGCACCGAGCATGGCCGGGTCTATGTGGGTGAGTGACAGCACGGTGCCCCTCAGTCCTGACCCGCAACCCCCTGCTAGCCCAGCCCTGCCGGTGCCCCTCACTCCAGACACATGGCCCAGATTGCCCCCCCCCCCCCCCACTCAGCTCCACTGATAGCCCTTGTGGGTGTGGGAGGAACCGATGTGGTTTGTGTGTGCATGGATGCTGGGAGACTGTAAAAATGGGGCTTGGTTTGGAGAGGGGTGTGTGTGTGGGGGGGGGGGGGGGGCACTGCCCTGCGGGAGGGCGGAGAGGCTACGTGTGTCTTTGAGTGCTGTCGCCATCTAGTGGCTGCAGCTCACACGGCGACGCCAGTCCCGGCCAAAGGCGGGAAGGTTGATCTTTGGGGGGTGGTGAGAGCTGCACTGCAACCTGCTGGGGTGAATCAGGGCTGGGTGTTTGACCACCCCTACCACCCTTTTGTCTGCCCCCCACAGGAAATGTGGCCTGGATGCACGTCCTGGCAGCGCAGCGGATGCAGGATGCCCCAGCGGCCATCGGGGGTCAGGTCTACTTCTGCTATGACGCCTCCCCCTACAAGAGCTACGAAGACTTTAACATGGAGATCCTGGCCTCCTGCGGCTTCCGCCTCCTGGGCTCCCGACCGGTCATGCCCTACTGGCTGCTGCGCTGCCTGGCCCTGGTCAATGACCTCCTGCAGCGCCTCCTCCGACCCATCATCTCCTACACCCCCCTGCTCAACCCCTACACCCTGGCCGTGGCCAGCACCACCTTCACGGTGCAGACGGACAAGGCCCAGCGCCACTTCGGCTACCAGCCCCTCTACAGCTGGGAGGAGAGCCGGGCCCGCACTGTAGCCTGGATTCAGGAGGTTGACGCCCAGAGAGAAGTGGGGAAGTAGGGCGGGCGAGAGCTGGATCCGAGTGGTAGTTGGCAGCCGGGTTTTGGTTCCAGCCTCTGTGCATCCTTGCAATGAATCCAGCTCCAGAAAGATGGATCCAGCTCCACATTTTGTTCCAACCCACCAGTGTTGGTGCCAGGGGAGCCATGTATTCAGATTTAGGTTTTTCTTCCATTCCATCTGGGTGGGAGGTGGGGGTTTCGATCCAGATCCGGGTTTTACTTTGAACCTACTTGCATCCAAGCAGGGGATGTGTAAATCCAGATCCGGATTCTGCTTCCATGCTGTGAGTGTCCGAGCAGGGGATGTGGTAATCCAGATCCAGGTTTTGTTTTGCTCCTACCTGTACCCTTCCAGAGACTCTGGCTCCATGGAGATGAGATCCAGATCTGGATTCTGCTTTCAGCCTAGGTGCCTCAGTGCAGAGGAATTTTCCAGTCTCGCTCTTGCTTCCTCCCCGCACGCAGCGGACTCAGTTATGATGGGATCTGGATCCATGTGCTGCTCCCGGAGGCCATCTTTTGCTTCCGCCCCACGCGCATTACTGCAGGCCATCCCGCTCCATTTGCCAGGGGATCCAGATCTGGATTTTGTCACCATCCCAGTGCACTGGATTCTGTTGCACAGGGGTGCAGCTCTGGTTCTACTGACACCAGACTTCTGGAGCGGAACCAGCTGTACTGTAAAGGGATCTTGACCTGGAGTTCCCCTCCTTCCCCATGTCAGTGCAGAGAAGGATCAGACAGCTGGACCCAGATCCTACTCAAGAAATCTGGGTCTTGGATTTTCCATCCTCCATGGAGCCGTATCAATCCAGAGCCAGGCTTTGCATCCTTGGGCTGGTTCCAGCTCTGTTGATGTAGGCTCCGGCTCCAGGTTTGGATTTGGTCCTCCCATGTATCTCGCAGTGGATCAGATTCCGGATCCCTGTCATTCGTGAATAATCCAGATCCGGTTCTGCATGCACCCACATGTCCTAGTGCAGTGGATCCAAGTCTATAAAATCCAGATCCGGGTTCTGCGTCAATCCTGCATGCCTCAGACTCCTGCACAACAGGATCTGGATCCTGCTTACTGAAGGAATCCGGATCTGGCTTTTGCCTCCACCCAAAAGCATTACAGTGAAGGATCCAGAGCCAGGTTTTCCTTCCAGCCCCATGGAATGTCAGCATTGGGATCCAGATCTGTGCCCCCCTCAAGGAATCCAGATCCGGGTTTTTGCAGCCACCAAAAGTGAATTACTGCCAGGATCCAGATCCAGGTTTGATTCCATCCTTGTCTATCACTGCAGTGGGTCTGACTCTTCATCTGGAATCCAAGCCACTCTGCAGAATGACCCGGATCTGGGTTTTACACCCACCCCTTTGTACTGCTGCAGCTGTTTGGATCGGATTGTAAGAAGTGACCCAGATCCGACTCCAATTCTAGGCATCCAGGTTTTACCCTGCCCTGCACCAGCCTCATGGCGCTGACTCCTGATCCCAGCCCCACTTGACAGATCCAGATCCAGGCTTTCCCTGCCTTTCCACAGCTGAGCAAACTGCTCCAGTTTTGTATATCCGCTGGATGGATCAGACCAGACTCCATCCAGATCTGAGTTTTGCTTCCAGCTGTCTTGTTGCACGAGGGGATCCAGATCCGGGTTTTGCCTCCAACACCGTGTGCCCTTGCAGTGGATTGGATGCTGTTACTCCATGATCCAGGTTTTACATCAGCCCCAATAGCCTCGTCTCCATTCCAGTGTAACCCAGATCCAGGTTTTACTTTGCCCCCCTTGCCTCTGCCCCAGTGAACTGGACTTTATTGTTGTACCATTCCAGTGGATTGGACTCCATTCCCATTGAATCCAGCTCTGGGATTTCCATCCCACCCCCAGTGCCACTGCAAGGGATCAGACACTGTTCCAGTCCATTCAGGCTCTGAGATTTGCTTCCAGCCAACCCCCCTGCATCACGACAGGGGATCAGACCCATACCCTTAGCCAGATTTTCCATCTATCCATTGTGGCCCTGTAGGAAAGTTGACTCCAGTCCCATGGAATACAGCTCTGGGATTTCTTTCCAACCTATGTATTATCCACCAGTCTGGAGTCCTTTCTCCATGTTGTTCTGGCTCCGGGATTTCTTTCTAACCCGTGTATTATACCCCTTGGATTTGGAGTCCATTCCCCCATGGAAATCCAGCTCCGGGATTTCCTTCATTGCATTAATACCTCTAATCCAAGCATTAATTTTCTCAATAGTTATGATTAATTATTATTATTTTATTATTATTGCTAATTATTATAAGAGACCGAAAGCCAACAGCACTTTCCACAGACACGGGCCGAGCAGAGTCCGGTGACGTATGTATTAATTAAACTGTTAAAGGTTCATTCTAATGGAGCAAAGATTATTTTTGTAGGGTTGGAGGGGGCCTGGCTGGCTCCGGGGGTGGGGAATGGGACACGGGGCCATTTCCCTAAAAGCCAGGCTCTGGTCCCAGCTGCGGTGCAGCGCCTGGTCCCCGGCCAATCCTTCTCCATCCCACTGGGCAGTCAGATGAGCCTAGTCTGATTTATCTCCAACCGCAGCCGCTGGCCGGCAGCCCCGTGCTCGCTGACCCCTGTCCCTCTGCAACGCGAAACCCGCCTTCCCCACCCGCCTGGCGCACTTCGGGCACGTCCAAAGGTCAGGGCCGTGTTTGTTTGCGAAGAGTTGACTTGAGTCCAAATTCCTTCCAGCCCCCGCAGCCCCCGGCTAGCCCGGCCCTGGGCTCCCCTCTCTCCCAGCTCTGCCAGTTCCCCTCACTCCCGACCCACAGCCCCCTGCTAGCCCAGCCCTGGGCTCTCCGCCCCCCAGCTCTGCGGTGTCCCTCACTCCTGACCCGCAGCCCCCTGCTGTCCCACTGCTTTGCTTTCCTCCCTGCCCCTCCCCCGCTCTTTTGCTGTCCCTCACTTTTGCCCTGTAGCCCCACTGCTGTTCAGTCCAGTAACTAAACAACCCAAGGTCTCCGTAACAGAGCTTAGGCAACAATTCAGAGAGAACAGGCGCCTGCCTCCCTGGAAACTGCCTCTGTTCTTCCGTCCGCGATCCCCCTTCACTGAGAGAGCGGGCGGGGGGAGGGGCTGGGAGCCAGGACTCCTGGGTTCTCTCCCGGCCGGCGGGGAGGGGGAGCTAAGTGCTTAGGCCGAGTGGGCTGAGATCATTTTCCCTGGTGCAGGGATTTGTGAAGTCACCCGAGTTCTGTACAGGGCTGCGCTGGGTCCCGGCAGTGAGATAATCCTCTAGGTTTGGGGTGGTTTAAATATTTAATGGCAGGGGATTAGCTGCATTCAGTGACAGCTGAGGTGGGGGAGGCAAGGGACAACATCTGCCAGCCTCCTGGCAGGAACATCTGGATTTGGACAGTGCCCTGTGTGTGGGGATGGGAAGCCAGGGTGACCCCGGCCGCAGGCAAACATTGAGAGAGAGTCCCTGCCCAAGGAGATGTAAGAGTGAAGGGAACCTGACTGAGCTTGGGCGCTCCTCTTGTGCCAGCCGCTGCTCAGATCCCCTGCAGCTCTAACCCCCTCAGCCCCACGCCCCTCCCAGATCCAGGGAGCGAACCCAGGAGTCCTGGCTCCTGACTCGAAATCATCGTGGGCGCATCGAGTCCAATCCTCCACTGGGTGGGGACAGGCTGGGTGGGCCCTGAAGTGGCCCTGCTGCCATATATGGTATCGTGTCTCTGGCTGGGGTAAGCTGATTTCTTTGATCTGCAGCCAGTTCCGGACGTGGCCTCCACCCATTTTGCTGGTTCCCCCCAGCGGTGTCTCGCCCATGCCCTGCTGTTTGGGAGCTAGGTGTCTGCACCGTGCACCGAGCATGGGCTGCGTGTGCAAAGGAGGGGAAGGAAGGAGGGAAGGTGGGGAACCGCTGGCGTGGGTGCCCTGAAGTCCGGGGCCATGGCGGCTGGCAGAGAGTAGTGGGCTAGTTGCTGGCTGCAGGGGGCCAGCCGGGGGCACCCAGGTCCCTGAGGGGGGGGAGGGTGAGCCTCACAAAAGCTCCCCCAACGTTCGTGTGCTGGACTGGCAGATTAACACGGCCAAGCGGTGGGGAAGGGTCAGGCCTTGGCACACTCAGCTGCGCTCTCCGGCTGGCCGCTGGGGTCTTCGTCGCGCCAGTTGCTGGGGAAAATGTGTTGGGTGGTTTCCTTCCCACAGTGCCCTGGTGGTGGCTGCGTTCTCGGCCCCGGGGACTGGGCCGGACCCAAGGCTTGCTGGCGGGGATGGGAAAGAAGCAGCGCCCGGGGTGGCAGAGGCAGGGGCTGCTGGGAAGCTGTGAAACTCCCCCATCTGCGCTGCCGCCTAGCCGGAGGAGAGTCACCGGCCAGGCTGATGCCTAGGAGGGTTGGGAGGGTGCAAAACGGGTGGCCCATGTTGCCAGAGGGGGCTTGGAAAGGAATTTTTCCGTGGGTCCAATCAGCAGGGCCTGTTGGTGGGATTTTGTTGTTGCCTTTCTCTGCAGTGCAGGGCGCGGATCACCTGGGCCCAGCTCAGCTCCCTGCCCTCGCTGGGCACGGGGGGCACCTTGGCTTCTCCTATTCTCATGCTGGGTTGGGCGCCCGCTGGCTGAAATGCCTTTGGCCTAACAAAAGGCTCCGGTGCAACAGGCAGGTGGGAATTGCCCGGGCTTGAGCTCAGCACCCAGCTGCTGGCGCCAGGGCGTTTAAAAGCGAGCAGAGCCAATGAAAGGGCGGGGGCGGTGCCAGGTTTGTGCTGCTTTTGGACAATCAAACCAGGGGAGAGCGCGACGCAGTCCCCCACTACCATCAATGATGCAGTCGAGTTTCCCGCACTTGGGGAAATCACAGGGGTCAGCACACCCTGTGCCGGGCAGGCCCGAGTAACCCAAGACCAGCCCTGATGAGTGTGTCCTGCCTGCTCTGAAAAACAGCTGACGACAGGCAGCCACAGCCTGGGCCAGAGCATAACAGGGACCCGGGCAGTTAGCAGGTTTTCCTAATATCTAAACTGAATCTCTCCGGCTGCAGATTAGGCTTATTGCTTCTCGTCTGCCCTTCAGTGCAGGTGGAGAACACCTGCTCCAGTCTGCTTTCTAACAGCGCTGCTCTCAGCTCCCCGCTCAGGCTCCTTTGCTCAGGACTAAACATGCCAGGGTTGGGCTGTGGCTGTTTTTAACCTTTCCTGACCGCTCTGGTTTCTCACACCCTCGTCTCATGGCGGTTGCTCGTCGCGGGACTCTCCCCAATGCGGCCCCCCCTCTGTTAACGTGCAGCAGCTCCCCGAGTGGGACAATGTCCTCCCATGTCTTCCATGCGACGCCTGCTCGGAGCAGCTAGTGCCCAGCATGACAGCAGCCCCTTCGCCTTGTTTTGGGGCAGCTGCATCGCGGTGCGGACGCATGTTGGCCCCCTTCTGGCCTTCACGCTGGCTGCATCCCGGCTCGGCAGTGGGGCGCTGTCACCCTCTAGTGGTGGCCAGGGCTGCCCGGCAGATGTTCACCCGGCTGCTGGAGCTGTCACAGGACTCCAGGGGGGGAAGCCTGGCAGCGGCAGGGGCAAGAGTGGCTGGTGGCTGGAGAGATGGGCTTGAATTCCTGCAGGGCTGGCGCGCGCAGAGACGGACAGGGTGCCCATCACCATCCCCTCTGGGCGCCTCCCCAGCTCTCCTGGCTCGAGCCTCCACACACCCCAAGCCTGGCTGTCTGCCCTCGTGGTCAGGGCTGGCCCCAGTGTCCCAGCAGCTGAGCGGTGATTGCTGTGGAAGCTCCTACTCCCCCAGGGGTGAGGAAAAATGCCCACAATCCACCTCTCCACCCCGGTGTCTCTCAGGGCAGCAGAGGTGGGCTGCACGGTGGTGTGAAGACCTGGGCTCGCCAGGCTGAGGGCAGGGGTGTCCCTTAGAGTTGGTGCCTTGAAGGCAGGTGTCTAACTCCCCTTGACTTCGAAGAGTGTTCAGCACCATGGCAGCACTGGCCATGGCTGTGCCCATGCCTCAGTTTCCGCACTGACGTGGGAGGCGGGGCCCTGGCAGCTCGCAGCCCAGATGCCGCGGGGATGGGCGCCGCGGCTGGTGAGCTGTTTCCATTCCCTGCCCAGTCGGCTGGCGTGCTGCTCTGGTCTGGTGGAGTGGGTGGAGTTGGATGCCTGTTCCCTTGGCAAAGCAACCAGCCTCGCCCGCGGCGGAGGTGGGGACCCTTTTTGGCCTCCGAAGCTGTGAATCTGTGCGGGCGGCTGCAGCCCGTGGCAATGGGGTGAGCCCAGACAGGAGTAGGTACCAGCCTTGGCTGAGCAGCGTGGATCTAGCTCATGGAAGAAATGATGAACCTGTGGCATCATCCTGGCCCCAAGGGACGGGGTGTGGGGGTGTCGCTGCTTATGTTGGGTTGAAATGAGCTAGGCCCAAATGGTCAGGACGATCCTGCCTTGGGTGGGGCTGGGCTGAACTGTGGAAAGGGAGGGAGCCCAGGACCGGGAGAGCTGTGGGCTGCAGGTTGGGTTTGAAAGCCACCAGCAGAGCGTTTGGGTGGGGGAGAGACCAAGGCTTTGTTCTGTGCTGCAGGAAGCAATGTGGGTAGCCCAGTATGGGGAGCTCTCCCTTGCCAGTCAGGGCTGGCCCTGATGCGGCACTAGGGGGCACTGTGCTGCAGGAAGCGGAGTGGAGGTTCAGTCGGGGGCGCTCTCCCCTGCTGGCCGTGTTGTCCTGGTTGCTCCACCCCAGAGGCAGCCGCATTTGAGCCATGGGCAAACGGTCCCTGCAGGGGAGCTAGGCAGGGATGAATGTTAGGGGCTCAGGCTGTGGCACAGGGGGTGAGTTCGGGGGACCAGGCCGCTCTGGGTGATGACAGCAACGCCCAGGCAGAAACTGGCTAATGCAGCCCCTGGCAGATGTGCTCCCAGGCATGGCTGGCTGAGCATATGCCGCCCTGACCCCAATGGGATTGTTCTAACAAGATAGGCCTGTAACGATCAGGGCTTAGCGAGCGAGCTGGGCATGCTTAGCCGCCAATCGGCTTAGAGACAAACTGCCTGGCTGCAAGCGGTCTCCTCTGCGTGGGCCTGGGGGATAGTGGCTAGGTGCAAACTGCGACTGCCTGCCCCCAGTGCTGGGGGCCAGCACTGCCGGCTGGGGGTGCGTCCCCCCTGCTCTGTAGAAGCAACACCCTCCCCCATCCCTTCTGGAGGGGATCGGGACGCTGCGTGTTTGTGGTGCCCCCCCCTGCGCCCCTTGTGTCTGTGCCCAGGGTCCTCTTGCCCTAGCACAATGGTGCAGGGGGGGTGGCTGTAGCCCAGAGATTTGCCCCAGTGTCAGATGGCAGGTCCTCCCCAGCAGGGAATGACTGACTGCAAAGCAAGGGTACGAGTAGAGGGAGAGCGTGATGAGGGGCCCCTCGTGCCTGTCATTCCAGGATCTCAAAGCACCTGAAGCATATAAGAGATGAGGACCCTGGCCACCCTGCCCCCACTCTAACCCACCCCACTCCCTTCTCGGAGAACCCAGGAGTCCTGCCCCACCAGCGCCAGCCTGTTTTAGCCCCCTACGTTCTCACAGAAAAGCAAGGAAGATGTGATGGTGAAAGTGACACAAAGAAGAGAGGAAAGATGTTCAGTCACAGATAGAGAAGGACAGGATCAGATGTAGAGGGAAGTGGGGGACCACTGTTGACGGTTGCTATATAAGAGTAGGGGGGGTCTCAAGCTTTTCAGCTCAAGAGCCCTTTCCTTGGCATTAGCTGTATGAACAGGAAGTGGGTCTGACTCCCTCCCTTGAGTCCTGTGTGGGACCTGCCCCCCTCCCCTGTCAAAACCCACATCTGTATAAAAACCAGACCTATAGAGGGACTGGTGGTGAGAGCCTGGCCATGATTCCGCCTCCTGGATGCCCAGCAAGGCGGGCGTGAAATCGGACCGACGGGGCTCTGCACCCTTAGCCCGAACAGGGGCTACCATGGGGACTACGGCCTGAAAGGGACAGTTGGAGAGGGAGAGGTGGAGAAAGAGAGAACAGTAGGGAGAGACTGAAAAGTACAGTGCGCCATCAAAAGCTGTAGAGAGGCAGACCGAAACTTGGGCAAGCTAGATAGAGAGTGGAAAAGAGCCAGTTAGAAAGCCAAAGAAGCCGAAGAGAGTCAGACAGAAAGTTGCAGTGAGCCAGACAGTTGTAGCGAGCTGAAGCGAGCCAGCTGGAAAGTAGAAGAGCACTAGAAAGACGTAGCGAGCCCAAGAGGAAGTTGTCGAGAGCTAACAATAAAAGCAAAAAGTCACCACAGAAACCATGAGAACCAAAGAAAAACAGACACAGACGACAGGTGCTTTTTGATTTTTTTTTTAACCCACACAGACTTTAAATTTTTTTTCTTTGTTTCATTCACTCATTGTTTTTGCTTTGTTTTTGTTGTTTTTTCTCGTTCCAGATGAGAGCAGAACACAAGGCAGAAGAAGAAAGGTTACACACACCACAATTTCAAACCAGGTTTGTTTGGTTTTTTTTTTTTTTTTTGTTCTTTTTATAATTTTTTATGTTTTAGTTGGTTTTTTTTTCATTAAAACATGCAAGCGTTTTTTTTTCAAACCCGTGAGACAAAATTTTTGCAGAGAAAAAATATTACAATTTCCAGTCAAGCCAGGGATTAAGTCCTAAACCTTCCACAGGAGATGAAAGTATCTTGGCCCTTTCCTGGTTTTTTTTAGCATAGATTTCACCTGATAAATATTCATTCTTGCTGAGACAAACTGCATGCTCCGATCAAATCCCAGCCTATGATCATTTTGCTGATGGGAACAATGAATGAAGTGAAGAATGATAATTTTTTCTTTTTAGTGTAATTTCACCCCAACATTTTAGACCCAAAATATGCATTCTTACTGAGATAAATTGTTTGGTCATATAAGACTAAATCCTAATCCATTTTGCTGGTGGAAGAGTTGTACTGGGATGAATCTGACCGCTAATTTTAAGGAAGGACAGCTGTGGTCTTCCCACAATTTGGTAAGTTCTGAAGTCTAAACCTTGTCGGTGTGGGAGCCATGGATTGAGATTCATCTTCATCTTTTTATAGGGGACAGAGAAGGTCAACCTCATATTTTTAAACCACACATAGTGCGCAATCAAATCTAGCACAATCTCCAAGGCTCTCGCACAAAGGCAGAATGAGCCCCACTGGCTGATAGGTGAAACCAGACAAATTTGGACCAGAAATAAGGGACAAGTTTTTCACAGCAGTGTGGCCAACTCTGGTGATTTTCATCGCAACTCTCACGACAGCTGGTGCTTGCTTAAAGCCCCAGTGTTGTGTGATGATGGGGGAATCCTAGCTGTCAAATTATTTTTTTAAAAACAAGTTTTTAGTTGACATGTTTGGAAAGAAAAATTCCAAAACACGTTTAAAAAAATGGAAGGCTGATAAATCAAACCTAACATTTGGTATGTTTTTAAAGCTGATCTCATGGGCTTTCAAGGCTCAAGGTCAGCAATATGAAGGATGCAGCAGATCCTCCATAGCTTGGCACCATTTAGCTTGACATTGGATGTGTCTCCACGAGCTACCCTCTTGCTCAAACTCAAGGTAATACAGGAATCACTGGGGGGGAAATTCTCTGAGTTGTGTCAGACTGGATGATACCTTCGGGCCTTTAACATCTAATGAAATGAAACATCTGCACTCTAAATATGCATAATCTAACTATCTGAAAATCCTGGTTGGTGAGTCTATGTTAGCAAAGTATGAAAGCCTGGAGTTAAAAGAGCTGGGTTGTTTTAAATCAGTGCCTTTCTAGAAGATGTGCTTTAGCCAAATGTAAATTATTGGGTGAAATTCAGGAGTAGCTGGGTAAAATTCTCTGTCCTGTGCTATACAAGAGGACAGACTAGATAGCCTGCTTGAGTGGAGGACGGTTTAGCAGTTAGTCTCTGGCTTTAACGAAGCACATTAGGACAGACATTGAAAAACCGGAAGAATCGGACAATTCATTTGCTTTCGAATGAAAAAAAAAAAAAGACTTAAAACAAGTAAATTGAAAAATCAGAAGCAAACGTCCAGAAGTGACACTCGAACCCTCTGCGACCAGGCTAGGGGTGGGGGAAAAAGCGCATTCAGAGGGGAAAAAAGCAACTCAGCAGGCAAAAGGAAAGGACCTGTCGTGCTCCTCAGTTGATATTTACACACAGGAGAAGGGATGGAAGGAACCAAAGGCAAAATAAGCCCAGAGGAGGTGAAGGAGAGGAAGGGGCGTTCCTGTTAGTGAAGAGGGCCTGGGATCCTGCTGAAATGGATGCACCAGCTGAAACTGGCTTTCTGGTTGAAACTGACGGGACTGTGAATGCCCTTAACTTTATGCGTGTGCTTAAATGTGAAGCCGTTTATCGGCACTGCTTGTTCTTGTTAAGTCCCTTGCTAAAGCAAGCTATCCCATGGACCCCGACAGATCAATGGCCAGCCCAGATTTACTTGAAGCAGCCAGAGTTTTAAGCTCAGGGTGCACCGAGTTTGCTCCAAAGGCAGACACTCCCAGCGGTGGATTCGCCTGAAACATCATCTCTAGACTGGCTGCCTTTTTGGAAGATGAATCTGCTAACCACTGGTTTTTAAGCTCCGGGCAGGGATCAGATGAGATGCTCTAAAGACTGCAAAGTCTATGAAAGTCCTCTGACTCTCTGTGCTAGTCTGCAGATCGGCATCGCAAAGGCAGGCATGTGTGCTGAGCAGGGCTGGACTTGGGAACATAGAGAGGCACTGCCAGCAAATCAGCCCGTTCATGCACTAACCAGATGAACCAGCACCCGAATGCACAAAAGCGAAGCCTGTTGTGTGCTTATAAAATAAGCTTCAGATCCTCAGCTGTATTTCAGCTAATTTTCATGGACATCAAGGAAGTTAGGAGTTAGAATACGGCTGACGATCACCACATGCTGGCTGCTTTGTGAAATCCAGGGCAGCACGTAGATCTGTTGGTGTTCATAGGAGCTTCTCCCATATGTGAGGTGGCAAGGTAAGACATGGTGAGTGTCTCCAGTGGGGTCCTGCGGGGGTCAGGTCTGGGTCTGGTACTATTCCATATAACATTTTCATTAATGACGTGGCTAATGGGGTGGAGAAAACACTATTAAATTTGCAGATGACCCAAACTGGGAGGGGTTGCAAGCACTCTGGAGGACAGGATTAGCATTTGAAATGCCCTTGGCAAATTGGAGACTCAGTCTGAAATCCACACCAGGAAATTCAATGAAGACACGTGCCAAGTACTTCACTTAGGAAGGAAAAATGAAATGCACAGCTACAAAAGGGGCTAAGTGGGTAGGTGATCGTACGGCTGGAAAGGATCTGGGGGTGACAGAGGATTACAAATTGGAGATGAGTCAACAATGTGACACGGTTGTGAAAAAGGCTAATTACTAATATCATTCTGGGCTGTATTAGCGGGAGTATTGTACGTAAGACACGGGAGGTCATTGTCCCACTCTACTCAGCACTGGCAAGGCCTCAGCTGGATTCCTGGGTCCAATTCTGGGCACCCTGCTTTAGGAGAGATGTGGACAAACTGGAGAGAGTCCAGAGGAGAGCAACAAAAATGAGAAAAGGGTTAGAACACCTGACCTGTGAGGCAAGGTGATGGGGTTTCTGGACTGAAGCCTCCACGCCATTCCTCAGAGACAAGGACACTGGTTTTTAGGGAGCTACCAGGGTACCTGGCTGAGCTTGGGGGTAGAGAAGAAGGGTGACATGTTCTCCATCCAGCAGGGAACGGTGGTGCACGCATGTGCGTGCACACACAGACACACACACTCCCGTGCGCACACACAGAACTGTATCTTCCCCAGCTATGCCCTGTCCATTAGCAATGGTAGCAGATCCACACCTTCAGAGCAGTGGGCGGTGATTTAATCTGTGGTTTGTCTCAATCTGGCCATGAAGGGGTGCGTGTGTGTGTGTGCACGTGTGCTGGAGGGAATCAAGCCCCATGTGTGTGAGCACACACGTGCTTGTGCACACCACCACTCCACGGAATCGGTTCAGTCGATGGGTGGGTGGGTGTGTCTGCAACACAGCTCGCTGTTGTATATACTCCGCTCGCTCTGTGCGTGAGTAAGAAATGTTGCTATTTTCCCCACCAAAACCATCTCACAGCTCCGAGCTGGAACACAAGATTCGTTCCGCTCAGGTTCAGAGAGATGGAGGGGAAAACTCTCTTGATCCAAAACAGAGCAAATAATAAGGGAGGATAGGAAAACAGAGGAGTGATACATTCAGAGAGGATCCCAGGTCATGCAGTGACTGGAAAACTAATTTATTTTGGCTGTTCTTTTACATGTTTTTAAGCAGTGAAGGGGTGGGGGAGAAATGTAGGGGTTTTCATTTGATTAGTTCATTTGTCTTTTTAAAAATGTTTTAATGCCACACAAATCGAAACGGGGCAGAGAAAGAGAACAGACATGGAAACAGGAAAGGTGGAAGGAAATTAAAAATTAAGACGTTGTTTGTTTGTCTGTTTTTTTAGCAAACACACCACAGATTACAGGAAAACGGCCTACATTGAAACAATATACAGCTCAATACCCAAAAATGGAAGTCAAGGGACACTGACAACTCGGTAGGAATTTTTCTTCCCCATTGTTTTGTTTTTAGTTCTTTTTAACAACTTGGGGGTTTTTTTTGTTCTCTTTTGTTTGTTGTTTAAAAAAGATCAAAAAATCTAAGTTTGGTTTGTTCTTTTTTTTTTTTTTTTTTTTCCTTTTTCGGAAGGTCGGCTGGGAATGCAGACGCGGTGGAATGGAGATTGTGTATGTACAGGTATTGTGAGCACACACATGGGTCACACACTATGTGTTATGGACATATCCTGGCACCAACCTGCAGCTGATACAAATTGTTAATGGAGCTAAATCAATGTAACTATGATCATTTGTACCAGCTGCGAATCTGTGTTTGTGTGTGTGTGTGTGTGGTATACTTTTACATGCTCTGTGTATGAATACATAGATATATAGTATATTTACAACATATGTCTGTATACATAGATACATGCATATATAGTATATTTACTATATATATGTGAGTGTAGATATCTAAAGATACACACAGAGGATATTTATTATATATATATATAGATGCGCATATATATGTATATATAAAGGTAGATAAACATCTATAGTAAATTTACTATATATGTATGTGTGTACTTATTTATAAACAAAATATATATATTATACATCTAGTAAATATATTATGAATATATTTATATATAAAGATAGATAGACATGTGTTTGTATATATATCTATGTGTATATCTATAAATATATCTATATATGAGATATATATATGTAGCAAACATACATATTGTACATGTACTGTAGATGTGTGTACTTATCTTTATATGTAAATATATATGCACACATAGAGATATATAAGAAATATACTATCTATACACACATAAATAATAAACATGCTGTAGATGTTTGTCTTTATGTATCTTTATATATATACACACAAATATAAACATAAATATTAAATATCCCATAAATGTGTGTATTTACTTTATATATAAATATATACGCAGACATACAGATATATAGGAAATATACTATGGATGTGTCGGTCTATCTCTCTATCTATACACATCTATAAACAGTAAATATGCTATAGATGTGTGTATCTTTATATCTTTTATATATATACACACACATTAATATAAATATTAAATATACTATAGATGTTTGTGTATATATATGTACACACATCTATAATATATTTTATATATATATATATATATATATAGTATGTTTAATATTTGTTTATACACATATATACACACTTATCTATAGGATATTTAAGATATAGGTATAGATATACACATAGACACATACACACATCTGCAATAGCTCTGTCTGTCTGTCTATCATGGTAGATATACATACCCATTGCGTCCAATATATTCTCACACCCACTGGGCCAGATCCCCAGCAGGTATAAAACGACCATCACTTCTCTGCCTTCCAGGAAGTAAAGCTCAATGACGCAACTGTGAACTGGCCCCATTCTGTGCCGCGCCCCCAGTATAGTATATTTTGTATGTGTGTCTCACTCTTCTCCACCGTCGGACTCCCTTATCTAGCCAGGATGCCCTCCACTCCCCATCAGAGATCGGGCTGGTGGGACCCACCTCAAATACAACAAATTGACCCTCGTGACCAGTATTCAGCTAGAGCTACACAAACAGCTGTGTCTATATCCACCGAGCTAGACACTCAAACACACAAAGATAGTATACACAGTATGTATCTCGATTTATCTACCTACAAACACAAGATATAGTTTTATATATCATACCTATAGCTATAAAGCTATACCTATATCTATGTGTGTATATATATCTATATCTATATACACACACACAATCACAAACATAGCTACACTTACAAAAATCACAAATAAATAAATAAACACACGCCTAGGCATATACATAGCGATAGATACACACACATTAATGTATACTATATGGCAGCATGCAGAAATGTGTTGTGTCTATACATGCACGCACACATTTAGACATATATGTACGTCTATGTATATAAATACACACACACACACACACACACACACACACTATAGATACATATAGTGTGTGTGTGCATGCACACACCCACGTGTGTTATAAAATGCGACAGCGTGACACGATGAGCAGGAAGATGCCCAAATGGGAGAGGACGAGGTAAGAATACAGACTCCTGTCGCCCCATTGCTGGGACGTTGGAAAGTAGGATTCCTGGGCAATAGATGGCCAGGGATGATCATGCCCCCATTGTGTACGGGCTAGGTGGGGCCTGATGGGGTGTCTCCTCATGGACTGATGGCTGCTAACCGCACCCCCTGGATAGAGGGACCAGCCACAGTCCCCCCAGGTGGTTTGTAGCAGGTGATTCCCCTTCCTGTATGCCTATTCCTCCCGATGCCAAGGTTAACAGTGGTGTTGGGCCACAAGATATTTCCACTGTAGGGTTCCTTGAGGACTGTCAATACCCAGGTGCGGCTGACATTGCTCTGGGATAACCTCCCCAGCCCCCCACCCCTGAAAACCCCACTCTCCCTCCAGCATCCCAGAGTAACTGACCCAGATACTTTTCGGAATACTCCGGTGTACTAGAGTAGGATAATGACATGGCAGAGTTTGGGGTATTCCTCTAGAATGCTGCAGTGTGCTTTTGGAGGACTGGTGGCTGGACATACATTATTATGCTAGTATTTTTATGAGGGTGCACTTGGGAGCCCAGTTACTTTCATATTTTATAAGGATATATTAGGAGCTGTTGTTACTCCAGGTTATGCCATGATTTCATGAGGGTGTGTTGGGGCCATTATTACTCTAGAGTACTCTAGTATTCATACAGCAGTGTATTGGGGAGTCATTATTAGTCCAAGTAATTAGACTACTTAGGAGGGTTTGTTAGGGAGCCACTGTCACTTTCGGTTACGCCAATATTACATAAAAAGGTCTTTGGGGGTCATTATTACTCTAGAATACTATTCTTATAGAAGCATGTTTTTTAAAGAAAACAAGAATAATCTAGAGTAATATTTGTTTCCAAAGCGTGTTTGGAAGATATTATAACTTTAAATTAGTCTAGAAGTGTGCTTGGAAGCCACTGTTAATTAGGGGATTATTTATAGAAGTTTAGCGCATACAAATACTAGCATCATCTTTGGAAGCCATTTTTACTCTAGATTACTCTAAAAGTGTGTTCTGGGGTCATTAGCACTTTATAGCATTCTAACATTTGCATAAGGGTGTTTCAGGGAGCTGTTATTCCCCAGAGTTACTTTAGTATCGTTACAAAGGTGTGTTTGAGAACCATTATTACTCTCAAATTGACAGAGCCAGACAGGTACCCAGAAGTCACCTACTACAGGACAAACCCACCAAAGATAACAACAGAACACCACTGGCCATCACCTACAGCCCCCCAGCTAAAATCTCTCAAACACATCATTAAGGATCTACAACCTATCCTAGCAGATGGTCCCTCACTCGCTCAAGCTGTGGGAGGCAGACCTATCCTTGCTTACAGACAGCCCCCCAACCTGAAGCAAATACTCACCAGCAACCGCACACCATACAACAAGAACACTAACCCAGGAACCTATCCCTGCAACAAACCCCATTGCCAACTCTGCCCGCACATCGACTCTAGCAACATCATCACAGGTCCTAACCACATCAGCCATACCATCAGGAGCTCATTCACCTGCACTTCTACTAATGTGATATATGCCATCATGTGCCAGCAATGCCCCTCTGCCACGTACATTGGCCAAACTGGACTGTCACTGCGCAAAAGAATAAATGCACACAAATCAGACTAAAAAATGGTAACATCCATAAGCCAGTAGGAAAGCACTTCAGTCTCCCAGGACACCCTGTAGCTAACTTGAAAGTTGCCATACTTCTACAAAAAAACTTCAAAAACAGACTTCAGCGAGAAACTGCAGAGCGGGAAATCATATGCAAACTGACACAATCAAACTGGGTCTGAATAGGGACTTGGAATGGTTATCTCATTACAAGAAGTAATTGTCACTGTTCACATATTCTCACCTTCTAATCAATGGTTGTGAATAGGACTTATCTACTCTAACTGAATGGACTTTGCTAACACCTACCCTCCCCATTGTTGTTCCTTACCTTGGGATGTATATATACACCTCCTATCTGATTTCTATTTCTTACATCTGACGAAGTGGGTTACAGCCCACAAAAGTTTATGCCTGCAGAAATTAAATTTGTTAGTCTTTAAAGTGCTACAGGACTCTCGTTATTATTACTCTCAGTTACTATTGTATTTTACAAGGCTCTGTTTAAGTGCCAGCATGACTCTATGTACTCCAGGGTCTTTATAAGACTGCAATATTTGGATATTCATTATTACTCTAGACTACCATAGTGTTTTGCAGAGCTATAGTATTTGGGAACCACTATTGCTTTAGATTACTACAGCAATTAAAAATAGGCATTATTATTCTAGATTAGCCTCACATTTCTACCACTGTGCAGTATTTGGCCATGCGTTATTACTCTAGCATTTTTATAGAAGGTATAGTATTTGGGGAACCATTATTGCTTGATAATACTGTATTATTTTCTCCAATATTTCAGCATTCACTGTTACTAAACATTTCCTTAGTATTTTTCTTATGTGTGAATTCTTTGGAAACAGTAACATTCTAGAATACTGTGGTATCTTTTATCAGGGTGCCATATTTGGAAAGCCAGTATTACTGTAGTATACTATAATATTTTTTTAAATATAAAATTCAAAGGTAAAGTATTTGGACGCCCATTATTAATTTAGACTACTCTAGCATTTTTATAAGAATGTTATATTAGGAGTGCTATTATTACTCTGGAATACTGTAGTATTTTTATAACTATGTAGTGGTTGGCTACCCAGTATTATTTTAGGTTTCAACAATATTTTTTCAGGGGCATATCTGGACATCCGTTACTTCTCTGCACTATAGCTGTATTATCTGGCGAGTTCTACTACTGCAATATTTTTATAAGCATGTAATATTTGGGTTTCATTGTTACTATATACTATTCTATGTCTCTTTTTAAAATAAGGGTATAATATTTGAAATTACTATAGTGAGTTCACAATGATGTAGGTCTTGGCAAAACATTATTATGAAGACTACTATAGTATTTTTCTCAAAGAGATGCTATTTGGACATCCATTTTTACTTCATATTTCTTTAGTATATTTATAAAGGATGCATTTACTTGGCCATATATGCTCACTCCAGAATACTGTATTTTTCTTTCTTAGGCATAATGTTGCATAGTCAATATTACTCTTTATAACTCTAGTATTTTAAAATAAATGTGTAGTACTGGTACTGAGCTGGTATTACTCCAGAATACTGCAACATTTTCCCATAGACATACCATTTATTAGTTATTGCTAATAATTGCCAATAAACACTGCATAGTATTCAAGCATTTTTATAAGGGTGTAGTATTTGGGGGCCAATATTAGTTTAGAATACTATGGGATCCCCCCACCCTGAGACCTGTATGGCCAGTAATTTTATATTACCTGAATGTATTTTAAGGGTGTAATATTTGGATATCCTTTATTACTCTATATTGCTGCAAAACTATTATAAGGTTGAAGTATTTGAGAGCCCTTATTATCCTAGTATTTTATATGGCTTTTGCATTTTGCGGGGCCATTATTACTCTAGTATTTTACAAGGGCATAACGGTTATTACTTTAGTATATTAGCCTAGTGTTTTATAAGGGTTTATGTTTGGGAATATTTACACTCTAGTATTTTTTCAGGACTTCGGGTGTCAGAGCCAACATTACTTTAGGACACCTCAGTCATTTCCTTCCTAAGGCTGTTGTATTTGAGATCAGTTAGTACTCTCCTTGTGTTATTTTCCTTGTCAGTGTGGGTTGCTCTAGCATATTTTACAAGGGCACAGTAGTATTACTCTGTCATACATTTCCTGATCATTCATAACTTGATAACCATTTTTGTTCATAGCTGCTTTCATGCACAGGAGAAGGAACTAAAAGAGGGGTTGAACATTAGGATCTCCCCATCTAGAATACTGGAGTATTTCTGTAGTAAGGCTCATGTTTTTTTCCAACAACAGCTGATGTGGTGACAAGGCTACAACACTTCCTGGCATGTGGACGCTGAAATAGGCATGAGCTGGGATAGCCAGGCACTCCCCCCCTAAGTCAGGAATACTGGAGTATCTTTTGAAACTGGAGTACTTTGTAGTACCCTCATTTCTCTGGAGTAAGGACTTAACCTGGGCAAGTTTAACACTCTTCCATACTGTGATATTGATACTCCAGTATTCATGGCCACTGTATTATCAGTGCTCTCGCATTCTTGCTGGTGTAGGATCAATACTCCAGTATCACTGAAAACTGCAGGAGAAGCAGTCTGGGTTCTTGGATACTGTGTACCATTGCTCAAGTATTCCTGGATACAGTAGCATGGCTAGCCAAGCATTCTGAGATATGCCAGTATTCTTTGGAACTGCGCTATCTGTACTCTAGCGTGTTTGATGCTGTAGCATTGGTACTATAGCACTGGTGTATGCTGTAGCATTCCTCTACGTGCTAATACTTGTACTCTAGTTTTCCTGGACATGGCAGGATTAGTACTTTAGAATTAGTGTCTTGGGCTTATGCTTCATTCATATTCTGCTACTTTTGACTTCCTCAATGCTTTAGTATCAACCCCGTTTTCCGTTACTCTAATAGTTTATGTAGCAGTCTGTTCTTGTCTCTGGAATGACTGACTGGCAGTCATGCTGAGATTCCTTAATATTTTAGCTGCTGTAGTGTTTCATATAATTCTCTGCTATTTTTTTCCATAATGACTGCTGGGTAACTACTCCTATTTTCCTTACTGTGCTAGTATTGGCGCTGTAATAGTCAGTTACTCTAGTATTTCATAGAATAATCTGGTATTTTCCCTAACAACTGATTGGCAACCATGCTGGCATTCCTTAATGTTCTAGGATTGATAGTGTAATATCCTATGACGCTCATTTTCCAGGTATTAATCTGGTATTTTTTTTTTTCCACAACGACTGATCGAGGATGATTCTACTACCGGCCACATGCAGAACCCAAAACAAGATAGCGCTAACCAAGGACAGATCACCGCCCCATCCCCTCCAGGCTGACCCACTGATGTGAAGAGGAACTGGAGATTTGGATTACTGTGATCCCAAGGGTTGGTTATGAGACAAATCCATGCCCTCCGACCAGTGATTAAGGATGTCGGAAGATCTGGGGAGAACCCAGGCATCCGGGGGAGGGAGAGATGGAAGGAAAGATGGTGGAGAACAAGAAACTTAGATTTGCTGACCCCCGAGGAGTGTATGTATCGGTAGCTGGAACATGTGCTGTTATATCCATTGCATGTACAATTTTTCTTTAAATTACTATTATTATTATTATATTTTTTTGTTTTAATTTACAACCCCAGAGTCCCCCCGATTGAGGAAGCAAGAACTACCCCAAGGACTACACAACAAATTATAATCATAATTTTCTTCTACATTACCCCAGGGATCCAGGAAGCAAGGGAAGGAGAAAGAGAGAGAGAGACATTAATGGCTATTTTAATACTCTCCAGGCTGGACTGGGCACCAGCAAGACAACAAGCAGGGTGCGTGAGAGCTTCAGTTGATGGAAATCATAGCAACTACACGGATTCACACCCGGTAGGGGTCTCGCCCCATTTACTCCAGTGCAGCTCTGGTTGAGGGATACCAGCTGCTATCTGGCCTACTGACCTCAGTGGGGTGTTGTCTGATCGACACCAGCTGAGAATCTGGCTGTTCTTATTAATTTACATTGCACAAAAAGTTGATTTAATTAATATCCATCTAGCTGTAGAATAAGGACTGGAACCCAGGAGTCCTGGCTCCCAGCCCCCACTGCTCTAACCACTAGCCCCCACTCCCCTCCCAGAGCTGGGGAGAGAATCCAGGAGTCCTGGCTCCCAGCCCCACCTCCCCGGCTCTAGACCCCCAGCTCCTCCCAGAGGGAGGGACAGAACCCGTGATTGATTTGTAATGAAAGGTGTCGGAGCTCAGACCTGGCACGAGACAAGCGCTGGACGGAACCCAGGAGTCCTTGCTTCCTTGGGTCCTTCCTTTGCGCGCATGCCCACTCTGAGCATCAGTCCTCTCCTGCTGTCGGACCCCTCACATCTGTTCATCCCCTTGCCAGGAAGCAGTTGGACAGCGATCCCTCCTTGTTTTACCAAGGGAGGCGGGGCTGAGACAGGGAGGGGCTGGGGGGCAGGGCCCAAGCATCATTTTTTCAGGCCCAGTACAAACTTGTAACACTGGCCCCCTCCCACACACATCCCACAATCTCTCATCCCATACATACAATCTCATGAGCCATGAACATTTTTTCCTCATGGTAATGGGGGTTACAGCCTGGGTTGGGCCCCCCAGGGCCTCTGGGCCCCAGTAAAGTGTATCCTTCACCCCCCATGTGGGGGCCTTGCTGTGGGTCGGGATTGAGAGGCACCGGCAGAGCTGTGGGGGAGGGGCGGGGCCCAGGGCTGGGCTAACAGAGGTCTGCCAGTCAGGAGTGAGGAGCACCAGCAGACCTCTGGGGCAGGTGGGAGGGGTGTAGCCCAGGGCTGGAATAGCAGGGGCTGCGGGGACGGCAAAGCTGGAGTGGGAGCCCAGGGCTGGAATAGCAGGGGCTGTGGGTCGGGAGTGAGGGGCACTGGCAGAGCTTTGGGGGGGGAGTCCAGGGCTGGGAGAACAATGGGCTGCAGGTGCCAGGGGAGGCGGGGGCCCATATGGAAAGGATAGACAGAGATTGGGTTAAAAATAGAAAATGGCAGCACCACGTGAGATAAGCAAAGTGTGGTAGGGAGAAGCCCAGGGGTTAGCGCGATGGAGAGAAAGAGACAGAAGAAGGGTAGGGACAGGGTAGGTGACCACCGGGGCGTCTCCATCTTGGCTGGGGGAATGGGCTCTTGGGGACAACCCTGCCCCGGGCAGGGACGGGCGAGGGGGTGTATGGATTTCTGTGGGGTTGGAGCCTCTCCCCCCCAGCGGAAGGGGGTTTATTGCAGAGCAGATTGGATCCACGCCCCCAGTCCCTGCACTCACCCTCCGAGCCTTGCTCTGGTATTTTACGGCTTTCTTGGTGTCGGACACAGCCCTTTCCACGTAGTCAACGGAGTGCTCCACGTTATACTCAATGCGATCGATCATCTCCCCCTGGAACAGAGAGCCCAGAGGAGAGGTGAGTCAGCCAGTGCAGAAAGACCGGCCAGCTTCGGGAATGGGACCCGGGGCCTTTCCCCTCTGGGGGGGCGCCATCTCCAATCCGGGACTGGCTGGCTCGGGTGGGGAGTGGGATCTGGGGCCTTTCCCCTCCTGGGCGGAGAGGGGGCAGTATGTCAGCAGTGAATTTTATCTGAAAGCTCTTCTGAGTCTCGTATGCAATTAATTTCATGAGTCTCCATTCAACTTTTTGTGGGAGAAGAGTCCCCACCATGACGTCGCAGGGGGGCCCTGGCTGGCAGCCCTTTGGAGAGAAGCCAACAGCTGAATTGGAAATGTAAGTATCCTGGTGTGACCTTAAAAGCCCCACCATTGACACCCCTGGTGGACTCTACAGATCAACCCCATTTAGCGCTCCCTGGGTGCCAAAACCTTTACAAGATTGGTGAGTCTGTTCCAAAACTGGTAGTGCGGCACATTCCGAGACTTAGAACCTGCCCTCTGCATCCACCGATGTTCTAGTAGAGCTCTAGAACACCTTATCGTAGGGCTTATGATGGAGACTCCACCATCCAGAGACTCTCTAGCACCCTTCCTGGCCTTAAGAGTGTTGGGACTGTAGAGGTTCTAGATGGCAGGACACTTGCAGCTGTGAGCATCTTCAGAAGCATCACCACCCAGATATCCCTGGGTTCTAGGCTGGGGAGCCCATCTGTCTGTCAAGTGTCCTGCGTTCCAGAATGCATTATGTTCTCAGCCATAGGTCAGGTCTTCCACGATCCGGAACTCTACTTGTTCTGTGATATAAAAGACTTTGAAGGTTTCAGTGGATCAAAGAACTGCCAACTTAGCTTCCCCTGAATGGATGAAGGCAACCACGGGCTCTGAAATCCAGAACTCTATGGGTTCTAGACTGCAGTGCCTGGGTTCCATGATTCAGAACGCTGCATGATCTAGACTATGAGCTCTTAGATTCATAAAGCTGTTAGGTTGTGTTAATAATCTCATGGGTTCTAAATTATGGGCCATATTCTATGGGTTCTATGATCCAGAACTTTCTTGGTTTTCTAGTGTATCATCTAGGTTCTAAGGTGAAGAAAGCTATGGATTCTAGATAATAGTTCATGGGCCCAAAGTACAGAACCTTATACATTCTAGAGTACAGCTCATGGCCTCCATGATCCAGAATTCTGTAGGTTGGATTAATGTCTGGGTTTCATGATCCAGATATCTGCAGATTCTAGACTATAACTCTTGAGTGCTAAAATGCAGTATGCTCTCCACTTGGGGTAATAATCTTCTTGGTTCCATAGTATAGTATCCTACAAGTTCCAGACCATATCACATGGGTTCATCGATCCAGAACTCACTTGGATTGAAGTGCATAGGTTCTAGGATGCACAAGGCTGTGGGATTTGGATAATAGCTCATGGGGTCCAAGGTCCAGAACTGTGTCGATTGTAGATCACAGCCTGTGTATCCCACAATCCAGAACTACTCAGGTTCTACAATGCAGAAGGTTGTAGGCTGTATATACTAGTTTATGGGCCCCAAAGTTCAGAACCCTATAGGTTCTAGAACATATTTTATGGGTTCCACAATTCAGAACTCATTGAGTTCTAGATTATAGTGCACAGTTTCTATGATGCAGAAGACTGTGGGCTTTAGAAAATAGTTCCCGGGCTCCAAGGTTCAGAACCCTACATGTTCTAGACTCCTCAGGTTTTACAACACGTGAGCATGGGTTTTTATGACGCAGAAGGCTGAGGGCTGTTGATAATAGCTCATAGTTCTGAAGAGTCAGAACTCTGCAGGCTCTAGACCATAGCTCATGTGCTCCACAAAGCAGAACTCTGTGGGTTCTGGGCTGACGCCCACTCTAAATCCAGAACATTTCATGTTCTAACCTGGCTCTCCACCAACATAGCCATGTCCACAAACATGTCGTGCAGCTCCCGGATACTGGTTTCCAGTTTGATGATTTCGTTATGTCGGGTCTCAATTTCATTCAGAGCCTGTTTCGTCATCTGCGAGTCCATTTTGATCTGTGGAAGTGGACGGGAGTCTGGGTTATAGAAACAAGTGTCCTACTGTCCCCCAGGGCCTTCTAGTGCTCACACATTGCTGAAATGCAGCTACCTTTGGGGTGGGGCAGAAAACGGCCCACACAGTGACACTACATGGGGATAGCTTGCCCTGTGCTGAAATGCCCCCAGAGGCACTGTGCCCCCTAACACAGCACTGGGGTCAGTATTGACTGCAAGGGGGGAGCACCCCCTACTGAGTCCCCACCCCTCTCTTTGCAGCATAGCGCCCCTAGCGCCGCACTGGGCTATTGACTCAGTTTCCCATCCAAGTCTGGAACACGGGGAGCCCTGTTTCCAGTGCCATCTCAGCAGTTGCAGTCCTGAAACTCACGTCATCGGTGAAAATGGCCAGCTTGCCACTCTCCAGCATGTCCTCGAGCTCTTCGTTGGTGGTTGTCCGGCCAGCTGTGAAGGGGAGAGACGGTCAGTGGCTTTGGCCCATTGCTCCAGGGTTGATGGAAGCAAAGCCCACGGCCCCTAGTGCTGCACTGGGGCATTGGAGCCAGCAGTAACTGAGAGGGGAGAGCGCCCCCTACCTAGCCTCTGTCCCACTCCCTGCAGCACAGTCCCCCTTACTGCATCCCCCACTGCACAGCGCCTCCCACTGTGCCTCCCTGCTCTCCATAGCACAGTGGCCCCTATTGCGCCCCCCTCCCTGCAGCACAGCAGCCTCTACTATTCTCCCCACAGCACAGTGTCCCCTGCTGAGCCCCCCTCCCTGAAGCACAGCACCCCTTACTGTGCCCCCCGCTCCCCACAGCACAGCGCCCCTTACTGCACCTCCCTGCTCCCCATAGCACAGCACCCCCTGCTGAGCCCCTCTCCCTGCAGCACAGCGCCCACTAGTGCCGCCCTGGGGCATTGAGGTCAGCTCTGTGAGGGCACACGCACACACACATGGACACACCGCTCTCTCTCTCTCTCTCACACTCACAGCTCCCCACCTACCCCATCTCCTAACATACTTATCTCCAGCTGCCTCTGGATCCGATCCTTGCAGCGGTCCCGGTATTTGGACTGGGTGGCGTTGTACTCCGTCATCACCTCCACAAACTTACGGGATAGGGTGGAGTGCTGGGGGAATCGGGGTGGGGGGGAGACACCATGAGAGACGCAGACAGGACGGGGAGGGGGGGGGCACTATTTTTTACGGGCCCCCTTTGGTGGCAGAAACGCATGGTGCTGGCTCAGGGTGAGAGCGACCCGCCCTTGGCTGAGTGGAGGGAGGGGTGTGTGGCAGGGGCTGTGATGGGAAAGAGCTGGAGAGGTGAGAAAGGAAGGAAGGAAAGGGAGAGGACGACGCTGGAGGTTGGTGGCGCCGTTGCTGGGGCTGCAGGAGGGAGGCGTATTGGGGATGAGGAGAGGGAGGGATACCGTGTTTGGGAGTGGAGAGTGATACCCACGTGTCCCCTGCTGGGGGCATAGGGTGGAGGGATACCAGTGTTCAGGGGGGCAAGGGCAGAAAGGGACTTGTGTTTGGGGGGGCGAGGGTGGAGGAATATCTTTCTATGGTGGGGGTCGAGGGCAGAGGGGTACCTGCATCAGGGGGCGGGGGGATACCTGTGTCGGGGGGGTGAGGGCGGGGGGATACCTGCGTCAGGGGGCGGAGGGATACCTGTGTCAGGGTGGGGCAATACCTGTGTATGGGGGGCGAGGGCGGTGGGATAACTATGTATGGGGGTAAGGGCGGATGGATACCTGCATCAGGGGGCGGAGGGATACCTGTGTCGGAGTGGGATGATACCTGTGTATGGGGGGGCGAGGGTGGAGGGATACCTGTGTCAGGGGGCGGAGGGATACCTGTGTTTTACGAATCCGCAGGTCAGCCGAGGAGCGGTTCAGCCCTTCCTCCTGCTCAATGCTCTGCTCGATGGCTGCAGAGAGAGGATGAGGAGCGCAGGGTCAGTGCTGCAGACTGCCCTGGTGTGGGGGAAGGGGACTATTTCTCTGGGCGCATATGCCCTGAGGGGAGGAGGTGCAGGGCCAGCCAATATGACCACCCGGGCTCTTACCTTTCAACTTGGAGCGCACCTTGTTGGCCGTCTTCTTGATGTCGGCCGTGAGGTCCTCCAGCTCCTGCTTGGTCTCTGCACGGGGGGAGGGAGGGGCAGGGAAGAGGGGAGCATGAGATGAAAGATTCTATCCCCCCCCCACTGGGGGTGAGGCTACCTTCCTAGTCCCCTGCCCTCCAGGATCCCCATGGTGAGTACGCCCCACAGGGATTCCCCGCCCCCCCCCTTGCCTCTCACCTTGGGGACTGGGCCTGGAACGGCTGGGTGAATACGGGGTGAATGGAGAGATACCAACCGAGAGATGCCTCTACAGGGAGCAAGGGATGATGGAGGGAGGGATGGACAGATGGGTAGGCAGATGGAGGGATGGACAGAGGATTGACTGACAGAAAGATGGATGGGTGGACGGATAGGAGAAGAGAGGGATGGATGGATAGACGAATGGAGGGAGGGATGAGTGCACAGAGAGATGGAGGGCAGAAGGAAGGGAGGGAGAGGGATATATGGGTGGACAAGGACGAAAGAAAGGAGAGGGCTGGATAGACAGAGGAGTGTGTATGGGGATGGATAGACAGAGGGGTGTGTATGGGGATGGATAGACAGAGGGGTGTGTATGGGGATGCATGGATAGATAGAGGGGTGTGTACAGGGATGGACAGATAGAGGGGTGAATGGGTTGATAGGTGAAGGGAAGGAGGAATGAAAGGATGGGTTCTGCCCTCCTCCCCCCAGCAGAGCAGGGAGGTGATGGGGCTCAGAGTCCCCCCAGCCCAGGGCACCCTAACTCACTCTCATCTGGGTTGGGGGCGGCCAGGATGGCACTGTGCTGCTTCTTCACCTGCTCCACGTCCTCCGACAGCTTCTCTATGCAGCCGCGGATCTCCTCCACCTAGGGACAGACCGACAGACAGCTATGTGCCTGGGGCACGCCACAATCTCCAGGCACACCAGCAGGAGGCGCTGTGCTGCAGGGCACAGGGCTGGGGCTCTGTAGGGGGCGCTCTCCCCTGGCCGTCGGTCAAACCCCTGTGCCAGCAGGGCATTCGGGCGCGCTGTGCTAAGGCCCTGGATCTTGTGCCATATTGGCCCCCTAGCACCATGCCATAGCACTGGAAATGAACTGCTCTGCACACTCTGCTATTCCTCCTCCCTCCTGCCCCCATTCCTGTAGAATTAACTAGGCCAGGTGTATAATTTACACCACCACCTGCGTGTGAAGGAGGACAAACCGCATCATTAGTGAGCTCCTTTGCATATTAATCACCCTTCCTGCATATTAATGAGGCCAGCTGCACACTAATTCAGAACCACCTGCCTTGGCAGGAGTTATTTCAGGTGGCATGGAAACATCATGCTGTGAGCTGACAGGTTGAGATGCAGCCATGTCTGGGGCGGGGCAGCTGGGTGAGGAGAACACCACTCAGATGAATGGCAGCCCTTCCTCTCTCACCTGTTCAAAGAATTCGTCCATAAAATGATCCCGATCCACATGAACCACCTCTTCCTCATCATCGCTGTCTTTGGCCTAGAGAGGAGAAAAGATGAGAGCTCAGATGCCCTGCTGTCCCAGATGCTATGCCCAGACGCACATTGATCCCCGCGACCCCCTTAGAGCAATTTGCAGCATGTGCGGGTATGTAACACACAACCTAGCGCTGAGATGCAGCCACCTCTGGGGTGGGGCAGCTGGGCAACAGCTGCACAGCGATGCCACTCAGCCATGGCTCGCCTGGTGCTGAAATGCAGCCCTCTCTGGGGTGGACTGCAGCAATTGTCCTACAATTTAGGACACGAAATGAAGAAAAATATGGTCTATGCCCTTCAACCGCAGTCTGCAGCTCTCCCTGCTATTCAAACCCTGAGATCCATCACCCACAATTCTGCTGATCTATCTATCTATCTATCTATCTATCCTTACGTTATTTCATTGCCTTCATTGCCGTGTACAATGGGCAAACTCATTGCACCCTTGATCTCCCAGGCACCCGGTACACCATCTTTAGTCGCCCCTCTGGGGTGCTGCCCTATACACCACATTGTCCACGATGGCCTGTGAGGCCTATAGAGCCTGGGCCTGGAGTAGTTTGTTGGCTGGGCAGGGAGGCTGAATCTTGGGACAGGGGAAAAATCGAGACCCTGGCTTTGACCCTGATTAGGCCAAGAACGACTGATTGCCAACCCCTCAAGGGAATCGGGCCCACTGCTGCCCACTAAGGACAGGGATATCTACCCCCCCCCCCCCCCCCAGTTAACAGGGGGCCATGTTGTGTCTGTTTTCGGCAGAGGAAATGGGGACCTAAAACAGAGGGAAGCAGGATTTAGGAGGCAAGAGATTAAGGCGAGAAATCCCCCTAAATAATGTCACTGGGGTTCCCCCGTCCATCTTTCCGCACGAAACTCTAAAACCACCTTAGCCTAAGGAAGGTACAGGTCTATTGCAACAGCTAGGGAAACGGAGGCACAGAGCAGCAATGGGGTTGGAACAAGATCATGCAGTGCTAAGACTAAAACTCAGCAATTTTGATCCCAGCCCCCCCTCCAGCTCTAACTCACTAGCCTCCACACCCCTTCCAGATAAATTCTTTCTTAAATTGATCTTAATGTGAGACTGAAATGGTTGGTGAGTTAGGAAGAGACGGATAGATAGGGGGTGTGGGGATGGAGCTGAAGAGGCAGATGTTCGCTGAGGAACATAGGTAGATCTAGCTATGTATCTAGCTCTCTCTGTTTCTACTTAGATACAGAGCTCTCTGCAGCTACCATCTAGCGAGCTAGCTATACACTCTTTTATCTAGGCTTTGGAGGATTAAATTTTTATTGATTTCAACACACACACACCAGTGAAAAAACATTTCCATCAATAACAACTGAAACTGACAGCTAGGCAAAGTAAGGAAAATGCTGCCTGAGAACTTAGCAGTGTGTGATTTAAGTTTACTTGTACATGTTGACATACAATGTGGACAATTTGTGTTTTAGCAGTTGCAACACCTAAACTTTTTTGAATCTCACCGTCTCTTGCCATTAAATAATTATTGTCTGATGATCCCCCCACAGAATTTCCCACAACTCTGAACATTTAAATCAATACAAATACATAAAATGCCTTAAACCCCATCATTTTGTGCCACTGGTAAAATTTAAAGAGACAAACATCAGAAAAAAATGCTTACAAATAAACATCAACATTATTTTTTTTAAAATCCAATTCTACCTTTATCTATCCATCCCTATACACCCCCATCCCTGACTCTAACTATCTATCTATCTATCTATCTATCTATCTATCTATCCTCTTCCATTCCACAGCCCTTCTTGCAGCCCTGTCTATGCCATGACTATACTCCACTTACATAAGACACTTTCCAAACTTGCTCTAACCCTGGGCGACATGTTCCGGAGTTGTGGCATGGAAATGCCCCCCTCCCCCCGGGTGGGCTACGCTCACTGTACTGAGCCTCAGCGCTTCAGGGAGTGCAACGGCAGGGGCCAGAGGGGTCCCACCCAGAGCTGGGGGGAGAAAGATCCATCTCCTCAAAGCTGGAGAGAGACGGATGGGGTGTCGCAGAGGCACTCTGGGATGGGAGGGGTCTGGGATGGAGGCATGGCAAGGCGAAGGAGGGTGAATATGGATTGAGGATGAGCTGCGGCCGAGGCTGTCTGTGTGTCTCTCTCCTGGAGGGCATTCTGGCTCGCATCTCTCACACGTTCTCCTTGGCTCCAAGGTCACCGCTCAGTGTGTTGGAGCAGTGACATAACGCACACGCGCCGGTGGCTTGGGAAGGCGTGGGGGGCGGAGGGCAGCGCATCCTCTGCTTGGGGGACTATCACATTCCTATTCTCCTTCCAGCCAGTCAGCATCCCAAGAATAACCAGCCTCCAGTGCCGCATCAGCGCTCACCCCAATGCCCCTGTTTGGCACTAGGGGGCACTGTGCTGGGGGGAGTGGAGGGGCTCACTAGGGGGCACTGTGCTGTGTTGAGCGGGACTCACTAGGGGGTGCTGTGTTGCGGGGGGGGGGGCTCACTGGGGGCGCTGTGCTGTGGGGGGGAGCTCACTAGGGGGCACTGTGCTGTAGGGAGGGGGCAATGAAGATTCAGGTGTCCTCGCTATAGTTCCTATTGCCATAGAGGAAGGTGGGGTCCCCCGAAGCGTGACCAGGCTGCACCCCACTCCCCAGTCCCTGCACCGTTAGCCTGGCCATCCCGCCAGTGCCCATCCCTCCGCGTGCGCTGATCTTGCCCCAGAGATGAGGCCATCTGTACTCCCTCTGCAGTTTGTTTGTGTGCACGTCTGCAGGCTGGCGTGTTTGCCTGCTTGTGTGCTTTTGTGCGTGCCTGTGGCTTTGTGTCTGTGGCTCTAACACAGACACATGCAATTGAATTGGCCCAGTGTGTGTTTTTGTGACTGTGCATTGTGTGTGCCTGTCAGTGTGTGTGTGTCAGGGCGTTGCTCTACGTTTGACTGTGCATCTTTAGCCTTCTGGCAGAGCATCAGCTAGAGTGCATGTGTCGTTGGATGTCTTTTGGTGCTGATGGCCCTTGGTGACATGCAGCCGGCAGCAGGGACAGGCGGGGAAGGGGGGCGCTGGGGGAAGCCAAAGGTTTCAGCCCCCACAACCTGGGGAAGTCCAGACAGGGCTGGGGATGGGAGCGGCGGTCGGAGGAGTGGGGAGATGACTTAAAGGACACTGGGGCAATGTTCAAATTGTAGACAGTGATGGAAATCCAGAGCTCTCGGAGGGGTGTGGGGTCTAGTGGTTAGAGCAGGGGGCTGGGAGCCAGGACTCATGGGTTCTCTCCCCAGCTCTGAGAGGGGAGTGGGGTCTAGTGGTTAGAGCAGGGGAGGTTGTGAGCCAGGACTCCTGGGTTCTCTAGGAAGGGAGTAGAGTCAAGTGGGATAAGCAGGGGCCCTCCCATGTGGCTGTTACACACCTGCCACACCCCACCCCGGGGGCAGCTGCATCCCCCCAGGGGAGTGATGTTGCCATGTACCAAAGTGCTGGCTTGCTCCTGAGAAGTAATTCTTGATTGTAATTAGTGTCGTCGCTCTGGTTCCCCCACTGCACTCTCCCGGCCCTCGAGAGGCAAGCGGCGCATTTAGCAACACTGCCGTCCCTCCCCGCCCTGGCTGAGGAAAACCCAGCGCGCCAGCGTCACAACACTGGGCTAAAAAAAGACTCCGCTGCCCAAACACAGAGCCACTTAAACAGCTTAATGGCTGCACGCACCGCTACTGCCTGGGCCCTCTCCCACCCGAAATGGGGTCTGCTCTGTCACCCGCCTCTGCTCTAACCACTTAAACCCACTCCCCTCCCAGAGCCGGCACAGAACCCAGGAGTCCTGGCTCCCAGCCCATTAGACCCCACTTCCTTCCCCAAGGGCTGAGTTTGTGAGGGAGGGAGAAAAAGAGAGAGGAGGTTTATGGGAAGAAAGAGAGAGAGAAAGGAGGCTTATGGGGATGGACAGATAGACAGACAGATAGATAGATAGATAGTGGGTCTATGGAGATGGATGGACAGAGGGAGGGAGGAAGGGAGGGAGTATATGGGGACGGAGGATAGTTGGATGGACAGAGGGAATATATGGAGAGAGAGGGATGGATGGATGGAGGGATGGATGGAAGGATGGACCGAGGGAGGGATCTTCCACACCTTCCAATCTCCCCTCTCTGCCCCATCCTACAGGGGATCGAGAGCCCCTGTTCCCACCCTGCTGGGTAACCCAGATTCATTCCCTGCTCAAGTCCGATCTGTCCGTCTGCTACCCCAGGGGGCCAGCCCCACGAAGTGTGGGGCTGGCAGGACCCAGCCACCACCGGCGCTGGGCACAGTCACCTTCAGTACCAGCAACCAGGCTGGAGCGGGAGTCCCACCAGCCGCAGCTCTGGGGCTACAGGGCTGAGAGGGTCGAGGTGACAGTGTGTGTGTGTGTAGGGGGGGAAGAGACAGCATGTGTATATGTGACTGTGTGTGTGTGGGAGAGAGGCTGTGTGTTTGTGTGTGTGTTGGGGAAAGCGTGTGTGTATCGCTGTGAGTGTTGGTACCTCTGTACGTGTAAAAGAGGTTGTGTTTGTGCGGGAGAGATTGCATGTGTGATTGTGTGTCTTGGGGAGCATGAGACACACAGATTGTGAGTGTCTGTGAGACTTGTGTGCATGTCTGTGGCTCTGCATCTTTAAGGTTGTGTGTGTGAGATAGAATGTGTGTGGTGTATGAGAGACAGTGTGCTTGTGTGCAAGACTTTGTGTGTGAGAGAGAAATTGTATGTGGGACAAAAATGTGTGTATCTCTGTGTGCATGAAAGAGATTTCATGTGTGTGTCTCAGTGTGTTGGAGAGAGATTGTGTGTGTCAGAAAGAAATTGTATGTGCTGGAGAGAGAGAGTGTGTGTGTTGCAGAGCTAGTGTGTGTGTATGTATTGTATAGTGTGTCTGTGTATGTGCTGGAGCGAAATTGTGTGTGTTGGAAAGCAAGTATGTGGGTGCTGGAGAGATAGTGTGTGTGTGCGATTGTGTTGGAGGGAGATTGTGTGTGTGTTGGAGAGAGAGTGTGTGTGTGTCGGGGGGAGAGAGAGTCTGTCTTTCTGTGTCTGCATGTCTCTCTGTCTGCTGGGCTGGTGCTCCCCACCCCTCACGCTCACCATGCAGTGATACATTCCTGCTGAGCCAGTAAAACCCCCAGGTCCCAGCCCGGCGCCCACCCCCCCAAGCCCTGCCTGGCCCTGATCTCCTCGCCCCCAGATCCTCCAGCCCTGCCAGGCACCCTGAGCTGAGGCGACCCATGGGGACAGACAAAGGCACCCCCATCTCTGCTGCCCACTCCCCCATGGGTGCCTGCATTGCAGCTGTGTGGCAGGAAGGGACTGGTGGGCAGGAACTGGGAGCCATGGTTGGACACACACGGGCACACACAGCCTGTGCCACTGGGGGCCCCGAAGGACACCCCGCGGGGCACGACCCCCCCAGCTACAGCCCAGGCAGCACCGCCAAGAGCCAAGCCCTGAACTGCCCACCTATCTATCCATCCATCCATCCCACACACCGCACGCATCTCTCTCTCTCTCTCTCTCTCTCTCTCTCGTGTTCTGGTTGAGACCGTAGCTCTGGAATTGGATGGCTGAGATGGGGTGGAGGTGAGATCCCCCCAAATCCATTTATCTTTTGGCTATTGTTCCCCAAGAAAGAGCCAAAGCCAGGATGTCCAGCAAGGTGGGGTGGGGTAGCTTCCATTTGGACTCTGCCCCCTAACTAGATGATCTGAGTCTCTAGCGAGATGGTGCTTGCAAGGGAGACTGGGCAAGTGTGAGCGAGGGGTCTGCCCGCCGGAGCTGAGTGGAAGATCCCCGTGACAGCCACTGCCCCAGTGTGGGAGCTCTCGTGCCAGGGTCCCCCCATCTCTCAGCACTCTCCATATAAGCAGCTCCCCAAGCCCAGCCCAGCAGTGTGGTTCTGCAGGGACACAACCACCCCAAACACACACACACACACACACACACGTTTGTGCCAAATGATCCAGTCATCACCCGGATGGGGGAGAAAGCACAATAGACATCTACTGTCATGTTGTGTGGTGTGTGTGTTTCAGAGTGTATGGCAGTAGATCTGTGTGTGTGTCCAAGTGTGTGTGTGTGAGTGTCGGTGTATGGGTGTGTGCAAATGTGTGTGGCTCTATGTGCATGCCATCTCCCACCCGGCATATCTGGTTTTATAACCCACACAACCACACCCACATAGGCACACACATGCACATACACACACACACGCTGAAACTGACACACTCTGACACATGCACACTGACACACAGACATGCACTCTGACACACAGAGACACACAGATTCAGAGAAAGACACAGATACCCACACTCTGACATACACACTCTCACACTGATGTGTACACACTGACTGACATGCACATTCTGACACACTAAAACACAGACACACAACACTGACACAGACACACATGCACATGCAGACACACACAAACATAGAGACACACTGACACACAGATGCACACACTCTGATACACACAGACAAGCATATTGAAGTGCACACACACTGACACACATCACTCACACACACACTGACTGACCAACACACACATCACTCTCTTTCTCACACACACTCACACTGACTGTCCCCTCCACATCACTCACACTCTGTCTCTCTCAAACACACACTGATTGATCCACACACATCAATCTCTCTCTCATACACACTGACACACACTCATCATGCACACATGCACTCTCTCATACACACTGACACGTTACTCTCACACATACTCTCATACACACAGACAGATACACACATCACTCACACGCTCACACACACACATCACTCACACGCTCACACACTCATACACACATCACACACATGCTCTCACACTCTGACACACATCACACACACTCTCTCATACACACACACACTCTCACACACTCTCCCACCACTAAACACACACATCACACACACTGACAGATACACACATCACTCACACATTCTTTTCCCCTCTTTTACACAAACACACATTCTCTCTCACACACACCACACACAGTGACAGATGCACACATCTCACACCCATATTCTCTTTCTCTCTCTTTTACACACACACTAACACATAACTCTCTCTCACACACACTAACAGACATACATCACACACACTTCTCTCACACACTGACACACACATGTCACACACACACATTTTCTCTCACACACACACTAATACATATCACACTGACAGATACACACATCACTCACACACTGTTTTCCCCTCTCTTACACAAACACACACATTCTCTTCCACACACACATAGTGATGGATACACGCGTCTCACACCCGCATTCTCTTTCTCTCTCTTTTACACACACACTAACACACAACTCACTCTCACACACACTAACCCAGAGCCATACGTCACACACACGTCTCTCACACACTGACACGCACATGTCACACGCTGACACACACACTCTCTCTCACATACACACACACTAACACACATCACACACACTGACAGCCGCACGCCCGGGTCGCTCACACACTGACACACACAGAGACGGACACACACGTCACACACACACACTCTCTCTCACTCACCCCCCCGTCTCTCTACTGCATTCGCTCCCCACCACCGAGTGAAGAACCCCCCTCCTCTCCCTGCAGCAAACCCGCCCCAGCACCCACTGCGTCAGCAGCCAGCCGGGCATCTTCCCTGCACCCGCCTTCCCGCCCCTGCAGCTGGGCCGGGGCGCGGGGCCTCCTGCTGGCCTAAGCCCCCCGCAGTCCCTGACACCCACCAGCCCCCAGAGCAAGGGCCGCAGGGAAGGCAGCAGCGAGCAGCCAGGAGCTCTACAAGCCATTCCCATCTCTCCTCTGCGCCTTTCTCCATCCCTCAAACAAAGGGGAAAGCCCCAGCTAGCAGAACGAAACAACTGATTCTCTCTTTCTCTTCGCCTTTCTCCATCCCTCCATCCTTACAGCAAAGGGAATGGGGCCAGCTCACAGCAAAGAGTAATTTATTCCTCCTCCTCCAGCCAGCCATCCCTCTCTCCCTGCAGGAAAAGAGCACTCGCTATTCCAGACTGCACCTCTCCTTTGCTCTGCCTTTCTCCATCCCTCCAGCCCAGCCAGCCTTCCCTCCCTCCATCCTCGCCGCACAAGAAAAGAGCCCTCCTCACTTCTGTTCTCTGCAGAAGGGCGCGCTTTCCATCGTTATTTTACACTCAATCCACTGAGCAGATCTGTCTGTCTGTCCCCATCCATCCATCCGTCCCCCAGCAGCAAAGTGGAAAGCAAATCAACCAGCAATTTTGGAATGATTTTTTCCCCCAAGCTGCAATTAAACTGCAAGTCTCTCTGGGTATGTGTTGCTGTTAAACACACACACAAAAGCTTAGACTGCCTGTATCCTGTTGGAGAGAATTTTCTCTCCATCTGCAATATTTTTATTAAGGAAGTGAAAATGGCAAGCACGTACACACACGCGCGCACACACACACCTTAGCTGAAACAGACCAGACCCGAATATAACCCACAGGCATCACCCACAGAGGTAGAACCTGCCTTTTCCTTAGGAAAAAGATTTGCAAAGACCCAGATTCTCGGCTTCTCCCCCCGCCCCCCAGCCTTGATCTGTGACATAAATTGGGGGTGTGTGGAAAAGGGGTGGTTCTTTCTACATCACCCCATATATATATTTTTCCCTGCCACCGCATTCTCCCTCCTCCCCCTGCATCTTTCCAGCAAACCCCCAAAGGGGAGTGGAGGGTGGGGGGGCGAGCTAGGAACCCCAGCCAAGAAACCGGTGAAATAGCACCAGGAAAAAAAATTATTATGAAACATACAAGCCCGATTCTATGAGGCGACCAGAAAGCAGGGAAGGGCGGGTCAGAGCGAGCTAGAAAGAAGAGGGTTGGCAGTGGGGGGATCTGAATCGATCCCTGCATCCATCACATGCGCCCCTTCCCATAGACCCACAGAAATATTTCCTGGGGAGGGGCTATTCCCCACCTCCATTATCTGTAACTCATCCCCTCTCTCTGGGTCCCTATGGGGGGTTGAATCCCCACCATACAGACAGATACTCCCTGGGGGTTCAGAAATGCCCCCCCTCTCCATCCAGATTCCCTCCCTTTGGAGATTTGAGCTTGGGGGTCTGCCCCCAACCCTCCTTGGAGATCTCAGCCGGGGCGGTCCCCTGCATTGCCCCCTCCCCTGAGGGGAACCAGGATCTTTCCCGGTCCCCACGCTAGGTAGGAAAGGAAGCAGCGGCTCTTACACTTCTCAGCTCCTGGGTACGGTCCTTCATGGCTGCGACCCCTGCTTCGCTTCGATCCGGGCGGGCCGGGGGCTGCTGCTGGGGGACGGCAGGGGCGGGCGGGGGGCACTGGGTTACTGCGGCACCGGGTGATGCTCCCCGCTCCAGCCAGGAGCTGCTGCCGCTGTCGCTCAAGGATGGAGGGAGGTTGGTGCTGATGCAGCAGAGGGGCGGGGGGGATGCAGGGAAGGGGGGGAGCTGGGTTTCTGGGCATGCTCCCTGCGCCCCCTCTCCGCCCGCCGCCCCCCCCCCCCCCGGAGCGCGGGGAGTTGTTGTTGTGGGGGGGAGCAGAAATTGGGGTGGTCTGTGTGTGTGTGTCTGAGTGTGTGTCAGTGTGTGCGCCTCGGTGTGTGTGTGTCAGTGTGTGTGCCTCGGTGTTGGTCAATGCGTGTGTATGTGTCTATGTCTGTGAGTGTCTCAGTGTGCATGTCAGTAGGTGTCTCAGTGTCTGTGTGTGTTTGAGTGTGCATCTCAGTGTGTGTCTGTCTGTGTCTCAGTGTGTGTGTGTCTATGACCGTCTGTGTGTCAGTGTGTGTGTGTTAGTATCTCAGTGTCTGTATGTCACTTTGTGTGTCTCATTGTGTCTTTGTGTGTGCTAGTGTGTATCTCGCTGTGTGTTAGTGTGTGCGTGAGTGTGCCTCTGTATGTGTGAATTGGTGTGTGTGTGTGTCAGTGTGTACGTTTGTGATTGTCTCAGTGTGTGTTAATGCGCCTCTGTGCATGAGCATTAATGTGTGTCTCTGTATGTGTTTTAGTGTGTTAGCATGTATCTCAGTGTGCATATCTATGAGTGCCTCAGTGTGTGTGTTCAAGTGTATCTCAGTAACAGTATGTGTTACTGTGTGTGTGTCAGTGTGTGTGTCTAGTCTGTTTCTGCGCATAGTGCAGGGCACTGTGCGGACCTTTTTCACTAATTTCAGTCAGGGTTTCTGCGGGCCCCAGCACAATGGGAGTCTCGATCTCAGTCGGGATCTGTGCAATTCCTGGCACAATGGGGGGTGGGATGTGCAGCCCTTGGCATGACAGGGGCCCTGACCTCAGCCACGGCCTGTGCAGCAATGATCAGAAAAGTAAGCCCATTCTTAGGGCGCTGGAGGAACAGCGAATAATGCGGAATCACTCTAAGGCCAGGCTAGAAACGAACAGGACGTCCTCATCTGAGATTCTGCCTTTCAGTTTCATGTCCCCCTAACGGGCTGTAGTGTTGGGGTTCAGACCAATGACGGGGAGTGCCAGGAAAAGATCAGGACTGTTTAAAGAGGCACGGCCAGAGAGGGGCACATAATAACGACTAGGACAGGAAAGGTCCATCAGAGATATTTCTGCTTCCTCTTTAACCGAAAGGCTGGGAATTTGATGATGTGTAGTATATTTCCAAGGGAATATTTTTGTCTGTGACCTGTGGAACTGGCCCCACAACAGACGTTGTGGCAAGGCACTTGGTAGGATTGTGGAGCAGGAGAAGAGCAAGAATATGGATACAAAGAGAAGGGGAACAAACTCCCATGCTCCAGGGCATAGAGTCCACCTACAGCAATGGCCAGTAGGGGGAGCCGTGTGTCTTGCGCTGAAGCAGCTAGCGTGTGTGTGTGTGTGTGTGTCTGCGCGCGCACGCGCGCGCATCAGGAGATAAGAGGAGTATTACAGTGTGTGCGTGTGTATCAGCAGACGAGGGGTGTTGGAGCACAGTTGTGAGGATGTGTGTGTGGTTGTGTTGTGTGTTTTATCAGCAGATGAAAGGGTTGTTCGAGTGTTGTGTGTGTTTTATCAGTTGATGAGACACGTGTTAGCATGTGGTTTTGTGTGTGTGCATGTGTGTGTATCTGCAGATGAGGGATATTGGAGTGTGGTTGTGAGGTTGTATGTTTCTCTGTGTGTTTTCTCTGTGTGTGTATCAGTAGATGAAGTGTAGTTGTGAAGATGTATGTGTGCATCATCTTAAGTGTATTTGCATGTGACAGTGTTGAGTGTGTGTTGTGGGTCTCTGTGTTAGGGTTTGTCTTGGAAAATGTGTGTGTGTGTGTTGGGGTGAACGTGTGTGTGCAGAAGACTGGGAGAAAATGTGTGTTGTTGTGGTTGTGTAGGGCACTCACAGTTAGGATGTTGGGGCTGTGTGTGATGTGGCTGTGTAGGACACTCACTATAGTGATGTTAGAGGGTTGTTGGTGTGTGTTGTGGTTGTGTAGTTCACTCACTGTTGTGGTGTTGGGAGTCTGTGTGTGTGTTGTGATTGTTTAGAGCACACATTGTTGTGGTGCCAGGGGCTCAGTGTGTTTGTGTTGTGGTTGTGTAAGGCACTCACTGTTGTGGTGTCAGGGAACTGTGTATGTTGTGCTTGTGTAGAGTACACAACCAGAACACACACATGTACAGTCTCCTCAACAGTGCTACAGTGTGTGCCCTACACAACTAAAACACACACACACACACAATTATCCCTATCCTGGACAGCTTCCTAGCACCACAATGTGTGCTGCAAGAAATCAAAACACACACACACGCACTCTCTCTCCCCCCTTGCAGTCAGTGCTGGCCCCGATGCCCCAGTGAGTGGTACTGGGGGTGCTGTGCTGAAGGGAGTGGGTTGGGGGGGCTCAGTAGGGGGCGCTCTCCTACACTCAGTGCTGAGCCTGATATAGATTGGACCCATTTATCTATCCAGTCTAGTTAAAGCCCTCAGTATGGAGGCAGCTAAACTGGGATAACGCCACTTATTACAGCATAGCTATTCCAAAACAGGAAGGGGAATAGGCTACACCAGTATACGACTCCTTTATTCCAGTAAAGCTGCCTCCTCAGTTGGCACTAGACCAGTATAACCGTATTGGTGAAGAAATCACCCTCCCCTCCACCTGGAAGGGATTTTAGAGTTAAGCCCAACTCGCCAACATGTGCTACACCACAACTGGTCCTGTCTGCAATGGGCTTGTTCAACCACGCCCATTATCCTCCAGTGGTCCTAGATTCCTTCGGCTGCCCAGCTGGGGGTTAGATGGAGGTGCTCGAGCTGTGAGGGGTGGAGTTTTCCTCAGCGGTGGTAGGATTTAGCAGCATAGCACCCACTGGTGTTCAGAGAGCTGCGGGTTAAAGAGACAGAGCTATACGGAGGAGAAATGAGGCTTGGATGGATGGAGGGATGGATGGATGGATGGATAGAAGCAGAGATGTGTAAAATTTGGGTGGATGGAGGGATAGAGTTTAGTTGGCTAGATGTCTAGAGTTTGAATGGATGGATAGATGAATGGCTATAACCTAGATAGATGGATGGATGGCTATAGCCTTGGTGGGTGGGTGGCTGGATAGAGGGAGGGAGGCATGGCTATAGCTTGCACTGATGGAAGAATGGATGGATGGCTACTGCTTGGATAGATGGAAGGAGGGATGGGTGTAGCTTAGATGGATGGAAGGAGGGTGGCTGTAGTTTGGATGGATAAAAGGAGGGACGGATATAGCCTGGGAGGATGGAAGGAGGAATGACTATAGCTTGGATAGATAGAAAGAGGGATGGCTATACGCTGAGTGGATGGCCATCACCTGGATGGATGGATGAAGGACTGTAGCCTGGATGGATGGAATGATGGCTGTGGCCTGGATGGATGGAAGGAGGGAATGCTGGAGCTTGGATGGATGGAAGGAGGGAATGCTGGAGCTTGGATGGATGGAAGGAAGGATAGCTGTAGCCTGGATGGCTGTATCCTAGATGGCTGGGAGGAGGGATGGCTGTAGCCTGGATGGATGGGAGGAGGGACTGCTGTAGCTGAATGGATGGATGGAAGGAGGGATGGCTGTAGCTAGATGGATGGAAGGATGGAAAGAGGGATGTCTGTAGCTGGATGAATGGAAGGAGGGAATGCTGTAGCTGGATGGATGGAAGGAGGGATGGCTGTATCCTGGATAGATAGGAGGGATGGCTGTAGCTTGAAGAGATGTATGGATAGACAGAATGATGGATGGACAGATAGATGGAGGTTTAGAGTTTGGAAAGCTGGCTGGATACCACTGGAGAAAGATACCCCTGTTGTTCCTCATCATATGCGAAGACTGTGAGCTCTTCAGGGCAGGATCTGTCGTTCACTCTGTGTCTGTGCAGTGCCTAGCACGATGGGGACCTGGATCCCAGCAAGGGTCAGTGATGCTACCTTACTACAGCTAGCCATAAGAATGGATAAATGGATGCCTTTATCTGGTGGTTTCTCTCAATAGCCTGTTTTACTGGAAACAACAGCCTGGGATCTGAGTCATGCTGGACTGTGTCAGCTAATCAAGGAGGAGGCTAGTTTATGACCATGCAAGGGTGAGTCAATGTGGGAGGGGACTGGGACTCAGAAGGGGAGAAGCCAAATTGGGGCTGATTCACTTGGCATTTACCCCTAGGAATTGGGGTTAAACTGATGATTGTGAGGGGAATCACAACTGACCAGGGTGGATTTGCAGCCAGGTCTATTTGAGGACTGTGGGTTGGGGTTGAGGGGCACTGACAGAATTGTGTGCATGTGAGAGACCAAGACCTGGGAAAGCAGAGGGCTGTGGGTCAGGATTTAGGGGCACCAGCAGTGCAGGTGTGGAGGAACCTAGGGCTGGGATAGCAGGGGGCTGTGGGGTAGGATTGATGACTGTCCCTTGCTCTGTCTCCTTGGCTTTGCTGTTTGGCCTTGTCCGGATGAATTAATTCATTCCGGTTACTGTCAGGATGATTTCCAGCCCTGACTCATTGTGCAGAGAGACAGGCAGGGAAAGTGCCAAGCAAGCAGCATGGGCATTCAGTCACAGAGAGAACAGCAGCAACCAATGCCATGCTACAGAGAGCAAGCTACCCTGAGGTTTACCTGCCAATGTCAAAGCACGTTGGTCTTGTGGATTTGGCATGGATTCAGGATGATCCTCTGGCCAGCTGCAGTAAGGGACACATCATAGATCCTGTAATTAATGCACTAGATTTGGAATCAGGACTCCTAGGTTTCATTCCCAGCTCTGTTGCTGACTCCATGTGTGACCCTTGGTAAACCACTAAGTCTCTAAAGAACAATGTGCATCAACTCATTGGGTATGTACAATGTTGATACTGGGTGGCAGGTGACTTTCTCAGAGCCAGCCCCATGTTGTCCCACTCTAGGAGGTCAGTATCATTATCCCTGTTTTATAGAAGGGGAAACTGAGGAATAGGGAGAGAAAGTGGCTTGCTTGAAGTAACACAGAAGGCCAGTAGCTGAGCTGGGAATAAAACCCAGGTCTCCTGAGTCCAAGCCACTCTGCCTCCCTCTGTATCTGGAATGCTTCATGAATGTGTGTGTCATCCTTGGTCTGAGGCCATGCTAATTGTCTCTGAATTGTTCCAGTTTCAGTGTATGGGCCTATGCAAAGCACCCCGCAGAAGGGAAAGGCTCTGAGTCCCACTCTGCACCCCCTGAAGTCAGCAAGTCCTGGGGCCTGGAATTGACAGGGTGACACTCTGGTCTGTCTTGACTTGGTCAACTCTATGGTTGGTCTCTCCGGGCTGTGTGTCAATATGTGCTGTGGGGGTGCGCTCTGTGGTTTGGGGGCCATATCTGGGTCGAGCTGGGCGGGCAGATCTGGGATGACCAGAGGCCAAGGGACTCTCTGTCCGCCCCCGTATCTCTATGGTGCCCTTCAGGCGAGTACCTCAGCTGGGTCCGGCTCCAGCCTGGAGCACAACTTCCGGTCGGGGCTGAGCAACTTCCGGGCTGGAGACGCCTGGGTCCATTTCCTGTCGGGGCGACTCCACTTCCGGTCTCTGCGCATCCCTCCTTAGGGCTTATCGAGTTCCGGCTCCCTCGTCGCCCCCGTAGGGCTGGTGCGCCGGATACACGGAGGAGCGACTTCCGCTCGGGGCGGAGGCGCTTCCGGCGCGGCTGATCCGCTCTTCCGGTACCGCGTGCCGCTGAGGACCGAGAGCGCATGCGCAGAGCGGCCCGGGAAGGTCCCATCTCGGGGGGTGGGGGGGGCGAGGGGTGACTGCGACTGGGAGAAACCATGAGGGATCGAACGCAGGAGCTCAGAGAGGTGAGCGGCCCTTCCTTTCACCCCCCCCCCCCCCGCGCTGAGCTGTTCCCCCCACTGCTCCCCCTCCCCCTCTGCTCCCCTCAGTGATCCCCTCCCCCTCTGTTGCACCTCCCCCCCAGGGACCTGCTTCCCCCTCCGGGGACCCCCTCCCCCCTCCACTCCCCATCCCAGTCCCCCTGGGCTCTTCCCCCCCAGGGACCCCTCACCTGCTCTGCTCCCCCTCCCCATGGCTGTTTCCCCCACTGCCCCCCTCCCTCTCCGGGGCCCTCCCCCCCAGGGATGCCCTCCCCCCTCTGCTCCCCCAGGGACCTGGTCCCCCGTCTGGGGCTGTTCCCCCGTGGAGCCCCTCCCCCCACTGCCTCCTGGCTGCTTCTTCCAGGGAACCCCCTCCACCCATCTGCTCCCCCGCTTTTTCCCCAGCCCTGCCCCCTCGTCCATGCCTCTCATCCTGGTATCTGGCCTTCTGCTCTGCCTGTCGCTGGGAGATGTGCCCCACCATCACACCTGTGCAGTAGGCAGAGGGTTAATGTCCGCATGGGGTCAGTGCCCCAGGGGATGCTGCCTCCTCCCACCGCCCCCAGCCGAGAAAGGGGTCCCCATCATGCAGGGCGCTGCATAGGATCCCCTGGACCAAAATGGGGGCCCCCGTCGCACCGGGCGCTGCATAGGATCCCCCTCCGGACCAAGATAGGGGTCCCCGTCACGCCAGGTGCTGCACCGACACGCAGTGAAAGATAGTCCCCACCCTGATGAGCTCACAGTCCAAACCGACAAAGACAGGATCATTCTCCCCAATTTACACAGGAGGAAACTGAGGCCCAGAGGGGCAGTCCCTTGTCCAGTCACATAAAGCATCTGAGACATAGCTGGGGAGAGAACCCAGGAATCCTGGCTCCCAGCCCCCTTTCTCCAATCTAGGCCTCCCATAGATTATTTATATAGGGTTGCACTGGGGCCATCAGTGACTGCCAGGGGAGAGAACCCCCTACTGAGCCCCCCCCCCCCCCCCCTTCTGCCCACTGCACTGCAATCTCCACACGCAGCTGTGGACTGTGATATTGGTTCCTGTGTATGGCTGAGGCTGGCATGGGGCAGCTAATCCCTGCTGGGTCACTGGTTTTAGCATAGCTGGGACTAGCTGGAGTGGGGGATGTGCCAGGTGGAGCCCAAGGGGGCCAGGACATGGACATGGGGCCAGGGAATTGACAGGATGAGGATTGATGTGGGAGAGAGGGAATAGGGAGAGCAGGAAGACGGGTGGGGAGAGGGCACAGATATGGGGCAGGATGAGTGGGACTGGGGCATGTCTGGCAGAATAGAGCAGTGTGGGTGGTGGGGACTGGGGTGGGGCACATATAGAGGGCAGAAAGTGTTGGCTTGGGGGGTGGACAGGGAGTAGGTCTGGGAGGGAGGGGACAGGGGTCGGGTGGTGATAGGGGCTGAGGCAGGAAGAGGAAGTGGGGGGGGGGAATGTTAAGGCCTTCCCCCCCCAATTCTTGGTTTGCTGACAGAAGCACAAGTCCAGAGTCCAGCAACAGGCAATACAATGGGTTTATTGGGGTAATCACGCAAGCAAGAATCCTAATTCTTTACACCAGTAATTTCCCTCTGACTTCCTGTTTCACATCAGTTTTTATGGTGCATCTTAACTTATCATTTCAAAAAATATTACAAGATAATTCTTTAACCAATCCTAGCATGTTATAACATCATTCTCTGACGAATCATACCTCGTCACCTTCACTGATTACAATTCCAGAGGGGTAGTCATGTTAGTCTGTATACAGAAAAAACAACGAGAATTCTGTAGCACTTTAAAGACTAACAAATTTAATTTCAGCAGGCATAAGCTTTTCGTGAGCTTCAGCTCACTTCCTCGGATGCAGTTGGTAGAAATGATACAGCAAATAGGAAACGTATATAGAAGGCAACATTTACATATCCAAGGGCATAGATAACAATGGAGTAGGTGGATGAAAGCTGGGTACTTGAGGCATAATGACCAGCATTGAGTAGGTGGTGAGAATGGGTGATCAGAGCAAATTACTTCCTGTAATGAGAGAGCCATTCCAAATCCCTGTTTAAACCCAGTTTGAATGTGTCAATTCATTCAAACTGTGTCCATTCAAACTGGGTTTAAACAGGGATTTGGAATGGCTATCTTATTACAAGAAGTAATTTGCTCTGATCACCCATTCTCACCACCTACTCAATGGTGGTCATTATGCCTCAAGTTACCCGGCTTTCATCCACCTACCCCCTTGTTATCTATGCCCTTGGATATGTAAATGTTGCCTTCTATATATGTTTCTTATTTGCTGTATCATTTCTACCAACTGCATCCGAGGAAGTGAGCTGAAGCTCACGAAAGCTTATGCCTGCTGAAATTAAATGTTAGTCTTTAAAGTGCTACAGAACTCTCGTTTTTACTGATTACAATGAGCTATGTGACAGACAGAAACAATCAGGCTCCGACAGAAATGGGCACAAAAGTGGGCACCATAATGACCAAACAATATGAAGAGTAGATTCTACAACCACAAGTGTTTAAAACCCACACAGAGTGTTATCAAAGCAAGTTTCCTTTAAACATTCTAGGATCTTTCCTTTATCTGGAGGTGTCAGACTGGATCGCCGCCTTAACAGCCGGGTATTGCCTTGTTTTCATGTACTTTGTTTGGAGTGTGCAGGTTTGACCACACGCTTCCCAGCTTATGGCTGCCCCTGCTGCTTCTGGTTTTGCTTAGCCAAAGTACAAGGCCTCAGACTGTCACAGTGAGAGAAGGCCCATGGACAGGCGGCCTGTGATTTTGGGTCTTTGGTTTTATACCCCGTAACTAGCTAAGTGATAAGAATATACTTAAAATCATAGGCCTTTACAGGCAGGGCTACATATCTCTATTCTAACGGGGAACGGGATGGGAGGGGGATGGAGCTGGCTGCAGAGTAGGGGGTCCATGTGTGGTGCCTGACCTCCTCCTCCTCCACAGGATGACGACAGCTCAGACAACGAGGAGGCCGAGCAGGCGGCCCTGGTCTTGAAGCCAGGATCAGCCAAGTTCAAGGAGGATGGGGAGCCACTGGACGAATTCTTCCAGACGGTAACACAGCTTTTACTCTCTATGGGGCACCAGCTGCAGTACAGCCCAGGGGCGGGAAAAGGGACCCGGGGCCTTTCCCTCTAGGGGATGCCGGCTCTGATCTGGCCCCAGGGCGGTCTCATCTCCATCTATTTTCTGCTATTGCAGGCCCGGGGGATCCGCGAGGCGTTGAAGACCCTGGAGGGGAAGGTGAAGGATCTGGAAAAGCATCAGACCACGATTCTGGCCACCCCGCTTCCGGAGGATAGTAAGCTGGGGGTCAGGGCTGTGGGGCAGGTATCCCTCCAACACCGGCACTCCTTCCCCACCCCCAACCCTTGTAACGAGGCATCGTGCATGGCCTTTGCCAAATTCTGGGGCCCCTGGCAGGGTTGGGTTGTGGGTGAGGGGCATGGTTTATGGGTCCCCTGCAGGGTGAGGATGGTCTGGGTTAGGGAAGGGGGCTTATGGGAGATTGGGGAGGAATCCCAGGGAGGTGCATGGGGCAGGGTTGGGAAGGGAGGGGTCTCAGGAGGAAGTATGGGAGAGGGTTTGGATGCTGGGGATGAGGTGGGGTATTTTGGGAGTCTGGGTGGGATGACATGAGGCAATATGTGGGGAAGGTCTGGAAAGGAGATAGCTGGTGTGGGGGGGGAGTGTGTGGGGCAGTCAGTGGGGGAGCAGTCTGGTGGGGGGAATATGTGGGATGGGTGAAGAGGGCCTGTTTGGGGAGTGAGGCTTTGCTTATATCAGGCTAGGGGAGGGGGCTCTTTAACGCCCCTCAGGGAATTGAAGAGTCTGGGCTCGGGGGAGGGACCCCTTAAAGATCTGAGTGGGGCTCAGCTGGCATCTGACACCCCACCCCTCAAACTGCCCCAGGCATGAAACGAGATCTGCAGAGACTGCGCGAGGAAATCAAGGACCTGGCCAAAGACATTCGGAGTCGCCTGAGAAGTGAGTGTTAGATGGGGAGGTCTGGGGCTGGGAGCCTGAACTCCTGGGGTCTATCCCCAGTTCTGTGGGGTGAAGAGGGGAAGGCTGGGAACCTGGACTCCTGGGTTTGTTCCTTCAACTCACTCCAGTCTCTCCCCAGCCATTGAGCCCAAGAACAGCGAGGAGGATGAGAACAGGAACGCCATCAACACCCGCATGAAGAGAACCCAGGTGAGGGGTTTGTGAAGAGGGCGCTGGCGGGGGGCAGGAGGTGTGTGTGGAGCGGGGTGGCCGATAGAGCCCTGTGTAGATACAAAAATGTGGATCCGCCTCTGTAGGCATTGATGTCCGCGTGCCTTGCTGTCCGCACTCCCTGCTTTACGTCTGCCCCCATCTGCCCCCATCTGCCCTGGGCTGCCCCCATCTGCCCCTGCTGCCCTGGGCTGCCCCCCACCCCTCGACACCTTATGGGCAGCTAGCCCAGGGTCCCTCTGACCAGATGATCGGGCCGCCTGGGGAGCGGTGGGAAAGGGGCTGGGATGCCGGGAGGGTGAGGAGAAGCGGGTGGCAGACTGTCCACTGGAGGGCCTCCGGGGCTGAGCTAAGGGGGGTTCTCTTCACAGCCTCCTGCGGTCCAGGGCCAGGCTTTTGCTTGCTGCTGCCCCACCCGCTAAGGGGGAGCTGGCTCCAGTCCCTGGCACTTGCTGTCCGTTCCTCTCGGGCGCCCCCATTGTGAACTCACCCCCTGCCAGCTCGGGCAGCCTGGCCTGGGGGATTCCAGCCTCTCCTGCAGGGATGTAGCCAGTCCAGGTTCCAGGGCGATCAGCGCCTGCTCCAGGCGGGTGTCTGACCCAAGGCTGCTGGCTGGCGTAGGCGTCCTGTGTTCACCAGCCCCGGGGGGCCCCAACTAACAGCTGATGGAGCTGGCTCCCACCCCTAGACCTTGAAGGTGGGAAAGCAGCGTCAAAGGCCATGAGCTGTAGACGGCTGCTTCCCTGCCTTTGCGATCTGCATCCGAGCCACCATCCGCACAAACTGGTCCGCAGATATAGAGTGGCTATCCACCGATTTGCAGGCTTCAGTGACTAACCCCCTCTCCCGGTCCTGTTCCCAGCATGGTATCCTGTCCCAGCAGTTTCTGGAGCTCATCAACAAGTGCAACGCCACCCAGTCGCAGTACCGGGACCGCAACGTGGAGCGGATCCACCGCCAGCTGCAAATCAGTGAGTGCTGGGCCTTTCCCTCTGCCCCCCGTGGCCTGGACACAAGGGCCTGCCCCTGTGACAATCTAGAGCCTTGGGTCCTGTCTCACTGATGGTCCAGAACTTCCACCTGATCTGTGGGTTGGTCAAGGGGTCCTGCCCCTCTGGCTGTGCAGAGCCTGTGGGTCTTGCCCCTCTGACGGAGCAGATCCCTGTCTGGGATTCTGCATTGGCCAGATAGTCCTGCCCCCGATGGCCTCCGTCCCATTGCTTGTGGGGCTGGGTGTAACTTGCAGAGCGAATCATCGATATGAGCTAACTGCCTACTACTGCTGCCAGCTCGTGGAGCACCTCCTTTAGGTCTATAGGGAGGATAACAACCTGCCACGGCTATTCGCTAATGGTATTGCCCCTTCAGCTGCATATGGAGGATTACGGCCATAATGCTGCTACTTGTTAAGGCTGGTTCCCCCGGAGCCAGAGCAGTGGGGAGCTGTGCTGGGGAGCTGGGATTCAGGGGTTCAAATTAATGCAAGGAGTTGGTGGATGATGAAACTCAAACCTGTTCCAATGACCTTGGGGAGGCCAGAGTTAGAACCCGGGGGGCTGGGAACCAGGGTGCCTGAGTTCTATCCCTGGTTCTGGGAGGGGAGAGGGGCCTGGTGGGTTAGAGCAGGGGGGCTGGAAGCCAGGACGTCTGCGTTCTGTCCCCAGCTGTGGGAGGGGAGTGGGGTCAGTCCATAGAGGTCTCCCATCCAAGCTTTGACCCAGCCAGATCTTGCTCAATGTGTATCCTCTCAGACGATGAGAGTCCTTTTCAAATCCCAATGACCCTACACAAGGCCCTGCTCATGGTGGGGTTATATCCATCCAGCACTGCCATTTGGGAATTCAACATGCTGAGACCTAAGGATGGTGCATGTATTGTCTGGTGTGTTTGAGGGAAATCTCAGAACTGTCCTGGCTGATTTTTCAGCTCCGTTTGCCGCAGGATCTCCAGATATGCTCCCACACCCACGTGTAATTTGTCTGGAGCTTAACTCCCAAGGATCTGAGCTTTCATGGGCTCCTTAATGAGAAGAGAGTGGGATGCGTGGCGAGATCACAAGCTGTCAGGATCTCCGTTCAGCGTCAGTGCGCTACAAGACTGTCCCAAGGCGAAAGAGCGCTGACTGTGATCAAATCCATAGATAGTGGGCTTAATCCCACAGTGCTTTGTCACTAAACGGGGGTCTGGACTCCTGGGTTCTATTCCCAGATCTAGGCAGGGAGCGGGGTCTGGTGGGTTAGAGCAGAGCAATGGGCTGGGAGTCCGAGTTCTGGGTTCTCTCCCTTGCTGTGGGAGGGGAGCTGAACCAGTCCCTTACTCTCTCACAGCCGGCGGCGGGGTGGTGTCAGACGAAGAGCTGGAGCAGATGCTGGAGAGTGGTCAGACGGAAGTGTTTGTCTCTAATGTGAGTGCCAATCAGGGCTGTGTGAGTGTGGGATTGATGCGGGGGGGCAAGGTCTGTCCAAGTGTGGCGAAGTGGAGATATTCCTGGGGGGTTTTCTGAGTGCTGTGTGTGTGCCTTAGTTTCCCCCATATGTTACTCATGTATGTTGATGCTGGGACCCAGGTGTGTGATCACTGCAGAGGCCACTGGAGGGCGGACGGGCTTCCCTAGCCACACGTCAGCAGACCTGGCCAGGACCTTCTGCCCTTCCTCAACCAGCTGCAACAGGTTGGGCAGGCAGAGACCAGGAGGAGTGGCCACCTTGCCCGGGAAGGAGACAAAGGACTGGGGCGGGGCAAGAGGACGGCTCTAGGGGGTGGCTGGCTGGAAGAGGCCAGTCCCTCATGGGGGCTGGGGGCGCAGGCTGGGCTCTCCAGTTGGCCGCTGCTGTAACTTCTAATCAAGCTGCTAACAAAGTCTTTCTATGCCGGGATCCTGAGAATGAACAAACCTTTCTGACTCCCATGCGGGCTGCGAATCGCGTCTGGCTGCAGGCGGGTGCATGGCCCTTTGGGGGCGTGTAGGGCTTCCCAGGGTCCTGGCCAGGGGGAGTCCAGGTGGAGCAGGGGCACTCATCGCTCCGAGGCTGCGGTCAGGGGATGGCTGCGTGGGTGTGTGGAGACCCGGGGGGATGGGGAGGAGGAGGAGGCAGACTCCGAGTGCTAGAGCCTTGCCTGGCTGCATCCCGAGGGGTTCCAGAACCCGGTCCTGGGGGACTCTGGCATGCCAGGCCAGGCCAGGGTATTGATTCCCCACCCTCCGCAGATCATGAAAGACACACGTGTGACCAAGCAGGCGCTGAATGAGATAGAGACCCGGCATGGCGAGATCCTCAAGCTGGAACGCAGCATCCAGGAGCTGCACGAGATGTTCACCTACCTCGCCACCGAGGTGGAGCTGCAGGTATGGGGGGCCCAGAGCCTGGGCAGCCAGTTCTTTCTCGCAGGCCTGCCCTCTCCCGCCAGCCGCCACTTGCTGTCTTGAGTAAACCAATTCCCATTCCCTGTGCTGCTCCTCCACACTTGCCAATATCCGCTTCCTGTTTTGGGCAGGGCCACTTCCTGTGCACCCAGCCCTTCCTCTGCCACCAAAAATGTCTGCCTCCCAGCAGGGACACAGCCACATCCCATGCCGCTCGTCCACTCTTGTCAATCTCCACTTCTGCGTGGCTGTCCTTCCCCCATACGCAACTTTCTGTTTCAAGTAGGGCCACTTCCATAGTCCCGCCTCTTCTCCTGGCTTAGGTCCACTTCCTGTCTTAAGTAAATCCGTTTCCTGTGTGTGCCAACGCCCATTTCCTTTTTCAGTCAGGGCCACTTCCTATGTGCCCTGCCCTGCCAGTGGCTATGTCCTGTGTGGGGAAGGGCTGCTTCCTGTAGGTGCCGCCCCATTCCTCCCATAGCCCTGTCCGCCTCCCCTTCGTCACAGTTCTCCCACCCCCAATCTCCCACACTCCGCCGTCTCTTGTTCCCCCAATCCTGGCCCCCTGGGCATACCAGCTGAGGGTATCACCACCAGCACTTCCTTCTCCCTTGGGATGTAGGGGGAGATGATCGACCGGATAGAGAAGAACATCCTGGACTCGGAGGATTATGTCAAGAAGGGACACATCCACCTCAACTCGGCCCGGGAAAGCCAGCAGAAAGCACGCAAGGTGGGTCCCCTGATCTTCCCTTCGTGCCCCACTGAGCAAATCAGTCCTGTCCCCCCACCCCCGGCTCTGGAGCTGGGTCAGAACAGCACCCCTCGAAGAGACAGGACTCACACCCCACTTTCTGTACACCTCACTGTGGTCTGGGAGCCAGGACTCCTGGGTTTTTTCACTGGCTCTGGGAGAGGAGTGGGAGCTAATGGGTTAAAGAAGGGGAGGGGGAAGGACTCCTGGGTTCAGCTTCCCACCCACTAATGCTCTCCCCTTCCCTTCTGCGTGGGGCTCGTCAGAAGAAGTTCATGATCGCCATCTGCCTCTCGGTCACTGTCGTCATCGTTATCATTATCATCGGAGTGGCCATTGCCACCGGCTAGACCCCTGTGTGGTTTCCACCCTCTTCCCCCTGCTGCGGGGCCGGGGCCTGCTGGTAAGTACCATGGAGCACAGTCAACCCTCAGGACACCCCACTGCTGCAGATGGGGGGAGGCCAGGTTGGATGGGCCCATTGAGTTCCTATGCCTGGCTGTTTTCTCTGCCTTCCAGGATTCATGAGCGTGGCCTCATCTTCCAGCAGAGCCACCACCCCCTGCTGGGCAGCTTCTGCACTGACGGCCGGAGCGACATGCTGGGTTCGAATCCTGGTCTTTAAGCACAAGCTGGCGCCTGGCCAGCCTCCTCCCCTCAAGTCTGGAACAGTTTCTCTGGACTCCTCACATCTCTTGCCCTCAGGGTAGAGGTGAGGCCCGTCCTGAAGAGCCTCAGGTTTTCTGAGGTCTGTGAATTTGTGGCATTTCTGTCTGATGGTTCATCCTCCATGTCACTTCCTGTGGCTCTGTACGTCCCCTTTGTGCCACTTCCTGTTTGGAGCAACATCACTTTTTGTGGGAGAGCCCCTTGCATCAGCATTAACTTCACACACTGAGCAAGTCAACTTCTTGTAAGCCCATCCCGGCCAAACCCACTTTCTGTCTCACCACCCCTCCTACCAGAATCTACTTCCTGTTTTGGGAAAATCAGCTTCTTTTGGGTCCCGCCTCTCGCTCATAGCCTCTAATTCCTGTTATCATTATGCTAACTTCCTTTTAGTGTGCTGCCCCCTCCCCACTGGTGTCAACTTCCTGTCTTGGGTCAGCCTGCTCTCCAGCTGGGCCCACTTCCTGTCTCATATGATGCCATTTCTGTGTGCCTCCTACCCTCCCTGACTCCCCTCCTTAGGGTGGGGGACTCTTTGCCCCAGAGAAGGTCTAGGGGCACTCCTGGCTTATAGGTCAGTGAATGGTGGGGTGTGTGTGTGCACCAGGGTAGATCCCCCCCTAACTTCCCCACTCACAGTGCCCTATCACTGCCTTAACAGGAGGTCCCCTCTAGGGGGCAGGGTGGGGTCAGTTTCTCTTCACACTGCCAGTGCAGTATTGTGGCTTTTCTGGGGTGGGCATCTTGTTCCCCAGGTTCTCCCCCAGCTCTGGGAGGGGAGTAGGGTCAAGTGGTTAGAGCAGAGGACTGGGAGTCAGGACTCCTGGGTTCTATCCCCAGTTCTGGGGGGAGGCCGACCTCCCATGTCTCTTGTGCCTTAGCCCCATGGGGCTCAGTGTTAATTGTGATCCCATTCTAGGCCTCCCCTGCTGACCCCCGCCATCCCCAGCCGAGTGGCACATGGCCCAGGGCCGGGACATGACCTCTTCCCACTGACGTCACCTTCCTGTCCCAGGCAGGCCACGCCTGCGGTAGTGCTCGGGACTTGCCTCCCCTCCATCAGTGCCCACTTCCTGTCTTGTTTGGTGCCACTTCCTGTCCGGTCTCACCATCAATTCCTCTCCCCTAAAAGAGGCGTCAGGTCTGAGGGAGGGGTGACTGTCTCCCTATCTGTGCCTGGCACCTTTGCTCTGCAACCCCTGCTCCTGCTTTCCCACCGCTCCCATCGGCCCTGCTCCACTGCTCTCCTTGGACCCTTTTCTCCATCTCCTTCCCCGTCAGCCCCCAGCCTTCGCACTGCCTTTTACACTACCTGTGTTGTATCAAGTGGGGGCTCTCACCCCCAGGCCTTACCTGCTGCATCCCTTCCCTGGCCCACAGCGCCCTCTCATCTGTGTGTGTGCGGGAGTGTCAACCAAGCCAGCGTGGGGGGGGGTCTATGACCTCCTTGTTCCTCCACTGTTCCCCCCTCCCCCCACCAGGCCAAGCTGGGTCTGACCCACTGAGACAGGAGCCTGTTAACCGGGCAGGGGGTGTAAGATGCCTGGGTTCTACCCTCTGCTCTGGGAGGGGAGTGGGGTCTAATGGGTTAGAGTGGCAGGGGCTGGGAGCCAGGACGCCTGGGTTCTTTCCCCAGCTCTTTGTTTTAATTTGTCTTAACCTGTAAACTGCAATGTGGAGTGACATTTCCCAGTTGCCTTGGTGATTGAATGTAACATGGCCTGACTTGTATTTTGTAATAAAACCGATAAATAAAAGCACTTTTAAAAACATACTCTATAGCCAGAGGTTTCATTCTTGTGTGTTTGGCACGGGTGCCTTTCTGTGTGTGCAGTTTGTTCCCCAGAAGCGGATGCATCTCAGCACCCGGTGAACCCTCCTGTTGTGATATCGCTGTGTGGCTGTTCCACCCTAGAGGTGGCTGCATCTCAGCGCCAGGGGAGCCAGCCGCGGTTATTCCTCGCTGAAGTAACCTGAATGTCTCCTCTTAGGCCAGGTGTAGTATTGGGTCCACCAGCAGGGGGCAGCGCTTCTCCATGCATCTCCCAGCCCTCGGAGCTGCTAGTTCCTTGTCCGTTCCTTCTGCGTGTGCAATGGGGAGGCTTCATTAGTGTCCCCTCCCAGAGCCGGGGAGAGAATCCAGGAGTCCTGGCTCCCAGCCCCCCCAACCCAATACCCCCACTCCCCTCCCAGAGCCAGGGAGAGAACACAGGAGTCCTGGCTACCAGGTCCAACTCACTAGGCCCCACTCCCAGAAGTGGGGATAGAACCCGGGTGGGCTCGGGTCTGGGGAACTCAATGTCACAGCTAGAACTGGGCAAAAATTTCCACCAAAAAATGCAGATTCAAGTTGACAGGAAAGTTTTTGGAATGTGTTGATTTCAGCAAATTGTTTCTGCCCCTCCAACCCCCGCCTCGCAACCCATGGTCAAAAAAATTGAAATGTTCTGAAATTTTGCTTCCAATCACAATATTTTTAAAAACTCTCAAAATCGAGACATTTCATTTGACCCAGCATGATTCCCTCCCCCCCCCCCCCCCAAGTTTTTTCCCAACTGGGATAAAAAAATCAATTTTTTGCATCACTTCCACCATAAAAATTGAGGAATAAGTGTAGAGAAGGACCTGGGGGCTACCACAGCTCACAGATTGAATCTGACTGAGAAGTGGAGTGCTGTGGTGAGCAAGGCTAATATGGCAGTGTATTAACAGGAGTGTTGTATGTAAGACATGGGAGGCAATTCTGCCTTTTTGGTGAGGCTTCAGCTGGAGACGTGTCCAATTCTGGGTGCCACACGGTGGGAAAGATGTGGGCAGATTGGAGACAATCCAGAGGAGAGAAGCGAAAATGATCAAAGGTTTAGAAAACTTGATCTATGAGGAAAGATTTAAAAATCTGGGCAGGTTTAGTCTTGAGAAAAGAAGGTGGGAGGGGACCTGATAACAGTCTTCAAATACATGAAGGGCCGTTATACAGAGGACAGGATCAACTGCTCATCCTGGCCACTGAAAGTGGGACAAGAGGTAACGGGCTTACTCTGCAGCCAGGGAGATTTAGGTTAGAAAGTAGGAAAAAGTGGGATCAGAACAGAAAATGCCCCTTCCCGGCATTTCTACCCGCCTGTCGCTTTGTAGGGCGCCCAGCAGTGACCAATGAGGATTTACAAACCCGCCCCTCGGGCAGCTCTGCCCCGATCTCTCCCTCTAGGAGACAGAAGCCCAGTTTGAAGCTGGGAGCCTAGTGCAAGCTCCACGGGCGCTGTCACCTTTAGGGGTGACAAGCGCCACCTCTATGGCCATAGGTTGTCGTAATGGCAGGCGTTCCTCGCAGATAATGCTGGAATGGAAGTTAGCTGGATCCAAAGTGGGCCCCGTGCTGGTACCGCCACCCTTCTTGTTCCTCCATCAGCTGCTCCTGTGGCAGGGGTTAGCTGGAAATCGCTATGGCAGATACTAAGCTTTCCACCCATTGAACCTCGGCCTGTGTCCAGAGATCCACCTATTTTTGCCTAACTTCCGTCAGGATGGCCGCCCTTTGTCTCCTTCCGCTGGCCCTGGCACTGCCGCCTGACTCGGAGATGCACGATCCAGAAGGAGAATGGAAATGGGAAGGAATGGACCAGAATCGAGGAGAGGGGACGAGGCTTGATTGGCGGACAAAATCCAGAGGGAGGGGGATGAAGACAACCAGGTGGACAGGCAGGAGAAAGCGACAAGCATCCCCATCGTGGCAGCCACTGGCACCATCCCCTGGACTCCACCATGATCTTGAGCCTTGGAGATGAACTGACGGGATCAGGCCAGACATAGACACCCAAGTGACGTTGCTGAATTTTGGCTAAATCCCAAACCCAGCCCGGGAGGTGAGAGATGGATTTTCTGCTCCCACCACCTCCCTCATGCTCTTCATTTCCTTCCCCTCCCTGCTTTCCTCTTTTCTCCCCTCTCTGAGAAGATGAACACCAGGCAGGGAGAGGAGTTATTTAAGTTCAGCGCCAGTGTGGACACAAGAACGAATGGATATAAACTGGCCAGCAGGGAGTTTAGATTTGAAATTAGACGCAGGTTTCTAACCATCAGAGGAGTGAAGTTCTGAAATGGCCTCCGGGGGCAAGAAACCAAGCTGGCTTCAAGACTGAGCTTGATACATTTATGGAGGGGATGGTCTGAGGGGACAGCCTAGTTTGGCAATTGACTGATCTTTGACTACTGGCGATAGATATACCAATGGCCTGTGAAGGGATGTTAGACGTGGGTGGGTGGGTTCTGAGTTACTACAGAGAATCTTTCCGAGTGACCAGCTGGTGAGTCTTGCCCACATGCTCAGGGTTTAACTGATCACCGTATTTGCGGTCGGGAAGGAATTTTCCCCCAGTGCAAATCGGCAAAGGCTTTGGGGTTTTTCACCTTCTGCAGCATGGGGCATGACTCACTTGCTGGTGGATTCTCTGTATCTTGAAGTCTAACCCATGATGTGAGGATGTCAGTAACTCAGTCCTAGGTTAGAGGTTTATTATAGGAGTGGGCGGGTGAGATTCTGTGGCCTGCATTGTGCGGGAAGTCAGACTAGATGATCATATTGGTCCCTTCTGACCTTAGAGTCTGAGTCTATGAGAAGAGTCTGGCTCAGCTGGCCAAGGCTGCGTCTTTTGCAAGGCCCTGAATGCGTCTAGGCTGGCCTGCCCTCCAGGGTTGGCCTGGCGTCTGCAGGAATCGAAGGTTAATCTCTAGTTGAAGGTTATGTCCTGTGAGGATGAAACCTCCAGGAATACGTTCCACCAAAATTTGGCAGCCCTGTAAACAGCCCATTGCTGGGCTGAGTTTGCCTGGTCTCGGCGGGGCCAATCAGAACGGGCCTGGGCCTGTGCTTCTCCAGCTGGGAGGCTGTGAGGGAGAGTCGCCACTAGCACGGGCCGCTGTGTTTTTCTCTCTCTCCGTGGTTTTTTGTGCCCCTTTCATGCGTGTTTGTCTTGCTGGGTCTCCTGGGAGCTTGGCTCAGCTTTTCATAGCAGCAGCAACTCCAGCGGCTCCGGCCTCTCTCCGCCCATGTCTCCTTCCCCCCAAAGGGCGGCTCATCCTAGCGCGAGCCCGAGCTATACCTGGCAGACGGGGGGGAGGGGATGTCCTTATTAAAACATAAGAAAAGTCCCCCCAACCTGAGGCTGGATCAGAGCCCATACCCCACCTGGCTGGGCCGGGGGAGGTGACTGCATGCAGGATGCCCAGGAAGGGTGCGGGACCCCTCCAGGGGAAAGGCCCTGTGGGCCACGCCCCACCCACCTAAGAGAGCTAATCCCCTGCCCTAGGCCGCAGTGGAGCTGGCGCCCCCTACAGGGGAAAGGTCCCATGTCCCTTTCCCACCCAGCCCCCCTGCTCTGGCACCAGATGGGAAGTGCAGTATGGGCTATGGGTGTAGTGAAGGGCTCCATAGACACGCGGTGTGCTTCCTCTGTGTGTCTGTCACACAAGGCCATGCACATTTCAGCCACTAGGGTTCCGAGCCTGGCTTTGGGATGGGAGGCAGGGGCTGGTGGGTTAGAGCAGGGGGGACTGGGAACCTGGACTCCTGGGTTCTCTCCCACGCACTGAGACAGGAGTGGGGTCTAGTGGATTGGGGCAGGGAGACTGGGAGCCAGGACACCTGGATTCTATCCCCAGCTCCCTAATGTTGGCCTAGTCCTGTCCTCTTTATGCCTCCATTTCCCTACCGGTAAAACAATGCAGCTGGCAGTTGTTTCCTTTCGCATAGGGCTCAGCCCCTCTCCCACATGGCCCTGCCCCCAAAGCTGCGCTGACCTCTGCAGTCTCGATTCTCACGCTCTCTGTTTGGGGGGTAGAGCTGCGTAGGGTTCTCAGCTATGGGGGCTTCTGGCCACATCTGGGAGCCGGCTCTGCTGCGGCTCTTACTGGCAGCCTGTGACTCGTGTGGCTCTGTTCAGCCGAGCCCCATAAGCCACAGCATCCTTCCTGCATCTGCAGCTGGGCCCCAGCCCCACGCATGGCTGGGGACTTTGATGTGGAGTTTGTGGGCCCCTTTGATATGGGTAGGAAATAGCCATGCTCTGACAGGTCCCCTCTGCTCCACCCCAGAGGCAGCTGCATCTCACACACCCCTTGGGTCGGGGGTGGCGTGTGGCTGTTGGGTTAAGATAAGAGCTGGCGCCCCTTAGAGGGGGAATACTGCATTCCTTGCCCCCGGGAGCCGTCCGAGTCAGGGCCCCCTAGAAGGGAAAGGCCCGGTGTCCCTTTCCCCACCCCCTGAACCAGCCAGCCAGTCCCCCTGCCCTGGCCCTTCCCCCCCCCCCCCCCAGTGTCTCAGAAGGTCCCGGTCAGCTCTTCCCAGCATCCCGATGGAATGGAAAATGTCAACAACCTGCACCACTGAGTGCTGGGATAGGAAGAAAAGACATGGGGGGGCCATGGAGGGGCACACAGAGCCCCTGGCATGGGGGTGGTGGAACAGGGGGCACACAGAGCCCCTGGCATGGGGGCAATGAGGTAAGGGGGCACAGGGAGCCTCTGGCATGGGGGCAATGAGGTAAGGGGGGCACAGAGAGCCTCTGGCATGGGGGGAGGGGAAACAGGGGGCACAGAGAGTCCCTGGCATGGGGGGGAGGAAGAATTGGGGGCTCAGAGAGCCCATGGCATGGGGGAGGGAGAATGGGGGGCACTGATGGGCGTGACCCTCTAGTTTAATGCTTTGCCAAGACACAGTCTGGTCGGAAGAATCCCGGGCACCAGACCGGCGCTAGAGCAGCAGCGAGCGGGGGTCCCAGGAGTCCTGGGGTGGGCGTTCCCGAGACGAGGCACCGGGGAGGGGAGGGGGGCCAGTGTCGGTGCCAGTATAGCTGCGCGTCACTCGCATTTGAGGCGCCTCTGGTTCCACCCCGCCCCCCCAATTCAGGAACTTTCTGGCCCGCTCACTGGCCACCCCCAGTACCAGTTTTTTACCCCACCCTGGGATAGGTGTCAACCGGCCACATGGAGGGGCCCGCGCCCACGGAGGCTGGTGAGGCGAGGCAGACCTTTTATTTCAACCGATGTGAGTGCACGCGCTCATTGACTCGTTTTTAGAGGGTAACCAATTGCAGGCAGCAAAAGTTGAACTGCTGCGAAACAAGCAATAACGGTGGTTGTGTGAGCAACACCCCCCCTCCGCCCTTGGCATGGGGAACCGCATGAGCAGCCCCACTTCCTTGGAGCCGGGACTCCTGGGCTCCAATCCCAGCTCAGGGAGGGGAGTGGGGGCTAGTGGGTTAGAGCAGGGGAGTGGGAGCCAGGATGCCTGGTTTCTCTCCCTGGCTCTGGGATGGGAATGGCGTCTGGTGGGTTGGGGGTGGGGAGGGGCTGGGAGCCAGGACTCCTGGGTTTCATCCCTGGCTCTGGGAGGGGGGAGTGGGGTCTAGCAGGTTAGAGCAGGGGGGGCTGGGAGCCAGCACTCCTGGGTTCTCTCCCCTTAGCCTCCCACGGGTATGTAACCCTGGCTGTTGTGCCCCTTCCCCCACATTCGGGCCCGCACGCCAGCGTGGAGGAAATCACCAAGTGGCAGTGTGCGAGGTGCCCTGTCGACCTGGAGGTAGGTGTAGCAGCAGCCCAGGAGGTCGGCCTCCTCCGGGTCGCTCTCCTACCTGTCCAGTTTGGGCAGCGCCACCGGCCCGAAGGCCAGGTCTTTGAAGCAGACGAGGTCGTTATCGTCCTCGACGGAGCCCGTCCGCAGCTGCTTAGGGCCCAAGAGAAGTGGGGCGTCAGTGGGGGCTTTGGAGGAGCCTCAACCTGCCCTGGGGGGAAAGAGAGAGGAGTTAGGAGCCAACCAGAGGCCCCCGGCACCTTCCCCCCACAGCCTGGAACACACCTTCCTCAGTGCCTGCTCAGTGGCTTCCCTGGGGGTGGGGGTTCAGTGGGGCGCTCTCCCCTGGCGGTCAGAGATGACCGCGTCGCTGCAGTGCAGCACTAGGGGGAGCTGTGCTCCGGAGATAGGGTGGGGCCCAGTGGGGGGCGCTGTGCTGGGAGAGCCGGACGGGGGTGCGCCGGGGATTTCACCTGTAGCACACGCGGGTCAGCAGTGTCCCACAAGCACATACTTGCCCTGCTGTTCCTGCCGGTTGGCGTAGCTGGCGAGCCGGGATTGGGACCCACCCCCAGGCCAATTCATGGGACTCTGCCGGCTGCCCCAGTTCTGTCTCCCAGTCGTTTGTCACGTGCAATGCCACTGCCTGTACCACAGCTGCGTCCGACTCTCCCACCGAGCTGCTGAGGTACCGGCTGGTCTGCCACGGCCAGCAGCCACCCTCTCTGCCGTGGGTTCCGGTCCAGGGTGCAGGTGCCAGTCGGGCCATGCCCCTGTCTGGCCCCGCACGGTCACGTCGATGCCTCCCCTGCCAGGCTGTGTACGGGTATGGAAACCATGTTCTCATCACACACCTCAGTCTTGCCCGGGTAGCAGTAAGGGGAGACCCCCAGGGAGAAGGAAGAGGAGAGGAATGAAAGATCTGAGCATGGCTGGTACGATGGGGCCCTCATCTGGGAGGAGCCATCAGTCTCTGAGCCTCCCTAGAGGAAGAGAAAGCCTTCATTGATGTCAATCCAGTGGCAGGCAGTTCCACAGGCACAACACATCCTAGCAGCATCACAGCAGTCTCCACGCTGCTCTTACCCTCCCTGTATCTGAGAGGAGAGCTCTCTGACACTCCTACCCTGTAACCTGCCCCCGCCTAGCCCTCTGAACCCAAAGGAGAATCGCTGCTGGATGCAAGCAGTATAGGGGCTATGACACACACAGGATGGCAGTTCTGATTCTGTCCACTAGGGGGCAGTGCGTTTAGTTGTTTGTTTGTAGTAGGGGACATGAGACACATGGGTGGGTAGTTCACATTCCTTCCACTAGATGGCAGTGCAGACATGCACCTGCACGCATGTGTACAGCCCTGCTCCCAGCCCCCAAAATGACTCTCCCTTTATTGGGCCCGGAACTGCATCCCCCATGTGAGCTACAGCCACTAAAGGGTGCCGTTTCTCAAACACACACACACACAGCCCAATTCCCTTGAGCAGGGAGCAGGCACACACACACACATACACACACGGTCCTAAATTCCCTTTATGGCTTACACCCTAAATTGTTGTATGTGCACTGAGATGCAGCCAGCTCTGGGGCGGGGCAGTTGGGGAACAGCCACCCAGAGGTCCCTGGGGAGCACCAGCATGGAGACTGGGTTACTGTGCTGTCCCTACACAGACCCCTGCACCCCAGCCGCTCCCTCCCCGGCCCCATTGCCTGGCTCTGAGTCTGGCCCCCAGGGCTCCCTGTCCCCCAGATTCCCCGTGGGCAGCAAAGCGCAGGGCTCCCCTCCTTCGCGCGCGGTGCCAGTGTGGGCCAGGGGCAGCTGGGCGGGAACCGTGGAGTTTCCAGGACCTGCCCCAGACACCAGCTGGATCCACCCGGGCGCCAGAAGTGAGGTCTTGGGGACCCCGCTGGGCTCAGCCATGAAGTGGGGGTGGAAAGCGGGACCCTGCTCTCCCAGCTGCAGCAAAATCCCCTCCCCAAGGAATCCAGCAGGGCCAGGGCTGCCCCCGGATGGCCTGGAGCGAGAGGGGCCTCGCTGGGGGGAAGGGCTGGATCCTGTGTAATGCAAAGTTTCAGCTGATGGGTTGGGGGGAGGGTTGAGGGCCAGGACTCCTGGGCTCTCTCCCTAGCTCTGGGAGAGGAGTGGGGTTGAGTGGTTAGAACAGGCGCTGGGAGCCAGGACTCCTGGGTTCTATTCAAAGCCAAGAGCTTGCTGGTGAGCCAGTTTCTGTGGGCCCTGGGTCGCGCCAGGCACCGCGCTGTGCCCGCTGACCCTGCCCTGTAGCCAGGCGGGGTCAATTCAAACCCAGCCGATGGCAGGAATCTGAGCGTGACATCAAAGCAGCTGACGCCCGGTTGCTTCTGCTGAAGGCTTTACTTTTATTTCAGGGAAACGTCACCCAGGCCCAGCCACAGATGGTGAAGAAAAGCTCATTAATGACACCTGCCAATGCTCGCGGTGAGGGGTGGGTTGGGGGCAGAGGATAAATGGGGATGGGTAGGATGGGAGGAAAAAGGGGGGGTGGGGGAGCCTCAGGGCAGGGAGTGGGGAGGGATGGGACACTGGGAAGGGACACAAGGGTACAGGGAGAGCGGGAGGGTTTAGGCATAGGGCGGGGCCGAACCCCTCTCTGGGCCCCCCTGTTTGTGCCAAGATCGGAGGAGGGGAAGGCCTGAGGGGCCCTCCCCCACCCATTTGTGCCAGGTTCTGGGGTGGGGGGTGAGCTGAAACCCTCTTTCTGCCCCCATGTGTGTGCCAGGATCTGGGGGGCCTGAACCCATCTCCCTAACCCCACATGTGCGCTGGGACCTGGGGGTCAGGAAGCAGTTTTTCATTGGGGCAGAGTGGGGAGGCTGGGGCGACCAATAGGGGAGGGGGGAAGAAATGGGAGAGGGACACTTGGTGTAGAATGGGGGTGAAGGAGGGGATTGGAGGGTCAGTGGGGGGTCTGAGATGCTAGTGTGGGGGGAGGAGAACGACAGAGGGGAGGCTCTGCGCCTCGAGACACCCCGGCGCCGAGTTAGCTCTGCAATTCCTTTATTGAGTGTGAAGTTCATGCTCTCACCCACCCTCTGCTCGGGGCCCAGGCACCCCTACCCCACTGCTACCCGCTGAGCCCGGTCACCCCCTTGAGATGGTGCCCACCCAGCTGCTGGGGAAGTGGGGGCACGACAGAGGGCCCCTGGCTGCAGGGCGACATGGGGAGACCGGCTCGTCCTGGAACGTCCCTCTGAGCTCAGCCCCGGGCCGCCCCCTTGGCCCCGTGGCCCTGGGGGGCGTAGTCCCAGCAGTGGGGGCCACCCAGGCTGGAGCCACACACCAGGCTGTACTGGAAGTCCAGCCGTCCGTGGCTCAGGTAACAGACCTGGCGGTGACCCTCCCCGGAGCGCAGTGGCTCGTCGCAAGTCCCCAGCAGGTCGTCGTCATACTTGTTGTCCTCGTCCCAGACCTGGACGCGGAGTTGGCTGGTCTCCATCACCCGCACGGGCCCCAGGTCCAGGTGGACGCCCCAGACCGGGTTGTCGTCATTCCACACGGTTTCTGTCCGCACCTCCCGGCCCTGGAAGGAGACCTTGACGTAGGCGTCGGTGCGGCTGGTGACGTCGCCCCACAGGCTGCTGGCCCGCTGCACCGTGACTGTCAGCTTCCCCAGCCCGCGCTCCCGCGAGCAGCACATGCTGTTGGTGGTGCCGTCCCCGGGGCAGACACAGGAGCAGGGGTCACGGGCGCTGCGCCGGGTTCCCGGGGGGCAGCTCTGGGTGCAATTCCTCCACAGGGCCCTCTCGGTCACGTACTCGCTCACCGCCTGCCTCAGCCCCTCGCGCCGGGGGTCGTCCTGCTCCACCAAGGTGTGGATGGGCTGCAGTGAGTAGGAGACCAGGCCGGGGCTGGCTTTGAGGCTCTCCATCCAGGCCGAGAAGACGCTGGGGTCCGGCCCCTCAGAGAAAAGCAGGTCAGCGTGGCTGTGGCCGCCCATCACCTCAGTGTGGCGCTCGCTGTAGGTCTCGTGGAAGCTCCGCTTGAAGTTCTGCTTCTTCTTCTGCTCCTCACACTGGCTGAAGGCTGCCTGGGCCCTGCCCTTCCCGGCCCCGATGCTGACAGAGGCCTCCAGGCTCAGGCAGTCCTTTACCTCATCGGCCGTCACCCCGTCCAGCGCCGCCTCGCAGACCCTCACTGCCGTCACGTCCCGCGCCCGGCCCCCCAGCTTCAGCTGCGACACGTAGTGGGTACCGTAGGTGTTGAGCAGCTGACGGTACTCGGTGCGCGAGTGGTGGGTGTAATCCTCTGGGAGGTTCCTCAAGGCCCGGCTGAAATGGCTGCTGAGAGGAGGGTTGTGGGTAACACGGAACCTGGGAAAGCGAAACGGCCACCGTGTGACGTACCGTAGGACACTGGTGTCTGGCAGGGGAGACCTCAGTGTTATAGGGCCGCAGGTCCGAAGGCCAGAAATGACCTCTGGGGTCATCTAGTCTGACCTCCTGGATAACACAGGCCAGAGACCTGCCCTGAATTAACGCCTGTTCGAACTAGAGCGGATATTCTAGGGAAAAACATCCCATCTCGATTTCAAAATTATCCATGATGGAGAATCTACCGCACCCCGTGGTGAATCGTTTCAGTGATTAAACCTGCCACTGTTACAAATTCACGCTTTATTTCCAGTCTGAATTTGTCTAGCTTTAACTTCCAGCCATGGGATGATGTTAGACCTTTGTCTGCTAGAGACGATCCAAGACTTGCTCTCTATGATTATTTATTCTTGCATCTTTCCTGCACCTTTACTGAATCGAAGTGAGACCCAGAATTATTTTTACACAGGATGTTTGGAGAATATAATAACATATATTATACGCTTGTGGTTTCGTTGCTTGTAACTGGGCCCCCATAGTCATGCTACAGGGAGCCTGCCTCAGTTTCCCCTCTGGCACTGTTCAAGAAACTTAACAAGCACTTTTGTCCATTCCCATCCCTTCTCGGGCTGGGCTTTAGTCAATGAACAAATATTTAAAATAAAGTTTTCAAATCTGCCCCAAAGTCCATGCAACTCAAATTTTTCTTCCCAGGCCCTACCTACCAGGCTGGAGTCTGAGCATTCCCCTGCTCATTGCAGCCTCCTGCTGATCTTTATAGGCTTCTTCTTTAGCTAAGCAGCAGCAGCCATAAACTAAGAAGGAGAGAATCACGTCCTCACATTCCACCTAAATTACATCGAACAACGTAACATCAGGCTCCTGCCCTTAATAGCACCTGCCACCACCAGATAAAGAAACAGATCTTAAGATGTTTAAAGAAAACTTTGTTTGAATGCATTCTGTCTGGCTAGGAACCACTCACTTATCCACAGCAGTGGTTGTAAAATCTCACACTTCTGTATTGTTTTGTCTTATAGTTCCCACTTCTCTGATGTTTATCTGAACCATTTCTGTCTGGGTCTTTGTTTCTGTTTGCATAACTAATTGTGCAACATTTATCAGCTAAGGTGGTGGGGTATGATTGCTTAAAGAACTGAGCTAGGATTGGTGTTTTGTAGTACTTTTGTTTAAAATGATTGGTTAAGGTGCAGATAAGCAGGACCCAAGAGTTAACGGATAAAAGGTAGTTCTTTGGAACCTAACTCCAGGACACAGCCCAAGAATCAGAGCTGCCAGACCTCAACATCCGGCCAACTACACTGTGCAGAAGCTGGAGTCCCCAGTTGATCTAATCCTGCCTGGCCACCGGAAGTTTGTCTGCCTTATTGGGAGCGGTGAGCATTGGATGCTTAATGTGTGGATTCCGTTTTGGTCATTGTTAATAAATCGAGAACAAGGCTATCACTGGGAAAGGCTCTTTCACTGGTGAAAAGCCCCACAAACCTCAGAGAAACATGCCCGGAGCCCTATGAATTGGGAAAGGGGGTACTTATACCTGGAGCCCTACAGCCTGGGCATGGGTGGCCCTGAGCCCCAGGAATTGGGTATGGGTAGGTTGCTTTCACCAGATTGGGTAAAGGTAGGGTGCCCTAGAGTGTGCGGGTAATAGCTTTACTCTGGGTTGGCTAGCCCCAGAGAGGTGAGCCATCTGGTTACACCGCTGATTTCCCTATATGAAAGATTTAAGCTGGCTAAACCAATGTCTAGGAGGAATTCTGTCTTCTGTCAACATCACAGACCGCAAGTGTCAGACCCATCAAACAGCCCAGTGCAATTTATAAGATTAAAAACATAAGAATGGCCAGACTGGGGCAGACCCATGGTCCATCTAGCCCACTGTCCTGTCTTCCCACAATGGCCAATGCCAGGTGCTTCAAAGGGAATGAACAGAACAGGGCAATTTTGGGACTTGAAATCAGACGCAGGTTTCTAACCATCTGAGGGGAGAAGTTCTGGAACAGCCTCCCAAGGGCAGCAGAGGGGGCAAAAAACTGAGCTGGCTTCAAGACTGAGCTTGATACGTTTCTGGAGGGCATGGTCTGAGGGGACAGCCTAGTCTGGCAATTGACTGGTCTTTGACTACTGGTGGTAGATATGCCAATGGCCTGTAAAGGGACGTTAGATGGGCGGGTTCTGAGTTACTACAGAGAATTCTTTCTTGGCCCTGGTCTACACCGACCTGGCGATTCGGCGGCAGTCGACGGGAGTTACGCAAACTACGCAGAGTAGCCTGCATAACTCCCGTCGACTGTTCTGCTTCCCTTCTATGCATTGTCTACACTGCGCTGCGCCGACGGGACAGTGCTATGCTACTTGAGGGGGTGGATTTACTCAGTCGACTTCCTGATCGACTGAGCGGGTCTACACTGATCGCTCAATCGATCCAGAAAGATCGAACTGGCGGAGGCGAATTTGCCGCCGTCAGTGTAGACATGGCCTTGGTGTCTGGCTGGTGAGACTTGCTGACATGCTCAGGGTTTATATTTGGGGTGGGGAAGGAATTTTCCCCCAGGGCAGATTGGCAGAGGCCCTGGGGGGTTTTCGCCTTCCTCTGTAACATGGGGCACAGGGTCACTTGCTGGTGGATTCTCTGTGCCTTAAAGTCTTTAACCCATGATTTGAGGACTTTAATAACTCAGCCCTAGGTTAGAGGTTTATTACAGGAGTGGGTGGGTGAGGTTCTGTGGCCTGCGTTGTGCAGGAGGTCAGACTAGATGATCATATTGGTCCCTTCTGACCTTAGAATCTATGAGTCTATAAATCTCTGAGTGATCGATGCCCCGTCATCCACGCCCTGCTTCTGGCAGCTGGAGGGTTAGGGACACCCAGAGCATGGGATTACGTCCCTGAGCGTCTTGGCTAATAGCCACTGATGGACCTGTCCTCCGTGAACTTATCTCATTTTTTAACCCAGTTCACTTTTGGCCTTCACAACATCCCCGGCAACGAGTTCCCTAGGTCGACTGTGCGCTGTGGGAAGAAATATTTCCTTTTGTTTCTTTTTAAACCTCCCGTCTACTAACTTTATCAGGTGACCCCTGGCTCTTGTGTTATGTGAAGGGGGTAAATAGCACTTCCTTATTCACTCCACTCCAGTCATGATTTTATAGACCGCTATCCTATCCCCCCTCAGTTGTCTCTTTTCCGAGCTGAACCATTCCAGTCTTTTTAATCTCTCCTCACACGGAAGCTGTGCCATGCCCCTAGGCCTTTTCCATTTCTAAGATCTCTCTTTTGAGATGGGGCAGCCAGAACTGCATGTAGTATTCCAGGTGTGGGCGTGCCGTGGAGTTACAGAGCGGCACAGGGCTATTTTCTGTTTTATTATTTATCCCTTTCCTAGCGGTTCCTGACGGTCCATACAATTTCCTGTTCGGCTTTGTTGTGAAAGATGTATGTAAGTGTTTGCACGGGTGTGCCCTCACCTTGAGGGTGTCCCTTTATGCCTGGACACAGTGTTGCAGGGGACATTGCCTCCGGGGGGCTACTTTCTCAGCCATAGTGATCAGTCCCAGCTGGTCTCTTCCTCCGGACACCCTCACTGAGTCTTCTCCGGCCAAGTTCCTATCCGGGGTTCAGCTCTAAAGCTAAGGTTCTTTGTCAGCCTCAGTTCATCCCCCTTGTCCGGGTACGGACCGCCACTAGGCTTTTTTCCTTGCTGGGAGTCCAAGTTAAACTAGCCTTCTGCCTCTCCTCGGCTTCTATCCTCACCAACCCTAGCTTGGGGCTCCTCTACTCTCCCGGCTTCCTGGCCACCACACTTCCAAACTCCTGGACCTTCCTCCTCATTAGGCATTTGCCCTAGTTCCTCTCTCTTGGGACGCTCCCTCTACTGAATTCCCAGCTCTCTTTAAGTAGCACCCTCCCGGCGACACCACCATAGCTAGGGTCAGTCTTTCTAATCAAGCCCCACGACTCCCAGCTGGTGTCACTAAGTAGCCCCAGCCTTGCCAGTTCAACAGCTAAATCCTGGCCAAGGCTGGTGTAAATCTTTAGGTGCTAGTTGTAAGGGTGCTCAGTGGCAGATCGATCCATGGGTGAATGGACCAGCAAGGTCGTCTTACGAAAGACGAACAAACATTCCACTGTTATCGAGAGCCACAAACGTGTCTTTAACCCCTGACTTTGCAAGAGAAATCTTGGTGTCAAACCAACCCTCAAGGGATTCTAGGAAAGACACTATTAAAATTCATACCTTTTAAAAGCTTGCTAAAGTCTTTGTTCGTTCAGCTTGAAGGAGAACATGGATGGTTGGGAAATGTTCTACAGAAGATTGATCTAACACTCATGTTTCTTCCTGAAAACCTGGCTAGTCCTTAAATGCCTGAAGATGGCCCAGGTTGAGGTGTATATTTGCAAATATTTTGTGTCCATAAGCAAACCTTCATGTCATAACTTCCCAAAAGCCTTGTAAGGTGACAAGCAAGACGGTTTGGCTAATAATCATGTAACAAGTTCTAATGGCTGGAAATTGAATTTAGATAAATCAAGATTTAAAATAAGGGGCAAATTTTCAATAGTGAAGGAAATCAACCATTGGAACAGATAATATTAACCCTCACCCCCAGCCTTCATCAGCACCCAATCCTAGACCTTCACCAGACCCAACCTCTGACCTTCCCCCGCCCCCCCGCCTTCACCAGCACCCAACCCCTGCCCTTCCCCACCCCAGCCAGCACCAGCACCCAAACCACAGCCTCTCATCTTCATTCTAACCCAAATCTGTACCTCTACTCGCTCCCTCCGTTCCGGCCCTCCCGTGCCACTTACTGGTAGTATTCGCAGGACACCTCATGGCTAGTGAAGCTGTACTTGTCCTGCTGAGACTTCTCCATGCTGAAGTCGGCCAGTTTGGAGTGGGACCCGGCCAGCGCCACCTGGGTGTTGGCGCTGGGCTTCACCTCTACCTCCAGCCCCACCTTCCAGTCGTTCTGCACCACAGTGCCCGCTGCACGGACCACACCCATCACCGACTCCTTCACCGTGCTGGAGAGCTTCCTGCGGCACGAGACCTTCACCCTCCAGTCCACCGCGGCCAACGGTAGCCTCTGCAGCTGTCCCTCACACAGCCGGTTCCGGCAGAGGGTGCAGGTCCCGTCCGGGCGCTGCCAGTGGCTGCTGTCCACCAGGTACGCCCCTTTCCTGCCCAGTGTGGTCACGTCGATGCCCTCCCCTGCCAGGTTGTGCCCAGGCACAAAGTCCGTGTGCTCCTCGCACTCCTCAGCCGTGCCTGTGTGGCAATGGGTGGAGACCCCAGGAAGGAGGCAGAGGAGAAGCATGGGGATGAAGGAGCTGGGTCTGGGCATGGCAGAGAGGGGTAGTCAGTTTCTGAACCACCCTGGAGGGAGAATCACAGAGAGATCCTACATTAACAACAATCATGTGGCAGGCAGTTCCACAGGTTAACATGCTGTTAGCGTTACATCCATGCTGGTCTCCTCAAAGCACAGCCCAAATACCAGTGAAATTGGGAGTCTGGGTGCCTTGTGCTTCTCCTAAATCTATAGTTAACACCTTTTGTGCTAGGTGCTTTGCAGTTGCACATGAGGTTACATGCCACATGCCATCTAGCCTGGTATCCTGCCCCCTCCTGGCTGCTCCAGATCAGACCCATGGGCCCATCTAGCCTGGTATCCCGCCCCCTCCACTTACGCTGTACCAGGGGGGCAGGACTATGGCCCTGACATGCTCTTTTTGGCCCCAGAGGCTGACACTGATGGTGTGAAAATGTCTCTGGCACAGGATGTGTCAGAACATGAAACAGAAAGAGAGAAGCTGGGGGGGGGGCGGGAGTGTGGTGTCACCTCAGGTTGTGTGTTTGTGTGTTTCCACTTGTCACTCCCGGCGGAGAGCTCTGACCCCTGGAAAGGAAAGAAAGAGTGAGAAATTAAAGATCAGTCTTAACCCATGGCTCCCCTCCTATCTAAGCCCTGGGCTACACGCAACCAGCTCTGCTGGTGCCCCTTAATTTTGAAGATCCTTTCTAGAGCGATAAACAGAGTCATATAAGATGTTAGACAGACAGACAGATAGATAGAGGGGGTGTATGGAGATAGATAGATAGATAGATAGATCACCTTAACATTTTGTATCTCTGCGGTCTAGATCTGAGAGAAAGAAACAATTTAACAGATCTCAGAGTGAACCTTTCTACCTCTCTAGTTAGTGCTAATGAAAAATACTTAATGTTTGGGAGGGGGCTGGGAGCCTGGACACCTGGGCTCTATCCCCAGGTCTGGAAGGGAGTGGTCTCTCTAGTGGTTAGAGCATGGCCGGGCGTCAGGACTTCTAGATTCTGTCCCTAACTCCAGGATGGGTCTGGGAGCCCAGAGATACTGACCTGCTGGGGGCGACTGTCCTGGGGCTGGCAGGGCTGATAAGAGAGGCCCAAGCTCGGAAAGCGGCGCAGCTCAGACTGTCGTAGCAGCGGGCGGGGCATGTAGCTCTGGGGTCTCCCCCCGCCCCTGTCACTGATGTCACAGGCGCTCTGTCCTGCCCCAGAGCCGAGCAGCTGCCGTGAAGGAGGGAGCGGGGGGGGAGCCTGTGGTCAGAACCACTCTTCCTGCCTCTAGAAACTCAGACGTGTGGCTCTAGCGCCGCCCGATGCTACGGCTTGATCCGTGGGAGCTATGTTTGCCAGGCAGGGGGGCCATGAGTCTAGGGGATCCCATCCCTGTCATTCCACATCTCCCAGGCCCCCTTTTCCCTTGGCCTGTCTGGGCCATGATTCCACCGGCCGGCTTTGTACACCCGCCTACCTCCCAGCGGGAACCTTCTGCTCCGGGATGGGCTACGGCCCGGTTCCACACTGGTCTGTGCCGTGTGGCTCCCAGTTCCCCGAACTGGGCTCCGGGGCTCCTTTTTCCATCCCCCTCCACCTGGACAAGTGGCCTGTGGCTCTAGAAGGAGAGCATCTGTGCTGGTGCCTGTGTCTCATCAACGCCCCTGTGATGGCCTGGATCTCCCCTCTTCCCCCATCTCTGGTCTGCTACCTGCCCTCAGGATCCCATTTCTGCCAATCCCGCTGCCCCTGCCAGATTATCCTCTCCCAGCCCCACGGCGCCATGGCCAGGCTGGGGGGGCAGCGGGATGCAGGTGGGCCATGCCAGCTCGGATCATGTACTCTGCAGGGGCTTGCTGTGAAGCCATTGGGGGTGTGTGGCGGGGCAGGGACCGGCTATGGAAAGATCCTCTCCGGTCCGCGGTGCGTCTCAATGGCATTCCCGCCAGCTCTCCACAGCTGCCCTATCTCTCAGCCTCTGCACCGTGAGCCCAGCCTTCATTGCAGGGCAGGTCAGGAGCTCAGAGAACACCCCCCCCGCGACCCCCACTCCCACCTCCCCGGCTAACACCATTCAGGCGCTGTTAAAACCGACAGGCCAGATGGATTTTAGGGGAGCTGCTTGTCAGGGGCTGTATGAATCCGGGCTGCCATCTGCTGGAGGGAATTGGAGCTGCACCATTAGAGAGGAAATATTACTAAGTCCCTAGCCCCATGAGCCAACCATGGCAAGGGGCCAGATCAGAACCAGTGCCCCCTAGAGAGGAAAGGCCCCATGTCCCATTCCCCAGTCACCTCAGCCAGCCAGTCCCCTCCTTGGGGCCAGATCAGAGCTGACTCCCCTTAGAAGGAAAATTCCTCATATCACCTCCTGGATCCCTTGGCAATGTATGATTTGCAAATATCAGCTGTGGGGTATTAATACCCCCCTAATAACACTGCCTGTCTCCCTGCATCTCTTTCCCTCCCATCCACTCTGTCCCTGACAGAAACACTTCCCTTTGAGGGGCATTAGCCACATTACACTGGATTCCCTCTTGCAACAAATTCACCCAGCTATTTAGCTCCCGTCTTGTCATGCCTCTCTCCCCTCCATCCCAGCCCTCCCCCTACTGTCCCCAAGCGTGTATTGCACCTGCTCATTTCTACTCTACATCTAGGCTCCAGCCCACTGAGGTTAGAAGAATGACAAGGCTTCCTGTTTAGAAATTTCCTTTCACAAATGTTTATTGCAGTAGGGAGATACATTTCCAAAGATCCAGTGACCTGGAATCCTCCCAGAAGCAAATAATTTTTCAATTGAGCGGCAAAGCTGCGTGGCAGTTTTCCAGGCTGGAGATATTTAGCTTGCAGTTAGTAGGGTTCAGAGTTAACAATCCTCATTCACCAGTTAACTGCACCATGGAGCTCCTGATCTAGACTCTCAGCAGACACAGGCAGGTGTGAGCCAGGAAGATGCTTTAATCCCAGAATTAGGGGGAATTTGCCCTTCCCAATGTGATCCCAAAACAGTGCCATCTCCCTGATCCTGCTGACAGTCTGAATCAAGTCCTCCTAGGATATTAACTCTGAATCCTACCAATGGCAAAGCTGCTGGGTAATTATGAAAAGCAACAGAAACAACAGTTAGGGAACGAATGTCCTCCCTCGCCTGGGAGCCCAGCTCATCCACTGGGTGTTTAGAACCATACCCATCCCTGGAGCATCTTCGGGTTTCTGCAGAGGATTAATCACTGAAGCCACAATAAGACAAGGGCTGATCTTTGCTCCTTATCCCTTCCTGTTGAGACAATGTCTGTTCAGCTGGATGCACTAGACAGATAATTACAGTGGGTGGATGGATACATGGGGTTGTGGATTATTTGCATGGCTACACATATTGGTTGGTTTGGTTGATTGGATGGATGGATGGATGAATGGATGTATTAAGACATTAATTGGTTGGTCAATTATTTGGTTGGTTGAATGTATTTAAGATGCTAATTGGTCGGTCGGTTGGTTAATTGGTTGGATGTGCTTAAGATATTAGTTGGTCAATGGTTTGTTTGTTTGGTTAGTTGAATGTACTTAAGACATTAGTTGGTCTGTCAGTCTGTCAGTCAGTTGATTGATTGGTTGGATGGATGTAATTAAGACAATTGGTTGGTTGGTTGGTTGGTTGGTTGGTTGGAGGTATTTAAGACAGTTTGTTGGTCTGTTGGTCAGTTAGTTAGTTGGTTGTATATACATAAGACATCAGTTGGTCAGTTGGTTGGTTGTTTGGATGGTTGGTTTGACGTATATAAAACATTAGTTGGTTGGTTGGTTCGATACACTGGCTGCAATTGATATATGCACTGGTTGGTTGGCTGGAGAGATAAATTGGATACATTGTTGGCAGGTTGGCTGGATACACTAAATACATTTGTTGGTTGGCTGGTTACACTGGACACACTACATACATGTGTGGAGTGACTTGCTGGCTGGATATTTTGTATATACTAAACACATTCATTGGTTGGCTGGTTGGCTTGCTCTTTACATTGGATGCTCTAGAAAAATTAATTGGTTGTTTGGAGGCACTCAATACATTCATTGGTTCGTTGCATAGATTGGATGCACTAGATACATGCATTGATTGGTTGGTTGGATGGATACATTGGATACACAACATCCAGTTGGTGGTGGATTGGTTTGTTGGCTGAATATGTTGGGTAAACTAAATACAGCCATGTGTTGGTTGGTTGGCTGGCTGTTGGCTGAATGGGGGGATGGATAGATTGGGTGCCCTACTTACATACTTTGGTTAGCTGGTTGGATGTATACATTGGATGGCTGGAATCACTGGACGCACAGGTCTGATGGATCCAGAATGGGTGGTTAGTGGTGGGACACTTTCCCAGAGGGCGCTGTGAGGAGGACGGGCCCACTGAAACAGACAGTCTCTCATGTGTATAGGAGACACGGATTCCCAAGCAGGAGTGACAATATGAAGACCAGTAGCGTCAGCAGAGCGGGAGCTAGCAAATGCTCTGGGGGACAGGGAGTGCTGTTGACCAACGCACACCCACACCCCTCTCCGATCCCTCTCTAAGGGGCTCACCAGAAGGCATCTGCCTTCTTCCCCTTGGCCGTGCTCTGCTGGGGAGGCTGGGAGACATAGTCGAAGCAGCTTCTGCCCCCAAGGTTGGGCCCACATTGCAGCCTGTACTGGAACCAGATGCGGCCGTGGTTCAGGTAGCAATCCTTCTGGTAGAGCTCCCCAGCCACCAGTGGGATGTCACAGCTTCCCAGCAGGTCATCGTCCCATTTGTTGTCCTCATCCCAGACCTGAATGCGGATCTTGCTGGTGCTGGTGACGTGTATGGTACCGAAGTCAAGGTGGACGTTCCAGACAGGATTGTTGTTGTTCCAGATGGTGCCGGTCCGCACCTCCCTGTTCTCAAAGAAGACTTTGACAAAGGCATCTGTAGCAGTAAAGTAGTCGCCCCACAGGCCGCTGGCCCGCTGCACCGTGACCATCAGCTTCCCCAGCCCACGTTCCCGTGAGCAGCACATGGTGTTGATGGTGCCGTCCCCGGGGCAGACGCAGGAGCAGGGGTCGTGAGCGCTGCGTCGCGTTCCCGGGGGGCAGCTGTGGGTGCAGTTCCTCCACAGGGCCCTCTCAAGGATGTACTCGCTCACCGCCCGCCTCAGCCCCTCCCGCTTGGGGTCGTCCCGCCCCACCAAGGTGTGGATGGGCTGCAGTGAGTAGGAGACCAGGCCGGGGCTGGCTTTGAGGCTCTCCATCCAAGCTGAGAAAACCTTGTTGTCCTTCCCGGAGAATAGAATGTCGGCCGTGCTGTGTCCTCCCTCCACCTCCACGTGGCGCTCCCGAAACGTCTCATGGAAGCTCCCCTGGACCTTCCCCTTCTTCTTCTCCTCCTCGCACTTGCTGTACCCGGATTTGACCGAGCCCATCCCGATACTCACGGCTGCTTCTATGCTCAGGCAGTCCTTGATTTCGTCATCCGACAAGCTGCTCAGTGCCGCTTTGCAGATCTGCACGGCTGTCACGTCCCGCGCCCGGCCCCCCAGCAGTAACTGCGACAGGTAGTGGGTGCCGTAGTTGCTGATCAGCTGGTGGTACTCCAGCTTGGACTTGTTGTTGTACGTCTCAGGGAGGTTCTCCAAGGCCAGAGTGAAATGGCTGGTAAGCGGGGGCTTCTCGTTGACCCGGAACCTGCTCAGGGACACAAGGTGAGGAGCGCACTCAGCCTGGTGAGTCAGTTTAGGTCATGATCTGCACGTCGCAAGGCCCCAGCTAACCCACAAGCAAGGGTCTAGGCAGGTGGCCCCCAAGGCAGGTCTGTAGGCTTCTATTGAAATCAGCCACCCTAGTCTGCAGACCCTCATGACCTTGCTGGGGATACTGACAGACTGCCCCAGTTCCAGCCATTGCAGGGTGCTGGGCTGTCCTGACACACAGGACAAGAAAATCCCCCATAGCCAGCCCGTCCCAGATGGGAGCCGGCTCTCCCTGGAGGGGAAAGACCCTGTTTCACTGTGTGGTGTTGCTGGGATCCCAATTCTAGGTGAGCCCTCCCCACCCAGACTGGTTGTTACCTGTAATAGCCGCAGGAGACCTCGTGGCTCACGAAGGTGTATTTGTCCGTCCGCAAACGGTCTACCACGAAATTGGCCAGTTTGGATTTTGATCCGGTGAGCTCCACCTGGACATTCACCTTGGGCTTCACAGGCACGTCCAGCCCCAGCTTCCAGTTGTTCTGCATCGCGGACCCCACCGACTTCATCATGCCCATCGCTGAGTGCTGCACCGAGCTGCCCAGCTTCCGGTGGCACAAGCCGTGATGGACCCGCCAGTCCACCACGGCCAGCGGCAGCCTCTGCAACTGCTCCCCCAGAAGCTGGTTCTGGCACAGGGTGCAGGTGCTGTCTGGGCGCTGCCATTGGCTGCTGTCTACCAGATAGGCCCCTGTACGGCCCATCGTGGTCACATCGAGGCCCTCCCCCACCAGGCTGTGTCCGGGCACGAAGGCTGTGTGCTTCTTGCATTCATGGGCCGTGGCTGTATGACAATTGGAGGTGGCCCCAGGGAAGATGAAGAGGAGGAGGGGGATGAGAGCACCAAATTTAGGCATGGCTCATGTGATGGGTTCCCCCAGCTGGGCGGGGCTGTTGGTCTCTGAACCCGGCTAGAGGAAGAGACACAGAGAGATCCAGAATCAGTGACAATCCAGTGGCAGGCAGTTCCATAGGTTAACTCTTTTGTAGAGACAGAGACATACACCTACCACCCATGACATCGGCCATGCTGTATAGAACACCTGCTAAAACTCAGGGCTCTAGGAATCCTCCAGGTGTTATGTAAATGACATGTTGGCTCATTTGCATGTTTGACTACTGATTACCTAACTGGCAACAATTCCCGCCCCTCCCCGTTTTCCAGGTGTGGTAATACCAGTGAAAACCACGGGGAGGGGGGAAGGGGAAGTGTCACGTGCCCACTCTAGAGCGTGCAATTTAAGAGTGGGTCACTGCAATTGCTCCATGGGGCCATTAGAGGATAGGGCCGTGCGGACAGGATCTGCGGTGTGTAATTGGTGAGCCCATGCAGTGGCTGGGCCTGGCCACTAGGGGGCAGTGCCAAGGCTCACACAACCAGTGGCTTGCAAGACATTTATGCCTCTGGTGCTGGCTTTTATAGTCAGCGAGCCTAGCGGGAGCTAGGGCCACACTGGCTCCCTAGGGGCCATGCAGAGTGGTGGATTTGGTGACGTCAAACCATCGCCTGAGGGTCATTTTCTGGAATTTCTCATGGCCAGCATCAGCCCAGCGTTGAGCGCTGCCTCCCTGACATGGGCTGTTGGGGAAAGATGGCAGGAAATCCTCCCGCCCCTGCACAGACCCATGGGCCCATCCAGTCCGGTATCCTGCCCCCTCCCTACCAACCTGGAGCAGACCCATGGGCCCATCTAGCCTGGTATCCTGCCCCCTTCCTGCCACCACGGACGCTTTGACCACCTCTCTCCTTTCTTGCATTCCTCCCCTTACTAAAATGCAAGAGATGTTAAACGTGGGTTTGAACTGTGCTCCACTTAGCTTGGAAACTGTACAGCAATGCAGGCTATGGGGCAGGAAGGGGGTAACAGCTCTGAAGCCTGTGGTGGCAGCAAACTCGGACTGGGAGGGGACAGTAAAGGCATGAACAGGTCCCAGCAGCACCAGATGAGGCAAACACATTTGAATATTGACTGCTTGGCTCTGCTGGTGCCCCTCACCCCGGACTCACAGCCCCCTGCTAGCCCAGCCCTGAGGTCCATTTACCCCACAGCTCTTCTGGTGCCCCTCACTCTTGACTCACAGCCCTCTGCTAGCCCAGCCCTGAGGTCCATTTACCCCACAGATCTTCTGGTGCCCCTCACTCTTGACTCACAGCCCCCTGCTAGCCCAGTCCTGAGGTCCATTTACCCCACAGCTCTTCTGGTGCCCCTCCCTCCTGAGCTGCAGCCCCACTGCTTTGTTGCCAATAGAAAATTGAACAGCTTGAAAGTGCAAGATGCCCCTGACATGAAAGATATCAACTACGTAAATTAATGATCAAAAGCTGAATAGCAACCTTGTCTAATGGATACAGCCTTGGACTGGGTGTCATGACTCCTGGGTTCTACTGTAGCTCTGGGAGGGGAGTGGGGTCTGGTGGGTTAGAGCAGGGTGGCTGGGAGCCAGGACTCCTGGGTTCTGCCCCCAGCTCTGGGAGGGAAGTGGGATCTAGTGGTTAGAGTGGGGCGGGGGTGGCTGGGAGCCAGGACTCCTGGGTTCCGTCCCCAGCTCTGGGAGTGGGGTCTACTGGTTAGAGAGGGGTGGGGGGTGGGAGCCAGGGCTCCTGGGTTCCGTCCCCAGCTCTGGGAGGGGAGTGGGGTCTAGTGGGTTAGAGCGGGGGTGGGTGGGGACCCTGATCTTTTTCTAGGTCCTGGCACGACGGCGTCCCCAATCGCGGTTGGGCTCTGGGCTGACCCACCCATCACTCACCTGCCTTAGCAGCCAAGCTGAGGTATGTTTTGGGCCAGGGTCTGTGGGTGTCCAGGCTGGGTCGTGTCTCCGCTGGGAGAGACGCTTTCTGAAGATAGAGCAAGGCACCACGAAAAGGCTCCCGAGGTTCTCACTGTCTCAGCCCTCGTTGTGCTCCCCCAGTGATGAGCTACTGCCCCCCACGAGGTCCCCAACCACAGCCAGCTCGGCAGGAAACTTGAGGCTAGCAAATGTTCCTCCCCTGTGGTGGGAGTGTGAGGAGCTAGAGAGCTGCAAGGGATCCCACCGTGAAACAAACCCTGCACCGGAGCTCTGGGTCCCATCCTGCCGGCCCCCCCAACCCTGCAGCACAGGTCCCCCTCCCCCAGCGCTGCACTGGGGCATCGGGGCAGCACCTACCGCCTCAGTGACCCTGCTGTAAATCTGGAGCTACCCCGCCGGCCCCAGGCCTGGCTTCTGACCCCTGGGTAAATCTGGAGCAAGTCCAATGCCGTGGCTCTGTGGGGCAGGCCGTGGGGGAGGGAAACGAGGGGGAGGGAAACTGGGGAGAGGGGGGCTGGGCGGCTATAGGGCAGGTCTGAGGTTTTCCTCTCTCTCTCTGTTCTTCGGTGTTTCGTTTCCTCCATCCTCTCGTCCCCTGGGACTCCAACTACAGCCCCCATAGTAGCCACTATGCTTCTCCCACCAGGGGCTTCTGCTCACTCCTTCACCCCGCTGCTGTGACCCATATCTCCCTGCACTCCACATTTATCTTGCCAGGAACTGCCCCCACTCCCTGCACCCTCCATTATCTTGCCAGGAGTCACTCCCCTCCCTGCACCCCACATTTATCTTGTCAGGGGTCCTCCCACTCTCTGAACCCCCATTATTTTGCTGGGGTCCTGCTAGCTCCATCCCCGGCTGCCCCACACTTTTCCTCTCCTGCTCCCCCATGGCGACACAAGCTGGGGATAGGGGCGTGACACTCTGTACCTCAAAATAACACCCTGGCGCCCCCATATTCCCCACTGTGATATGATGATATGCTCGGTCCAAAGCATGCCTTGTGAGGAGGTATTTAAGAAGTGTCGCTCTGCTGAACATGACTGCCCTGTGGGATTGTGCGTGCTGTCAGTGCACGCAAAGTTATGAAGTTTTGCTAGGTGCGCATTCCTGAAACACGTGGTAAGGGGGAAACACCCACAGCCGGACTTTCAGGGGCCACAAAGGTGGAACCAACAAGATGGATTTACATCAGGATGGATATTGATGGCCCATCAAGAATAATCTGGGCACAGGTGCAATGGGGCTGCCTGACCCCCACAGCGCAACAAGGATTCTTCTAGCACCAGGAGAGAAAATAGAAATGAGAGTCGATGCTGCCCCCTCTTGGCCTCTCTCCTCCCACATCTCAACACCTGGAAGATCCTCTGGAAGACAGACTTTGAACTGGGGAGATTGGTCCCCGGCTGGGAAGAGAATCCAGCCAGTGGATTAAGAACTGGAAAATGAAACTGGACTGTCCAGTGATGGGAGAAAAGTTGTTCGTTTCAAATTTCTAATTTTACCAGACTAAGTAATTCTATTTTTATTTCGTGTCACTGACTTCGACCTCTGTGTTTAACACTTACAACCACTTAAAAGCTCGCTCTCTGTAGTTAGTAAACTTTAATGTTTCATCTTCCCCAGTGAGTTTGCCCAAGAGCTTAGGGGAATCTGCAGTGGTCACAAAGGCGGGTGCATGTCCGCTTTCCTTTGACGAAGCAGAGAACTAATTAACGAGCGCGCACTGTTCAAGAGAAGGGCTGGAGCAGTGTAAAACGGTACATCGCGGGTCTGCGAGGCTGGAGAGATTCGCACGTGTCTTTCTCAGTGGTTGACAGAGTGTTCATGCAGTTTAGCAGGGTGGGTTCCCAGCTGAGCCATCACAGCACCTGCAGGGGTCGGCTGCTAGTCACTGGTGTAGCTTTGTGCGAGACAGCCCAGGCTGGAGAGCTAAGGGGGCACAGAGCAGTCCCACAACTCCAGGTCGTAGCCCAGGGATCCAGGGACAGTGCAAAAGCGTGGGGAATAAATTGGGGGGGGGGGCATGTGACCTCAGAGCCATGCCCCCTTGGAGGAGGGGCCTAGGAGCAGAGAAGACCACGTCCCCTTGGGATGGGGCGGCTCGGAAAGCAGGGTCCCGCCCTGCCTGGGAGCACAGAGCCACGCCCCCAGGGCTAGAGTGAGAGGGGAGGGGCCTCAGGGATGAGAGCCATGCCCTTCAAGTGAAGGATGGGGCTTGGAAAACTAGAGACATGCCCCCAGGAGGGAATGAGACTGAGAAGAAAGCAGCAGGGCATGAGAATCAGGCTCCCATGGGGGCACCGCACAGCCACACCTCTTCAGGAAGGGGAGGGGCTAAGGCAGGCAGGTGAGGTGTGAATGAGAGTCTGCCCATTTCAGGGAAAGACCCCACCCCCAGTCCAGCCCCCCAGCACAGGACTCCTGGGTTCTCTCCTCTGTTCTGGGTGGGAGGGGGCATAGTGGGTTAGAGCGGGGGGCCAGGGATCTACAAAAAGCCAGGCTACAAAAAGAGGTGTTTATTTCATTTTCTTTTCACAGCGTCGGCTGAGGCCCCTTTACAAAGATGCTTTGGCCAACGGTTACCCCCAGCTTCCCTTAACTGCAGTTCAGCCCTCTTGGCCCCCCTGCATCCCCAGGCCACGCACAGTAGGGAACCAGTCCCTTGCACTCTCAAACCACTGCATTCGCTCCAGCATGGGGCAACGTCACCGCCCCCCACCCCACACTTGTAGGCACGGGCAGAGTCTATCACCAGTCAGCCATGCATGATGGGAGGGGCCTGGGACAGAGAGCCACGCCCCCCGGAGAGGGCGGGGCCGGTACAGCCAGGCCACCTGAGGAGGGAGGGGTCAATCACTGAACCTCACCTACTGTCCTCCTTTCATCTCCCCTGCCTCCCAGCCCTCCCCAAGGGAAGTGGAGGGGCACAAGGAGGGGGCTCAGTGGAAAAAGCCACATCCCTTATGTGAGGGGTTTAGTTGTGTAGAGCCCACCCCCACTTGGGGAAGAGACCCCTTGCTTTGGGGAACAAATAGCAATACACCCCCACCCCACAGAGGCTCAGGAGAGGCCCAGGGGATGAGAGAGCCACACCCCCTGGAAGGAGTGTCAGAGAGCCACACCCTTTGAGGGAGGGGGAGGAGCCTGATAGCATAGAGCCACGCCCCCATGGGACCAGAAGAGGGAGGGGCTCCAGGCGAGCTATGTCCCTTGATAAACAGGGGCTCAGAGCCACGACCCCGCAGGGACTCAGGAGGGGGAGGAGCCCGGGGGGGATATAGCCACACCTTTCCAGAGGGAGAGGGGCCTGGGAGCATAGACCACACTCCATGAGGAGAGGGAGTAGCTCAGGGGGACTGTCCCAGCCCCTCTGGCAGGCAGCCACCGGTCCCCTTGGGTGGGGGGCTGGCCTCGCCGAGGGGCGGCCCGGGGGCGGGGCCGTGGGTGCGCAGGTGCTTGCGGAGGTCGGAGGCGCCGAGGAAGGCCTTGCCACAGCGGAGGCAGGCATGGGGCCGCACGCCGGAGTGGATGCGCTCGTGTTTGCGCAGGCCGGCGCGGTCGGAGAAGCCCTTGCCGCACTCGGGGCAGGGGAAGGGGCGCAGGCCGGGGTGGAGCCGCTCGTGCTTGCGCAGGTCGTAGGGCGAGGCGAAGGACTCTCCGCACTCGGCGCAGGTGGGTGCCCCGGAGGCTGCCTCCGGGTGCTGCCCCCGCTGGTGGCGCCGCAGTGCCCCGGCATCGCCAAAGGCAGCCCCGCAGAGCCGGCAGCCGTGCTGGGCGGTGGCCCCCAGGGCTGCCTCCTCCTCCTCCTCCTCCCCGCCCCGCCGCTCGCCGTGGGTCCGCTCGTGCTTCCGGAGGCTGGAGGAGACCACGAAGGTCTTGCCGCAGCGGCCGCACTTGAAGGGCCGCTCGCCCGAGTGCACCCGGTGGTGCTTGGTGAGACTGGCCCGCTCGGCGAAACTCTTCCCACACTCGCCGCACTGGAAGGGCCGCTCGCCCGAATGCACCAGCTGGTGCCGCTTGAGATCCCAGGAGGCCACGAAGGTCTTGTCGCACTGCGGGCACTTGTAGGGGCGCTCGCCCGTGTGGATCCGCTGGTGCATGGCCAGGTCGGCCGGCTGGCGGAACGCCTTGCTGCACTTGTCGCACTGGTATGGCTTGACGCCCTGGTGGGCCCGCTGGTGCCGCCGGAAGCTGGAGGGGTCCGAGAACATGCGGCCGCACTGTGGGCAGAGGAAGGGCTTCTCCCCGGAGTGTGTGCGCTGGTGGCTCTGGTAGGACGACAGCTGGGTGAAGCCTTTGCCGCACTGGCCGCAGCGGTAGGGCTTCTGCTCGGCGTGGATGCGCTGGTGGCAGGTGAGCGAGGAGGAGCGAGAGAAGGCTTTGCCGCAGTCGGAGCAGAGGAAGGGCTTCTCCCCGGTGTGGCTTCGCTCGTGGTTCTTCAGATCCTTCAGCTCGGCGTAGGTCTTCTGGCAGGCGCCGCACTGGTAGGGGCGCAGCCCGGCGTGGATGCGCCGGTGCTTGCGGAAGACGGAGGGGTCGGCAAAGGCCTTGCCACACTCGCTGCAGGCATAGGGCTTCTCACCAGTGTGGGCCCGCTGGTGGATCTTCAGCTTGGAGAGCGTGCCGTAGCCCTTGGCGCAGTGGGAGCAGCGGAAGGGCAGGTCGCCAGTGTGCCGGGCCATGTGGACCCGCAGGCACACCGGCTGCATGAAGGCCTTGCCGCATTCCTGGCAGATGAAGGGCTTCTCGCCCGTGTGGCTGCGCCCGTGGCTGCGAAGCTCCGGCGCTGTCTTGTAGGCCTTGGAGCACTGTGGGCACTGGAAGGGGCGCTCGGCTGCGTGGCTCAGCTGGTGCTTGCGCAGCTGCGAGCGGTCTGGGAACTCCTTGGCGCAGCTGGGGCAGGTGTGCTTGGCTGGGCCGGCGCCACCCCCGCCGTGGCACTTTGTATGGCGCAGGACCCGCGGTACGTTGGGGAAGGTCTTGCCGCATGCCAGGCACTTGTAGCGCCGGCCGCACTTGACGTAGCTGGCAGCCTCTGCGTCCTCCGAGTCAGCCTCTGAGTCGCCCTCCAGCTTCACCACAACAGTCACCTCGGGCTCCTCCATTTTTGGGTGGGGGTAAGGAGTCAGAGGGCTGCACTCTGAAAGAGAAAGCAGGGGAGGGTTACAAGGAGGGGTCCATAGTGAGATCAATCCTGCTCGGGACACGGTGTGAGGGCTGGGATGTGCTTTGGGGAAAATCCCACTCTCACACCAATATGTCCATTGGGCAGCCTATGGACTGAAGTAGCAGCATATAATCCTGCTCTTGCTATCAGTGCAGCTGTTGGGCTGCCTGCAGACTAAATTAGAAAAATATAATCCCACCTCTAGCTGCTCTAGGGCTGCCTGCAGACTAAACTAGAAGAGTATAATCCCACTTTTGCCACCAATGCTGCCATACAGGAGAGGAAGGACGGGCCAGCCATTAGGGCACTAGCTGAAGGCTCAGGAGATCTGGATTCAAGGCCCTACTATGCTACAGATTTCCCATGTGACCATGGCCACGTCACTTGTTGTCTTTGGGCCTCAGTTTTCCCATTTGTAAAATGAGGTTAATGGCACTTCCTACCTCCCAGGGTGGTTGTGAGGACAAATACATTAAAGACTGTGAGGTGCTCGGATACTTCGGTAATGGGGGACAGATCAAACGGGCAGACACTAAACAAGAAAGTATAATTCCACTATTGGCCTGCGTGGAACGTAGGATTCAGATACTTATAATCCCATGAGTGCCTGCATGTAGAATAGGCCAACTGTTTATCTTTCCACTCCTGGCACCAACAGGTCAGCTGGGAGCACTCACATGCCACCGACAAAGGGGACATGGTTACACAGAGGGCTGCCCAGGTATTGTCCTACTCACTGGGCTGCGAGTCCATTGTGAGGCGCTTGTGGGGCTGAACAAAGCATCTGTTCAAATGGAGACCCAAACATTTCTTTTGCCACTCGGAGGTGAGAGACCCTTAAAATCCAAGAAGGATCACAGATCTATTTTTAGAGATCATCTATTTGCCTCTTTTTTTTTGGTCAAGAACTGTAATGAGGCCACAAAAAGTACCATTGTTTTTGTAGGGTCTACAATATATTTAGTCAGCCAGCAGAGGGTGCACACGTTAACAGGGCATGATAATAGACATAGGAAACGTCTCTCAGCATCTTGGATTCTTTGATGGAAGCCCTCTGCAATTAAACTGAGTTTTAAAGATGCTCTGTACTGAACATAAAGTACCAAGGTTTCCTGGGCACAGATCAGTTCCCCAAAGGGCTCAAGGAAATTAAAATTAAGAGCTCAGGTTTATTTATTATTTATTTATTTATTAAGAGCTCAGGTCTATGGCATCAGACAGCCCTGCTGTTTCCTGCTGGTCTCAATGGACCCAGCGTTTGCTCTGATATCAGTGCCAATATATAGATGCCAAGCCCAGAAGGGACCATTGTGATCGTCTCATCTGAGCTCCTGGATAACCCAGGCCAGAGAACATCCCCAGAATGATTAATCTATCCATCTTAATTTAAAAACTGGCAGTGCCGGAGAATCCATCATGACCCTGGTAAAGTGCTCCCATGGTTAATTACCCTCGCCGTTAAAAACTTACAACTTATTTGCAGTCTGAATTCGTCTAGCTTCAGCTTCCTGCCACTGGATCGTGTCAGACCTGTCTCTGCTAGACTGAAGAGCCCATTATCAAATATTTGTTCCCCATGTAGCTACTTTTAGACTGGGATCAAGTCACCCCTTCACCTTCTCTTTGTGAAGATGCATAGATTAAGCTCTTTGAGTCTGTCATTATGAGGCAGATTTTCTAACCCTTTAATCGTTCTCATGGCTCTTCACTGAACTGCTCTCCAATGGATCGACAACCTTCTTGGATTGTGGATACCAGAAGTTGACACGGGATCCCAGCAGTGATCGCACCAGGGCCAAACAGAGTTAAAATAACCTTGCTGCTCCTACTTGAGATTTATGCACCCCAGGATCGCATTAGCTTTTTTGGCCACAGCGAGTGATTTGCACTAATTATATTACACTCCTTTCATTCTTTATTAATCCAATCCTGTATCAGCAGCTCCATTCTCTTCCCCAGGACAATGTCAGGCTGACAGGTCTATAATTACCCGGGGCCTTCCAGTTAGGTTACCCTTTTTAAAAAACTGGCATTACATTAGCTTTCTTCTAGAACTTCCCCGGTGCTCCAAGGCATATTGAAAATTCAACCTTTTGAGAATGCAAAGCAAATCCACACACCAGAACCCGTTTGGCAGAGTAGCACTGAGCACAAGGAGAGAACGTGGGGTCACCAGGTGCACAGATTTCTTTGTTGCAATTAGCACGCAGATGTGCCTGGAGCAGGCAGAGCAAATATGGAATCTGGTGCATGGATTGTTTAGTTGCATTGATCCGCAAAGTTATACAGGTCTCTTTAGGACCAGGAACTGCAAGGGTTAGGGGGCCAGATCTAGGGCAAACCTGGAGAGCAGCAGTTTGTAGGAATTTGCCATTCTAAAAAAGTAAACCGTCCCTGAGGAGTTTTGTGCATTATTTCTTGCTTAGTTTAGGACTGACCTGCCGGGAGGCAGAAAGCAATTGCAAAATGACTGTCTTTAGGACCGGGAGAGGCGAGACCGGTGCAAAGGGGTGTAATCCTGCAGAGACAGACACAGAGAAAGGGTCAGAAAGATGGGCTCTGGCTGCATCTCTGCATGGGTTTGCTTTGCACGGCTCAAACTGCAACGCAAAATGGCTGTAGCTAGGACCAGGGGAAGGTGGGAAATGCAACCTACAGGGGATAGTAGGTACGACGGGATTTGCAAAGGGGAGCTTCGCCTCTCTTTGTGCGTTCAAGCCTGGAGAAAAATCCCGAGCAGGGCTTGAGTCGCATATGCTGCCACAAAAGCCAAGCAACGTGGCTCGGGGTGGGGAGAGATTTGCAAGGCGAGGCCTTTTGCAAAGGGAAGGCCCCTTCCAAATCAAGCGAATTGCTTCTGGCTCAGCGCTTGCAAAATGGCTGGTTTTAGGACCAAGGGAGGAGGAGAAGCCGCCCCACGGAGGCATTGCAAAGGGGAGAGATGCTGCGAAACAGTGTGCCAAAAAAACCGGGGCAGGGGGTGGTATTTTTTGTCTCCCTCTCCGCACTAAAGCGTGGAGCGTTTGCAAAGGAAAGTCGCCTCCTGGGCCGTGCAAAGGCCGAGAAAGAGAGATCTCTCCGCTGGGGCGCTGGCTTTTTTTCGCTTGCAAAATGGCTCTCTCTAGGACCACGGGAGAAAAGCCACCCCGCCTGCTGCTGGGGCAGGGTTTGCAGAGCCAGAGAGGCTACAAGGCGGGGGCGGGGGGAGCCTCCTGTCCTGAGCCGCCTGGCCGACCCAGGCTGCCAGGGCTGGCTCCGCAAACTGCGCCTGGCCGGTTACCTACCAGGGCTGGGCTGCAGTGGAGCAAGCCAGGCTCAGGCTGTTGCAAAATGGCTGGGTCTAGGACCGGGGGAAGCGGGGCGGGGGTCGGTCTGCAAAAGGGATTTGCTCCCCCCGGCATGAATGCAGGGCTTAGGAGGGAGATGCACGGCTTAGGAGGCATTGCTATGCGTTAATCGCTGCCTTACCTGCTTCCGCGTCTCTTTTGCTGCTGCTGGAGCCGCTGTCCCCGCTCCTGCTGGAGCAGAGCAGAATGAGTCAGCCCCTAGGACCCTGAGGGAGGAGAAGACGGGGGGAGGGGGGAAGGAATGGGAGGCGCAGGAGCAGTTTAAAGGGATATCAACCCTATCATAGCCTTGCAGGCTCCCGCCCTGGAGCAGTGCTTGCCCCCAAGTTGGGGGGTTGCTGCACCCCAGGGGTAGGGGGCGCGGGGGTGGAGGAGGCAAGAGGGGAGTTGATTGCAAAGGTAGGAACCAGTTTCCGGGGGGGCTGTCGGGGGCGGGAAGGGGTTGGGGGTGGCACCGCTGGAAGTGTGGCATGCCTCAAGCGTGCCCACGGTGGAAAGGGAAGGGGGAGATAACCGGAAGTGTGGCAGCCAGCTCCCCCGGTAGGGGCGGGGCGGGGCGGGGCGACAGACCATTGGACAGGGGCGCGGGGCTGAATGTACAGAATGGGTTGGAGAGGCCGCAGTCCTGGGCCCCTCCGCTCTAACCACTAGCCCCCACCCCCTCCCAGAGCTGGGGAGAGAAGCCAGGAGTCCTGACACAAGAGTGTGTGTGTGTGGGGGGGAATCAGGATTTCTGTGTGTCCCTTATGGAAGGGGAAAGCTTTGCTGGGAGTGAAGCGCAAGGATTAGGGGTGTGTGTGTAGGTGTGTGTGTAGGTGTGTAGCGCTGGTGCATAGTGGGAGTGCAGCGCAAGAATTAGGTGTGTGTGTAGGTGTGTTTGTGTAGCGCTGGTGTGTAGTGGGAGTGCAGCGCAAGGATTAGGGGTGTGTATGTGTGTGTGGTGCTGGTGTGTAGTGAGAGTGCAGTGCAAGGATTAGGTGTGTGTGTGGTGTGTAGTGAGAGTGCAGTGCAAGGATTAGGGGGGTGGGTGGGGGAGGACGGGATTTCTCTGCCCCTCCCCCCATTTGCAGGGATATGGGGGGCTTGGCTCCTTTCAGGGACTAGGAGGCGCGTGTGCGGGAGGGGGGACCCTTTCAAAGGGGACACCCGGAAGTGCAGCCCCATGCCCAGGGAGGTGGGAGCATCCCGGGAAGCCTTTCGCGGGTGCGCATTTCCTGTTTCCTAGCAACAAAAGGAAGTGTTTGTTGTGCCCTAGCCTGGGTGACTCTTGCAGCCCCGGCCCGCCGGCTTAGGGGGCAGCGGGGCTCGGGGGGGTTGCAGGCGCCCCTGCCCCCCAGCAGCAGGGCTGAGGGGAGGCTACCGGGGCTGGACCCTGCTCGGCAGAGGGGACGGACCAGAGCCGCCCCCACGGGCTGGCAGCGAGATCCCCGCTCCCGGGGGGCTGGGGGCGCCTGTCATTGGGGTGCCCGCCTGGAGACCAGCAGCAGGGAGCGCCCCCCCCCCCGCGTGCGGGGGTCTCTCCTCTTCCAGGGGTGGCAGGAGGCGGTGGACCGGGGAGGCCCCCAGCTCCCTCCAAGCATCGGATGCCCTGCACTGGAAGAACCGGGGTTTGCCCGGCCTGGGACCTGCCTGCAGCCTTACAAGCCCCTGCGAGCTCCGGTGTCCCACAGCTGGGGGTTCACACCCTGGGATCTGCCACCAGCGTCTCGGACCCTCCTCCCGCTATCCAGTTCCTCCGGGCTCAGCGTCCCTGTACCCTGCCATCTGGGGCTTAGTTCCTTTAGCCATCAGCACCTCTCTCTAGTTGCTGTCTGGACCCAGGTTTGCAGGGCTTGGACCACTCTCCCGTTGTGTCCTGTAGCCGGACCCTGCTAGGATCCAGGATTGAAGACTGAACTCCACCAGATGTCCCTGCTGTTCCCTTCCCTTCCCTGGGAGCCCTGTAGTTTTGGGGCTTGTCCCCACAAATTTCCTCTCTTCCTTGAACCCTGAAGATCCTGTGTTTGCCTCTGCATCTGGCTGTTGATTGGGTTGTGACTCCCTGCTTGGAAATTGCGTCAACTCTCCTGCTCTTGGCCAGCGTGTCTTCTCTGGGATGCTTTATTGGACCCTGGAGGTAAGAGGCTAGCTTTTTGGGGTGCTGGGTTGTATTGGGGATTGTGTAGGGCCCCATCCGTGTCCTAGGGCCACATGTAGGTTTTGAAAGCACTTGTTCCTGTTGTGCTTATGGAATGGATGGATTTTACTATCCTTCTTTTATGAATGGGTAAACTGAGGCTCAGAGAAGGGGACTTGCCTGGTGCTGCAAAGGGAGTGTGTATCAGAGCTGGAAACCTAGGAGTCCTGGCTCCCAGCCCCCCTGCTCTAACCACTAGACCCCACTTCCCTCCCAGAGCTGGGGATAGAGCCCAGGAATTTTGCTCTTTCCATTTTCCCTCCCTGCAATTTTACATTAGATGCAATTGTTTCCCTGCCTTTCTTAGCTAAAAATTGTGTGGAGTTGCTGTGTGTCCTGTATCCTATGTCATTGTGTGGCTATTACCCAGCTAACCCTCCCCAGAGGCGGCTGCATCTCAGCGCTGAGTGAAATGTATTGTCCCCAACAGCACAGCTAGCTGTCTTTCTGTGCCAAGGTTGTGGAGTAGCTTAATTTACCTGTCTCTCACCATGAGGATGATCAAGCCACGTTGGAGGCTAGAAACTTTGGAAGCCTGTTTTTCAAACAGGTTCCAAATTTTAAAGAGTGACTGAAATTCAGCATGGAAAACAGCTGCCACCCACACCCCCCATCTGACCCGCCCTGGGAGATTGTTGTTCCTTTAGCAATCTCTGGGCCACGGATGGCAAGTGAGGCACGCCGCCTGCAGATTGTGCATCAGGCTGCCAAAAATTCTTTTTCAGGCCTTAAACTTCTTACATTTCATCTTAACCCAGCGACGATCTTTGCTCACAGGGGCAGAAAACATCCATTGTCAGTTTTGCCTTGTAACATAAATCTGAGTGTGGTCTGCTGCCTCCTGCTGGAAGGGGATTGGGGTGTGGGGAGACCCAGCATGTGTGTATTGTGTGTGTTTTTCCAACCCTGAAGTTCTGTTGATCTTCAAAATGTGGAGCCTGTTAAAGCCGGCTGCTAGCATTCATCACCTCAGAAATACGCCGTCTTGAGGTTATGTTTTTAGGGGCAAAGGTGACAGATTAAGCGATAATTAAGTGTGTTTTTTCTCTGGTGCATCGGAGTTATATTTAGCACTTTATTTATCTCCTTACGGGTGTCAATGTGGAGTCACGCACTTGTTTAATTATAATAATTAGAATGCCATGCCTTAAGTTAGCCGTGCCCTATTAAAGGATAAAATGCTTATTGCGGGTGTTAATGTTATATTTAGTAAGGCTAAGTTGGAATCTGTTTTCCCCATTTAGAGATGGGGGGGGGGGGGGGAAACTGAGGCATGGAGAAGGGAAATGACTTGCTCTGTGTCTTTGGCAGAGCAGGGTATAGAACCCAGGAATCCTGACTCCCAACCCCGCCTGCTCTAACCCGCTCGACCCCACTCCCCTCTCAGAGCTGGGGATAGAACCCAGGAGTCCTGACACCTGATTTCCATTTGTGAGAGAACTGAGTGTTTGTGAACGTAAGGGGTTTGTATCCCTGACCTGGGCCCACGCAGCTCTGCCACTGCCCCTCAGTCCTGTCCCATAGCCCTCTGCAGTGCCAGCTCTGGGTCCCTTCCCCCTCTTCCCCCCAACCGCAGAGCTCTGCTGGTGCCCCCTCAATCCTGTCCCACAGCCCCAGGCTTTTCTTAAACCAAGTACTCATCCAAAACACGAGGTAAGTGAGGGAGCCGGGGAAGGGATCCTGCTGACTACATTTCATTTGTGACCTGTGCTCAATTTGGAGCTAGTCAGTGGAGGGGACAATTTAGTTCCTTTGCGTTCCCCATCAGAGCTGTCTAGAGTGGGTGGCAGGACTCCTGGGTTCCCTCTCTGGCTCTGCTGTGTGGCTTTTGCTTTTTGATATCCTTCCACCCACCAGGCTATCAGGCAACATACACCAGGGTAGCCCTTTCTGGTCCCTGTTTTTGTGCCACCTTGGACTTAGTTCTCCTGGTCTGGAGTGGATGAGGCTGTGTGAGGCTCCAAGGTAGGGCGCTCATTTGGCGTTATCCTAACCCCGCTTCCTCGCTTGTGTCCCCGCAGTTGCTGCCTTCGGATGCCGTAAGGAGCCGGTGGAGGAGGAGGAAGAAGCCGGAGGGGATGTCGGGCCAGTGTCCCCACCGGCCTGCCCTGTGAAGCCGGCGCAGACCATGCCCTCCTGCCGTCCGATGTGAACGATGGAAGAACCCGGCTGTGAGCCGAGCCAGTCACAGCGGGAGGAGCGGCCGTTCAAATGCGGACAGTGCCAGCGCAGCTACCGCCACGCTGGCAGCTTGGTCAACCACCGGCGCACCCATGAGGTGGGCCTCTTCACCTGCCTGCTCTGCTGCAAGGAATTCTCCAACCCCATGGCCCTGAAGAACCACCTCCGCATCCACACCGAGGAGAGGCGCCACCGGTGCCCCGACTGTGGCCGCAGCTTCCGCATCGCCTCCCAGCTGGCCAGCCATCGGCACTCGGCCCACGCCAGCCCCGGTCTGGAGGACGAGGAGGAGAACAATTTTCAGCAAGGGCAGGACTCCTCGTCATCGGATGCCGATGTTTTCCCGGCCCTAGAGGGTGGCGGTGCTGGGACTTTGCTGAGCAACCTGGAGAAATACATCGCTGAATCAGTGGTGCCGGCTGATTTCTCCCAGCTGGAGTTCCCTGGCAAAGCGGAGGAAGGCCAGGAGGCCCCCGGCGTGCCGGCAGAGGAGCGGCGCTACAAGTGCAACCAGTGCGATAAGGCCTACAAGCACGCGGGCAGCCTCACAAACCACAAGCAGAGCCACACGCTGGGCGTCTACCAGTGCGCTGTGTGCTACAAGGAGTTCTCCAACCTCATGGCGCTCAAGAACCACACCCGGCTGCACTCGGAGTACCGCCCCTACAAGTGCCCGTTGTGCTGCAAAGCCTTCCGCCTGCCCAGTGAGCTCCTGAGCCACCAGAAGGCCCACGAGAAAGCCCGGTGGGCCGGGAGAGCCCCCTCCGAGGGCTCGGATCACAGCATCTCTGAGGAGGACTCCATCGAGACCTCAGCCAAATTGGACATCTACCAGCCGCCACCAGCTGCCTTTGGAGAGGGTGCTCCCTGCAGTTTGAAGGACGGGGCGAAGGCCGGAGGGGGGGACCAGGGCAATCCAGATGGGGAACTGTGCGTGAGGTGCGGGGGGAACTTCGCTGACGAGGGGGAGCTGAGGAACCACAGCTGCCTCTACCCAGAGGAGGAGGAAGAAGAGAAAGAGGATGGGGGCAGCTCGGCCCAGCCCACGCTGGAGTCGGAGGGGGCCTGGGAAACGAGCAGCAAGGACGGAGAGCAGGCACGGCCCTACCGGTGCGGGGAGTGCGGCCGGACCTACCGCCATGCCGGCAGCCTCATCAACCACAAGAAGAGCCACCAGACAGGCGTCTACAGCTGCAACGTCTGCTGCAAGCAGCTTTTCAATCTGGCGGCCCTTAAGAACCACCTGCGCATCCACCTCAAATCCAAGCCGGCCTCCCGGCCCGGCCTCCGCTACTCCTGCCCCCCGGTGCTTGAAGAAGCCGCTTGCCACCTTGAGCAGAGCCCCACAGAGCCAGCCAGGGGGGAGAGGGCCACGGAGCTGCCGGGCAGCGGGGAGACAGCAGGAGGAGGCGCACTGGAGGAGGAGACTGGTTGCGTGGAGGAGGAAGAAGACGGAGCGTTGGACGAGCGGCCTTACCGCTGTGGGGAGTGCGGCCGGACCTACCGTCACCGGGGCAGCCTGGTCAACCACCGGCACACCCACCAGACGGGCGTCTACCAGTGCTCTCTGTGCCCTAAGCAATATTCCAACCTGATGGCCCTACGCAACCACGTCCGCATGCATTTCCGGGCAGCGCGGGGCAAGGAGCGAGGGAACTATGCCTGCGCCAGCTGCGGGGAGAGCTTTGAGGAGGAGGCAGAGTTCCAGCGGCACCAGCTGCGCCACACGCCCGGGCATACTGCCCCCCAGCCCCAGGCGGGGATGGAGGAGAAGGAGGAGTCGGGCAGCGTCCACACGCAGGAGGCGGTGTTGCTGCAGGCCATCAAGCGAGACGTGGAGGAGTTGGAGGCGGCGGGGCCAGCACCGGGGATGTCCCACATCTGCGGCTGCTGTGGGATGATCTTCCACGACCTGGGCAGTTTGCAGAGCCATGCCCTGGCACACAACGGCGGGGAGCCCGGCACGGGAGAGGGTGAGGCAGAGCCACCAGGCAGGCGGACATACAGCTGCGAGCTCTGTGGCAAGTCCTACCGCCACTCGGGCAGCCTGATCAACCACAAACAGACGCACCAGATGGGGGATTTTGAGTGCTCGCTCTGTGCCAAACGCTTCTCCAACGTGGCCGCCCTCAAGAGCCACTTACGTGGCCATCAGAAGCCAAGGAAGGGCCGGGCAGGGGCGGAGGAGGAAGAGGAAGGGGGCATGGCAGAGGCAGAGCTCGGAGATGCCCCGAACGGCACGATGCAGCCCGAGGGAGGTGGAGAGGCCGGGCATGACGGCTTGGAGAGTCCCCGGGTAGAAGAGGAGGGGATGCTGGGCGAGGCGGAGCCCGCGCGGAGCTGCAGTCTGCAAGGAGGCAGCGCGGTGAATGGGTGGCAGCATCTGAAAGAGGAGGAGGCTGGAGCATCGCCGTCCAGCAGCCCCAGGCCACAACCCTACCAGTGTGAAATCCTCGACCACAAGAACAGCCAGCAGCTGGGCATCTACCAGTGCTCCCTCTGCCCAAAGGAGTACTCAAACCTGGAGGCGTTAAAGAGCCACTTTCGTGGCCATGCCACGGCCCAGCAGCCAGGCGCCAGTGCCGAGGAACGTCCCTTCCTTTGCAGCCTCTGCGGCATGATCTTCCCCGGCGAGATGGACCTGCAGCGCCACCATGGGTTGGCTCACAGCGGGGAGGGGGAGCTGCGGGAAGGCGGCCCGGAGGGGGGCGAGGGTGAGGCTTTCCCCGGGCTCCAGCAGGAGGCAGAGGGACGGTCGGACGAGCGCAGCGGGGAGGAAGAGATGCTCCTCTCCCACATCTGCGGCTACTGCGGGCAGACATTCGACGACATGGCAAGCCTTGAAGAGCACAGCCTGGGCCACCAGGAGGAGAAGGAAGCAGCGCTGGCCGACACTACCATCCAGCTGCGGTTGGGACCACGGCCTGAGCCGCCAGAGGAGCAGAAATCTGGCTTGACACCGCCAGACAGCCGCCCCTATGCCTGTGGGCAATGCGGGAAGACCTACCGGCATGGCGGCAGCCTGGTCAACCACAAGAAGACCCACCAGGTGGGAGATTACCAGTGTGGTGTCTGCTCGCGACAGTACCCCAACCTCTCTGCTTACCGCAACCACCTCCGCAATCACCCCAAATGTAAACTGAATGGCAGCCGGCCGGCCAGCAATGGGGACAGCGCGGGGAAGGAGCCGGTGCTCCCGTACGGCAGGGACGTGGGAGAGGCCGCCGCAGCCCCAGCTCCTGAAAAACAGAGCCCAGAAGGCAGCAATGCCGAGGAGTGCAAGCTGCACGTGTGCGATATCTGTGGGGAAGTGTGCAAGGGGGTGGCGGGGCTGAAAGCGCACTGTGCCGCTCAGCACCCGGAGGAGGAGATGGTCAGCGTGGCCAAAGAAGACGAGGAGAAGGGTGGCGGCAGCGGGGAGGAAGGTGCCGCGTCGGAGCGCCCCTTCTGCTGCGAGCAGTGCGGCCGGAGCTACAAGCACGCGGGCAGCCTGATCAACCACAAGCAGACCCACAAGACGGGCCTCTTCCGATGCTCCATCTGCCAGAAGCTGTTCTACAACCTCATGGCCTTGAAGAACCACAACCGCATCCACTTTGAGACCAAGCGCTACAAGTGCGGCCAGTGCCCCAAGGCCTTCCGCCTCCAGAAGCAGCTGGCCAGCCACCAGCGGGTCCATCGTGAGAGGAAACCACTGCCGCCCTCCTCGTTCTCCAGGAAGCTGGCTCACGCCAAGAGAGCAGGCAAAGCCTACACCAACAGTGGCTGCATCTCGGAGCCGCCCGCTGCCCCCAAGCACCCCGACCCTGAGGAGCGGCCGTACCGGTGTGAGCAGTGTGGGCGGACCTACCGTCATGCCGGCAGCCTCCTCAACCACCGCAAGAGCCACAAGACGGGCCATTACTGCTGCCCCGTCTGTCCCCGGGCCTACCCGAACCTCATGGCCCTCAAGAACCACCAGCGCATCCACTTCGAGGTCAAGCGCCACCGCTGCCCTGACTGCGGCAAAGCCTTCAAATGGCAGAGGCAGCTGGTGAGGCACCAGCTGGTCCATGCCCAGCGCCGACCTCGCCCCGGCAGCAGGAGCTCCCCAGGACGCTCCCTGCCGGAGAGCAGTACTCCTGGTCGGAGATGGCGGCTCACCCGGAGGGAGCGGAGCAGCAGCCACATTGACACCTCAGGTGGTCATGTTGACGGCGGCCATGTTGGCGCTACCTCAGATGGCCATGTTGGCAGTGCATCAGTTGGTGCCTCAGGTAGCCATGTTGGTGGTGCCTCAGGTTGTCATGTTGACATTGGCACCCAAACCCCAGTCGGTGTTGCTCCGGTGCCCACTGGCCCTTTCCAGTGCCCAGCCTGCCCCAAACAGTTCCCCAACCCATCAGCTCTCAAGAACCATGGCCGGGTCCACACTAAGAAGCGTTTTGAGTGCTCCGAGTGCGGCAAGGCCTACCGGGCCTCTCGGGATTTGGTCCAGCACCTGTGGCGGCACCAGGCGGAGGCAGAGGCTCGGGCCACTCCTGGTACCAACGGCTTGGTGGACCGGCGCCCCTACAAGTGTGACCGTTGTGAGCGGACGTACCGCCACGCCGGCAGTCTCCTCCACCACAAGAAAGTCCACACCATCGGCCTCTACCGCTGCCCCGCCTGCCTCAAGGAGTTCCACAACCTCCTGGCCCTCACCTACCATCTCCGCACCCACTCGGACAAGAAAGGGCGCCGCTGCCCGGACTGTGGCCAGGCCTTCCGGACTTCCAGCCGCCTGGCCAGCCACGCCAAGGCCTGCCGTGGTCATGCCAAGGCCGGTCATGCTGTCACAGGAGGGTTCCAGGGGCCCGAGACGGGCTCCTGCCAGGACAGGGGGGTGGGCGGCGGTGCCACTGCCACTATGGCCCAAGCTAGCTGAGGGTCGTGTGAATGAGTGTGCGAATGTGTGGATGTGTGTGTGGGGGGGAACGGAGAGATGGAAGGGGACGTCCGTGTTGATCGTTGTCCTAGCACCAAATTGTTAGGGAGGGGAGGAGTTTTCAGAGGCATAGACGGGGGGGTAGGAATGGTACCCAGTCTGCCAGGGAACAGTCAGTGAAGGAGATTTTGGAGTAGACCCCAGTTCTCTGGTGGATGGGTGGGGGGAAGTGGTGTAAATAGTTTGAGTCTCTGCTGTTCTTTGTGCCTCTAAGAACTTCTCCCTTAACCCCTTTACTTTGTCTTGGCTCCCAATTCAGGAAAGATCTTAAGCACCCGCTTAACTCTAAGGATGTGCTTAAATCCAGTTGATTTCAATCAAGTTTTAATCAGCTTGGCTGTAATTGTCAACGGATTCCACTTAAATTGGTTCAGATGATGCTCGAGTGATCTACACAGGGGCCTGAACATTGTGGTTTTATAAAACCAATCATTGGTGCCATATTTTCGTTTTTTGGTTTTTGACGTATGTAGAATTTAATTTTCTGGTTTGTTTTGACCAATTCCAAGCTCCTTTTTAAACGGTGTCTTTTACTGGAGAAGGAAGAGGAAATATTTTAAATTGCTTTCATTAAAAAAAATTATTTTGCCCCCTCAAAATTGACACCAATGGGGAAAAAAATAGTTTTATTATACTCCCTGTCCCAAATTGGTTAAGAAGCCTCCAGCAAAGAGTCTAAATATCTTTTTTTTTTTTTAAACCTCTTTTAAAAATACACTTCTTTTTAAATGTGGATTTTTTTTTTGTTTGTTTTTGGTTTTTTTGCAAAAGGGAGAGAATCCTATTCATTAAAAATTTCCTCCCTCAAAATCAAGAAAAGTTGGTCTTAAAAAAACAGAAACAAACTTAAAGAAGCAAAAACTATTTGGTAAAAAGACAATCTTTTTGTACTGAGAGCAAATGTTCTTAATTAAATTTTTTTTCCAAAAACAAAAAAATTATTTTTGAAAAGAAAAATAAACTTCAGTTTAAGTAGAAAAGTAAAATACAAATTTTAAACCATTTTCCTGAAAAGAAAAAAATATGAATTTTAAATCAACTTTAAACACAAATTTGTCTTTTTAAATTCCTTTGAAACAGTTTGCTTAAAGACTCTTTTTTGGGGGAGGAGTGAAAATTAAAAAGAAAAAAGTTACCAGTCTTTCAAGGAGAAAAAAGTTGGGTTTTTCTTCAACTGGTGTATAGAAATTGTGATTGTAGAAAAATTTCCTTCTTCATGGGTTGGGATAAAAAATAGTTATACCTCCCAGAAATAGTTATTGTGCTACTGATCCAAGATGTATGAATATTTTTATTGTCCTTTGGTGCAGAATATGTAAGTGTATTGCAGAAATCCTGATGGTACTCAGATCTCACACACAAAGTCTTCACTTCTAGAAACGCCAACACTTGCCTGTAGTTAAATTTGTCCTATATTTGTCTCGGTACGTGGAGTGGTTTTAAAAGACAGTTTTGTAATTAGAGTGGGGATAGAACCTGTCTCTCAGCCCCTCTTCTCTAACCCATTCTACTCCTCTCCAGTCCTTCCCCCCTGCTCTAACCACCGGTACCTGCTCCCCTCCTGGAACCGTGTTAATATTTAAGTGACTATCCCTTGTTCTTTATCCAGCTGTCCTTTGGTGGCTCTTCTGTGTGGAATAAAAATTAGTAAATCTGGGGGTTTCCTGCCCCCTTAAATTCAGCCCTGTTATTTGTAAGTGACTTTAACTATGGAGCTAAGTTTGAGCTTCCTGCAGCGCCAGTCCTGGGTTCTAGCCCGGCTTTGCTAGAGACTAATCTTACTCCCGGAATGGGGAGTGCCCTGACTCAGTTTCCCCAGCTCTTTAGCTACCTCCCTGCTGGTGCAGTAAAACTGTAAGTAGCTCACTTGGTTGATCTGTGTCCGTACAGTACCTTGTACAATGATCCTGGCCCACAGCTGGGCATTTAGGTGCTAGGGAGATAGAAATAATGGAAAGGCAGCATTGCGGCAGACTCATGTCTGCCCCCGGTGTGCTGCTAGTGGTGGCTCATGTAAAGTAGTTTCTACCTGCATCAGGAGACCTAGATTGTTTTAAAATAATAATCATAAAATTTCATTGCTGCCTAGGGGAACTGAGCCTGGATTTGGGCATCTGAATCTTAGCTGTCTCTTTCAAAACCTCCACCATCAATGATAAAATGGGTTTCCCTTGGCCCCAGCCTCTAATGAGAACTGGAGACAAAGTACTGCCTCCTTTATTGATCGTTTTGACCCACTTACCAGCCTGAGACTTTTATTTTTCCACCCAGCCTTCCAACTCCAGAAGAGGGCTGATTTGATACCCCCGTGCATCTGTGTGATCTGTGATACGCTTATAAATTCGGCAAAGACCCGGTGCCTGTTTTATAAACAAGCATCTTGGCTTCCTGTTCTCTCTGTCTCTCTCTTTTTTTTTTTTTTTTTTTTTGGTTTGTTTGTTTTGAAATACAGCCCAGCCCACATGATAGCAACAATATTTGCTTTCCAGACCCCAGCTGAAATTTCACATTGCAAGGCAGGTCTTATAAAGGTGATACTAAGTTTCTTAGGGTCTTGTCTAAACACAAAAAAGAACTTGTATTCCACCCCTGTGGAAAATTTTAGAGGAAAACTAAATTTGTTTTTCATCTTTCTGGGGAGAGGGGTCAATTTTTTTTGCTGAAAATTCAAAAAAAATTTCACTGAAATCTGAATAATTTTGATTTGGAAATGCTTCTCCAGTGTCTCACTGGAGGTATAGTTCAGGTGCCTCATCTTCCTCTTCCCTTCTATAGGCTGGGCTTCTTGTTCGGTCTGTGTTTCCCATGATGTACCATGGTCTTACACTGCAGCAGCTCAAGAGGAATCCTGGGAATTGTAGTTTGGGTACTTCATGCTCTCCATTCTCCTAACAGGTTGGACTACATATCCCATGATGGAACACCTCTCTCCAAGGTGGGAGACAATGGTGCATCATCGGAGATGTAGGCCACTCATGGAACCTGGCCTTCAGAAGAAAATGAGAGCATGAATCACCTGAATTACAACTCCCATTATGCACGCAGTCACCTGGGAGAGGGGGAAGCAATGCATCATGGGAAAGGTAGCCTGACTAGGCAGACTGACCTATAGAGGAGAACAGGGACATGAGATAATAGAATTACATCTCCCATGAGGCAATATTTCAATTTCCGGTCACTCGCTTTTTTGCCAAAAAAACAAACATTTCTGGGGAAAACTGATCCTTTTTCCAAAAAACCCCAATTTCCCCCCCAAAAACAGTGCAGATGAAAAATTGTCACCGGATCTAGTTAAAACAATAGTGGCCCCAGTGTGAATGAAGTTACTGGAATAAAGGTGCTTCTCCCAGCATAGCTATTTTTGTACAGGAAAGGGGATTAAGCTCCACCAATACAAGGCATATTTATACCAGTGTAATGACCTCCATACTTGCTTGTCCTGCTATAACTTTATCAGAGCAAAAATCACTCCCCAGCTGGCACAGTAATACCAGGACAAAATTTGTGTGTAGCCCTAAAATTGGGGTAGCTATTCTAGCTGGACAAACAACCACTCTTAACCACAACCCTCATTCTTTGATCATTGCTTGTCACAGATCGACTACTAGAAATATTTCTGTAGAGGGGAGGAGAGGTGTAGAACACAATGGCCTCAGCCTAGCTTGATCTCCTTAGCTAAGTTTATCTGATCTAGCGCGGAAGGGGACTTTTCTCTTTAAAAAGTCTTCTGGCCTCCAAGCGCAGGGGTGGATCTACTGCTCAAGTTGCTATCAAGTGCGTTGGACTCTTATTTCCAGCCAATCGTTAGCGAAATCTGGGGACAAAGTTTGTATAAGAAAAAAAATGTTGGTTAGAATTGTGTGCGCGCAGGGGTGGCGTAGGGAAATGCATTGTATTTAAGATGTTTGTTTTGTTTTTTTATTAATTAACTAAAAAATCTCACTGAGAAAAAAATTGACCCCACTCGGGCCAGATTATTTTTGTTTTTATGTGCTCCATCCCAGTACGAGCCTGTGGGCTGCCGAAAGCTGCAGGGCTCTTGGCTGCGCGCTATGTTGGAAGCGGTTTGGTTTAGTTCTGTGGGCAGTCTTTGTACCAATATAATAATAGCGCTTTCCAGCAGCGGCTGTCAACTCACTTTGCATAGGGGGTTGGTGACGTTATCCCTGTTTTACAGGTGGATAAATTGAGGCAGAGATCACACAGTAGGTCGCTGTCGGAGCTGGGAATAGAACCCAACTCTAAGTTGTAGTGCTCCAAGCATTAGGCTTCTCTGCCCTCTCTCTCTATATATACACCTACAGCAATCTCTGCGTGTTTAAAAAAAATCATTTTTTTATTTAAAAAAAACCATTGAGTGGGTCCTCTTTATTTGCCAGTGGGAGTCATTTTTTTGCCCCAAGTGTGAGAGCTAGCACAACGCTTTGTTAAAGCTGAGGTTCTTGTGCACGAGCCTCATGATTTAAACCCGTCCTGCTCAGTGTTTCCCTTTCCACAGCTTACAAGGGGCTCATGTGGCATCCTTCAGCCCCATGTGCTTTCAGGAGGGGAGTTATAGTGGCCCGATCCTTTGCGGGAGCTAGGCCTGAAAGAATCTGTGGGCTTGGCTTCCTAAACTAGAACTTTTTTTATTCATTATTTGTAGTGAGGCACATCTACCCAGCCCCCTCTGCCGCTATCCGGGCCCCTGTTGTGTCACGTGTTGCACGGAGATCGCGCTCGGAATCTTAAAACCCAGCTAGTCTCTCTCGTTTACAGCTGGGGAAACTGAGATTCAGCCATTTGGAATGATTTGCCTGACATCCCAGTTGGTGGGGTATGGAACCCAGGAGTCCTGGTTCCCAGCCCCCCTCCTTAGCTACGTGATCTATCCTTCTCCTCCTGGATAACGCTTCCATTCAGTCCTGGCTTCACGGCCCTCCCCTTTGCTTCTGAGTGACCTCTCAAAGGTCCAGCTTTACGGCTCCCTCCTCTCTGGGGGTCGCTGCCCCAGCCCCCACGCTTGCCCAATGGATTCCAAGGCCAGCCGGGACTGTTAGGAGCAGCTTGTCTGGCACAGTCCGGAGATCCTTGCCCCTGAGTCATTGCTGGGAGCCAGGCTACAGCATTCCTACCCCCTTGTTCTCTCCCCACCTCCTGCTATCTAGGGGTCTCTCCAGCACCTACCCCTGGAGCCTGCGGCTCTGCCTGCCAGGGAATGTGAGATGGATTCTGCGTGGCCGCGTCTGCAGGCCTGGAGCTGGAGCGTGTTGGCCCCCCAGTGGCTGGGATTGAGTGTCTGTCTGTCTGCAAAATTCTGCTCTGCGGGGCTGAGGATGCCCTTCGAAGGGCTAGTAGAGGAATACAAACTCATCCCTCCTGATCAGCCTCCCCCTCCACCTGAGTAGAGGGCATGTGGTGACTGGTAATTGATTCCTTGGCCAGATTGGTTTTTGCACAGTCGGGACCTCACTGAATGCAAAGGGCAGCGGCCAGATCTGAGGGTGGGGAGCCTGGGTGTGGAGGAGAGGTGGCTGTCTAGGGGAAGGAGTGATTCTGAAGGCCAGATGCCCAGCAGGGGATTTACCTTCACTCTTGGGTCTGCTGCCCCATGCACAAATGTTTTTGGTACCAGGGAGCGCTCTGGCTTTGGAGTCCCTTGGAACAGCAGAATCCCAACACCCACATCGCCACCCCCCCCCCAAGGCACCCCATCTCCTCTGGCCTACCCCCAGCCCGTGCACCCATCTTGTCTTTGAACTGCAAGCCCAGACACCGAGGAGTGTAAAAATTGGAGCATCTCCTCCCTGTTTTACAGAGCCCCGATGCTAAGGCTGATCCCTGGGTGATGGGGTTTTGGGGTTCAAGCTTCAGGGTGTCAGCCTGATGCCCATAGGGGTCAGGAAGGAATCTTCCCCCGCCCCCCTGCACAATTGGCTGGCAGGATTTGGGATTCTCCCTCTTTGTTTTCTGAAGCATCAGAGATCAGCCACCGCTGGAGACAGGACACGGATGGGGTGGCCTGTGCCTGGCTCACTCTGAGGGCGCTGGGTTACTGTGTGGGAAGCAGGGAGTAGTGGGGGTTCACGCTGACCCCGGGGCTCGAGTGTGTGTGTGTGTGTGTGTGTCTACGTCCACACTGTCCCTTGGTGACTTTATCTGTGTGTTCCTACTGCCCCCTAGTGATTTGTAGGTGTGTGTTCACGCTGCCCCCCAGGGGCTAGGATCGAGTGTGTAAAAAGACACTAGCTGTGATCAGTCTAACTATGGCAAGGTTCTGGGTCCCCTCCCCAGCTCTGGGAGGGGAGTGGGGTCTGGTGGGTTGGGGGGGGGGGTAGGGAGGAGTCAGGACTCTTGGGTTCTATCCCTAGCCCCCTGAGGAGAGTTGGGCAACATTTTCCCTCCCTCCTTTTGAGATTTGCAAATGCCATCCGATGGATCAGGGGAGGTATATCCAGGCAGGATTGGGAAATGTTAATGCCACAGGACAAGGCCCCAGGAGGACCACATCTGGAATGTGTCCAGCTCTGGTCACCCAGGGTCAAGAAAGAGGAATCAAAGTCGAGCAGGTGCAGATAAGGGCTCCTGGGATGATCGGCGAGCGGAGAACCCAATCTCATGAGCGGACTGAAAGATCTGGGCTCGTTTGGCCTAAGATGTAGGCTGAGAGAAGGGGTCTGATTGCTCTCTGTAAACCTGTCCGTGGGGCAAACACCGGAGGGTGCGGGTGAGAAGAGCCGTGGAAGCTAAAGGACAAATGGTGGCACAAGAACAGCTGGGTCTTGATAAACTGAGGCTGGAAATGAGCTTTCTAACCGGAAGAGGAGGGCGGTCTAGATCAGTGGTTCCCAACCCGTGGCATGCAGGCCAAAAGTGGCTCACCCGCTGGCTGCAGAAGGGAGCCACTGCCTGAGGGCCCAGGCGGAGCATGTTGCCATGAGGCTATAAGACCGGTGCAGGCTCCTTGTTGCAGCCAAGGGCTGGGAGGTCAGTGCTCCCTTTTCCCTGGCTGTAGCAGTGAGCACGGCAAAGCCTGGGTCCCTAGGCGCTGGGGTCCCTGCTGGAGTCGGAGGGGAGCGCTGATCTCCTGCCCCCCTGGCTGCAGAAGAGAGCCACTGCCTAGGGACCCAGCTGAAGTGCACGGTTTCCCTGTCGCAGTCAGGGGGACGGGAGATCCTCCTCGCTGAACTCCTTCCCTCTGGCTGCAGTGGGGATGCGGGGTGCTGTTGACGGAGCGTGGTGTAAGCCTGAAAGCTTGTCTTTGTCACCAGCAGAAATTGTTCCAATAAAAGATATTCCCTCATCCACCTTGTGTCTCTCATCTCCTGGGACTGACCAGGCTCCAGTGATGGTGCAAAGAAATAGAGATGGGACCCTCACGGTGCTGTTACCCCGATCAAATAAACCTTCCTCTTTGTTACATGTGTTTCCTAAAGACCCCCGCGGATTTGGTAGTAACCAACTCAGATCTGCTTGGGTCTGTCTTTTAATACCATCTTGTTTTGCAGAGCAGAGAGAGACGTTTTGTTTTCTACTAAAGATAATGGGGGCAATCACAATGATGGTCTATTTTCCTCCTTGGTCGGGCATACTTGTAAGTTATTTGTTTAAAGTCTCGATTTTGTAATGTTTTAATTAAGTTGGAGCAATTCTCTCTTTTCCTTGGGGTTCCCCCCCCCCAATCTTTGAAAAGAAAAATGAGGGTTTTGTTTCAGTTTTGGATTTTATTTAGGTCAGACTGCGCTGGACTTTCAGATTTAAGAAAATAAATTTCAAAAGAAAAAGCAGTGGCTATTAAAAAAACAATAAAGGGGCGATGGCTTATAGGAGTGAAGGGAGGGTTGTGGGAAAAGATAGGGCTAGAGTCCAATCTCCATGAAATCTGGAGTGACTCCGATTCATGACAGTAGAAACTAGCCATGAGGGAGTGCTTTAGCTAAAAGTTATGATCCAAAATTGTTTTGAGAGGTGTATGGACCGTCTGGGGAATGGGACACGGGGCCTCTCCTCTCTGGGGAGGGCGAGGGGGGTGTGTGCCAGCTCCTTGTAATTTGAGACACTCTTTCCCAATTTGTCCTCCACATCCATGAGTTCCAGCATTTCCAGCCAATTGACAGGGGACAACCCTACCCACAATGCTTTGCAGCCAGCCTACATGTGAGTAGCTCAAGGCCCCAGAGCCCTGCATGTGGAAGTGTTGCTGACCAGCCCAGGTGTGTGGTGTCTGCACCAGCGTGAGATCCTTTGCTGCTATGCAGGGCTCATTGCCCGGGTGCTGTGGATGAGAAGGGCTGGGGGAGTTTGGAAGCCAGGACGCCTGGGTTCTCTCCCTGGCTCTGGAAAATGTGGGTTCATCTCTTGACTAGTGGCAATTAAGTGACTTAAAGCAGGGCGGCAGCAGTCAGAGGTTTATTCACTTTAACCCAACATCTTTTCTGACCATCATCAACACAAAAACCATTTAAAAGCCTCTATGGCGTCTTTTACAGAACCCAGGAGTCCTAGCTCCCTGCCCCCTGCTCTAAGGGGGGTGAGCCCGGCTGTGGGGGGATGCATATTCTCCCCGTGGTGGAAAGTCTGATGTTGAAGCGTAGAGGTTTGTAGGAGAGATGGGAGTCATGATGGTGAAATGCAGGGAGGTTTGCACAGTTTTGGTGTTCCAAGCGCAGGGCTGGGAAGCAGGATTCCTGGGTTCTATCCCTGTTTCTGCCATCGATGCCTCATGTGATCAGACTGGTCACTGCATCTCTCTAGGCCTCAGTTTCCCCATGTCTAAATGGGGATGATAAAATGTCTGTTTAGAGTGTGAGCTGGTTGGGGCAGGCCCCTCCCCCTGAGCCACCCCCACCCCAGTCAATCACCCTTAGGCAGAGCACACCCCAGTGTTGCAACCCCAGTGGGGCTGGGATCTAGACTAGGGGCTGCCTGCTCCGGGGCTGCCTGCTGGCCAGGCTCACTGCACCCCTTTGTGTCCCTCCATCCCCCCACCCGCTCTCTGGGTGTCCCTCTCCCATCCTGTAGCACAGGGACTACCTGCAACCCTAAACTCCTCCTCTGATGCCAGGGGCTCTGTGTGCCCACCCATTCCTCCTCCCCCCCCATGCCAGGGCCTTTCTGGGCCCCCCCCCATTACCTCTTTCTCCTTGACAGGACCTCTGTGTGCTCCCCCATTGCAGGGGCTCTGTGTGCCTCCCCATTTCTCCCCCCCATTCTATTTCTTTCTCTCTGGAAGATCACTCATTCAGGTGTCAACATTTTCAAGATATTTGGGGGAGAAGCAGAGCCCTGGTTTTAGGAAGAAACACCCCAAACCAGACATCAATGGTACAATCTCTCAACCTGAGACAAAACTCTTTTTGGGGAGGGCTTTATGACGGCATCCCCTTGGTCAAATGCCCCCAAATGTGGACCATTAACCCGACCGCCGCTGCTCCGTGAGGCACAGTGAATTTCTAAGCAAGCCAAGCAAAGATGAGGATTTCAGAGCACTTTGAAGTGTGGCCCTTCAAACAGAAAGCTGTTCTCCACCTTAACCAGAACAGAGCTGGCAACTGCACTATAATAGTTGGGGGACAGAGCAGTGCTGAGATGGGGGTGCTGTTAGCGTGGAAGGGGTTAATTTCTGCCATCAACTGGTTCTTTGGTCTATAGACCATTCCTGGGCTGATTGAAGCTGATGGCTCTGTTGAGCAGAAGCCAGAAATGTCGCTCCCATTTCTCCCTTCCAGGTTTTCCAATTCTCCCCAAAATCATCAGGGTTCTGCCCCTCAATGCCTAGAACACCCCCTGAAATTTTGGAATTGATTGGGGGGGGGTTCAAAATATATTGTGTTACCTCCTAACAGTCAGCCAGTCAGACATGAAGGTGAGTGTAGAACCTCACTGTGCTCAGTCAACGTTGATGGAGGCACAGGCCCTGGTTCTCCACACACCCAGATAGGATGCCACATGATGGAATTGCTTTGTTTTTCAATTATTTTTTTTAAATCTAGGAAATTACACACAAAGAACTACGTTAAAGGAACCTTCAGGTTCCAAATTAAAGTCCCAGGAAGTTACAAAATGCCAGGATTAATGCTGATGGTGCCCTGTTATGGAATTAAAGACTGTATCAAAATGCAGAGCGCCTGCCTCTATTCCATGTTAAAGACCTCTCGGATGCTGTCCAGAGCCTGCTCCTTAATTATTTTCTTCCACTCTGGTGGGAGATCAGCTGGCTCTGCATTGTACTCTCTGGCAAACTGGCGATTGAACTTTCTGAATATGAACTTCCAATAATCAGAGGCGTTGATGCTGGGGTCAGGCTGGATGCGCCAGGTGGGGTAGAATCGGCGATAATCTTTGTAGGGATGCCATTTGAATGCCGTGTTCAGGTTTCTAAATGATTGACTAGATACTACATCAGAGGAGCATAAAGAATACACAAGCCTGTGGCTTGTCTCATAACTGTATCTCCCCAGCCCTTGAGGCCGATGCACTGATGCAAAATGCTCCTTGTGGTCGCCGCCTCCTGCTTCACAAGGGACTTTACAGAACGGACACTGCTTCCCACAGCCGAACACGCGCTGGAAGATTTCATCCTGGGGCTTGAACTGGAGCTGTGTGAAGACCATCTCAATGCCAAGCTCTTCCCACCCAGAGAGGATGCTTTCTTCCACCTGGGGGAGGAAGGTCTGGACGTCAGCTGAGAACTGCCCGATGCTGGCTGTGGTTTTGAAGAGGATCACCTCCAAACTGTCCTTGGAGATGACCAGCTCTTTGCACAATGCTTGGCAGAAATGGTCCAAGAACTCAGAGATAGTGAGGGCATCTCTGCGCTCAGAGCTCTCCAGAGCATCCCGGATTTTCTTCATTATCGTGGCTAGAACCGCTCCCTCCAGCTCCCCTAAGTCCCCAGTCTCTCTGTAGTGCTCAAACAGGCGTGTCTGGATCCAGGACTTGACAAACCCTTCGTAGTTGTTGACATATTTCACGTAGTTATTGAAGTCCATCTCCTCCAGCAGCTTCTTCTGCACGGTGAACTGGAAGAAGCTCCGGCTGCCGTACTCAATGGACTCTCCACTGCTGAGAAAATCGTCCACTATCTCAATCCCGAGTCTCTTCTTCATATATTCCCACAGAGCGGGTCTCAGACACTGTTCACAGAAATCAAAAGCCCTCTTCTGGCAGGCGTCCTTCTCGTAGTAAAGGTCTCTGAAGGTGGAGAAATACTGAGGTCTCAGCTCCTCCAGGCGACGCTGAGGGTCATTCTCCTTGAGAAAGTCTTCATGCATCTTTTGGAAGGCGCTGGCTGCCTCTCCCAGGATGTGAAGCTTCAAGTCGACTTCGAAGGAAGCGCTGGTGCACATCTTCCTAGTGATCTCCTGGAGTCTCTCGTTGATTGTCCACAGCAATTCCCTGCAGTAGGTCTGGTCATAATCCCCGCAGGAGCGGACCTTCTGCCCAATGTACGTCCTACACTCCTCCACCAGGGACTTGACGAACTCTTCTACTTCTCGCCAATATTGCTGCGTTATAAACTCCACAGGCACTCTGTACCAAGACAGGTCCAGATACTCTTTCTTCATGCGGAAGCGTTTGCTTTGATAGTTCAGCAGGTTCTGGGCTTTCTGGAGCATCTGTTTGACCAAACTCCCTCTGTTCTCCAGGTCCTTACACAGCTGGTAGTGAACGTCTTTGTGGATTTGGCGTAGGGGTAAACTTTCCAGCGGCAGCTCTGCTAAGGTTTCCTTCCACATCTTGGCAAACTCCCTTTCCAGTTCCTTGGGCTTTAGCTCCATCTCCCTCTCCCTGCAGTCCTGTAAGAGCCTGTCCACCTTCCCTTCGATAGTTTTCATGTACCTGGCCTGAAGACAGTCTATCTTGCGCCGACCTTTCTGGATACGAATGGCTTCTTCGGACTTGCAGAGCAGATAGCTCTCCAGTTCATGCCGGAGAAATGTTGTGCTCCGGTGAAAGTCTTCTCTGTATTTCTCTACCAGGTGCAGACTCCCGGCTCCACTCTCAAAGTAGCTCTGTAAATTCTGCAACATCTTCTGCTCCCCACTGTGCAACATCTGGTGGACTTCCAGCCTTAGCTTCTCTAAGGTGCCTGGACCCAGATCATCTGGGGATTGGTTCTGGATGGTGGTTTCTGTGTTGGACACCCAAAGATGCATCTCTTTGCGGAAATCCCACTCCCACTCTGCGTACTTCACAGACAGCTGGGTATAGGCCTCAGCCACCAGGCTGTTTCTGAAGCTGAAGATGAAGTTCTCATGTTTGACGGCATTCCAGAGGCTCCTGACCCACTCAACAAACTGGGGAATGTCCTTTGGGGCTCTGCAAGGTGATCGGTGTCTCATGAATTCAAACAAATATTTCTTCAGCTCACTCACACTCTCACTGTATCCCATATTCACTGGCGCCATGGGTGGGACTCCATGCCACAGCCCAGGGATGTACCAACTGTGTTTCTCTGGATCATAGTCCATGATGTCAGAAAATTTCATCTCCCTGCTTTGCTTTTCCATCCTTGCTGCAGCTTTGGTCATTTCATTCAGCTGCTCCAGGAGATGTTTCCTGTCCCGCATGTTTTGTTCATGTGCGGACACGTCACTGACATTCTGATGCACAAACTGGCAGCTGGGCTTGTGCCCAATTTCCTCCATTCTGAGAAAGGCATGGACCACAATTTGCAGGACATCCTTCATTTCGGTGGCGTTCTCCATGGCCATGTTAACGATGGTTATGTCACTCAATCCAATCACCAGCGTGGCCAGCTCATTGTCGTGTTCATAGCTATCCTCCAGCTTGGCCAGTTCAGGGGCTTTCAGGCCTTCTGTGTCTATCACCAGGATGAAATCACAGCCCAGCTCCTGCTGAAAGTTCTCTGCCACTTTAATGAGTGACATGAAGGCTCCTCGTGTACATCGGCCACTGCTCACTGCAAATTGCAGGCCAAACATGGTGTTGAGGAGGGTGGATTTCCCAGTGCTCTGCACGCCCAGCACGGTTAGAACCAGCATTTTGGACCTTCCCTCCAGCTTGGCATGGAGCTGAGTCAGAACATCTGTCACCCACTGCAGTGGGATGTTGGAGGCATCTCCATCGATCAGCTCCATGGGAAACCCTTCCAGCATCAGGTCAGCTGCTATGCCTGGGAGATGGATGAATTGTCTTTGGATATTCCCCATGTTCCCTTCTTTCACCATCGAGCATTCAGCCTCGTAAAATTGCCCCAACTCGCGCATGAAATGCTCCACCCCTAAGGAGCTGGCAGAGATTAGTTCATCCAGTTCTGCCAGTGGTTGTGTGTCGTTCCCGAGAGTGTGACATTTTTCTTTATACTCAGCCCGTAGCCTAGAGAGGTTCCCCCTGGCGATGTGATCCAGGTGGAACTTCATCCATTTCAGGAAGTGATGTTTCTCCACTGGACATAGTTGTCTTATCCCACTAATAAATTTAACCATCCCGCTAGTCAGGTCACATTGATTCTGTTGCCTGCGTAGCTCCAACCACCTCTCTCTCAGATGGGATCTGTAATCTTCCAGAGGGACGTCCCGTTGGGTTTTCATCCGGCACAGCTCTTTCTCCACTTTAGCCAAGCTCTTCCACAGATCCCCTTGGAGTCTCAGCATTTCTTGTTTGTACTTTGCCACGTCCTGTATTTCTGCAGTGATTTCTAAGATGTGCTGCAATGCAGTCTGACATTCTCCACCATCCTCCTCCACCTGGATCCCTAGCTCCCGCGCTGTCACAGCCATGTCTTGGATGTTCGCACACTTGGAAGAGGAGCTCATGACGCCCCGGAGGATGGATCGCAGCTTTTTCACCAGCTCCGTGCTATTGTTGCTCTTTTCTTTCACCAGAAGTTGTGATTTGTTCATATCCAGAAGTGGGGCTAATTTATTGAGGAGTCGCAGCGTTTCCTTGGCTTTCCCAGCCTGATTGCTAAAGATGAAGTAGAATTTAGCAGCCGATCCCTGCAGAGATGATAGCAGCGCAAATTCTCTCTCACTGATGCTCTCCGTAACTATGAACACAGCTGAGGAGACCTCTGTTAAAAAGCTGAACTGCAGCCAGTGTGACTCAATGTCTCCCCGCAGGTTTGTAACTGCGACAGGCTCTGGGAAAAGATCCAAATTCTCCGTCCCAGCAGGGAAATACCAGGAAATCTCGACCAGCCCATCTGCGATTGCCCGAGGGACGTTCCCAGACTCCATGTCCCGATGGATGAAGAAATCATGGTGCTGCTGGGCGGGGCTGAGAAGCTCATTGAGGAGTTGGGACTTGGAGAAGCTGCAGCTCCCCAGCCGCACAAAGGAAACGGTTGGCATTGCCGTGAGCACCAGACTCTCCTCTCTGAACCCTCTGCTCTCTGCCAGGGAGTGCGGCCTCCACTTCCTCACAATGTCCCTCATGGCCCACAGCATTAGGGTGCACTTGGGGGTGTCGAGGGCGGGTAGTAGCAGAGGGAGGGCAAACTGGCACATGGACATTTTGGCCAGGATCTCCTGCTGTAGGAAACTGTCTGCGCACAGGAGAACGGCGCAGAGAACATCAAGGGGGTGCAGAGAATTCCTAGAGTCATCTGTCCTCAGAGAAAACACCTCCCCTCCCATCCCACCCTCCTCATCCTCACTTGTGTCCTCATCAGATGTCCCATGCCCAAGGCTTGTGCTTCTGGCTGTCCCATTCAGAGCCATGAGCTTTCTCAGGAAGTGCCAGGGCAAGTCTTCCAGGGCATGAGGTGTCCAGTCCTTCAGGCTCTCCGGGCTGATTTCCAGGACATCCCTCAGCCTGAGCTTCCGGTTTCTGAACTTCCTGAGTTTCAGCTTGGACAGGACGGCCTTCACAGCGCCTCTTCTCCCTGCAGACGGAAACGAAGGCATCATCACCCGGGATGGTGTCACGGCTCGGGGCCGGCTGCCCCTTGGCCTCCTCTTGGTCTCATTTCCCAAGATTTAGGTCTCGAGCCATCACCTCCCTGGGGTGAGATCTCCCCAGGCTCCCACTCACAGACCGGGAAATAGCCGCAGTCCCCAGCTATCATTCCTCCTGGGGCCTGGGCTGGGCCTGAGCCTGCCTGACTCACGACCAGGAGCTGAGACCCGTGTGTGAACACGGAGATGGACACCCGCCTCCTCCAAACGCCGGCTCCGTTAATCTCAGCGCAGCAACAGGATCTCACCCTCCCAGCCGCTCACACCCTCTGTCTCAGCTAACGCTTCGGGAGGCGTCGCTTATCCAGCCCCCCTGGTGGGGCGGGTGTCACACACCGAGGTATAGGCGGTGCGGCCTAGCGTTCAGAGCAGAGCCAGAGCCAGCAGAGGCGTGGTCAGGAGGCCAGGCAGGGCTGAGAGCCAGGGGTGAGGAGGCAGGGTTCAGAGGCAGGCAGGGCATAGGGCTGAAGCAGAGCAGCCACGGGGTGGAGAAAGGGCCAGACAGGCAGCAGGGAGCAGGCCTGGCACAGCTGTGGGCAAGGAACGCATTGAGCAGCCATGGTGCTGCTCTTGTGCCTGGGATTAAATATGCACCTGTGGGCCCATCTGTCCAATCAGGGACCACAGTCAATTACTGCGGGCTTATTGGGCCCAGCCGGGCTCACTGGGTTGCTAGGCAACTGCACCCAGAGCCAGCTGGTTTCCTGACCCTAGGGGCCCATCTGTGTTTCCATCGGCCCACAAACCATTAATTCCCCCCCTGGAATTTTCTTCCATGGAGGATTTTGGAATTTTGGGGGATTCGGTCCAAGTCAGGGGAGTAAAATCCCCATTTTGAAATCTCAGAATCTGCCACCAAATGGACTTTCCATTCCCTGCCCAGCTGTACGTACAATCCTGGCACCTTCTACGTGCTTCACAGATGGAGAACACGCAGGAGACGGGCAGGAGCTTGGGTGCGGCAGACATATGGAGATGGAGATTTTTGATGGACGACTCATGGGAATGTGGAGGGCCCTAATTGACTTACTCATTGGCCAATAACAAGTGGCCAAGGATGGGATGGGCCATGGAGAACCAGCTCTCATTTCCCCACCAGGGCAGGAGGCCTGGGTTGGGAGAGGGATGCGGGCGTGTTGTCTGGATTCTACCTCCATGAACTTTGTTGGGAGATGTTGCTGGAGTCTCAGCTCCACTCCTGTCCGCCGACGCAGAATCTCCTGGTGTCTCAGCTCCACTCCTCTCCACCGACATGGCAACTCCTGGTGTCTTGGGTCTGCTTTCTGGCGTGAGGACATCAGCATCTGGAATTGCCCCAGCTAAGGATCCAGAAGAGAAGCCTGTTCAGATGCCCTAGACCTTCCCAGTACCCCTGTGTCCTCTGTGTCAGAGGTGAGGTGTCCTCGTTTGGTGGGGTGAGGGCACAGACTGAGAGATGGCATGAACCATGGCAGAGCCATGGAATGGGGGTTGGGTTTGTAGCCCAGACACCAGGGTGACAGGAGCCCTGGACCCACACAGCAGATTCCATTCGATTCCCTATAAATTAAACCTCTAACTAAGTGCAGAACCGAACCAAACCAGACCCAAAGCCTTCCCGGAGACCCACCCCCCATCTTGGCCCCCAAACCTCTTCTCTTGAAACCCAACCGGAGACAAGACTTGAACCCGGGAGCCCAGACTCTCACTCCCCCCATCCTTTAGCACATGAGACCCCACTTCCGGGGCTGGGGAGAGAACCCAGGAGTCCTGATTCCCAGCCCCTACTGCTCTGTCCCACTCGACCATATTTTTTCCCTTCCCTCCTTGTCGATAAATAGGATAGCTTCCCAAGTCATCCTTGAGGTGTTAGTGGGAGCTGAGATAGACCTGACCTTCAACATTTCCTTTTACTGCAGCAGGCTTTTCTCCTCCTCCATGGCTGGGGGTATTTCCAGACCCTACAAAGCAATAAAAAGTCTCTTAGGCTCAAATCAGTGGAAGGTTGGAGCCTATAGATCTGGCCACAGACTTTGTCCAGCCTACGTTTTAAGGGGTGGCCTTAGATTCTTGCTCCATCTCATGAACTCCTTCGAGTGCTCCAGATTGCCCGGAGTTTTACCTTAGCCCTGAGCGCCAGACGGGTGTGGCCCCAGCCACCCCAGCGCGCCGGCTGCCCTCAGTTCCAGCCGGGCGGCCCCAGCACTGTGTGGTCCGGGTTGCACGTAGCCCTGGATGCCCCGGAGTGCCGGCTGCCCTGAGTTCTGGCCAGGTGGTCCCAGCAAATCCCAGCCACACCTGCCTTGGGGGAGGCTGAACTGCAGTCAGCACTGCACTGCCCACCAGCCTGGAGGATGCAGCAGGAGTGGGTGGGGCCACACCTGACTGTTTGGGAAGGCTAAGCCTTCCCCCACTTATTATACCGCCCGCCCATGGTGCCAATACCAATGTCACTAACAGTCAGGTAGGCGATACTGGCAGTAGAACAACTGTACCTAAATCGGGTGAGGAATCTGGGCAAAGCCAAGCAGAAACCATTAAGATGTCTGTCCAGCAATGCAAGGAGTCTAGGTAACAGAGTGGTGGACTTACAACTAGTGATACAGGAAGTGAAACCAGATATTATAGACATAACAGAAACTTGATGGAATAGTAGACATGACTGGAGTATAGGTACTGAAGGGAATGTGCTGGTCAGGAAAGACAGAAATAAAGGTAAAGGTGGTGGAGTAACATTGTATATTAATGATGAGGTAGACTGTAAAGAAATTAGAAGTGATGGAATGGATAAGAGAGTCTGTTTAGGTCAGAATCACTTTGGGGAAGAAAGCTACCAGAGGCTCCCCTGGGATAGCGTGTGGGATCTGCTACAGGCGCCTAGGATCCGATTTGGATATGGATAGAACCTCTTTAGTGTTTTTAATTATATAAATACTACTGGGAATTGTGTGATTGTGTGATATGTTAACTTCCCAGATATAGACTGGGGGACAAGTGCTACTAATAATGGTAGGGCTAAGTTATTCCTGGAATCATAGAATCCCAGAAGATGTGAGTTGGAAGGGACCTCAGGAGGTATCTAGTCCAACTCCCTGCTCACAGCAGGACCAACCCCGACTAAATCATCCCAGCCAGGGCTTTGTCAAGCTGCACCTTAAAAACCTCTAAGGATGGAGATTCCACCACCTCTCTAGGTAACCCATTCCAGTGCTTCACCAACCTCCTAGGGAAAAAGTTTTTCCTAATATCCAACCTAGACCTCCCACACTGCAACTTGAGACCATTGCTCCTTGTTCTGTCGCCTGCCACCACTGAGAACAGCCTAGCTCCATCCTCCCTGGGTCCCCCCTTCAGGTAGTTAAAGGCTGCTATCAAATTCCCCCTCATTCTTCTCTTCTGCAGACTAAACAAGCCTAGTTCCCTCAGCCTCTCCTCATAAGTCTTGTGCTCCAACCCCCTAATCATTTTCGTTGTCCTCCACTGGATTCTCTCCAATTTGTCCACATCCTTCCTGTAGTGGGGGAGCCAAAACTGGACACAATACTCTAAATGCGGCCCCACCAGTGCCGAATAGAGGGGAATAATCACTTCCCTCCATCTGCTGGCAATGCTCCTACTAATGCAGCCCAATATGCTATTAGCCTTCTTGGCAACCAGAGCACACTGCTGATTCATATCCAGCTTCTTATCCATTGTAACCCCAGGTCTTTTTCTGCAGAACTGGATGTGACAGCTGACAGATTTCTACACCAAATAGTTGCTGAACCTACAAGAGGGGATGCCATTTTAGATTTGTTATTGGTGAGTAATGAGGACCCCATAGAAGAGCTGGTTGTAGGGCCCTGCCTTGGCTCGAGTGATCATGAGCTAATTCAGTTTACACTAAACGTACAGATAAACAAAACCAGCTCTGCAGCTAGGGTCCTTGATTTCCAAAGGGCAAACTTTACAGAAGGAAGGGAAGTAGTCAGGGAAGGGGCTGGACTGAAGGATCTGAATGTGGAGGAGGCTGGGAATGACTTGAAGGCAAAGTTGCAGGAACTATCTGATGCATCCCGAGCAAGGGGAACAAATGCACAGGCAAGGGCTGCAGACCAAGCTGGATGAACAAGCACTGCAGATGGGATTAAGGGAAAGCAGAGAGCCTGCAAGGAGTGGAAGATGGGAGGGATCAACAAGGAAAGCTCCTTCTTGGAAGTCAGAAAGCAGTGGTGTAGCGAGGGTCTCTGGCACCCAGGGGACAAGCCTACATTTTCACACACCCCCCCCCCCCCCCCCGCGCAGGGCTGGAGGGGTCCTGGCACTGCCCCCCAACTGCCCTGGGGAGGTGGGAATCTGTACCTGTGCGGGGACATGAGGCACGGGGGGGCACAAATGTAGGCTTGGTTCTGCCGCCTCTCTCCTGCGGCAGGGTGCCTGCCTCCCCTGCTGTAGTGACAGTCCCGCAGCCCGACGCTGCCTCACCCTCCTGCCTGGGGAGAGGGGCTGGGTCGGCCCTTCATGACGAGTGGAGGACGGGGGGCACATGAGGCTGACGGGTGGCTGCTCCCACTTCCACTTCTGTGGTCCCCCCCCCACATGTCGTGAAGGGCCTGCCTGGCTCCCTCATGCCCCAGGCGAGGGGTGAGGTCACCCCATCTCAGGTGGTGCCAGGTTGCGGGGCTGGAGTGGCAGATAAATGCCCTTTAGAGCCTCCTGCACCCCCCTCCCACACGTGGTGAAGGGCCGGCCCGGGGCCCCCTTGCAGGCTGGAACCTGGAGGCCTGGCCTCCCCCTGCCCTCCCCTTTGGTATGCCACTGTCAGAAAGTGTAGGGATAAAGTGAGAACTGCCACAAGCCAAGCAGAGCTGGAGCTTGCAAAAGGAATTAAAACCAATAGTAAAAGGTTGTATAGGCACATAAATAGAAAGAAAACAAGGAAAGACGAAGTGGGACCACAAAGCACTGAGGATGGGGTGGAGGTTAAAGATAATTTAGGCATGATGCAAGTCCTAAATGAACACTTTGCCTCAGATTTTTATAAGAGAAATGAGGAGCTTAGGGGCAGTGGCAGGGTGGCTAATGGAAATGAGGATATGGATGTAGGAATGACCACATCCAAGGTGGAAATCAAGCTCAGATACCTTAATGGGACCAAATCATTGGGCCCAGATAACCTCCATCCAAGAGCATTAAAGGAACTGGCACATGAAATTGCAAGCCCAATAGTAAGGACTTTGAATGAATCTGTCAACTCGGGATCATATCCTATGACTGGGTAATTGCTAATATTGTACCTATTTTTAAGAAAAAGGAAAATAAGTGACCCAGGAACTGACCGGGGTGTTAGTTTGACCTCAGTTGTATGCAAGGTCTTGGAGTAAATTTTGAAAGAGAAAGTAGTTAAGCACATAGAGATAAACCATAACTGGCATAAAATAAACACGGTTTTACAAAAGGCAGATCATGCCAGACCAACCTGATCTCTTTCTTTGAGAAGATAACTGATTTTTTAGACACAGGCAAAGCAGTAGATCTAACCTATCTGGATTTCAATAAGGCATTTGATACAGTTCCACATGGGAAATTATTAATTAAATTGGAGAAGATGGGGATTAATTTGAGAATTGAAAGATGGATAAGGAACAGGTTAAAGGGGAGACTACAACGGGCGCTACTGAAAGGGGAACTGTCAGGCTGGAGGGAGGTCACTAGTGGAGGTCCTCAGGGATCGGTCTTGGGGCCAATCTTATTGAACATTTTTGTTAGTGACCTTGGTACAAAAAGTGGGAATGTGCTAATAAAGTTTGCAGATGACACAAAATTGGGAACTATTGCTAATACAGCGAAGGACCAGAATATCACACAAGACGATCTGGATGACCTTGAAAACTGGAGTAACAGCAATGGGATGACATTTAATAGTGGAAAGTGCAAGGTCATGCCGTTGGGGACTAACAAGAAGAGATTTTGCTATAAGATGGGGATGCGTCAGTCGGAAGTGACAGAGGAGGAGAAGGACCTGGGTGATTGGTTGATCACAGGATGACGATGAGCCATCAATGTGATGCAGTCATGAAAAACGCTAATGCAGCTCTGGGGTGCATCAGACGAGGTATTTCTAGTGGAGATAGGGAGGTGTTAGCACTGTTATACAAGGTGCTGGTGAGACCTCATCTGGAATAGCATGTGCAGTTCTGGTCCCCCATATTTAAGAAAGATGAATTCAAACTGGAACAGGTGCAGAGAAAGGCTGCTAGGATGATCTGAGGAATGGAAAACCTGCCTTCTGAGAGGAGACTTGAAGAGCCTGGCTTGTTTAACCTAACCAAAGGGGGAGGGGGAGGGGAGATATGATTGCTCTCTATAAATACATCAGAGGGATAAATACTAGCGAGGGAGAGAAATTATTTAAGTTAAGCACCAATGTGGACACAAGAACAAATGGATAGAAATTGGCCATCCACAAGTTTAGGCTTGAAATTAGGCAAAGGGAGGCAATGTGGGGCAAAAACCCGAGCTGGCTTCAAGACTGAGCTTCATCAGTGTATGGATGGGATGGGATGATGGGACAGCCTACAATCTGCGACGACTGGCAGCAAATATCCCTGACGGCCGGTGATGGAACACTAGATGGGGAGGGCTCTGAGTTACTATGGAGAATCTTTCCCAGGTGTCTGGCTGCTGGGTCTCACCCACATGCTCAGGGTCTAACCGATCGCCATATTTGGGATCAGAAAGGAATTTTCCCCCAGGTCACATTGGCAGAGACCTTGAGAGTTTTTCACCTTCCTCTGCAGCCTGGGGCATGGGTCACTTGCAGGTTTAAACTAGTGTCAATGGTGGATTCCCTAATTTAGTGTTTAGATCATGATTTGAGGACTTCAGTAACTTAGCCAGAGGTCAGGGGTCTATTACAGGAGTGGGTGGGTGAGGTTCTGTGGCCTGCCATGTGCGGGAGGTCAGACTAGATGATCACAATGGTCCCTTCTGGCCTTAAAGTCTATGAGACACGTACAACTGATTTCATTCTATTCACTGCAGATCAAACCTCTAACCCAGTGCAGAACTGAACCAAACCAGACCTAAAGCCTTCCTAGAGAATCCCCCTGATCTTAATTCCCAAACCTGTTCTACTGAAATCCCATCTGCCAGACAGAAGATTAGGACCCAGGAGCCTAAATTCTTCATCTAGCCCTTCTCTAACACTCTAGACTCCACTCCCCGCCCCAAGCTGACTCCCAGCTCTCCACTTCTCCATCCCACTAGATGAGGTTCTTTCCCTTACATCCTTGAATAGCTTCCAAAGTTGTCCCTGAGGTGTCAGCGAGATCTGAGGATAGACTCTACCTTCAACATTCCCTTTTACTGCAGCTGGCTTTTCTTCTTCTCCACACCTGGGGGTATTTCCGGACACTACAAAGCAATAAAAGTGAAAGTCTCTTAGGCTCAAATCAATGGAAGTTAGGAGCCTATAGATCTGAGCTACAGATCCATAGGTCTAGGAGATCTAAGCCTCCTTGACTTTGCAAAGCTTAGGGTTTTCAGGAGTGGCCTTAGATTCTTGCTCCATCTCATGAACCCCTTTGAGCACTCCAGACTGCCTGGAGTTGTGCCTTAGCCCTGCTAAAATGAGAGAGAAGAAACCGAGCTTGTAGCTGGAGCGACTGAAATTGAGCACCAGGTGCTAGGCTGTGTGAAGTGGGGTTTCTGGTTGAGTTGACCTGGCTCCATGAAGCTGCATGGATTAGGAGAAGCACCTTCCCCCCGCCCCAGGATGCTCACAAGCAATCATTTCCATTTGGGTCCATGCAGTCAGAAGTACCTTCTGTAAGGAACTTCTGCAAGGACCTCTTGCAAGGGGTCCAGACACACCAGAATTGGACCCTTCCTACACCTGAATTCTAGCACAGCTTTCCCTCTGTCCCTCTCCATCCAGCACTGAGGAGAACCCGCCTGGGATCCTGTGCTCAGTGCAGGACAACCAGAAATACTTCTTAAATATTGTCCTACAGGGCAAGTCTGGAGACCCATCCTGTACCTTCAGAATCTGCTCTCTCTGGGGACACAGCAGCTGCATCCTTCTCTGGGAACCTGGCACTTCCTGGGCTCTCTGGATCATTCTTTTTAGAGGGGAAAGCAGTGTCTAGATTTTCTGGTCCATTCTTTGTTGGGGATGTGGAAGAATTTGGTGTCACAGGTCCCTTCCCTGAGGGCAACACGGCTTCTGGCTTCTCAGGGTCTTCCGGTCTCTCTGGATCAATCTTCCCTGAGGATGGGCTGCTGTCTGGATTCTCTAGATCATTCTCTTCATGTGGTAGAGCAGTTTCTGGATTTTCTAGATCATTCTCTTCATGTGGTAGGGTGGTTTCTGGATTCTCTAGGTCATTCTTCTCTAGGGAAGTGGCACCACCTGTATTCTGTGGCTCATTCTTCCCCAAGGTTACAAGAACTTCTGGATTTTCCTCTCCATTCTTCTTGGAGGATGTGCCACATGCTGGATTCTCTGCTTCATTCGTCTGAGTTACGCACACTGCAAAGGGAAAACAAATAGAACGAAGCACCTTACAGATTCTTTGCAATTCAGAGCACTTCCTTGGGAGAGAGAGAAGGGGGATGAGTCTCCGTGGCCCACTCAGCCGCTCTCCTGAGGCTGCTGGCTGCTCTCCTATGTTTTAGTTACATCAGGAGTGAGGGAAAAGGTTAAAAATAGACAGAGAAATCATGTGGTCTATGGTAAAAGGGCATTACCTGGGTGGGGATCGTGACAACTTTTTTAGGAGTGGGAGGGGTCAAAACGGGGGATTTGGGGCTAGATCCTCAGGTTTCAAGGAACGTTGCAGACATACCGAGGTTGATCTGTTCGGAAAGCCCCACCGAGTGCCAGGGATAGAACCCAGGAGTCCTGCCTCCCAGCCCCCGCTCTAACCATTAGTCCCCCCGTCACCAACATGCAGCCACTTGGCACTATCTCCTGGTGACATTTTATGTCTCTTTCAATCCCTCTAAAATGAGTCAGAAAGCCCCAACTCACGGCGGGCCGGGGGCTGTAAATCCGGAGGCAAGTCTGAGAAGAGGCTCTTCAGACACTCCAGGAACTGCTCACAGCCGCACTCCCCCTTCCTCTGGACCTTTATCAGCAGCCTTCGGATCCTCTCCCTGGGCTCCGAGAGCTTCTCCAAGGCCTCGTACTCCTCCTCGGTGACAATCCCCAGCGAGGCCACTTCATCCAAGACGGAATCGGGGGTTGTTACAAGGAGGGCGATGAGTTGCTCCCGTTCCCGGCGGATTGTCTCAAAGGCCATTGGGCCTTCGGGGCTGGGCACTGGATGCAGAGAGAAACAGCTTCAAATGGGGTTTGTGACCCCACATGCCACTCATCAGCGGCAGCGCAGCGATCCCCAGCGCCCGGCCAGGGGAGAGCGCCCCCTACTGGGCTACCCACACCGCTCTCAGCAGCCCAGTGACCCCTACCACTGCATTGGGGTGCACTTGTCCATAGTGTAACACGGGGCTCAGAGTGAGGAATTTCCCATACAGCAATTGGCTGGTTTGAGACTTTTTCAAGACACTCCCTGGGCGCTCCTTCCCCCCCGCCCCACCCAAATCCTCTCCCTGGCCCCGATCCAGCCCAGAGCCCGGCATGCCTTCCCTCCCCATCACAACCCCCTCCCTGGCCCTGATCCAGCCCCAGAGCCCCGCACGCCTTCCTCCCCCTCCCTGGCCCCGATCCAGCCCCAGAGCCCCGTACCCCAGTTGGCCCTGCTGGAAGGAGCCCAGGGAAAGAAATGGCCCCTTCTCTCCTGCAGCCGCCCGCGCGCGGTTTGTGTCGGGCTCTGTTTAGAGGGCCGGGCGCCAAGGAAACGAAACTGAAAGCGGAGCTGAGAGCTGCTGGCGCGGCTGATTTGTCCTATCCCGCCCCAGGCCGCTCCCTAGCCCGAGGGAGCCCTCCCACCTCCAGCAAGGTGGGGTCCCCTTTCCAGTGGGGTCTAGAGCCCTGCAGTAGGACTGGGATGGGTGAAATGTACTTTGCTGTGGGCGGGATTGGCTGGGCAACCCCCCACTCCCCCCGCCTGTGGGAATTTGCGAGAAAACACTGTTTACCAGGACTCGCCCATTCGGGACATTGCTGAGTCTTTTCTTTGAGCGTCTCTTTCCGACGGGTGTTTCTCTCCCTCGCTCCGGATCCGGGGCGAATGCGGAGCAGAGATTCACACTCCCAGCTCGTGTCGTTCTGAGACGCGCAGCCTGGCACCGCTTGCTGGCAGGGCCGGGAGCCGTTTTTCCGCCCCGTGGTTTCCAAAAAGCATGAATAATCCTGACCTGCCCCTGGAACGGGCTGCTTCGAATTCCCGAAACCAGCGCTGAAGCGGTTTAAATAAATCCCAAGGTTAAAAAAAAAACCAAAACAAAAAACTTACTTCTTATAATCATTACAAAATATGGGCACCTTTCCCACTTTGTTGCAGCCCAGGAAAGCATATGCCTGCAGAAATTAAATGTGTTAGTCTTTAAAGTGCTGCAGGACTCTGGTTGTTTTTGCTGTATACAGACTAACATAGCTACCCCTCTGGAATTTATAATATAATATATTACCTGACTATTTTTTAATAGCAGTGGGGAATCTGTCTCTCTTGCGGGGTTTGCGGGATCTAAGGTTTTTGCGGGTAGGAGAAGGATAAAAATGCAAGAAACAATGCGGGAGCAGGTGGGAGTGGGTATTGTGGGGCAGGACAGGAGTGGGATTAAAAAAATAGTCCCACATCGGCCTCCAGCCTGGGTGTCTTGGTGAAATGGGGGCTTCAGCCAAATGCTCAGGGTGTGGGGAGCCTGGGGAATCCTCTGCCCTGGGCTGTACAGGGGGGCAGAGAAGGTGAGCTAGTGCCCTGATCTCTGAGGTCTGAGCAGCGCCTGGCAAGATGGGATGCTGATCTCGGTGAGGGTCTGTACAGCACCTGGCGCAATGGGGGTACCAGTTTTGGTTGAGGGCGGGTCTGTAGAGCTCTTGGGCATGACGGGCACCCTGATCACGGCAGGAGTCTCCACACTCGTCCAATAAAAAAATTAGTAGCCCTTCCAGTTTCAAGCATTCTCATTGGGCTGCAGAGTTAAACAGGGTGAAACTGTGCGGATGACCCCCCGCCCCCATCCGTGTAGAAGTTCCCAGTTCCCCTCCCCCAGTGGCTCCACTCCCAGCCCTGCTAACATGATCAGCTGGGACATTGTGACAATTGCTATTGTTACATGTCGCCATTAGACTCCAGAGTCAACCTGGACGTGGACAATTCTCACTTCCCAGTTGCCCGCACCCCACATGGGCGCCACACCCAGCCCTTCTCCCACCCCTCTCCTGAGGCTATCAGCAATGACAGAGTGAAAACTGACATTTCAAAAAGACTGAAGTGAACATTTCAAAGGGTAGAACAATAAAAGTCAGTTGAGGTTTTAGCTTTTGATTAAAATTACAACGTATCAGACTGAAGTGCCTCTTGGTAGAAAGAGGAGGGGGGACAGGTGTTTGTGGCTCTGTTCTTTCATGTATTTCATGAAAACAGGATTGGGCCAACACCCCTACTCCAACCTGCTAGACCCCACTCCCCTCCCAGAGCTGGAGATAGATTCCAGGAGTCCTGGCTCCCAGCCCCTCCTGCTGTAACTCGCTAACTTTAAATGCTCAAAGGAAATGCTATCTCTAAATATCCAGGTAGCCTGTGGAACTCATTGGCACAGGATGTGAGTCAGGATCTTTATATGGAGACTGAGAAGAGCCAGAGTTATATGCTGAAGAGTTTAAAACAAATATGTTTGGAAGGGGTGTAAATGTCATGCTCCAGGGCTTAAATTGACCTCTGATTAGGAGGTAAGTGCCCCCAGCAAAGCAGGTGTGACCCTTCCATGCCTAGGGCAGCCACCTGAAAATGCCAAGGTTAGGGCAGGCTGTAAAAGGAGAGCAGATTCTCCCAGCACTGGTGGGTGACACTGAAGTCAGGCTTCTCAACCAGCCACAAACAGTGCTTCTGATTCCCCCACACTAGTTATCAAGAAGCCAGTATACAAAATACACACAGCCCCCTTTACTGCATCCCAGTCTCTGGCTCCCAATCAGCCACTAGGTCTAGTAAAGAGACCAGTTATTGAAACTCTATGCTCTTTACTAAAAAGTTTCCTACTGACCCCAAAGGGTCAGCCACAGCACCAGATCAATGTAAGTTTGGATCTTACCCAAAATACCACGCTGCCAGCCAATCCTTTAGTAACTAAAACTAAAGGTTTATTATAAAAGAAAGAAACAAACCATAAGAGCAATGTTAAAGGATTAAAGCAATCAGATACATACAAATGATTTGAAAGTCCATATATATCAGGTTTCTAGAAGAACTGTGGAGTTTGCAGGCTTGTATAGTCCCTCTGGTGTACATCCAGTACCTGGATGGGTCTCAGTCCTTTGTTTCACAGCTTCAGTTGCAGATGACTTGATCCAGAATTAGATAGTGTTGGTTCTGGATACTTTGTGATCAGTGTGGATACCAGTGAGACACGGTACGCCTGATTTGCAGATCAATAAGGTTTAATGAGCAAGGTTTTCTATAAATGTACTAGTTAGATACAAAGCCTAAAATTAACTACAATATATCATACTCACTAAGCCTGGAGAGCTAAGCAGTCACTCAGAAGGCTGTATACAGGAACGGCTTTTTTCAGGGGCCCTGCCAGGGAGTCAGTGGCCTCTGGTCCAACTGGCAGCACCTCCCGCAGAGTTAGGTGTTGAAGGAGCGCCCCCCTTTGTCTAAGTGGTAACTACTTATACCCTTCCATAAACAACCTTCACCTAAATATTTTTTTTATTATCATATATGCTAATTACCTACATTGGGTTTCCACCCTGAACTACATTTCATTCTCACCATAATAATTGGGGTCGTCAAAACAACATCTGGTGATAGGCGGGGCGGAGTAAAAGTATGCCCCTTGGCAATAAAACAATGTCCCCCCAGACATTCAAGGATAATTTGTTGTTCCCATCACCATTATCTATGTGCAGCTGCAAGCATACAGAATCTGTATTTTGTCTTGTTATGTGCCGTGCTATGCAGAAACTGAGATATCTATACGGTTATTCAGTCTCTGCCAACTGGAAGATGTCCTGCTACAGGGTCAGAATAGCCAAGCAAGCAACTGAATGCTGTGCTAAGCCTGTAGAACAGAGGTCAAGCAACTCAAATTGTACTGGGCCTCCAATAGATAGGTGGCTGAAGGCTGAACCCAACTGAAGACAAAATGGATTCCGAGGCCTCTGCCTTTTATGTCCTCTGGCCCTTGCCATGTTGCCTGTGGAATTTCACAGGAACCAAAATGGAGTCCAGAGTCACATGAGCAAGTCCTGGTGACTCATCAGGTGTAACCCTGGCTTCTCCCCCTGGGCCCCTTGCACCTGGGAATGTCTTAATGGGCCATTAAGCAGGCTATTGAAGTGTTACCCAGACAGCACAATTCAAAACACTGATATAGCAACCATATCCATAACTTCCATTACACATATAACACATGAACATAAACATCATCATCTTACTTAGCACATTATAGCCTTTCTAACAGTAGTTGACATGGCATATTTCACATGAATTAATATGATTTTGACACACTGATGTCAAACAATATCATAAATGCCCCACCCATCCAACCAATGTTGACACCCCCGATGTGAGATTGGTGTAGAAGGGAGTAATCAGAGCTCCTGTATACACCTCAAGGGCCCCACTTATCCAGCCAGTGTGACAGCAGGTTATTCCAGAATTGGCCACTGTGTAAGACTGGAAACAAGGCTAGCTGGGCCCATTGGTCTGATCTGGTTTGGCAGGGAGATGGCTGCAAACAGGCCAGATGGGCCCACAGGTCTGAGCCGGGGTGGCAGGGATGGGGCGGGATATGTGGCTAGATGGGCCCATGGGTCTGATCTAGTGTTACCTAGCTGGGGTTTTTTTATGGATTTGCCAGTTGACAGAAATTTTTTTTAATTTGCTGGGTTATTTTTTTATGTGGGTCTAAAAATGTGCATGATCATCTTAATACACTTGGATATCTAGTGTTAAACGTTTCTGTGTCCAGCTAAGGATGCTGTGGTGTGCCCACTTCCACAGTTTAAGCAATAGTAGATCAAGACTGTTGAAATACAGTGGCTGCCTGCCCACGAACACACATGTGCACCGTGCGTGTGTGTGTGAGAGGGTTTGAGTCATTATAAGTGGCACTTGAAGGGGGGGCGGGGCTGCGGAATTGCCTTGTGGTTGGGGGTTGGGGTTGCAGCAGGCTTGTCCTGTGGAGATGGGTGTGTATTTTTGCATTTCAAAGGTGGTAACCCTAGTGATCTGGGTGGCAGGGATGGGGTCCGATAGAAAGCTAGATGAGCTCATTCCCATTGATCTGATCCGGGAAGGGGAGCACGGTTAGGGTTAGCGTAGGGGTTAGAATAGGGGAGCAAGGCTGGGGAGCTGGTTGGAAAATCAGGCCTTTGGGGAAGCGCTTTACACATCCAGTGGCTAGTTTTAACCAGCACTCAGGCTCGCCCTGCTAGTGCTGCACACAGTGCATCATGTTAAACTCAGAGAGTTACCTCTACAAACGAAGGCAATTCATAGACAAAAAACTTCATTACGTTTCAGCTAAGTCTGCTAAGTGCAATTTAAGAGACAACAATGCTTGAAAGATACCTGGACATTAAAATCAGGGGGAAACCATGTGCTCAGCTGACAAAAACAGTCAAATTCAAATGATTATAAATTACAAAAGTACTAATTACGGTTCCATAATCAAGGCTGAGTTTTGCTTTTAAAGCAGGTTTACAGTCTATTCATTGCATATGAAAAATACAACATATTCTCCCCAAAATTATAACAATGATGCTTTCAGGAACAAATTAATTTTCCAAAACAATTTATAGATGGGCAAGGCACTTACTTTTAAGGGTAAGTGAGTCTTGGTTGGTTTATTGTGGATAACTAGGTTTGGCTGAATTTGATTTTTTTTTAATCATTTCAATGGATAAGATCAATGTCTCTTTTTAAGCATTTTTTTATTTCCATCTATCTACATTTTCACAGTTGTGCAAAATTATGGGTTTTAAGCATTTTAAAAAATGTTTATCTATTTAAATTTTCACAGGTGTGGGAAATTATGGGGCATCCAGCAATGGGGAGGGGTCAGACAATAATTATTTAATGAAAATAGACATTGAGATTCAAGAAGTTAAAGCTTTGTAACCATTCAAACACAAACCGTCAACATCCCATATAAAAAATATACAAAGGAAATAACCTAAACGCCAACTCTAAAAAGCTTTCAAGATGCATGTTACTTACTTTGTCTATCTGTAAATGTCGATTCTTATTGATGGAAACGTTTTTTCATCGGTTTCTGTGTGTACGGTGAAACCAGCATTTACCAATAAAAATCGAATCCTTCCAAGCTTATAGGTAACCTAACCAGTTTATAAATGGCAAGATGATCTTAATTAAGGGCTGGGAAACCGAAGGAAGTATTTAAATCAATTAGTTAGGCTATGGCTATACTGATGGTGGCAAATTCGCCGCCATCAGATCGATTTCTCTGGATTGACTGAGTGGTGAGTGCAGACCCGCTCAGTCGATCCAGAAATCGATGTACTAAGACCAGCTACACAAATAGTGCAGCACATTGCAGATGGAGCGCAGAAGAGAAGCTCAGCAGTCGAGGGGAGTTACGCACGTGTTTTGCGTACTTTGCGTAGCTCCTGTCAACTGCCGCCGAATCTGACAGGTAAGTGTACACAGGGCCTTAAGAGATGCCATTGGAGGAGCCATCTCAAGATAAGCAATTAATGCATGTTAAGACACTTAAAGTGGAAGCTGTTTGAGGAATCAGTGTCTTTTATTCTGTCTCTGTATAGCACCTGGCACTCTGGGGTCCTGGCCCATGGCTGGAATTCCTAGATGCTACAGCTACCCAATTAATAAACCCTAATTATATCCTACTAGTTCTCCCTATTTACCAAGGTTAGTTCCTGGCTTCTCCCCAGAAATTCAGCATGGAGAGAAGGGAATTATATGAACTTGACCTTGAGCTCCCATAATTATCTGGTCACCCACAGTGCACTGCAAAAATGTCCCATGAGGCATTGCACCAGATGGTGGCATGGGGGGATCTAGGATGCCGACCTTTAAAGCACCATGTCCTCTGCCGACACAGCCTCTCAGGTGTTCAGACAAAGGCAGCCAGGGGCTCATGCACTCCAGAGACGTGGCAATGTCAGCAATGTCTGTCAGCTGCCAAAAGATCGGATGGCGAAACTTTTGAGGGTGGACGTGGCATATAGTCCTGGGGCTCCAAAACAGATGTTGCTCCTATCTTCAGTGAGAACCACATCCCAATATCCTGTTAAAACCACTACCTGGAAATTTTAACTCTTGAAGGGATAGCAAGGGTTTCACTAGTAAGAGAAAGATAAGCTAGATAGAGATAACCGGTATCTTCTGTAAACTATTTTCCAACCATCAATATTCACCTTAAAGTTGACAGAACAAGACTTCAGAAACCTTCTGTAAGGAATTAATTTATTAATAATTTAAATAGGAATTGCAGCTTTTATGACCTCTTTCTTGGCTTTCGATAACACAGTAGCGTGTTTGTTAGTCTTTGGTAAAACAATCTTTCTGATAAGACAATCTTTCTTATCAGCTTATCTTTTGATGAAAAGGTTTGTAGATTTGCAATTGCCCATCGAAACCTTTGATACCTTGCAATTAAAGCCTTCTGTCAGGTGTTTGCTACAAAGCATGAATGCCAGGGGCACATATATGTCTTTCAAAACACAGCCTACAAGGAAATAGTACAGAAGATTAAATACAAAAGATTATTAACTGCATTTCAGAACTTGTGTAAACACTTTTATGGCCAATGGCGTTATCTCCTCTGCCATCTGTAGTCTGTGGCCATATTTTTCACATGATGAAATCAGCAAGTATACCGCAAGCCTGTAAGTTCTTATATTCTCCAAAGATCGGGTATAAAAAGAATTGTGAGAATTTCTTCAATTCAGCAAAGATGCAGGCAGGTTTGTAATGGCCTAACATTATCAGAATAAATTATCAACTCTACAAGGTAACAAGCTTTTGATCATGGCATTTGCAATCTAGCAGACCAATATCTCTTAAGATCTGATGGCTGGAAATTGAGGCTAGCCAAATTCAGACAGGAAAGAAGAAGTCAGTTTTTAACAGAATGTGATTAACCACAGCAAGGGCCGTAGTGGATTCTCCATCATGAACGACAATGAAATGCAGAGTGTTTTTCCCCCTAGAATATCTGCTCTAGTTCGAACAAGCATTAATTCAGGGCAGGTCTCCAGCCTGTGTTATCCAGGAGGTCAGACTAGATGACCCCAATGGTCGTTTCTGGCCTTCAGACCTGCAGCCCTATAACACTGAGGTCTCCCCTGCCAGGCCCAGTGTCCTACGGTATGTCACATGGTGGCCGTTTCGCTTTCCCAGGTTCCGTGTTACCCACAACCCTCCTCTCAGCAGCCATTTCAGCCGGGCCTTGAGGAACCTCCCAGAGGATTACACCCACCACTCGCGCCCCGAGTACCATCAGCTGCTCAACACCTACGGTACCCACTATGTGTCGCAGCTGCAGCTGGGGGGCCGGGCGCGGGACGTGACGGCGGTGAGGGTCTGCGAGGCGGCGCTGGACGGGGTGACGGCTGACGAGGTCAAGAACTGCCTGAGCCTGGAGGTCTCCATCAGCATCGGGGCTGGGAAGGGCAGGGCCCAGGCAGCCTTCAGCCAGTGTGAGGAGCAGAAGAAGAAGCAGAACTTCAAGCGGAGCTTCCACGAGACCTACAGCGAGCGCCACACTGAGGTGATGGGCGGCCACAGCCACGCTGACCTGCTTTTCTCTGAGGGGCCGGACCCCAGCGTCTTCTCGGCCTGGATGGAGAGCCTCAAAGCCAGCCCCGGCCTGGTCTCCTACTCACTGCAGCCCATCCACACCTTGGTGGGGCAGGACGACCCCCGGCGCGAGGGGCTGAGGCAGGCGGTGAGCGAGTACGTGACTGAGAGGGCCCTGTGGAGGAATTGCACCCAGAGCTGCCCCCCGGGAACCCGGCGCAGCGCCCGTGACCCCTGCTCCTGCGTCTGCCCCGGGGACGGCACCACCAACAGCATGTGCTGCTCACGGGAGCGCGGGCTGGGGAAGCTGACAGTCACGGTGCAGCGGGCCAGCAGCCTGTGGGGCGACGTCACCAGCCGCACCGACGCCTACGTCAAGGTCTCCTTCCAGGGCCAGGATGTGCAGAGGGAAACCGTGTGGAATGACGACAACCCGGTCTGGGGCGTCCACCTGGACCTGGGGCCCGTGCGGGTGATGGAGACCAGCCAACTCCGCGTCCAGGTCTGGGACGAGGACAACAAGTACGACAATGACCAGCTGGGGACTTGCGATGAGCTGCTGTGCTCCGGGGAAGGCTGGCACCAGGTCTGCTACCTGTGCCACGGCTGGCCGGCACCACCCTCCCCCACAGCACCTAATTACCCCAGCACCCCACGCCCACCCTTCCCCCTTGTCATACCAACCCCTCCTCCTCCAGGCACAGTGCTTCTCAGTGGCCCGTTCGCTGGATGGGGAAGTGGCAGGTGAAAACGCCCCAGCAGCTGGCCAGCCAGCTCCCGTGTGCTGGGTCTAGCCAGGCGGCCAGTGGCAGATGGGGGCAAAGGCAACTCTGGGCTGCTCAACGTGCCGTGTGCCGGCTCCTGAGATGTGAGCCCTGCTCATTGCTGGACCGGCTGGATTCAGCTCATCGAGGCAGGGCGGGCGGGCGGGCGGGCTTGGAATCCCTACAGGGAGTGTGAGGGGTGGGGAGCAGGTGCTGGGGTGCCAAGGAATGTACCCCACTGCAAAGCACCTTGCTGCCCAGGGCTCCTTGGTTAACCTTCCTCTCCCCATCTCAGTGCTGGGTCATGACATTATAAGCAGGCCTGGTTGCCCAATGCGTCGTGTTACAAGACCCTGTTTTCAGTTGCCTGGAACTTTGCCAAAGGTTTACCCAAAAGACTGAAGTAAACTGGGACGAGGAGCCTGGAGATACTGGGGTGGGAGAGAAATTGTGAATGGGAATTGCAGAGGGATGACTGGGCCTGGCTGGGCAGGGGGACAGGGAGCAGGGGAGGAGACTGGGAGCGACTGGTTAAAGGCTACCTGCTCGTAATACAGCTCTACACGAAATCAATGACCATAATCCAGTCTCATGCATCAGGGTACTGGGGGAAGGGAGGAGATGGCAGGCTGGGACTGTGGGGAGGGGGTCAATGAACTCCATAGGATCAGTGGGGAAACGACAGAGGCAGGGGTGCCCTATTCTCCTCATGGCCCTCCTATAGTCCCCTTCCCCCTCCGCACATCTACAGTCTGTCATGTCAGCCACAGCTCAGATCACTCGCAGCACCTATAGCCCACACCACCCTGGTCCAGTGACCCTCAATGGCCCATTGTCTCGTGGGGGGAGTGGCACATGGAAGGGCCTCGGCAGCTGGCCAGATGGCTCCCGTGAATGTTGACCTAGGGGGTGGCACCTGCCTGGTTAAATTGTGGCTGAGGCAGAGGTGAAGGCAGATCTGGATCCTGACACTGGAGCCCTGTGTGTTGCTGGACCCACTGGAGATAGAAACGGTGATCCAGGGAGCAGGGGAGGTAAGGAGGTGGGTTGGGGGAGGCAGATCCAGGCTAGGGTGAGGGGTGGGGAGCTGGAGCTGGCATGCTGGGGAATTTGGGGGGCCAGCACCATACCCTAGTGCCAATCACTGCACTACACAATGCTAATCGTCCTCTCCCCAAAGACCACTGCCCTCCCCTCTGCCCTGCAGTGCTGCTATGCAGCTGTGGGTGCATCACAGTGCTGGGTGAGGCACCTCTATGTGGCGTTGCTGTCTGGCTGTTCCCCAGCTGCCCTGCCCCAGAGGTGACTGCATCTTAGCGCCGGGGAGACACATGATACTCTTTCTAGCTGGTTATTCCTTACCGGATGGTGACTGTTTGAGTTGAACTTTCCCATGCTGGATGTCTACCTCAGGCTGAATTTTCTGGGAGAATTTCAGCCAAAAATAATTCATTTGCTCCCAACAGCAAGGCAAGGGGAGACATACATTGTGTTGCCCATGTTTAAAAAAATGTCTTGTCGTCTGTTCTGAACAGCTCTGGCGCCCCTATGTTGCGGGGCAGGGACTTGACATTTGGCAGGGTTGAGTCTTCATGCCAGGCTGGCGCCTTTCGCTGGCCCCGTGAAAATCAGCCTAAATTTGGCCATGTGAGAAGCCTTTGAAAAAGCGCTGTCTACACATGCTCAGAAGAGACTTGGTGAGAGCCAAAATGTCTGGACAGTTGTGTCCGCACTGAGCATGTTCCGGCCCAGGGCTGCAGGGTTGGAGCAGGAATTGCTTCTCCGGGCCGGGGTGGGGCCCGACAGCAGAAGTGAAAGTAGGGCATGGCTGCTTCTGGGGGCTCAGTGACCCCCCTGTTCCTGGCACCCAGGCCGCGCGGAGAAGGAAGCATCCAATTCAAATGCAGAGGGGAGAAAAGCTGGACCAAGAGGGAGGAGCTGGCAGGAGTGGACTGGGGCACAGGGTCAGGAGAGACAAGGGTGGGCAGAGAAAGTGTGACTGAGGAAGGGAGGGTGGGGCTGGCTGGACAGGGAAGCTGGGCTGGGAACCTGGCGGGAGGCTGGGGCTGGGTAGGTGAGGAGCTGGAGACTGGGATGAGGAGCTGGGGGTGAGGAAGAGACAGGATGGAGAGGACAGGGGAGAAGGGGTCTAGCGTGGGAGGGATGGGCGGAGAAGTCTGTGCCCACGAGGGCACTCCGCCCTCCAGAGCTGGGACCAGAACCCAGGATCCCCGAGGCTCCGTGTCCTCTGCTGGGGAAGGGAAATTAACCAGAGGGTCACACACGACATTGTTTCTGCCAGCTGATCTCATTTCCCCCTCCTCGGGGTTCCTTGCATCTTTCTGTCCCCCCACAAGCTGCCTGCGTGCCTCCGCCCATCCTCTGCTAGTTCAGGGGCTCTCTGCAAACTCCTACCCCATCTCTATGCCAGGGGCTGTGTGTGCCGCCCATTTGCCCTCACCTCTGCCAGGAGCTATATAGGCTCCCAATTCTCTCCCGCCCCCCTTCCCATTCTCATTTCTTTTCTGTCTGTCTGGCAGACCAGTCATTCAGGGTGTCATCAGGTTACACTCCACTGGGAGGATGCGCAAGGCCAAGTTGGGGGCTGTTGGGTTAATTTCTGCCGCCAACCGGTTCCTTAATCTATAGACCATTCCAGAGCTGGCTGACCCTGGCTCTGCTAACCCGATGCTGGGTGGTCCGAGCATCCCCCATTTCCTTCTCCTGGGTTTCTGACTTCCCCCTAAAATGCACAGGGCTCTGCCCCCTCGATGCCTAGAACAGCCCCTGACATTTTGGAATAGATCAGCTGCGACCTTTAAAAATGACACCCCTTCAGAGAAATGTGTTTATTGCAGTGGGGGGGAGGGATTGCCGGGTTGGTCCCACGGTAAGAGAGACAAGGCGGGGGAGGGAATATTGTTTATCCAGCCAGCGTCTGTTGGTGAGAGAGGCAAGCCGTCGGGCTACACGCAGCTCTGCTTCTTGAGACGTGGAGAGCCCTGCGGCGGTGACGGCTGGGCTCATTCACCAACAGAAGTTGGGTCACTAAATGATATTCCCTCACCTGCCTGGCCTGGTTAATGCGTTTACGTTTATTGTGCTGGCTTTAGTAGCCTGAAGTGAAATCGGGGGCCCCCACCCTGCCGCACAGATCCCCACCGAGTTCAGAGCCTCTGTCGTCATGCCAAACTCTGCACAGCCCCTGACCGAGATCTGGGGCCCACACTGTGCCAGGCGCTGCATGGACCCTGACCACAGTCAGGGACCATACTGTGCTGGGCGCTGCCCAGACCCAGCTGACTGAGATCAGGGCACACACACACAGAAAGCCCCTGCCCCAAACTGCTGATGCACTAACCCAACAAAGGCAGGATCCTGCCCTCCATTTTCAGTTGAGCAGTATCTGTGTGTCACTGCTTGCTGGCCCCCCACCCGTCTCATGTTCCTGCGCCCAGCTGGGGTCGGGGCTCAAAGCCCCACAGGTGCCAGGGTCGGGTCTGCTCATAACTTGTGACCCCACATAATCACCACTGGAGAACCAAATCTCTAAGTTCTCTTCTGCCTTCCCACTAACGAGACTGAACAGCCAACAGGTTGAAAAATCCACACAGCGAGTTACCTGCCTGGAGAGAAATTATGATTATTGATTATCTGTATTATGGCTGCATCTGGGAACTCTGGTCATGGACCAGGACCCCATTGCACTAAATATGCATTGAAAATGCTGCCTGAAACCTCCGCATAACATGTGGAACTCACTAGCACAGGATATGAACAAGGCCAACGGCTTAGCGGGATTCCGAGCACGACATTTCCGTGGAGAATGGAGAGTTATAATCATCAGGGTTTTAAATAAATGTGATTAAAAGGGATCTAAGTCTCATGCTTCACAGTCTGACCCCATCTCCTATTTAAAGAGGGGCTGGGAGAATTGGCATCTGTTAGAGATGGCATACTGGGCTAGATGGGCCTGTGACTTCTCTGTGCCTAGGGTAGCCCACTTGAAAATGCCAAAGTCAGGGAGGGCTGCAAAATGGGAGCAAATTCTGCCATACTGGTGGCTGACACTGAAGTTAGATTCCCTGACCAGTCAAACAGTGCTTCTAATTCCCCAGATGGGTTAGCATGAAGCTACAACAAGAAACACACAGCGCTTTTATTGCATTTCAGTCTTTGGCTCCCAATCAGCAAGTCGGTCCAATAAAGAGATAAATTATTTAAAAACTCTTTTCCAAAATGTTCTCCTGATCCCCGAAGGGTCAGCCACATTGCCAGATCGATATGAGTTTGGATCTTTCCGAAAATACCACGTCGCCAGCCAATCCGTTAGTAACTAAAACGAAAGGTTTATTATAAGAGGAAAGAAACAAACAAGGTGAGAGTGTTAAATAGTCAAAACAACCAGATACATACAACTGACTTCAAAGTCCAGATATATCAGATTCTCAGCAGAATTGGTGAGTTTGCAGCCTTGTACAGTCCATCTGGCATACATCCAGTACCTGGATGGGTTTCAGTCCTTTGCTTCATAGCTTCAGATGAGTTGATCCAGAAGCAGGAAGCAGGAATAAAGACAAGATGGAGACGGTGCAGCTCTCTTTTTATATCCTTTTTGCCTTGAAGCTTTATCCAAAGAGCCGCACAGCACATAGCATGGAAAAGCCCGAGAGTCCCCTGTCCCTTGGCATGTCCTTACATGTCCTGGTGACTTAAGGTGTAGCCCTGGGTTCTTTCCCTGGATTCATTGTACATCTGAGTTTCCTTCATGGGCCGCCAAGCTGGCTTAGCGCTGCTGCTGTCCTGTCTGGGGTGTCACCCAGAAACATGGCACAAGACTGAAATACAAATGTAGCAAACATAATTAGAACTCATCATACAAAATGGATGCATACATACAAACGCGCTTCTCAGTCTTGGTGAATCATGACTTTTCCATCAATACCGTGCATGGCATATCCTATACTGATTGGTATCAGTAATACTATAAATGGTCATTCGTATTCTATCCAGTGCCACAGGGCCTGGTGTGATCCGGGATGGCAGGGAGGGGCTGAGAAACCAGGCTAGATGGGCTCATGGGTCTGATCCGGAGTGGCCGGGAGGGGGGCAGGATACCGGGCTAGATGGGCCCACAGGTGTGATGCGGATTGGACTGATCTGAAGAAACCCTAGAAAATAACCCTCAATCGGGGTTAAATGTGACCAAACTCAGCACCCTGCGCGGTCGCTAGGGAGCCCCAGTCATTTTTTGTGGTGAGGCCAGTCCCTGCCAGCATGGCCTCAACACTCGTTGACCGACCACTTGGCAAGAAAACAAGGCAAACCACGGATTTTGTGTGGGATTGCACTGCCCCCAGTGGTCAGACCCAGCTAGACCAGCAGCCCATGACAGCCCATGTGCAACTATCTCCTCCCTCTAGTGGTGAGTGACAGCTACTACCATTGCAAGATAAAGGGGTGGGGTTATGCAAATTAACAAATGCATGTGCACACATGCAAATTGGGGCACTGTATCATTTGCATAAAGCCACTAGGTTCCTGGAGCCCAGAGTCTTAGCAAGTGTGCTTTAAGATATGGTTGACAGAGGCAGTGGTAACTGGATGCCTCTGACTCTCTCTCCATATAACAAAATTAGTCTGTGGAACTGCCTGCTACTGGAATATGATTAATTCAGGATTTCTTTGTGTTTCTCCCTGTAGGGAGATTTGGAGACTGACACCCCATCCTCTGCAAGGGAGCTCATCGCACCAGCCATGTCCAAATCTCCTGCCTTCATCCTCCTCCTATTCCTCCTCCCCGAGGTCTCCCCCAACTGCCAGACAGGCATGGCTAATGAATGCAAACATGCAGACTTTGTGCCTGGGCACAACCTAGTGGGGGAGGGGATCGATGTGACCACGCTGGGCCGGACTGGGGCCTACTTGGTGGACACCAGCCAATGGCGCGGCCCAAACGGCACTTGCACCCTGTGCAGGAACCCACTACAGGGCGGACATCGGCAGAGGCTGCCGTTGGCTGCAGTGGACTGGAGGGCCCACAATTTGTGCAGGTGGAAGCTGAGCAGCTCCATGCAGCAGTCAGCGATGGGCATGATCAAGTCAGCGGCAGCTGTGGTGGAGAACGACTGGAGGGTGGGGCTTATGTTGCCTGTGGCACCCAAGATTAATGTCCAGGTGGCATTGGTTGGCTCAAGCTCCCAATTGGCTGAATTCATCATGCAGAAGTCACGGAAGGACAAATACACCTTCATAAGCCATGAGGTTTCCTGTCAATATTACAGGTACGCACCAGCCTAGACACCTTCCAACATGGGGATGCCTCACCTGGCACCGAGATGCAGCCACCTCTGGGGTGGGGCAGCCGGGTAACAACTTCACAGTGACATTGCATGAGGATGGCTTGCCCAGTGCTGAGTTGCGGCCACCTCTGGGGTGGGGCAGCGGGGAACAGCTGCACAGTGATGCAGGGCATTTCCCCTCTAGAGGGTATCTCATTCTGGGGTGCTATCCAAGCCAGTGAGGACTCCAACCCCCCCCCCACCCCCCAGTCCTGAGTGTTCCCCAAATCCTGTGCTTTGCAATGGTCAACTCTCTCCTAGCCCGTTCAGAGAGATTTAAGGTGCCTTTGTTCCTTTAAAGATACAGCACTCAGTGGCTTGCCAGAGTAACTGGTGTTCACGTTCACTTTAAATCAAACACAGCACAGGGTTGGGGTCAATTACAAGTTTATGAACTAATGCAGAGGGGAGCATAAGTGGGGTCCAGCATGAGGGATAAGGACAAAAGTGGTTCCAAGCAAATAAAAGTGAAAAACTCTTGCTGGTGGCTAAGGTTTAACCAAACAAGCTTTTGCTCAAGTCAGTTTCCTTATCAATCTACAGTCGAGATCTCCCACCAAATCCAAAGTGCTTGGGTCCTTTCTCTTAGGCGAAGATCACTTTGGGTCCTCTGCTCCTCTCTTTATAGTCCTGTGAACCTTTGCAATGGATTCTCCTGAGGGTCACCCCCAAGATAAAGTCCATCCAAGCTGTGAGGAAGGTGACATGGGGTCTGCTGGCCAGGAAAGTTCATAGTGGTTTCTTCCCCTGCTTGGCATTTGCTAAAATGCAAATCGATCTGTTTGCTGCACTCTCCTCCCCCTGCCACCTTGATGGTCCTGTGGACCATTATTTGCAGTGCCAGTGTCTCGTACTGTACCTTGGAGAGGCCTTCCAGGTAACAGAATCACAGTCCTTTGTCTAGGGCTCAGTAACTTTAGCCCTGCCTGGCAGATACACTCTGATAACAGAATTTCCCACCTGTTCTCCGTACAGGTGTCTTGCACTGATACCAATGCGCAGCGTGTCATTAGCTAGCTACCGTTAGCCTATGGGGCATCTTTTAGACACAGGTGATGATGTGAGTGAGGTGGGGGTACACTGAACTGGTCAGGCCAGCTGAAACTCAATACCAGATACCCTTGTCCGCTGGCTTTGGGGTGCTGTTAGCATCACACCTGAGCCACAGGGGCGCTGGGTCAGATCCGGCCCTAGGGTGAGGGACTGGCTAGCTCGGGGGGTGGAGAATGGGACACAAGGCTCTCCCTTCTAGGGGTTACAGCTCTGATCCGGGCCTGGCTGGCAAGGGGAGATATTCTAATTGTCTCATAAATTCCTTGGGTCCCTGGAACAGGTTCCGGGTCAGCGGAAAACCTCCACTCACCAGCCATTTCATCCAGGCGGTGAAGAACCTCCCTAGCCTGTACAACAAGGTCTCCAAGCCGGAATACCATCATCTGATTCACACCTACGGCACCCACTATGTGTCCCAGGTGTACTTGGGAGGCCGGGCACGGGACGTGACGGCGGTGCAGGTCTGCCAGGCGGCGCTGGATGGGCTGACCACTGGTGAGATCAAGGACTGTCTGAGCATGGAGGTGGCCACGAATATCGGGGTGGGTTTGCACTGGTCCAGCAGGTGTGAGGCAAGGAAGAGGATGAAATTCCAGCAGAGCTTCCATGAGATGTACCGGGAACGCCACGTGCAGGTGGAGGGAGGGCAGAACACGGCCGACCTGCTCTTCTCCAAGAAGGACACCACCATCTTCTCAGACTGGGTGAAAACCGTGAAGTCCCTCCCTGGCCTGCTCACCTACTCCTTGAGGCCGATCCACACCTTGGTGGAGAAGGACAACCCCAAGCGGGAGGCGCTGAGGCAGGCAGTGAGTAAGTACATCCTTGAGAGGGCCCTGTGGAGGAACTGCACCAACAGCTGCCCACCGGGGACTCGGCGCAGCGCCCTTGACCCCTGCTCCTGTGTCTGCCCGGGAGACGGCACCACCAACACCATGTGCTGCTCGCGGGAGCGGGGCATGGCCAGGCTGACAGTGACAGTGGAGCAGGCCTACGGTCTGCGGGGCCACCTCCTCTTTCGTGCAGACACCTACGTCAAAGTCTTCTTTGGACGGGAGATCCGGACTGGCACCGTCTGGCGCAACAACAATCCCATTTGGAACCACTTCATGGACTTTGGCACCATCCACGTCACTGCCGCCAGCCAGCTCCACATCGAGGTCTGGGAGGCAAACCGGTGGAAGGATGCCCACCGAGGGACCTGCAACTTCCCACTGACGTCTGGGGGGCCCCACCATAGGGAGTGCTACCTGAGACACGGGCATGTCAGGATCCGCTACAGCCTGAGCTGTGGGCCCAACCTTGGAGGCCCAACCTGTTCTGAGTATGTTCCCCAGACCCCAAAGCACAGCATGGCCAAGGGGAATGAGGCCTTCTGGTGAGTGCCCTGGGTAGGGAATTGGAGAGGGCTGTGGGTGTGCATTGGTCAACAGCGCTCCCTATCTCCCAAGGCATTTCCCAGCTCCCGCTTTGCTGATGCTACTGAGCTTCATACTGTGACCGCATCTTGGGACTTGGTGTCTCCATAACAGCCTTCCCACTAACTGCCCATTCTTAATCCCATAGAACCAGTACATCCATTGATTCTCTCCAGCCAACCAACCAACCAACCAACCGACCGACTGACTGACTGTCCAACCAATCACTGTATATATCCAGTGCATCCAAACAATCCATCCGTCTGTCCAAACATCCGTCTGTCCATCCATCCGTCCACCCATCCATCCATCCATCCATCCATCCATCCATGCATCCATCCATCCGCTCGTCCGTCCGTCCATCCAATGTGTATATCCAGTACATCCAATACATCCAACCAACCAGCCAATCAAACAATGTATGCAATGCAGCAAAACTATGTATCCATCCATCCAAACATCCAACGAATGTGTGCAGTGCATCCAAGCTATCTCTCCAACCAGTCCATGCAACATCTCCATCCAACCAACCAAACTATGTAGTGCATTCAATGTTGTATTCATCCAATCAATCAACCAGACAATGTATCCAGCGTTTCCAATGTATCTGTAAACCAACCAATGTCCAATACATCCAATCTTTCCATTCATCAAACCATCCATCCAACTAGCCAACATCTGTAGCTGGTGTAACCAAGCAACCAATGAATGCATGGAGTACATCCATCCAAGCATCCAGCCAACCAATCAATATGTGCAGGCAGTCAAACCAACCCACCCCCCGACATATGCATCCACTCAATATATACAATGTAATTATCTGTCTAGTGCGTTCAGGTGAAAAAATATCATCAGCAGCAAAGATCAGCCCCTGTCCTATTGTGGCTTCAGATTAACCCTCTGCAGAAACTCGAAGATACTCCAGGGATGGGCAGGGTTCTATGCACCCAGTGGCTGGGCTGGGCTCCTGTGGGGAGGACTCATTAGGAGGCTGTTACCTAACAGAAATCTGTTGCTTTCCATAATTAACCAGCAGTTTTGGGGTTAATTATCTCATCATGAATGTGCAGGCACCACCCACTATCCAGAGGAATGTTTTCTGCTCAGATGATTGGCAGTGATGCTGATATATCGCTTGCCACTGGTAGGATTCAGAGTTAACACCCTAGGAGGACTTGTCACAGGTCTATTGATTCAGGCTGTCAGCAAGCTCAGGGAGATGGCACTGTTTTGGGATCACATTGGGAAGGGCAAATTCCCCCGAATTCTGGGATTAAAGCATCTTCCTGGCTTACGCCTACCTGCATCTGCTAAGAGCCTAGATCAGGACCTCCATGGTGCAGTTAACTGGTGAATGAAGATTGTTAACTCTGAACCCTACTGACTGAAAGATAAAAATCTCCAACCTGGAAAACTGCCACGCAGCTTTGCAGCTCCACCACAAAATGATCTGCTTCTAGGAGGATTCTAGGTCTCTGGATCTTTGGAAACGTATCTCTCTTCAGCAATAAACATATTTTAAAGGAAATTTCTAAGCAGGAAGCCTTGTCATTCTTTTAACCTCAGTGGGCTGACCTAGATATAGAGTAGAAATGAGCAGGTGCAATACACGCTTGGGGACACTAGGAGGAGGGCTGAGATGGAGGGGAGAGAGGCATAACAAGACAGGGGAGCTAAATAGCTGGGTGAATTTGTTGCAGAGGGAATCCAGTGTAATGTGGCTAATGCCCCTCAAAGGGAAGTGTTTCTGTCAGGGACAGAGTGGATGGGAGGGAAAGAGATGCAGGGAGATAGGCAGTGTTATTAGGGGATATTAATACCCCACAGCTGATATTTGCAAGTCAAATATTGCCAAGGGATCCAGGAGGTGATATGAGGAATTTTCCTTCTAAGGGGATTCAGCTCTGATCTGGCCCCAAGGAGGGGACTGGCTGGCTGAGGTAGCTGGGGAATGGGACACGGGGCCTTCCCCCTCTAGGGGGCGCTGGTTCTGATCTGGCCCCTCGCCATTGCTGGCTCATGGGGTTGGGGACTTAGAGCAGTGGTTTTCAACCTTTTTTAGAAACTGTACCCCTACAGTCTCAAGGTTTCACCTGAAGTACCCCTTCATGGTTTTCACTCTACCTGATGTTACCACGGTTGCAATAACAGGCATAATGGCCTAAAATTAACACATTTTCTTAGTGTATCTAAAATACATAATTTACATCACAACAGAACTGACATTGTTAAGTTAGGACAGAATTCATAGAATCATAGAATATTAGGGTTGGAAGGGACCTCAGGAGGAATCTAGTCCAACCCCCTGCTCAAAGCAGGACTAATTCCAAACAGGAGTTCTTAAAGCAGCCGCCTCTGGCCAGGCTCCACTGCCCCCGGGGCTCCTCATTTACCCGCCGCCCTCCTGCACTTACCCGCTGCGCAGCACCTGGCTCTAGCCAGGCTCCACCACCCCTCGCCCCCCACATACACACACTTACCTGCCATGTGGCGCCTGGCTCTCCTGCTCCAGCCCCGCAGCCCAGCGCTGGCTCAGACAGGGTGACCTCATCCCTTGGCCTGCAGGGTGCGCCCGACTGGGAGTCTCCTGCGCCCTTCGTCCCAGTCGTGACCTGACACCCCGCATAGGCCTGTGTCTGGAGGCCCCCTCGGTAGGCGACTTTCCGCCTCCTGCCCTGTCCGGCATACAGCCGGGAGGCAGGCTGCACTCGCCTGCGTACCCCCTGCGCTAATCTGAAGTACCCCAGGGGTACGCGTACTCCAGGTTGAAAACCTCTGACTTAGAGTAATGTTTCCCCTCTAGTGGTGCAGCTCCGATTCCCCCCAGCAGATGGAAGCCCGGACTCATACAGCACCCAACCCTTCAGCTTCGCTAATTCCCTCTGGCCTGTCAGTTTTGACAGCACCCGGAGGGTGTTAGTGGTGATGCTGTAGGAGGGCTGGGTGGGAGTGGAGAGAGGTGTGACAAGCCAGGGGACCTGAACAGCCGGGTGAATTTGCTGCAAGGGGGAATCCAGTGTAATGTGGCTAACGCCCCTCGAAGGGCAGCGTTTCTGTCGGTGACAGAGTGGGATGGGCGGGGAAGGGATACAAGGGGATGTGCGGTTTTGTTATGGGGGTATTAACAGCACACTGCTGATATTTGCAGATTAATAATATTGCCATGGGATCCCGGAGGGGCCATGAGGCCTGTCCCATCTAGAGAGCTAGCTAGAATGGGGGTGAGGGTGGCGGTGAATGGGATGCATGGGGGGGGGGGGGCGCTGTGCTGCAGGGCGTGCCATGGGGGGCCAGCAGGGGGTGCTGTTCACTGACATTAAGCACCGATCCCAATACCCCAGCGTGGCGCTAGGGGGGCTTTGCTGCAGGGAGCAGGGCGGGGGAGGGGGGCTCCATCAAACCCATGATCTTTAAGAAAAGCTTCTCGGGCGGGGCTTGTATCTCAGGCACCCCTTGCTCAAAAGCTCTTGCCTCATGTGGCACTGAGTTCCCAAGGTGAACGATCGAGCACTGAGAGCGCTTTCTCTGAGGAGCCCGTCCCAAAGACAGCTGCAGCTCAGTGCTAGCTAGCCATGCCTCTGCCGTGTTATGTGTGGCAGTTGCCCAGCTGCCCTGCCCTAGAGATGGCTGCATCTCAGCGACAGGCAAGCCATCCCTGTGTGGTGTTATGTGCTGTTGTTTCCCAGCTGCCCCGCCCCAGAGCTGGCTGCATCTCAGCACTGAGCAAGCCATCTCTGTGCAACTCTTCCCCAGCCCTGGACAGAGTTTAATATTGGGTAGGGGTTTTCTTGGCAGTTTGTGGCTGGAGCTGGAATGGATTTCTAAGAATAAGGGGCTTTGATACTGTTCGGTGTTTGTGTGCCCTTGAGAGACAAGGTGGGTGATGTAAGATCCTTTATTGGACCAACCCCTGTGCACTTGAGGCAGTTGTAAAATCCAGTGAAAATCATGAGCTTGTAACATCTGTGGTATGGTGCTTGCTAAAATGGAGCTGCGTGGGGCTGGCTCACCTGGGGCTGAGATGTAGCCAGCTCTGGGGCGGGGTAGCAGGGGAACAAGGAGTTCAGCCCCAGGTGGATTGCAAGAGCTCTTCCCATGCCAGATCCCTGATGTGAGGGGAAAGTTGGATCGAGTGGGGCTGCTGGAGCATTTTCTACTGACAGGGCTTCTCCAAAGTGCCTGGTGTGTGGGTCTGGGATGGGAAGACGCCCTGCAAAGCCTGGTACTCTGAGCAGTAAGAGACGCTGTGCTGCCGGGAGCGGGGAGGGGGGAGGAGGCTCAGCAGCAGGTGGGGTGGGGACTCAATAGGGGGCGCTATGCTTCAGGGAGCTGGGCTGGGGCTCAGCCCGAGGTGCTGTATTGCAAGAAGGGGGGTGGGAGGCTGGAGATGGGGGCAATGTATCATATGAAATAGTTTGAATTTAAACTCTAGATTGAAGCGTGAAGGCCTTGGCTGCATTTAGCGCATCTGTTTTTTTTATTATTACTTTAACACTAGTGCAACGATATGATTGTTCTGTGATTAACAGTATTTCATTCATTTCAAGCCATTCTAACACCCAAGACCATTACAATCTCCTCCGTGTGATACACAGCCATGGAAAATTAAAACCAAACTGTGGCGGGGCGGGAGGGGGAAAACCCAAGGTCACTGCTGTGTTGATAACTGGACTCTTGATGCAAACATCGCCTGTGGTGCGCTGTGAACAAAGCTTGGGCCCTGATCTCTGTCGAGACCTGGTGCAATGGGGACCCCGATCTCAGATGGGGGCTGTGCAGTGTTCAGCACCAGGGAGTCCTCGATCTTAGTTAGAGTCCCTGGATACTATTGCAACATAAATAATAATAGTAATAGTAATAATTAATAGGCAGTTAAATGAAAACGTTCCTTCCCAGAGCCAGCTGCGTTGCAGTATCAGGCAATGTCATTTCTAAATCCATAGGACCCTGGGTTCTGCTGGGCGGGAGATCCTTTTGGGAAGGGATCATAACACAGATGAAGGCACGTGACTTCTCCGGTGCCTGATTCAACATCTCGGCAGCTGGAACCGCACAGGAAACATAGAGAGCTGCTGATTAGCACAAGACACTCGTCCGTTGGGTAAAGCAAATAGATGGAAGGTGGAGAGATGCCAGAATTCTCTTGGGTCGGTGGCTAGGAGAAAATGAACTTTCCTTTGTGTCCCTTCACTGTTTCACCTGTGAAAGTGACCGGAAAGATAACAGGCAGTGAGTTTGTGGGGTGTCTTTAGCCATAATTATTATGCTTCAATGGATCCCAAGGTGCTGAGAGGCAGCCAGCTCTGGGGCGGGACGTCAGGGTACGGAGCTACAAGAACACAGTTTAATACAGGCAGAGGAGGTGACTCTCGTATCCAGCTGACAGTGCAGGGGGAAAGTGTAGCGCCCTGTACCCCATGTTCACCATGCTTCCAAACACCCCTCAGGCATTAAGGGGACTGAAAACGGGTCCTCAGTGGCTCAGGGACTCACCTTCTCTTCGTTGGGAACCGCCGGGTGGCACTGGCTTCTGCCACTTGCCGCTGTAATCTGCAGGCGAGAGAGGTCCAGTCCGTGAGTGTCTCCACTAAGTCCCCCACATTGCTCCCTGCAGCACAGGGTCCCCTGGCACTGCACTGGGGCATTGGGGTCAGCCCTGATGGCTGCCCCCTCCCCCCCGGTGAGCCCCCACATTGCTCCCTGCAGCACAGCACCGCTTAGCGCCACACTACAGTGGCGGGTGGTGGCAGAGCTGAGCTCTGACTGGGTTGGTGGGAAGCAAGCAGAGGGGAAGGCACAGCCCAGGAGCTGGGAGGTAGCTCTGGGGGTGGGGAGTAGCTTGCAGCAGGGTCAGGTCGCTCTGCAGTGAGACCGCACTTCCAAACACCCTCAGCCCTCCCAGGGAGTGAGAAAGGGCCTGCGGGTGCCTAGGGACTCACCTTCTCTTTGTTTGGCACAGCCAGGAGGCACTGGCTTCTTCCCCTTGCCAACGGAAACTGCAGGAGAGAGAGGTGTAGTCAGTGAGTGTCTCTGAGCCTCGCATTGTTCTCGGCAGCAGAGCGCCCCTCAGGCTGCACTGGGGCATCGGGGCCAGAACAGACGGTGAAGGAGAGTGCCCCCCAGTGAACCCGTCCCACTCCCTACAGCACGGCGCCCCCTCGTGCCACACTAGAGAGGCTGGCGGTGACAGAGCTCGCACTTGGGGGTCAGCAGGCAGGGTGGAAGGCTTTTCCCAGGAGCTGGGAAGTGGCTTGGAGGGGGGAGGTGGGTGGCAGATTGCAGGAGGGACAAGTCGCTCTGCAGTGAGACCACACGGCCGAGTTCCCCTTAGACTTTCAGAGGACCAGGAAAGGGCCCTCAGCTGCTTATGGACTCACTTTCCCCTCGCTTGGCACAGCCGGGTGCCAATGGCTTCTTCCCCTCTCCGGCGGAGGCTGCAGGAGAGAGAGATCTAGTCAGCGAGAGCCTCCACTGAGTCCCCCACATTTTCCCCCACAGCACAGCATCCCCTGGCACCACACTGGGGCACTGGGGGTCAGCCCTGACGGCCAGGGGAGAGTCCCCTAGTGAGCCCCCCACTGCGCTCCCTGCAGCACAGCACCGCCTAGTGCCACACTACAGTGGTGGGTGGTGGCAGAGCTGGGCTCTGGCTGGGTTGGTGGGAAGCAGGCAGGCTGGAAGGCGTGTCTCAGGAGCTGGGAGGTAGCTCTGGGTGGGGAGGCAGGTTGCAGCAGGGTCAGGTCGCTCTGCAGTGGGACCACACTTCTGAACACCCCTCAGCCCTCCCAGGGAGTGAGAAAGGGCCCTCATGTGCCTAGGGACTCACCTTCTCCTCCTGTGGGAGCACTGGGTGTCACGGGTTTTCCCCCAACTCCACTGGTAGCTGCAGGAGAGAGAGATCTAGTCAGTGACAGTCTCCACTGAGTCCCTCACATTGCTCCCCACAGCACAGCATCGCCTAGCACTGCACTGGGGCATTGGGGCAAGCTCTGAGAGCCAGGGGAGAATGCCCCCCAATGAGCCCCCCACCGCACTTCCTGCAGCACAGCATCCCCTAGTACCACACTACAGTGGTGGGTGGTGGCAGAGCTGGGCTCTGGCTGGGTTGGTGGGAAGCAGGCAGGGTGGAAGGCGTGTCTCAGGAGCTGGGAGGTAGCTCTGGGTGGGGAGGCAGGTTGCAGCAGGGTCAGGTCGCTCTGCAGTGGGACCGCACTTCTGAACTCTCCTCAGCCCTCCCGGGGAGTGAGAAAGGGCCCTCAGGTGCCTAGGGACTCACCTTCTCCTCTTGTGGGAGCACTGGGTGTCACTGGTTTCCCCCCCACTCCACTGGTAGCTGCAGGAGAGAGAGATCTAGTCAGTGACAGTCTCCACTGAGTCCCCCACATTGCTCCCCGCAGCACAGCATCGCCTAGCACTGCACTGGGGCAATGGGGTAAGCTCTGAGAGCCAGGGGACAATGCCCCCCAATAAGCCCCCCACCGCACTCCCTGCAGCACAGCACCGCCTAGTGCCACACCACAGTGGTGGGTGGTGGCAGAGCTGGGCTCTGGCTGGGTTGGTGGGAAGCAGGCAGGCTGGAAGGCGTGTCTCAGGTGCTGGGAGGTAGCTCTGGGTGGGGAGGCAGGTTGCAGCAGGGTCAGGTCGCTCTGCAGTGGGACCACACTTCTGAACTCCCCTCAGCCCTCCCGGGGAGTGAGAAAGGGCCCTCATGTGCCTAAGGACTCACCTTCTCCTCCTGTGGGAGCACTGGGTGTCACTGGTTTCCCCCCCATTCCACTGGTAGCTGCAGGAGAAAGGGATCTAGTCAGTGACAATCTCCACTGAGTCCCCCACATTGCTCCCCGCAGCACAGCATCCCTTGGCACTGCACTGGGGCATTGGGGTCAGTCCTGACTGTGAGGGGCAAGTGCCCCTTACTGAGCCCCTGATTTGCTCACCATTACACAGTGCCCCCTAGTGCCACACTGGGGTATTGGGGCCAGCCATAGATGCAAGGGGAGAGCGCCTCCTCAGTAGTCACTTGTGCAGTACCCTGGTTTTCCTCTCTGATCTCCCATCCAAGCACTGCTGTAGCCCCCCCTTGCTTAATGTGGGGTCCCAACTCAATGGAGTTTGCAGTCTGGAGCTTCCCTTACTTGGAGCAGGCTTTGTTGGGCAGCTGTCCTCGTCAATGGCCACCGGAACTGTAATGGACTGCTTGGCAAAGTAACCATCCCGCGTGATCTCCATGATCCATTCCTCGTATGCTGTCACTTCTGTGTGCACCCCGGGCCGGCTCCTGTTCCCGCAGCCATTGCCAAAGCTGGAGAGCCCAGCCAGGAACCAGGTGCCCTTCTCATTGCAAATCAGAGGCCCCCCATCATCGCCCTGGAGAGTCAAGAGCAAAGGGACAATTGCAGGAGCTCCAGAGTGGGTGGGCTCTCAGGGCCTATTGTGCAGAAGATATTCTGGGTCTTCCCCGTGGAGTGGCTGCAGGAGGAGAAGTCTTGGAAATTCAGTGGAATTGTCCACCTCCATGAGTTACCAGGGGCTACCCCAGGGCACAGTGGGTCAGAGGTCACACAGCCCATCTCCACACCGTGGAGAACCATAGGGTGCTATCTCCATGCCTAACCCAAGGCAGGATGGATCAGCCATGGACACTGGGACAATTCAGCACAGGAGAATCGGGCCTGTTGGATCCACACTCCACCCAACGCTGGATGGCCCAGCCACGGGCAAAATAGGAGGCGTCAGTACCAGGGACAGCTCCAGAAGAACAAGGGCATGTGGACAATGTGCGCTACCTAAAGCAGGTCGGCTCAGCCCCGGCCAATAGCAAATGTCAGTACCATGGACAGTGCCATAACCCCCGTGGAGAGCTGGCTACCTGCCCAGCCCTGGATGATAGGACACGCCAGCACCCCGGGCAGCTCCAGAAAGAGCCAGGATCTAGATGCAAGTCATCAGCACCTTGAAAGTCCAGGGCATCCAACAAGCGAGTGGAGCAGGGGTGGGGTGGGGTGATGGAAGCCCTCCCAGGCCCAGGCCCCTCTCGTGGAAGACGGGGGAAATGTGTCCATTGACAGAGCCATGGAGATCAGGCCTTCAGAGCCAGCTGTGGTGGCTGCCCACATGTTCTGAAGCCTGTGGGGCCAGGCTGTGCACAGCGCCCAGCCCATTCAGAAGGACCTGGATGGGACGGCTCACTCACCTCGCAGCTGGCGATCTTCTCCTGCGGAGTGGCACAAAGCATGCCTGGGAGGATGGACACTGCCTCAGCCGCCGAGCTGGACTGGTTGTAGGAGCACTTACAGGTTTTGTGTCCCATGAGATCCACCTCCACGCCCTGTAGTGGCTGTGGCGAGGGTGCCCCGGCTGTGAAAACACAGAGATGCCGTGTTGGATGTTATCAGGCCCGACCCCTTCTTCCACCCTTCTCCCCTGAGCCAGCCAGTGACTACCTAGGACCCAGACTAGAGCCAGCACCCCAGCGGAGAAAGGCTCCGCGTCCCACATACCGTTCTGCCGTCCCTTGACCCAGCATGTGGTGCCGAGCTGGAAGCGGTGTGTGTTGTACGGGAGGCAGACAGCCCACATGTGCTCCCCAAACTCCACTGGCTGGGCAAGCATCAGCAGTGCGATGTCGTAGCCCTCGATCGCGTTCACGTAGGCCCCGTGGAGGATCAGCTTCTGCAGGCCCCTCTCTTCTTGCCAACGTTGTCCTGCACCCTCCTGCTGCTCCCCCAGGAACACCTTCCAGTCTGTGTGTTCCTGCCGCCTGCAACACAGATGCACGAGAGGTTACAGATCTGTCAGGGTGGGGAGCTGGGCGGGGGGTCAGGACTCCTGGGTTCTATCCCTGGCTCTGGGAGGGGAGACGGGTCTAGTGGGTTAGAGCGGGGGAGGTTGGGAACTAGGACTCCTGGGTTCTACCCATGCTCTGGGAGGTAAGTGGGGTCTGGTAGGTTAGAGCAGCTGGGGGTCAAGACTCCTGGGTTCTCTCCCTGACTCTGGGTGGGACGTGGGGCACACATTACAGCTATATTGATTGCACCATTGATCTCTGATAGAAACATGGATACTTCAGGGTGTGTGACTCTTCTCCCTCCTTCCCTCCCCCAACACCTGCTGGATCACCCCAGCCCTGGTGCCCCGCACTCACCCGATGAAGCAGTGAGCGGCCGCCAGCACCCAGCTCTCAGAGATCAGGGCTCCCCCACAGACGTGCTGCCCCCCAAATTGTAGGCTCACATACCAGGGCCAGGGCCCCTTGGCAGTGAAACTCAGCTGATGGCCCTTTAGCTTGCCGCAGCCTGGAGAGATTAGGAGTCAGTAGTTATTACATGGCCCCCTAAGCCAGCCAGTCACTCAGCCCTAGGGCCAGACCAAAACCAGCGCCCCCTAGAGGGGAAAGGCTCATGTCCCATTCCCCGCTGGCCTTACCTCTGCACTTTCCCTGCTCGCTGCTGGTGGGACGTGGCATGGTCTGGGCAGCGAAGGAGGCTCCCCCCGTGTGGTTCTGGATCCAGCCGGTGTAGGCCGTGACCTCGGTCAGCAGGATGGGGCTGTGGGATCGGGCGCAGCCCACTGAGAAGCTCAGGATCCCGGCCTGGAACCACGTCCCGTTCTCGGAGCAGACCACTGGCCCCCCGGAATCGCCCTGGGGAGGAATAGGTGGGGAGCTTCAGGGCAGCCCCTCTGACCCCCTCCCACAACCCATCTGCTCCCCTTCCCTCTCCTGAACCCCCCTATCCCAGCCCCCTGCCCTCTTCCTGCCCAGCGTCCCCTCTCACTCACCTGGCAGGGCCCCTGGCCCCCAGTCTGGTTCCCGGCACAGATCAGCCCTGGCCCAGCAGGGCTGGAGAGCTCCTTCTGGCGCAGGTTGTTGTGGATGCAGTTGCAGGTCTCTGCACTGAGCAGGTCCAGCCCCACCTTCCTCAGAGGCATGGGGTGTGGGAGGGTGACTGCGGGGAGGGAAAGAGGGAGAGTCAGTGCCTGGGTGAGGATGAGCCTGCCTCGGGTGGGCAAGGGGCTAGATGTCTCCATCTGTGCCAGAGGTTCTCACTCACCATCCTCCTTCACCCTGCCCCAGCCGGTGGCCCAGCACTGGGACCCGAAGGCAAACTGGTGGCTGGAGTAGGGCAGGCAGACTGGGGCTATGTCACGGCTGAAGGGGACAGGCTCTGCCAGTCGCAGGAGGGCAATATCCATGCCCTTGGTGTAGTCTTTATACGCCTCGTGGGTGATGATCTGGGACACATTCCGCGTTACCCCCGGCAGTGTGCCACCGCTCAGCTGCAGACGCCCTAGCACCACCTTCCAGGGGGAAGGGTCCTTGGTCGTGTCTTTCCTGCAGGGAGATAAGGGACGGGGCATGATTTCTAGGCTGGGGAAAGTGCCAGGGTCTAGACCCGGCTGTTCTAGGCTCTCTGCTCTGTAAGGGATACTGAGGTTGAGACTTGTCCGAGATTGTACACACAGATCTAGATTGCTTCCTGGCTCTTGATGGTGCACTTGGTTCTAGGCCAATAGATCTTGATGGTTCTAGATTCCCTGCCCTGGGATTATTGTGTATGATGCTCTCTGCTCTAAATTTGTGTCTTTTGGGGATGGTTCTACATTCGTGGCTGTCGGCCAGTTCCTGAGTGTATCTGAAACTATAAGCTTGTGTCTAAACTCATTCTAGATGACGCATACAGCCTGAGATTCTTGGTTCTGGTTGGTACACGCTGTTTTAGATTCATGCCCCTAGGTTTGTTCTAGATGGTGCATGCAGCTCTAGATTCACTGCTCTTGTTGGCACACACATTTCTAGATTCATAGCTCCACACTTTCTAGATTGCGCAATTGTATCTAGATCCAGGACTGTAGATGGTGCACACAATTTTAAATGCACAGCTCTGGGCTCATTCTAGATGTGGTGCATGTTTCTAGACTCACTGCTATGTACTCTAGGTCCTGCAGTCCTTTCTAGATGATGCAGATGTTCTAGATTCCAGCTCAGGATGTTGTGCATACTTCTAGCCTAACTGCTAGACTCTTGGGTGTAGGTCGGGTCTAGAGTCATAGATGTAGGCTGTCCATTCTGGGTGGAGCACATGGTGCCAGCTTTCTTGCCCTAGACCATGCACTAGTGCTGGATGTACAGCTCCAATCCCGCTAATCTAGAGACACAGCTCTTGACTCCATTCTTGAGACCATGCTGGTTTCTAGGACAGCTCTCTGCCTCTGGATGATGGCAGCACTGGACTCAGAGCTGTGGCGCACATGGGTCTAGATGAACCATCCCGCACTCCTGGCACTAGATGACCTGCACAGTTCTAGCTGCCCCATTCTAGAGGCCATGCAGACTTCAATCCTCTGGGCTCTAGCCCTGAGCTTCTAGACTCACCCGATGAAGCAGTGAGCAGCCGAAAGAATCCATGTGTCACCAATCACGGTCCCTCCACACGTGTGCTCCCCACGGAGCTGCAGGCTGACCTGCCATGGCCATTCCCCTCTCAGGGCGTTGACCCCACCAACAATCCGGCTAAAGACTTTCTGTTTGCCACAGATTGGTCCTGTAGAGAGGGGAGAAATTACTTGTCACCCAATAATATGTCATGCAAATGTTGCAATGGCTTCATTTGCATATCTTATTAATATAGCATCATGGGCGTATCGGGCTGGAAGGGACCACGCGATGGTACCAAGTCCAGCAGGACCAAGAAAACCTAGCCCAGCTCTGACAGGGGTTTGTCTCACCTGTTCCTCAAAAACCTCTAGTGACGGGGGCTCCACCACCTCCCTCGGTAGCCTGGTCCGGCGCTGAACGCCCCTGAGAGTTAGAACGTTTTTTCTAATTTCTAACCTAAATCTCCCTGGCTGCAGATTAGCCCCGTTACTTCTTGTCCCACCTTCAGTGGCCGTGGGGAACAATTGATCACAGTACTCTGTATACCATATTTGAAGGCAGTGATCAAGTTCCCCCCTCAGTCTTCTTTTCTCAAGACTAAAACATGCCGTGTTTCAAACCTTTCCTCAAAGCTCAGGCTGTCTAAACCTTTCCCCAGTTTTTTGCTGTCTGCTGGACTCTCTCCAGTTTGTCCACATCTCTTGCTAAAGTGCGGCACCCCGAACTGGACACAACTCTCCAGCCGAGCCTTACCAGTGCCAAGTAGAGCGGGACGATTACCTCCCCTGTCTTACAGACGACACTCCTGTTCATGCAGCCCCGAATGATGTTAATTTTTTTTTGCCACTGCATCTCGTAGAAGATGGGGGTTGGAAGGGACCTCAGGAGGTAGCTAGTGCAACCCCCTGCTCAAAGCAGGACCAGCCCCAGCTAAATCATCCCAGCCAGGGCTTTGTCAAGCTGGGCTTTAAAAACCTCTAATGACCATTGTTGACTCTCAGTTGATCTGTGATCTGCTATAAGCCCCAGAGCCTTTTCAGCCATGCAACGACCTAGCCAGTTATTCCCCATTTTGTAGCTGTGCATTGGATTTTTTCCTTCCTGAGTGCTGCACTTTCTGCTGGTCTTCACTGCATTTCACCTTGTTGGTTTCAGACCAATTCTCCGTGCATTGACTCATTGGCATAACGTCAGGGTGAAATGCACAAAATGCCTCCTTTCCAGGGCCATTGTTCCTACTCCCCACCCACCACAGCCCCATGGCAGACGGAACCCGCCACTTGGGAGCCTGAAAGAGGGTGACCAAAATCAGGCGCCTCCTGTCCCAGCAGTTCAGATGAGAAGGATGAGAGGGATGTCCTACCTGCTGCCGCTGCTCCTTGGTGGAGGCCTGTACGGGAGAGAAGAGGAGAAGGGTGAGGAGCTGGTGTCGGTAGCCTCTGGGGGTGATTTCATCTGGAGGGAAGTGCTGACTCCAAGACAGCCCAGGCATTGGGAGGATGAGTCCAAAGTGTCCAGTGGGCTTAGCAGGGAGAACTGACGTCTCTGAGACATCATCTTCTGTGGATTAGCGCTCATGGGTTAGAGCAGGAGGGGCTGGGGCCAGGACTCCTGGGTTCCATCCCCAGCTTTGGGAAAGAAGTGGGTCTAGTGGGTTAGAGCTGGGGGCCAGGGCTCCTGGGTTCCATCCCCGGCTCTGGGAGGGGAATTAGAGGAGTGGGAGAGGCAGTCAGGACTCCTGGGTTCTATTTGCAGTTCTCAGCAGATAAACAGACAATAGACAACAGAAAAAAAAATAGGGGTCTAAAATAGGGTGACCCGATGACAAGTGTGAAAAATCAGAACAGAGTGGGGGATAATAGGTGACTAGATAAGAAAAAGCCCCAAATATCGGGACCGTCCCTATAAAATCAGGACACCTGGTCACCCTAAAACCCAAAGACGCTTAAGACAGCGGGGGAGGGGAGATAAAATGGTTAAAAACCCAACAAAATCACCTGGGTGAAAGAAAAGGAAACTGTTTAAAAAAGCAAATGTTGGTTTTGTGATTCCAAAATAAATAGGCCTGTGAGCTGGGCAGCGGGGGTGGGGAGCTCGGTAGGGGGCACTCTCCCCTCACTGCTGCCCCCAGTCTGGCACTAGGGGGTGCTGTGCTGCCGGGAAGGGGTGGAGGCTCAATAGAGGTGATGGGGTGTGAATGTGACCTTCCGCTGCACCTTGCCTGGCTCTGTCCCATTTGGACGCCCTTCTAGGCAGCTCTTGCCCCCACTGGGGCGATGTGACTGAGCCATAAGGCCACTTAGGTCTGGCTGCCTCGTGTGGGGGTTTGGTGCCCGTCTGCCAGTGCTGGGATTTCCGCTCCACCCGACAGCTGTCGCTAGGAAGGGGAGAGCCCCAGGGCTACTTAGTGAATCAGACCCATGGGCCCATCTAGCCTGGTATCCTGCCTGCTCTAGCAGGAAGAGGTGATGGAGCAGAGTAAATTGCCACCTCCCCACCAAGTGTTGCCCCATGTCAATTGTGACATGGGGGCTGACAGAGAAGAAGAATTTCCTTCCTGTTCCTGTTACAGGAAATTCCTTTATGCCCTGGAGCCTGAGAGTGGGACCACTCCACCAGCAAATCCCCTGCAGGCAGCAGCTTCCCCTTGGCCTGCTGGATCCACGTGTGCTATGAACCCCACCGGGGTTACTGACTGTCACGCACTCCCCCGGCCCCTCTAGTCTGTGCGCCCCGCAGCCCAGCCTGCACACCCCGCTGGCTACCAGCTTGAGTTCTGCGCTGGTGCAATCGTCTGATGCATCAAGCAAGAAATTTTAATGGGGCAGTATCAGGAAGACTGAGGCTAATTATTTCAAGTGCTCCAGTATCTACCAACTGACTCTGACTGTCTTGAAAACTGCTGTGTCTCCTGAGGCTGCCTGGTGGGGCATTTGAGCCAGGGGTATCCCGAAATGTTGCCCTCTAAAAAAATCACGTGACAGTGGCAGCTTACAGTTCTTACCACTTTGTTTGCGCATGCCTAGTGGTTAAACAATGGCTCTGATCGACCTCAAAACTGATCTCACCCCCTAGGGATTGAGCTCTCCCCTTTGGGGAAGCAGGAGTAGCAAAGTAATCCAGGGTAAATGTTAGATCTCCAGTGCAGCTGGAGCCCAAGTGAGGAGCCAGGAAAAAAACCATCATTGATGTACGTGCAGCAGGACTGGTGACTAGTTGTGACTGGTAAACTTCACCAGCACCCACATGCTTTGAGCCTGAGTCCTGCCTTCTGCAGAAACTACTTCGGGAAATGTTGCCCTGAGACCAAAGCTTCTGGTTTAGGAGCTGCCATTTCAAAATGCTGAGAAACCTCAAGCATGAGCAAGTGGGTTGCTTAATACCAGATATTCCTAATAGACAGTCCTATTCTAAGGACTGGTGTACAGTCGATATTGACCAGGATCCTGTCCTCAAGCAAAGCAGTAACTTTGGTTTATGGTGGAAAACTAAATGCAAAAGCCAGATTTCAGCTGTCCACAAGAACTCACCCAATCGATACAAACCAAAGGACCACCCTGATCAATGTCACCTATCCACGGGCTTTAGTTCCTTGGAAAACAGTGTCCCAAAGGACTTGTCAGACCTCAGAAACATTTTAGTCACGATCAACTATACTGATCATGTGGTCATTGCAGAGAATCACAGGGGCTCTTTTTCGATCAAACGCCATCCAAGGGTGAGGTCCTGAGTCATGCATCTTAGAGTCTTTCATCTTCCCTCGATTTAATTAATATGCCTTTCCAGCACAATGCTTGCGAAATAAAATTGGAGTCTGTATGTGGATGTTAGAACAACTCAAGAGAGCAGCTCTTACAGCAGAAACTTTGGCAAAACTTCCCAAAACAAGTCCCTGCAGAATGATGTTAGATAAGGGTGTCGATAACGGGAGAGGGTGCAGAGACGAGCCATGAGAATTTTCTGCCTCATTTGGGAATTTATTTGAGAATTGGAAAACCTGCCTTATAGTGAGATGTCCAAGGAGCTCCATCTATTTAGTTAACAAAGAAAAGATTAAGAGGTGATTTGGTTACCGTCTCTAGTGACCTACACGGGGAACAAATATTTCATAGTGGGCTCTTCAAGCTAGCAGAGAAAGATCTAACAAGATACAATGGCCAGAAGCTGAAGTCACACAAATTCAGACTGGAAACAAGGTGCAAATTTTTAACAGCAGGGGAATTAATCATTGGAACAATTTCCCAAGGGTTGAGGTCGATTCTCCATCACTGGTGATTTTTAAATCAAGATTGGGTGTTTTCCAGAGAGATCTGCTGTAGTTCAACTGCAGAAGTCCTACAGCTTGTGTTATGCACAAGGTCACTTTCTAGGATCTAGTGGTGTGGGGTCGCTGAATGCAAGCAATATACGTCAGTGGGGCTCAACCTGTGCTCCTCAGACTATGTCTAAGGGGTGCGTTAAGACTTAGACTGAATACGGACTGAATGGAATTCAGCTATATACACTGACAATAGATTTCCAAAGGGGTCCCCACCTCCATTTGAAATTTCCAAAGGGGTCCGCAACTGAAAAAAGGTGAAGAACCACTGATCTAAGTAAGACACATTCTCAGAAAACTTCCACGGTTAGGACTGAAACTCCTAGTACATGGGGGCTATTCAGATACGCTAGTCCCAGCATGTCATCTCCACCCACATTACAGCGCATTCTGGCTTCTAACAAAGCCTGTCTTGCTGCGCACAAAGCACTGTCTCTGGCTCATCAACTGGGAGATCCAACTTTCACTCCGAATAACCTTGTCGATATCATTTCCCCAAAGGGGCAGCGGGTGCTGGGCCCCAGCTGAGATCGATTCTGAGAAGGGGAGGCCAGTCTGGTGGTGGATCAAAGCCATCGTTTGAGCCCTGGGTATGGCTAAAAAAGTGACAAGAACTGTAAAACAGCTCAGTCTATTTAGCTAAACAAAGAGAAGGTCAAGGGGTGACTTGATCCCTGTCTATATGCACCTACATGGGGAACAAATATTTAATAATGAGCTCGTCGATCTAGCAGACTAAGATCTGACACGATCCAATGGCTGGGAATTGAAGCTAGACAAATGCAGATTGGTAGCAAGGTGTCTATTTTTAACAGTGAGAGTAATTAACGATTGGAACAGTTAACCCCAGTTGTGCCGCGTTCTCCACCGCTGACCATTTTCCAGTCAAGATTGGCTGCTTTTCTAAAGCTCTGCTCTAAGGAATTCTCGGAGGGAAGTTCTCTGGCATATTCCATCCACGAGGTCAGACTCATTGATCGCAATGTTCTTCTCTGGCCTGGGAATCTACGAATCTATCGGCCGTGGGGTAACGAGAGCCTGAGTCGAATTAGGCCCCTAGAGAAGGTGCAGAGCTGGGGAGGGCTGGGTTTTCGTAAAGGATGGAGTTCAAGGCCATGGGAAAATGGACCAGGGAGGAGAACACGTGAGAGGCAGCTGAGCGTTATCTTTCTTGGCAAAGGGGAGCCTGGGAAGCTTGGAGGTAGCGATGATGAAACCTAAGGGGGTGGCTGGAGAGATTTTGGGGGCTGTGGAGAGGATCTGCAGGAGGGAAAAAGCTCTTGCCACAGCCCTCACGGAGGGACGCTGGCAGGGAGGCTCTGCTCTGTGATAAGAGCCAGGAAGACTTGTGGAGGCATGAAGCTGAATCCTGGGAAGAACCCCTGAGGAAGGCAGGTGGGGGACCTGGGTGTGGGGGAGGGAGCCTGGGAAGCCCGGGAGGTGGTGAGAAGGCGAAGACTGTAGAAGACGGGGCATCTCACAGCGGCAGGCCTGAAAGAGGGCTCAGAACTGAGACCAAGGGGGCACCAAGGCAGCGGGAGATGCGGTGAGCCCCTGGCAGGGCTCTGTGACATACCAGGAGCTGAGCGGGACCCGCCGCACTGGTGCTGAGATTTCTCCGAGTGGTCTACGTTGAACACCCTGTCTCAGGGGAACTCCCAGGAAGAGGGGCAGAGAAGACTGGAATATGGAGTCTCGTTTGATGTGGATTTGGGGGTGGAGCACCCCAGAATTAAAATGGGAGCTGGCTGTGATCTGGGAGCCAGGACTCCTGGGTTCTATCCTCAGCTCTGGGAGGGGAGTGGGGTCTGGTGGTTAGCGTGGGGGGGATGGGCTGGGTGCCAGGACTCTTGGTTTCTATTCCCAGCTCTGAGAGGGGTGTGGTGGGGGTGGGACGCTGGGAGCCATGATGCCCCAGCCCCTCCCGTTTGGCCCATGCACCAGGGAATCTGCTTCCAGGTGCTTTGGAAGCTGAGCCTTGCCCTGCCCGGAGCAGAGCACTAGCTCGGAGAGCCCGGTCGCTAGTTGGGAGTTTTATTGAACTTTATGCCCACTCAGAAATGGCAAACAAACAGCAGCACTGCCTAGTCACGGAAGTGAGGGTTTCCGCCAAAGTCCAGCTCTGCTCCCACCCCAAATGTAAACAAAAGCTCTGAGCAAATACCCAGCACTGCCCATGCCACACAGCCTGGCCTTCCCTCTTTTCCCATGAGTGGGTCTCATCTCATCCCTACGGACAGCAGATATCCCCTCCCTGTTCTTGCTCAGTGTTCCCTCTTGACTTCTTGGGAGGATGGCAGAAGCTGGATGCACCCCACGCATGGCATGTTAGCAGGGCTGGAGATTTGGGTCAAGGCACATTACACGCCTGGGTTCTATCCCTGGCTCTGGGAGAGTAGTGGGGGATAGTGGTTAGAGCAGGGAGGGCTGGGAGCCAGAACTCCTGGGTTCTATCCCTGGCTCTGGGAGGGGAGTGGGGTCTAATGGTTAGAGGAGCAGGGGCTGGGAGTCAGGACTCCTGGGTTCTATCCCAAACTCCGGGTTTGCAGGTCCCTGTCGCTGTCCCCATCTGCCCAGTAGCTCGGTGCTGAAATTAGTCTAGCCACCACATATCTGCAAGCCTCTTCCACACGGCACTCATGCCACCCTGGAGCCCGATTTCCCTCCCGCACCATGACTCACAGATCAACATCAGCACGAGTCTCTGAGGGCTGAGAGATTCCATCCTCCGTGGGCCTGTCTCCTCCGATCCTCCTGCGCCTGCCTCCTGGGCACAGTTTAAATACACCTTGCACCTGCCACCCGAGGTTGTCCCGCCCCATCGCACCTTGCCAGAATTACACAATGAGGTGTGCATGTGCGAATGCTTTACTCACTGCCACTTCACCAGGGCTCTCTCTGCCCTGCGGGCTTGTTACTGCTCTTTGGTGAGCTAGGATGGAGTCACAGACACAGGGGACTTCTGCCCCTTCCTTCAGGCTTTTCTAATAGATCTAGAAATTGTGTCCCATTTTCGCCATTGGAAATTCAGATCTTGGCTAACCTAGAGGATTCTGTGGGCTACTGGGGATCTGGGAGGATTTTGAGATGAGAGACAGACAGGAATCGAGGCTGAATTAACCCAGAAGGGGAAAGAGTTCTTTTTTGGACAGTTTAAAACTCTTTTATTTAGTTTGGGAACCTCTATTTAACTCACATGTCCAATAAACTCTGAGGATAAAATCTCTCTTTGTTAAAGACACAGATTTTACTGAGATGACTTGACACTTTTTAAAACACACATTTAACTCCTCATGTTCACAGTGCAAACTCAGGATCAATTCTTTCTGAGTTAATTATTCAGATTTGATTTAGACTGGGTGATTTTTTTTTTTCCTCCACACACATATTTGTCTCAAAGGCTGAAGAAACTGTTGGGAGAAAATCTCTCTAGGTTAATTTTAACTGTAATGTGTTGAATTTCTGATAGCCTTCGTGGTCCACCAAACGCATGGGATAAAAATCTCTCTGAGTTAGAGATTCACATTTCATTCAGACTATTTGAATCCTTTAAAAAATAATAAACATTTCACTCTCGCACCCCTCTTTGTGGAAGATTCTACTTTATTCATCATGTTTACTATTGATCATTAAATAATTATATTTATTACTATTCTTATGTGGTTGTAGGATAGAGTTTAGGAACCTGCCAAGATTGGTGTTCTCCCTATGCCCCAGGTACTGCATCGATTGAGACCCCATTCTGCTCATGCTACTCAGACCTTACTGAGATTGGGCCCTCATTCTCCAAGGTGCTGTACAGACACTGAGTTATAAACAGCCCCTGTTGCAACAAGCTCATAGTCTAAACATGGATTTCTTGTTTGCTTTATATGTCTCCAACCTCCATTTAACTCAAACACTTACTATACAGTGGGGAGGAGGGATGTTTCTGTGAAAAGTTCCATACTCCTCAATCTCTCTGAGAGCAGGAACCATCTTTCTGTTTGGGGTTTAGACAGTGCCTAGCACAATGGGTTTACTGCTGTGTCTCCCAGGAACTACTGTAATAAATCAAATAAATAAAAAGGGTCCCCCAAACTAGTGAAGCCCAGAGCCACATGTTTAAGATTAAGTCAGCAGAGTTGGATGGCTATAGAGAGATATTCAGGCTTTCATTCTGCATCATGCGTGAGCCCCACAGATTGGCAGAGGCCCCATGTGCATTGTTAACCAATGAATTGGGGCTGAAGAAGACAGCTCAAGGCAAATCTTGTTCACGGGATGTATATTTCTTTCATTTCACCTGGGTTTGCGTGCGTTTGCGTGCATGTGCGTGCGTGTCTGTGCAGCTGGGGGGCACGGAAAGCTGTTGATCCAGCCGAAGCAGCCAATCGTTTACCAGCCGAGATGCTGTAATGAGCCAGCTCAGCGTGAGTGAGGGCCAGAAGGTGAGGGGAGAGCGACGCATATCCGAGTCGCGCCTCGTTTTCCCTGCAAAGCACTCCCACCCATGACGGAGGGAGGGAATGGGGCATCATGAGGCCAGACAGCACAGGATTTCTGACTAACAGCGCAGGGATCACATGTGGAGTGCTGAGGGGCAAATTCCTCAGCTGCAGCTGGCAAGAACAAAACAGTTCATTAGGGTGATTGAGATCAGAACCCAGTCCGGACTCCACTGGTGTCAGTGGGGTCACTCTAGATTTACCCTGGGGTCACTGAGCTCAGCTCACACACAATGGGGACCCTGATCTCTGTAGGAGCCAGTCCCCGGACCTTGTAGCTTACACTCTAAATAGACGACACAGACCCAGGATGGGGAGGGGAAACTGAGGCATGGAGTGATTCAGTGACTTGCCCATGGTCACACAGGGAGCTGGGAGGTGAACCCAGGGGTCCTGGAATCCCTCTCTAGGCCTTGAGCACAACAGCACGCCCCCTGCTCTCCAGGACCCAACCTGGCTGATGTTCTCTGAGGCCGGTGTTGCATAACTAGATTCCACAGCATCTCAGCCTTCATTTCACAAGTTAATTCTCTAGCCCCCATGGCTGCAAAGAAACCCACCCAACCGGTGTGATGGGTGCCTGAGTCTGCAGCGAGCCAGACACAATAGTGATTGTTAACACTTGAACCTAACAATGTCACCCGACACATGGGTGTAATTAAACTGCTGATTGTTCTGGTGGCTGAGGAAGGTGAAAGACATTGGGAATGGAACCCATGTGGGTGGGGGAAACTGGGAGTTGCCGTAGGAATCAAAGAAAGAGTTATGTCTATGGTTTAACCCATGTTAATTCTGAAGCCTACTGATGATACTTTAAAATGTCAGTTTTTATTCTGTCATTGCTGATGGTTTCTGCAGGGGGTTGGAGTAGGAGTGGGAGTGGAGCTCATTTAGGGTGGGGAGAACTGGGACTGCTGGGGGAAGAATGGGGTATTCAAATCTGTAGTTTCACTCCGTGTTGACTCTGTAGTCTAATGATGACACTTAACAATAGCAGTTATCACCATTCCCTGGCTGGTCATGTTAGAATGGAGCCTCTGGGGGAGAGGAACTGGGAGGATTTTCCCCTACCGTTTAACCAATGTTAACTCTGCAGCCCAATGGGGATGCTTAAATTTGTTATTATTATTAATATTTTGTATTAGGGACCCCCGTTGTGTCAGGACATTCACAGACCCCGACCGAGATGGGGGCCCCCATTGTGCCAGGCCTTTCACAGACCCCGACCGAGATGGGGGCCTGGTCGTGCTGGGTGCTGCAGAGACCTCAGAGATCAGGGCACTAGCTCACCTTCACTGCCTCCTTGTATAGCCCAGGGCAGAGAATTTCCCTCCCCACACCCCGGTTCACCCAGCCCTGAGCCCAGGAATGGATGTTTGGCCGAAGCAGCTGTTCCACTAAGACACCTAGGCTGGAGGGGGGCCATCCAGAGGGGGACCTTCCCACCCTGCCCAGAGAGGGGAGAGCTCAGCCCATGGGGACTGATAGTGGCTAGAGGGGGGAAGTGAAGGGAGGATGGGGAAGGACAGGACAAAGGAGCCAATCCAGCCTGGATTACCCGCTGGGGCGGGGGGACGGCTGTGCTGCAGGGGGCTCACTAGGGGGCATGCTCCACTTCCAGTCAATGCTGATCTCAATGCCCCAGCGCGGTGCTAGGGGGCACTGTGCTGCAGGGAGCAGGGGGGTGCAGCAGAGGGCGCTGTGCTCCAGGGAGCAGGGGAGCACAGTAGGGGGCGCTGTGCTGCGGGGGAGGCAGGGCACAGTAGGGGATGCTGTTCTGCAGGGAGGAGGGGGAGGCAGGGCACAGTACGGGATGCTGTTCTGCAGGGAGGAGGGGGGGCACCGTAGGGGGCGCTGTGCTGCAGGGAGTGTTGGAGATGTAGTACTATTTGAGTTGCATGATTACTGTCCTACAGGCCTAGCACAGCTTCAGTTCATTGCTCAGCTATTTGACTTTTGTAGCATAATATTTTTTAGTTGGCAGAAGTAAATAGTAACTTTGCAACTGTCTCAGTTTCTGCATACCCCGGCACATAACAAGACAAAATACACAACAGGTATGCTTGCAGCTGTTTCATTTGCACACTGTTTCATTGCCAAGGGGCATATTTTTACACCTCCCCTCCTATCACCAAATATTGTTTTAACAACCCCAATTATTATAATAAAAAATATATCATTAAAAATAAAACCCCAAAATAAATCATTAATATATATAATAATAAATAAAAAATAACTAAATAAAAATTATTTATAAAAAAATATAAAAAGTCACGACTTAAACAAAAAAGCGCGCTCCATCAACACTTGACTCCATGGGAGGGGCTGCCGGTCGAACCAAAGAATCCACCGACTCCCTGGCACTCCCCTGAAGAAAGCCATTCCTGTATACAGCCTTCTGAGTAACTGCTTAGCTCTCCCAGCTTAATAAATATAATATATTGTAGTTAATTTAAGCTTTGTATTTAACTAGTATATTTATAAAAAACCTTGCACATTAAACCTTATTAATCTGCAAATCAGGCGTACCATGTCTCACTGGTATTCACACTGATCACTAAGTGTCCAGTATCAACAATTGACGTCCTTGCTGGGTGGGCTCAATCAGCTGTGAGTGAGATGATCTTTGAGGTGTACGGTGCAAGGGTTTCTCTCATTGCGTGTCAGCAGGGTAGCAACCTGTCTGGCACGGTTCTCCACGAAGCTGTATTTGTATTTGGCTTTAAGAAAAGGGCATGATGTCCTCTCCAGGAATGTGTTATGAGTCAGGCAGTCGAGGGGTTGCCACTCCTGTCCCCCTTTCGCTAAAACCAATCACGGGTATGAAAGCTTTGGTAGATAGCCAGGGAAAAAACCCATAGTCTGAAAAAGCATTTAAAAGTAAAATGGCATATGCAGACGTGATGCTCCAGTGGGAACAATTCACAGAGACAAAGCCCGATCGTAAGGAGAAGCTCTTGGCTGCTTTATAAGGGCTCATTTTAGTACCTAAAACCCTCACTGAAGAGTTAAAAAAATTAGCCAAAACCCCAAGAAGCTGCATAAACAATTAATAGCATGCCAAGGTCAAACACAAAAACTAAAAATAAAGTCTGAATCTTCAGTGTCCCACTGTCTCACTCAGGCTAATTTGCTCTCTAACTCTCAGCGCAATGCAAAAAAGTACAAAAAAAGCACTAAACATTGGGAGGAAACAGCTCATATCTGGGAAACAAAATGTAAAGACGCACAAGCTGCGGTATGCATTGTCCTAAAAAAAAGAAAACAGAAAAACTGAGGGCCAGTCCCATGCAGTTTGTCGGCGGCAGTTGTCTCAGTGTACACAGCAATTAGCTGCTGCTCAGGGAATTATTGCTGCCAAGCAGGCAGACGGATGTTGTGGCGGTGCAGAGTGATGGTATGCAGGACTTTGATCTGTCAGCCCTCTGTTACGCAAAGGCTGCATAAAATAAAAATCAGTCAGATCAGAGCATAGAATGTCTTTCCTCCTATCCTCCTCTCAAGCAAATAGCAAAACAGCTGGCTAAAAAAAATATGCCACAAGCTACTGCACCTATGGCTCCTGTGCTTATAAAAACCAAAAAAATCCCAACAACCTATTAAAAAAAAAAAACCCTAAAAAACCCCACCACCAATACTACCACCAAAATAAACAAATAAAATAAATAAATACATAAATAAATAAAATAAAATAAAAATAAGCAAGAGCAAGCACTAAAAAAAGCTTTAAAAAACATCACCCCTAACAATGTAGTTGCTTGGTTTGCACAGCTTACCACAGTTCCTCAGTTAAATTATAGTAATTATGCCTTGCTGTTAAAAAATGTATCCCATTAGACTCCTTTTTAAGACTTCCTGTAAATACACACACACGCACAAAAAAGAGCACAGAGGGGTACCCTTATAAAAAAATGTCTTTAAAGTAGTAAATCCTGGCAAGCACATTAAGGTGTGCTTTTATCTAAAGCGGCAAGCCCTAAAAAAATGCCCTAATGCTTGCCTACAATGTAAAAAAATCTTATGGCAAGCTATGGGGCATAAAAAAAAAAAATCAAAACCTTATAAACACAAACTTTCCAACTCGTTTCATAAAAAAGCTACGTCCACGGATAAAAGTTGCTTTAAGTCCTCAAATTTAACAACTATAACATAAAAGGCACTGTTACAGAGAGTTCGGAAGCAAGCTTATTTACTAGGATATGTCTATGCTGACAGTTGCCGCCGTCAGACCGATCTTTCTGGATCGATTGAGCGGTCAGCGTGGACCCACTCAATCGATCAGGAAGTCGACACAGTAAATCCACCCCTCAAGTGGTGTAGTGCAGCATTGACTGGAACACGGTTCCTGTCGGCGCAGTGCAGTGAAGACGCTGCGCGGAAGCAAAGCACAGCAGTCGACGGGAGTTACACAAACTACTCTGCGTAGCTTGCATAACTCCCGTCTCCTGCTGCTGAATTTCTAGGTAAGTGTAGACCAGGGCCTAGTAAGCCACGCCTTTCCTAATAAACACAAAAGAAAAGCTGCTGCGCAAACAAAACAAAAAAGTGGCTGCTCAAATCACTTTTCAAAAGCAAAAAAGCAAAAATAGTAATTTAGTCCCTAAAAAATTTAACTGAGGGCGCGTCCGAGGGCGAGGCTGTGGGAGGAACGATCTCCTGCTCTGGGTACTGTGGAATCGAGCTCTCCAATATGCCCCTAAAGCGCTAATTAATAGCAAGTCAAATAAGCAGCTGGCTGACCTGATTTGTCAAAAAAAACCAAAAAACGGGAGTCTCACACTCCAACCACACCCCCTGAGGGGAAGCTCTCGGAGGCATAGGGTGGCTGGGCGTCCCCAGGTCCCCCATTACATTACTTACAAAATAACCGTTGCATATCCAAATAGCAAATTAAATGTAATAACAGACAATTTATATAATTCTCAGCAAAACCAATAATATTTATAAACAAAAAAAAGCATAAAATACCACAGTACAATTCCTTTATTATGCCATATAATTTAATAAGCCACTAAATAACAACAAATAAAAATAATAAATATATGTTATAAATAATTAATACTAATAAAATCTATAAATTCTGGTTTTATTTGATGTTTTGTTTATAAATAGTTATCATACAAATCCACAACAGCACACAAAAACACAAAATCAAAATATGTAATATAAAAAATATATATAATGTTCTTGCTATTGTTTGTGTTTGCTGTGCTATATTAATATAAACAAAAAAATAATGCAATCTCAAACAAATGTTACAAAATAATACCGCTGCCCACTGCTGTGTGGCTAAAAAAAATGCTTTAAAGCTTAAAATTTTTTTGTAATTTTAAAAAGGAACTCACAATTAATGTCACCAAAATAAATACCCCCTGAGAAGAAGCTGGCCCAAATAATTTAATTTATTTACACAAAATAAATTAAACCAAAAACCCCCCAAAGCAACACACTGTTATAATATCAAAATCAGTCTAAAATAATTTATAATAAAGCCAATTTTAGCTATTACTACATAAAAATATTCCACCTAATAAAAAAAAAACCCTATTACTAAACTAAAAATATACTATCCACAATAGATTTTAATAAATCCCTCTGCAAATATAATAATATACATAAACACCTATATGAATACAATTATACATTATGCTCCCAAGTCCAAAAAATACAATATTAAAAACTTAATATTAAAAAAAATTATAAAAATCAAATACTAAAACCCCCAAAACTACACCTTATAAAAATACATATAAGCGTACAAAATATTAACATATCCCACCTACATCCCCATTGTGCACCATTTATAACACCCCAGTACAAAAATAGCTGCACTAAATAAACACCTAAGTAACATACAATGCTAAAACACATACACGTCCCAAACAAAACATTAAAAAAATTTAAAAAATATAAAAGCATCAACAAAAATACTAAATAGAATTAATAAAAATTTTTTAACAAATAAATTAAATACCCTAAGCAAAAGCCTTAAAACCCTATCAAATCCCATAATACACACATTCAGCCTTAAAATATAAAAAATAATTACTAAAAATACATTAATATCCTAAAAAACCTCACAAAAATTATAATAAATGCTACCTCCAAAGCTTTAAATTACATACAAGCACAGCTGTAAACCCAAAAAATAAACCAAAATATAATTAAAAAAACTTAATAAAATCCTACCTAATAAAATAAAAAAATTAATTTAAAATAATACCACCACCCAAAAAACCCCTTAAATCATTAATAAAAATATTAAATTTCACAATAAATACCCAAGCTCAAATAATTACAGCATATATAATAACAATATCTGCTGTTTGCATGATAAACATACACAAAATAATCCCCCTAAACCTCAATATAAAAACTAAAATATTATAACCTCTTAAAAATCTAACATAAATATTAAAAAACCCAAAAAACCCTCAAATAATTAATTTACAAAACTACACACATAAAACCATATTAAAATCAAAATTAAAATATATTTATAAAAAGCACTAACACAATTTACATACCCTTATAAAAAATAAATTAAATATATAAAATTATCAAGACTTTATTACCCAATAATAGCATTAATTCTACCATTATATGTATTAAACAAAATTATGTTTACATACACACAATATGCCCAAATTATAATTAATAAAATTTATAAAAATATTAGTATTATAAAATATATTCAAGCAATAATATTAAAAATCAATACTAATTTAATACAACACATACTAACACATTCAAACAATAACCCTGCTTACACACATTCAAAAACAATTAAAAGCCATAAATTTAATAATCAATTATAATAAAACTAAAATAATCAAAATCCTAAATACTACAAAAACTACCACAAAACACAATTGTGGAGACTGAATTGCATAGTGGCATCTGCAGCACCACATGCACTGCCCCCTCCCCGTGGATAAAGAGGCAGCCTAGGGAGGGTTGACTCAGCAGCACGAGCCGCATGTACCTGTCTCCTTATAAGGAAATGAAGTGACCCCACCTGCTGGTGCGTGGTCAGCAACTGCCCAGGATAATTGTAATCACCTGGTTGGCTGGTTCATACCTGCCCAGGAAATCAGGAGCACCTGGTTGGCTAAACTCCGAGCCATGACCTTAGAAGGTCATGCAGCAAATAGCAACCAATGGGGCTTAGCCTCTGCTGACTGTGGGAAACTATAAAAGTTCAAACCCAGGTGGCAGAAGGCAGAGAGGAATTGAATCCACCTGGCATCCTGCATATCTCCTGGTCCTGTCGGCTCGGCGGGCTGACGCATCTTCCCCAGCCCGCTTCACTGTGAACTGATCACTCACAGTGGCTCTCTCCCGTCTGCAGTATCTAAAGCAAATGGCAACTGAATTTGGCCAGCATGGTATACCTGTATATAATGTTTGTGAGTATGGATTAACTGTTTTCTGTTGTGTTTGTCTTGTAACTTCTTTGGGGAACTCCAAAACTGGGCACCCTAGTGTCACATGCTGGCAGCCACGCGTTGATCCAGGAGAGATCACAAAACGCTAAAGTCTTGGGTGGCACATTTTGTCCTTTCATGCACGGAGTTCTCCTGCCCTTTGCTATCACTGTTTGCTGTGCAATTGCTTGCTGTGAAACTGTTTATTATAGAAATAGAACTGTTTTATTATAAGGATAGGATTGTTTATTGTAAAATAAAGGGTTTATTGATTAAGCAAACCCCCAGAATCATCACTGTCTCGCTTAACCCCCCGTATCCCAAACTGAACCTATCTGAGAGTTTTTCTCTCTGTTTCCACAACAATTAATAAAAAACCCTACTAAAATAATCCCCCACTTATACTAAAATTTTAAATCTAGCATTGCATTGTGCTCATATATATGTTACAAATAATTTCTATAATAGCTAAAATAAAATTCTTTTAATAAACTAAAAAATCCCTAAAGCGACTCAAGGGCCTAAAAGACCCCCGCATACGAGTGAGGCGGTGCTCTGCAATATACCCCGCCGACGAGAAGACACTAATCGTTTGGACCCCGGCTGGGGTGCCTTGAGCCATAGTCGGAGGTGTCTGTCAAGGAGTCGTAGTGGTGGCCTATTGAGCTATGGCAGCCACCAAGGAGAGGATGTTGGAGGCCCAGTGCAATTTGAGTTGCTTGACCACTGTCCTGCAGGCTTAGCATAACCTTGCTTGCTTGGCTACACTGACCCCTGTAGCAGGACTTCCTCCAGTTGGCAGAGATGAATAGGACTACTGAGTAACCTTGTAGATGTCTCAGTTTCTGCATACCATGGCACATAACAAAACAAAATACACAACACGTATGCTTGTAGCTCACATAGATAACAGTAATAAAAACAAGTTACCCTTGCACATCTGGGGGTACACTGTTTCGTTGCCAAGAGGCATATATTTACACCACCCCTCCTATCACCAAATATTGTTTTAACAACCCCAATTATTATAATGAAAATAAAATATAATTAAAAATAAAAACCCAATATAAATAATTAATATATACAATAATAAATAACAAAATAATTAAATAACAACTATTTATAAAAAAATTAAAAAAACACTCCATCAACAAAAAAACACATTCCATCAACACCTAACTCTACAAAAAATACTACCAATCAAACCAAAAAATCCATTAACTCCCTAACAAAGCCCCTTAAAAAACCCGTTCCTATATACAGCCTTCTAAATAACTCCTTAGCTCTCCAAACTTAATAAATATAATATATTATAATTAATTTTAAACTTTATATTCAACTAATATATCTATAAAAAACTTTATACATTAAAACTTATTAATCTACAAATCAAGCATACCATATCTCACTAATAGTCACAGTAATCACCAAATATCCAATATCAACAGGGAACCCGGGGGGGGGGGGGGGGGGGGGGAGGTTCCCGAGGGGGACTCAGGCCCTGGAGCAGCCTGTGCAGGGGAAGAGAAAGTCCTGTCCCTAGCCCAGCTGGAACCTGGTGCACGGTGGGACCCTTGGCCTACGCACCCCCACCCTTGCCCCCTCCCCTGCTCTGGGCCCAGCGCTCGGGTGTTAAAGGGGACTTGGGCTGGCTCTATGTGTGTGTGTGCGGGGGTTATATGTATAGTGCAGTTTCCCCCCCCCCCCCATTTTCTGTCTAGCCCACCTCAGCCCCCCTCTGGGCTGGTGCCACCCCTGCCCAAACTTGCTGGTGGCCAGGTTATATCCATTTATTCTTGTGTCCACATTGGCGCTGAACCTCAATCACTCCTCTCCCTCCCTGGTGTTTATCCCTCTGATGTGTTTATACAGAGCGATCAGATCTTCCCGCAGCCTTCGTCTGGTTAGGCTAAACGAGCCACGCACCTTACGTCTCCTCTCATAAGGCAGGTTTTCCGTTCCGCGGATCAGCCTAGCAGCCCTTCTCTGCACCTGGTCCAGTTTGAATTCATCTTCCTTAAATATGGGGGACCAGAACGGCACACATTATTCCAGATGAGGTCTCACAAGCGCCTTGTATAATGGTGGTAACACCTCCCTATCTCCACTGGAAATACCTCGCCTGACGCATCCTAGGATTTCATTAGCCTTTTTCATGGCCACATCACACTGGCGGTTCATCGTCATCCTGTGATCAACCAATCGCCCAGGTCCTTCTCCTCCTCTGTCACTTCCGACTGACGCGGCCCCAGCTTATAGCAAAAATTCTTGTTGTTAGTCCCTAAGGGCATGACCTTGCACTTTCCACTATTAAATGTCATCCCATTGCTGTTACTCTAGTTTTCAAGGTCATCCAGATCGTCTTGTGTGATATTCCGGTCCTTTGCCGTATTGGCAACACCTCTCACCTTTGTGTCATCCTCAGATTTGATTAGCACACTCCCACTTCTTTCGCAAAGATCAGAGATAAAAGCATTAAAGAGGATTGGTCCCAAGACCGATCCCTGAGGAACCCCACTCGTGACCTTCCTCCAGCCTGACAGTTCATCTTTCAGTGTGAGCCGTTTAAGCAGTTCCTTACCCACCTTTCAACTGTCATATTAATCCCCATCTGCTCCACTTTAATAACTTCCCCTGTGGAACTGTAGCAAATGCCTTACTGAAATCCAGGTAAATTAGATCCACTGCATTCCCTTCATCTAAAAATCAGTTATCTTCTCAAAGAAGGAGACAAGGGTGTTCTGGCACAATCTGCCTTTTGTAAAACCATATTGTATTTTATCCCAATTACCATTTACATCTATGTCCTTAACAGCTTTCTCTGTTCCACGACCTTGCACACAATGGAAGTCAAACTAATGGGCCTGTAATTTCCAGGATCACTTTTTCCCTTTCTTACAAAGAGGTACTACATTAACAATCCTCCAGTCATAGGATACGACCCCCGAGTTTACAGATTCATTGAAAAGCCTTGCTGTTGTGGGCTTGCAATTTCACATGCCAGTCCCTTTAATATTCATGGATGGTGATTATCCAGGCCCCACAATTTAGTCCCATTAAGCTGTTTCCTTGCCAATCCCTCCCGTCTTCCACTCCTTGCAGGCTCTCTGCTTTCTCTTAATCACCTGTCCGAGATGTTTGCTCATCCAGCTTGGTCTGCAGCCCTTGCCTGTGAATTTGTTCCCCTTCCTCGGGATGCATCAGATAGTTCCTGCAACTTTGCCTTCAAGTCATTCCCAGCCTCCTCCACATTCAGATCCTTCAGTTCTTCCATCCAGCCCCCTTCCCTGACTACTTCCCTTCCTTCTGTAAAGTTTGCCCTTTGGAAATTGAGGACCCTAGCTGCACAACTGGTTTTGTTTATCTGTATGTTTAGTGTAAATTGAATTAGCTCATAATCACTCGAGCCAAGGCTGTGCCCTACAACCAGCTCTTCTATGAGGTCCTCATTACTCACCAGTAACAAATCTAAAATGGCATCCCCTCTTGTAGGTTCAGAAGGTTCTTTGGTGAAGAAATGTCAGCTGTCACAGCTGGGAATAACTGGGCCCTAGTATTATTAGATGCACTTCTCCTCCAGCCTATATCTGGGACATTAAAGTCTCCCAGAATCACACAATTCCCAGTTCCAGAGGAGTAGCCATGTTAGTCTGTATACAGCAAAAACAACGAGAGTTCTGGAGACTAACAAATTAACAAATTTAACTAAAAAATTGTTTTTACAATTCCCAGTAGTATTTATATAATTAAAAACACTAAAGAGGTCTCTATCCATATCCAAACCGGATCCTGGGCATCTGTAGCAGATCCCAAGCACTATCCCAGGGGAACCTCTGGTAGCTTTGTTCCCCAAAGGGATTTTGACCCAAACAGATTCTGTTTTAGCCATTCTGTGACTTCTAATTTCTTTCTAGACTATCGCATTGACATACAATGCTACTCCAGCCCTTTACCTCTGCCTTTCCTGACCAGCACATCCCCTTCAGTACTGGTTCTCCAGCCATGACGACTATTCCACCATGCTTCTGTTAGCCCCATAATATGGGCTTTCACTTCCTGCACCAGTAGTTTTAGTTCCTCCATTTTGTAACCCAGGCTCCTGGCATTGGTGGACAGACATCTTAACTGTTGCTGCTTCGCGTCGCCCACATTCCTCGCCCCAGAGGGTCCAGTCATTCTACCGCCAGCATTGCCTACCTGCTTGATAGCACCATTGCTATTGGCACCATCTTTCCTCTCAATGGCCGTTCCTCTCCCACTGCCGTTCTTACTTCATTTTCCTCCCTCTCAATGTTAACGTCAGAGAGCGGCGTGGGTAGCCCAGTAGGGGGGCCTCTCCCCTGGCAGTCAGGGCTGGCCCTGATCCCCCCATGGGGTGCTGGGGGGCGCTGTGCTGCAGGGCAGTGTGATGCTAGGCCTGAAAAAGCCAAGCAACTTTGCAAGTTGCATGGCCCAACTCTGACCTTTCAAGATACATTATAGGAAAATACAACGGTCCTGAGGGTCATTCCTTATAAGTAGACAAGAGCTTTGATATGCAAGTGTCTTGTTGGTAGTTATTTATGCTATTTACATATCTCTGTTAGAGGTTAGCGAGGTAGATCAACTGCTTTCCTGTCTGTCACTGTTCTATTGGTTAAGAGTTCAACAGGAACATTTGGACATTTAGATGGAACTTTGAATGTAACAATACTATTTTTTGTGTTTCTCTTTGAAGTGTAAGTAGTGAATACCTGTGAATGGTTGTAAACGGCCAAATAGCTTGTGTTAATGTTACTAGTTACCGGTGTGCTCAGGACATAGGAGATAGTACTTCAGAGTCCCAAGTAATCATCTATTAATTGTTCAAGGAGATACCTGCTGTCAAGAAAGTATCTGTCAGCCGCATGGATCTATAAAAGACTCCAGGGGACTGATCTTTTTATCTCAAATCTGTCCAAGTATGTCAGGGAAAGTTTGGATCACAAGACTGAGATCCCAGCACCAGCCTGGAATCACCCTACTAATTCTCATGAGAGAGTTTGAACAAACTCTGCACAAGAACTATTTAATCTCTATACCTCTGGATCAACTCATCTGCGACTGAAGCTGTGAATCAAAGGACTAAGACCCATCCAGGTACTGGATGTATACCAGAGGGACTATACAAGTCTGCAAACTCCACAATTCTTCTAGAAACCTGATACAGATGGACTTTCAAATCATTTGTATGTACGTGATTGCTTTAATCATTTAACATTTCTCTTATAGTTTGTTTCTTTCCTTTTATAATAAACCTTTAGTTTTAGTTACTAAAGGATTGGCTGGCAGCATGGTATTTTGGGTAAGATCCAAACTTATATTGATCTGGTGCTGTGGCTGACCCTTTGAGGTCAGGAGAACCTTTTTGGTAAAGAGCACATAGTTTTAAATAACTGATCTCTTTACTGGATCTAGTGGCCGATTGGGAGCCAGATACTGAAATGCAGTAAAGGGGGCTGTGTATATTTTTGTTAGCTTCTTGACAACCGATGTGGGGAATCAGAAGCACTGTTTGGGAAGCATGACTTCAGTGACACCCACCAGTGCTGGGACAATCTACTCTCCTTTTGCAGCTTGCCCTGACCCTGGCATTTTCAGGTGGCTACCCTAGGCACGGATGAGTCACATAGACTTTTTGTCACTGAAAAACACGTTTTCCTCACAAAACGCTTTTTTTTTTTTTTTTTTTTTTTTTTTTTTTTTTTTTTTTGGTAATGGGAAAACTGTCGCTTTTGCTACGATGTTTTAGTGGGAAAACTGAGGTTTTGTTGGGAGAATAAACTGAAACATAGTGGGCGGGATTTTTGGGTTTTCTAACCTCCCTCACCCCTTCATATTTTTTTTCAAATAAACAAGGAAACGAAGGGGAAAAAATTCCCTAAATTGTCCCCTCCACAAACAGTTTTTCAGGGGAGGAGAAAATGTAAAAAAACCCAAAAAACATACACAAAATATGAGAATATTTTTATCACACTTGTTGAAAATGGAATCCAATGAAACTCGTGATTGAGGGATTTGGGGTGTGTGTGAGACGACAGGATCCAGGGCAGGGTTATTTATTGACTGACATCAGGTGGGGTGAAGGCTGGATTCTAATCTCAATGATCCTGCTGTAAATCGATAATTTTCTGGGTCCTTTTGAAATTCACCTACATGTGGTAAGATTTATCCATCTATCCATCCATCCATCCGTCCATCCCCTCACACCACATCTATCTATCTTGCCTGACTCGAGCACCCTGTCCCCCCTTTCCCCTCATTCCCCTGCCCTGGGGCATTGGTGTCTGTCGGGTTCTGAGCCCTCCTCCGTCCTAGCCAGGCCCCCACCCTCCTGCCCACCTGCGCCCCCAGAGAAGAGCCTGCCGCAGCCCCGAAGACCCTACCACGGCTGATAGCCCCAACACCTGCACCCACCACACCCCCCACAGTCAGGCCCAACTCCTCGGCCTTCTCTTCATAGCGCTGCCTGTAAGTCGCCAGGAACCGGGCCGTCTGCCCAGCCAGCACCTGCTTCAGCTCCTGCAGGGCAGCCTGTCTGTGGGGGTCGTCACCCCGCAGCTCCCCCTGGCAGAGCTGCAGCAGCTCCCAGCATTTCCCCTCCAGCCGTTCCTGCATCTTCGCAGGGCTCACCCACAGGCAGTGCATCATGTCCTGGTGGCCACGGTCCTGTCGGGGGGGGGAGGGTGAGATTGGATATTGGGCTTTACTCAGCCACAAGAGGTGCCGCCCCCTCACACCCGCAGCCCCCTGCTATCCCATCCCCAGCCCTGCCCCACCCAACCCTGCCGGTGCCCCTCACTCCCGACCCGCAGCCCCCTGTAAACTCACCAGCTCCTGCACAAATTGTTCATAATCTCTCTTGGTGGCTTCCACTGCTCTCCTGTTTTCCTGCTCTATCATCTCAGCTCTCTATGGGGGAAGAGGGGATGGGGTGGGGGTGGTTACGGGACCATCTCTGAATTGGGAGACCCCCCCACCCCCCTCCCAGCCCGCCCCGTGAAGCTGTGAAGGCCATCCTGTCCAAGCTGAGACTCAGGAAGTTCAGAGCCCAGAAGCTCAGGCTGAAGGATCTCCTGGAAATGAACCCGGAGAGCCGGAAAGACTGAACACCTCACACCCTGGGAGACTTGCCCTGGCATTTCCTGAAAAACCTCATGTAAAAACCCCCCGAATAGGCAAATCTATTTGAAAATGAAACCAAATGAAACTTGCGACTGAGGGCTGGAGCGGCCGGGTCGCAGCACAGAGTCTGGGGAAGGTTATTTATCAACTGACGTCGGTGGGGTCAGGGCTGAATCTGATCTATGTGATCCGGCTGTAAATTGATCAGTCTCTATGTCCTTTTGAAATCCAGTTACCTGTTGTAAGTTCTATCTATCTATCCATCCATCCATCCATCAATCCATCTATCTATCCCCACACACCGCATCTCTCTCTCTCTCTCTCTCTCTCTCTCTATCTCCTGCCTACAGAGGTTCCCAGTGCCGAGGGCTGGAACTGACTTGCCTGGGGTAGGGATGACAGATCCTTCTCATTATGTGCCTCCTCCCGTAGCAAGGCTCCTGATCCGAAACCTGGTCCTGCCCTCCTCCTCATCCCTTTGCCTTTGGGCATTGGTGCCTATCGGGTTCTGGGCCCCCTTCCGTCCTAGCCAGGCCCCCACCACTGCCCAGTCCCCCAATCAGGCCAAGGCTCCCTGCCCCAACCCCAAAGCCACCCCGACACCAGCGCCCCCAATACACAGGCCCCAACCGCGCAGCCTTCCTCACTTCGTAGCGCTGTCTGTAGATCACCAGGAACTGGGCCGCCTGCCCAGCCAGCATCTGCTGCAGCTCCTGCAGGGCAGCCTGTCTGTGGGGGTCATCGCCCCGCAGCTCCCCCCGGCAGCGCTGCAGTAACTCTGGGCGTTTCCAGTCCAGGTATCCCTGCATCTCCTCAGGGGTCACCCTCAGGCAGGTGCTCACGTCCTGGTGGCCATGGTCCTGCCGGGGGGAGGGGTGAGATCAGCCGTTAGTGACGGGAACCGGCCTTATACAGCCACAGGGGGCATCATCCCTCACTGCCAGCCCCCTGCTATATCAGCCCGGTCCCCCAGCTCTGCTGGTGCCCCTCACTCCCGACCCGCAGCCCCCTGTACACTCACCAGCTCCTGCACAAATTGTTCGTATTCTCTCGTGGCGGCTTCTACTGCTCTCCTGTTTTCCTCCTCCCTAATCTCTGCCAACGTCTCGGCCATCTGTGGGGGAAGAGGGGATGGGGTGGAGGTGGGGAAGAGCCCATCTCTGAACTGGGAGACCTTCTTTCCCCCCCTTCTCCCCATTTCTCCAGGACCCTGCACTCACCTCCCCATTCCTCCCCCGATCCCCTCGCTTTTCCCCATTGCCGTGGGGCAGCCCCTCTGAATGGCCCCACAGCCATGGCCACTTTGCTGCCACCCCAGTGCAGGGGGCTGGTTCTCTGGCAGGGCTCCCTTGGGGTCCCCTTAGGTCTCGGGGGCTGGGGGCAGGGAGCCCTGATCGGGACTTTTGGGAGGCTGTTGGGGAGCCCTCTCCTGGCCTGGTGTGACTGGCCAATGGCAGGAGGACCTCAGGTCAGGGGTCAGTAGAACCAGCCCCCACCCCCAAAATGCAGGCTGGGAAGAGAGAGGTGGGGGAGGGGTGACCCGATACCTTCATGGGCGAGGAGAAGTCCCAGCGTTTGGTCTTCAAGCATCGGGAGACGTCCTGCAGGGAAGAATGGCAGGAGGCCACCGGGGTCAGGGACGGCTCAGGCTGCTCCTGGACGAGCCCTGTCTGCTACCTGCCCCACGGCACCTCCTGCCAGGCCCTCCGCCCCCTCCCTGCCCCATGTTGCTCCTTGCCGGGCCCCCTACCCCCTCGCTGCCCCACGGCACCCCATGCCCGGCCCCCAGCCCTGCAGCACAGCGCCCCCTGCTGGGCCCCCTGCCCCCTCCATGCAGTCCCTTTTGTTGTCTCCCATCCAGGCCCCCCCAGCAGACCCCACTCTCCCACCTTGATCCTTTCAGCCAGCTGAGTCCCGGTCAGTGGCTGCCCGGCCTGGTCCGTCCGGACGTGTGTCCCTGCTGAGTGCACCACAGTGGTGACATAGTTTGACAGCCAATGCCGGAAATCCTCGTCCATGTCTGCAGGGGGAAAAAGGACCCAAGAACCAGGAGGGACCCAGGCGTCCAGGGTAGGACACAAGTAAAATGGAGGATGCGGGGGGCTGGTTCATGCCACAGGAAATGAGATTCCATCTCTGGGAAACGGCTGCTTAGCAGGCCCGCACCCCACTGCCTGGGGAAATATGGGGGAGCAGTGGGGTGGGGGCAGGGAGAGATTGCAGTGGGGGGGAGTCAGTCATCTCCACTGGGTGGTACTGGGGGACCCTGGAAGATCTGAGAAGGGGGAACCAGCAGCCTCCTCGTCAGGAGACCAGGATCCCAGTATGCCCCCAACATGTCCCTCCCCCCCACAGACACCGTGACTTTGTGAGCGCACCTGTGCAGTGGGCGATAGAGTCAATTCTAAGTCAAAGGGGTTAGCCGGGCACAGGGATTTGGGGGTGGGGCAGTGTGGGAAGGGGGAGATGGGGGCAGAGATGGGGTGGGGCAGCACAGGAGGGGAGAGGGGAGCAGATGGGGGTCTCTTACTGTGTGGCGTCCCTCCCCTGTTCTTGATGAACCCTTTGCCAGGGTGGGGCAGTAGGTAACAACGGGTGCCGCTCGCTGTCAGGGCACCCAACACCAGGGGTTGCCCATCAGAGGTCGCCAGGTCCTGTGGGAATCAAAGCGATATTTGTGAACCTCAGTGAGAAATCAGAACCGACCCGCCATGGAGACGTTCAGCTCTGTCCCAAAGCCAGAGTTGGCTGTTTCCACAAGCACACATGATGCTCAGCTCTGATCGTTACCCGTGTGATGGTTTCAAGGTACTCCTTCCCCCCGTCCAGTCCGTAGGCTTCGGAGAGATGCCAATCCCGCACCAGCAGGTCCAGAGGCTGCAATAGAGGGCACAGGAGAAGGGTCACTCTGGGGCTGGGACATGGGTGTGGAGGGAGAATTACGGAGGCAGGGACTGGCTGTTTCTTCCAGGTTTGTCCAGCGTCTGGCACAACAGAGTCATGGTCTAGGTCGGGGGCTCTGAGGTGCTCTGTAGATAGAGACCATGAATAATAAGAATCAGGTGGGGTGCTGGGAGCGGGTCGTGGAACCAGCATTATATCCCCACATTGGGGGTTGATGGGGAACAAGGACTCACCTGAATTGGGGACAGATTGCAGGTCTTTCCAACCTCCTTCGCAACCTGAACGAACATCTGAGATGCAGAGAGAGAGAGAGACAAGGAAAAAAATTTCCAACTTGAGTTAAAGATCCTCACACAGGTGACTAAAGGAGACCAATCAAGACTGGTGACACAAAATAAATCAGTGAAATAACTGCCACTGAAACTAAACAGAACCTGCACTTCGTTAAGTGAAAACTGATCATTGAAGAGAGAAAAATTAATGAAATGCAGAGAAAAAACAGTTTCAAACAACAAAGACTCAACACCCGTAATCAAAGATATAAAACAATAACCGAATGCAGAAAAGCTGGTTCTAGAAAAGCAGTCATCGAGGACACAGAAAGCCAAAAATCAAATTCGGCAAGCCAATGATAGGAGTCCGAAAAGAAATCATGAAAAGAAGAGAACTAGTCATTGGAATCAGAAAACCAGTTATTGAAATGAGAAAAGCAGAAAAAAAAAAAACAGAGAATCCCTTAGCAAAATCAGCAAACTAATAGTTAATGACAAAAAATCAATGGTCAAAAATAGAAAAGCAGTAATCATCAAAGCCAGAAACTCATAATCAAACTAAGATATTGAGAACCAGTGTCTGAAAACCAACAATAAAAAAAAAGTATTGGAAGTCAAGAAAACCAATAGTCAAAGAGTCAAAACCAGCAAGTCAGAAAACCAGATATCAAAATCAAAATACCAAAAAGTTAAAGACAGAAAACCAGCAATCAGTATCAGAAAACCAATAACTGAATGCAGAAGTCCAGTAATCAAAGCAAGAGAAGTAGCAACTGAAATTAGAAAACCAATAGCCAAAACAGAAAACCAGTAATTGAAGTATGAAAACCAGTTATCAAGGTCACAAAACCTAGTCAAAATTAGAAAATTAATAGTCAAAGGCAGAAAACCAACAGTGAAAATAACAGTGAAAATATATGAAAATACATGAACAGCAGAACTTAAAAAAAAACAACTTTAAACACCCCAAATTTATAAAGAAAACCTAAAAGCCGATAATCAGTACAGAGACACCAATAAGTGAAGCCCAATAAACAAACATTGAAATCTTGTAATGAATAAACAAAAAGCAAAACACAGCTAATGAACATTCTCAAACCAATGAGACGATCAAAATCCAATAATCAAAGAACGAAACCCAATAAATGAAATGTAGAAAGTGATAACTGAAGCCATAACGACAGTCATGGACCAAAACACGACGAATGAGAACTGAAAACTGGACTGAAATTTCAAGATGGGAACCTGAGAAATGAGTGGAACCTTAAAACGAGTAGAGAGAAACCCAAGAAAGGCTCACGTTCAGCTGTTCTTTGAAAGTGGAAATTTTCATGAAAACTTTTTTGATTTTCGGAGTTTTCCATTTTACAACAATACTTTTTTTTCCATTTCCCCTCAATGTCACTATGAAATCAACTGATAGCTAATGGTGAGTACTAAATAACGACTATCTGACAGCAAATAGTGACTAACAAATAGCCAATGATTGACAGCTATTAATGAATATAAAATAACCAATTATAGATGTTAGTTAACTGGCCAAGCGAAGTAAAAGGCCTAACACAAACTCGATGGCACTTCTCTTTGTCTGTCTGTATCGTCATAACCTTTTGAGATCACATCTAATCAACTCCCAAAGTTTAGAGGACATCATAGGCGTCAGTGGGAAGAACCCTATCGATTCAGGAGGAAATCGGAAAACCAGAAAAGCCCAATTTCTATTTAGATCTGGTGACTAACATCAGCAGCTGACCACTCTGGGGAAGGAGGGTGGCAGGAACTTCTCGGTGTTGAGCGGGGAGAAGGGGGGGTTGCATGGAGCCCTTGGCATGGAGGGAGGGGGATGTAGTAAGTATAAGACCTGTCATAAGGCCTGTAAATCAGGCTAAAGGCCTTAGTGGAAAAAGCCAAGTGAACAGGAGTATAAGTGGAAAAAAACAAGCTAGCTGAAATTGGCAGAGGAAAGTGCTGATACTGCAAGTATATAGATTGCCAAAATCTTACTAAAATGCAAATTATGTAGCAGGTACAGGAGGCACCGAGATATGAAAGAGAACTAACTCCCTAAAATGACACTTTGATGAATAGAAATGACTAAAAGGTGATAAATGGAGTTGTTTTGCCCAAATCAACCAATTAACGGAAAAAGATGGTTTTAGACTATGTCAAGAGGGTGGCAACTACCTACATCAAAGGGGACAGAACAAAATTGTAGGTAACAATGTATAAAAGAGGGTGTCAGAGGGAACAAAGCTGTCCGGTGTAGGGGATAACGGAAAGTCCCGCCGTTGGGCCATGGCCATTGTAACGCCGCCTATACGAAACTGACCCAGAGATACTCTGTAGGTCACTTCTTACTGTGCTGCACGCAATAAACCTGGCCTGGGTGCCTTCGTTGCTCAGCTAATCCGTGGTCGTGTCAATTCATACGATCGTGAGAGCTGTCTCGGTTTCCTGGTCAAAGCTGGGACAGCATCTACACAGGGACACACGCACACAGCCTACCCTGATAAACACTGGTGGCCAACACACCATACCACAGGGGAATGGGGCACACAGAGGTAGTGCTGGCGGGCTGGGACACAGGGTTAGGGTTAGAGGTGCTTGGCTATATTCCAATGGAAAATTTTTCCCATCACAAACTCTTGCCTAATGCAAAGCGACGTGGGCTGCCCAGGGCTGGCTCCTGCCCCTGCAGGCTCAGTGTCGGGCGCAGGGCAGGCGCAGGTGGCTCCTGCCCCGTATGGGGCACAGGCAGAGCGGGGAGCTGGGTGTTATGGGCGTTTTGGGGCACCGGTCCAAAAGGGCTGAGGTACGGTTGGGCAGGCGTTTCCCTTAACTCTGCAGGCCCTGGCTTGGCTGAGCGTGACATTCTGGAAAGGCACGAACTTCCCCCGCCAAAAATCCCTGCCAGAACTGGTCAACCTCGAGAAATGCTGGTTTTTTGGGTGGCCTGTATGTGGGGCAAGATCTCCGGGACTTTCTAACTGTCCATAACAGACCCAAAGCCTCTACACTGGTCCCCCCCTCCAATCCTCAAATCGCCCAGACTCCTGGGTTCTCCCCAGCCAGGACATGGCTGCCAGGTCAGGGTCAGTAGAGCTGCATTATCCCCGGCCCCACTCACCTCCAAATAATCTGCTTCCGTCCGCGTAAACATGCTGGAAATGTTAAAAATCTAGAAAATAATTAAAAAAAAAGGTCAGCGCCTGCCACCGAGCCCCTGCCCCACCCCCACAGCATGTCACCCTCTGACAAGCCCCCTGCCCCAGCTCCGCAGTATGGGACCCCCTGTTGATCTCCTGCCCCATCCCGCAGCCCAGTGCCCCCACCCAGTAGGAGCTGAGCAAGATGCTGAAGACAGAGAGCTTGATGCTGGTCTCCATGTCACGCTGCAGGTCCAGGCAGCCCTCGGTGTCCACCAGGAACACGGCCACCTGCAGGGATGGACACACAGATAGATCCACCAGCCACAGTGCCCGGTGCCCTGTGCCCTGTGCTAACGTCACCTTTGCCCTGCCCAGCCCTGGCCCCTTCACTGGGCACGCTGGCTGGAGACGGGCCCTGGGGGAGCAGGATCTAGCTGTGAACCCCCCACTCCCACCCCTACACCGTTGTGCCTGTAGGAAGCCCCAGGGTTAGGACCCTGCCCCCTCATTCCCCTCCCCTACTGCTCTATCCCCCCTCCTCCAGCCCCTCCAGTCTCCCTCTTCCCAGAGAATCCTGCCCCCCACCTCCCATCATTCCCCTCCCCCTCCTCTTCTGCTCTAGCCCCCTTCTCCAGCCCTCCCCCCTCAACCCCCACAGGACCCTGCCCTCCACCTCCCCTCATTCCCCTCCACTACGGCTCTATCCCCCCTGATTGCGCCCCTGCCTCACTCACCTTCCTGCCCTTGGCCTGGACCCAGAAGGGCTGGCCCCACATCCACACCCCCTTCGTCACGGTCACCATCCCAGCACGACACTCAAACCCACCCAGGACCTCATCCTCTCGACCCAGCCATGACCCGTCCGTGGCTTCCTGTAGGGGGCGACCAGGGGAGATCACAAGGGAAGGGGGTCTGGGTCTGGGGTCCTGAGGGGGCAGGGGGTTGGACACTGGGGGAGGGACAATGGGGGAGGGGGTGGAGCCCTGAGGACAGGGGGAGGGTCCATGGCTGAAGGGTGTGGCCTCAGTTGCTGTGGTCTGGGCATGGTACAGAGGGAGGGCCCTGACAGGGGAGGTGGGACCTTTGCTGTAGGGGGCATGGCCTGCAGTGGTGGGGAAGGGGGCCCTGGCTCGGGTGGGCGGGGTCTGTGGTTCGGGGCCGGGGCCTTAGCTGGGTCTCCTGTCCCCACTCACTGGGCTCCGGAGTCGGCGCAGCAGGCAGTTCAACAGGAAGGATTTGCCTTGGCGCTGCTTCCCAATGACGGACACCAGGCAGACGGGGGCATCCTTGACCCCACCCTGCTCCAGGCAAAGGATCAGGGCCTCCTTGTCTAAGATCAGGTCCCCTTCCTCGTCCAGATGCACGAGCTGCACTGGGCGCCCCAGCTCTGACCGATTCCAAGAAGTCATGGCGGAGATCAGTAGATTCCAAGGCCAGGAGGGACTAAGGCTGAGCTCCTGGATAACACAGGTTAGAGACATTCCCCCAGTGAATTCCTGTTTGAGCCAGAGCAGATCTCCTAGAAAAACATCCCCTCTCAATGGAGAATCCACCACGCTCCTTGGTAAGTTGTTCCTATGGTTAATTTCCCTCCCTGGTAAAGATTACCTCTTGTTTCCAGTCTAAAATTGTCTAGCTTCAACTTTCAGCCATTGGATCACGTCAGACCTTTCTCTACTAGGTGAGGCGCCCACGATCAAATATTTGTTCCCCATGTCGGTACTCATCGACTGGGATCAAGTCACCCCCTAAGCGTCTCTTTAGTAAGAGAAACAACTGGAGCTCCTGGAGTCTATCACTCCAGCCATGATTTCTAACCCTTTAATAATTCTCATGGCTCTTCTCTGACCCCTCCCCAATTTATCTACATCCTTCTTGAACTGAGGACACCAGAACTGGACACAGGATTCCAGCAGTGTCGCCCCAGGGCCCAATCCAGAGGGAAAATAAACCTCCCTGCTCCTTCATGTGATTCCCCTGTTTTTGCTTCCTTAGCTGTTTTGGCCACAGCATCTCATGGGGGGCTCATGTGCAGCTGATGATCCACCACAGTCCCCTGCAGTTTGTCAGCATCCCTGCCCCCCTCCTCGAGAAAGCCCCCCCAGCCTGTGAGCATGTGTCATGGCGCATGTTGTTTGCTTGTCCCCAGCGACCCTAGCGATGGGGCAGTTGGGGAAGCTGCTACCTATGGTGTGTCAGATGCCGTGTGCCGGGGGCCAATCACCAGCTGCGTCACTCCCGCCAGGGGCACAAGCCTCCGAGAGGAGGCTGATCTCGTCAGAATCATTGCCCAGGGCAGCTGGGGAGACACAGGCGCTGCTGGAGCCTGAGTCAAGGAGGCACTGAGCTCGGTCTCAGGAAAGGCTACGCTCAGGGCGTAGCAAGGAAATAGCCACATTTCCATCACACAGTGAGCTGTGTGTTGATTGGCCGAGCTTTCCTCATGCTGGGGTAAGAAAATTCACCCTCTCACCCATGCAGAGCCCTGGGGGTGGATGGCGGAAACTGAGGCACAAAAAGGGAAAAGAACAGGCCCTGTCCAGACTCCCCTTCCCCAGTGCTGTGCTTTGGAGACAGGGTTCCAAAGTCACCTCTTTTTCTGCTGGAGACTCTCCCCAGTTTCCCAGCCTGGGAAAGAGAAAGGAAAAAGGGACCATGCAAAATGTAACCTTACTCCCTAACCCCTCCCATGAAGTATAAAGGAGGCTCAAATGGTATTAAAGACCCCAGACTCCCCCCAGAATAGAACATGACCATATATTGCAAGGGGTGGTACCGGTGGAGGGGGGCCGTACAAGTGTAATTAAACTTACCAAGAAGCAGGAGGGGGAAGAGGTGGCTCTGTCAGCATGAGGAGCCGTAGTTAGGGAAAGAGAGGGTGTGAAGCTATGGTTGGGGGGGGGGGATTGAAACTCTATCAACATATGGAGATAGGCCCAGCTGGTGTGAAGTGTTACAAATACAGTTATGGAAAAGGAAGCCCAACTGGTGTGAAGGGCTATGGTTTTATGCTTGCTTGTTTAGCCCCAATAAACCCATCACATAGCCTGCAGATTGGACTCCGGACTGTTATTTTTTGGCAAACTGTGTCTGGGAACTGAGAGGGAAAGGACAGGGAGCCCTAACACCTCCATCTTCGGACAAAATCTATCAGGTTTTCATTAACAGAAGAGCTGCCAGATTTGCAGGACAGTTGGGGTTTTCCTGCATTCCCCAGCTGCCGGAGGCATGGGATTGCTGCGCTGTTAAACCAAAGCAGTGAGCATCCAGCCCTCCCATTTCCAGCACTCGCATCTGGGGGTTGGTGGGGGAAGTTGGAAAAGGGGCTCTAAAGACTGACAAGAAAATATAGAACCCCTCTTTTTGATGAGCTCTCATATGACTGGGCAACGCCCAAGGATATTTTAGGGAGGGTGGAACACGGAGAACAAAAGGGAGGGGATGATCCTGCCCCCCTGGGGGAGTAGACCAGAGGGGACAGTCCTGCCCCCTTGGGAGGGAGGTAAATAGATTGGAGGGGTCGATCCTGCCCCCGTAGAGGGGGATGGACTAGATTGGGGCAAACACCATCCGTGCAACTCCCCACCACTTACCCATCCAAATCTTCGCTTCTCTCTGTGCAGGCAAAATTTTCTTTGAGAAACAAAAGCAAAACTGCTCCTGTCCCTTATATGCTCATCGTCAGCAGCCCGGCTGGTGGGGTGTGGAGGGGAGTGGGCGGCCCTGCTCTCACATTCGTCCTGCCAGGAGGTGGGAGGGCAGTGGGGGGAGGGGCCACAGAGGCACAGCTGGGTGGAGCCAGGCTGGAAAAGCAAGTGCCAGAGACTGGAGAGTGCAGAAAGAGAGAGACGGGGCGGGAGAGTCGGAGTGTGGAAGGAGCGTGAGAGACGTCCTTGGGGGTGGTGGGACTCTGCAAAGGGCAGCCTGGAGAACTCAGATGCGTCCCCATGGGATGGAAAGACTCCCCCACAGATGGCCAGGGCACCCCCTGTTTTCAGCACTGGGCTTGGCTCTGCCTAAGGGTCACTGACTGGGTGGAGCAGGTGACTCAGTGGTAGGGGGATGGAAACCCCAATTGTGCCAGGCACTGCACAGACCCCGACTGAGATCAGGCTCCATTGTGCCAGGCGCTGCACTGACTCCTCATGAGAGACAATCCTGGTGCCAAAGGGCTCACAGTTTAAACAGACAAAGTTTTACCATTTCCATCTTATACATGGGGAAACGGAGGCACAGAGAGATGCAGTGCCTTGTGCAATTGCACGAAGCATCTGTGACAGAGCCAGAGATAGAATCCAGGAGACCTGGCTCCCAGCCCTGCGCTCAGGTGACAAGATCGTCTCAAATCTCCCTGCGTTTCACCATCACTTCACCCATCGTTCCTACAATCTTACCCTTGAACCCCAGAAACTTTCCATCTCTGGGGGAATATGCATCCTGTACACATGCTCGATCACTGTCAGTGGGGGCTGGGAGCCAGGATTCCTGGGTTCTGTCCTTGGCTTTGGAAAGTTTGAGATTGTCCCCTGAAAAGTGACTGGCTGGGGCAGGTGAGTAGGGAATGGGACATGGGACCTTTCCCTTCCAGAACGGGACAGCTCTCATAGTGTCATTGGTGTTTGTTAATTGCTGTTATTTGTATTTCACTCCTTTGGGCTAAGCAGAGACCAGGACTGGCCCTTTCCTGGCTGTGACATTTGACATTTAATTGAGCTAAGAAATTTGTTTGTGTAGGAATAACAACCATCAAGATCGACTGTGGACATGAGCAGCCTTTGCACTTTGGAGTCTCTTTCAGGAAATCTTATCTACACACCATTGCCAGGAGATTTCTGTTTCTTTCCTTTAATCCTCCCTGGTCTTTACTCCACTGGGGACAAATGTGTGTTACCACCCAGCAGATGAAACAGCTGCACATTCAAATCCCAGCTAATATTAGTTAAAACCACAAGAGTCCTGTCTTCACTTGGACTGTAACATGGGTCAGTTAACATGAGTTAAAGCATCCTCTTTTTTCCCCAAATGAAGGCACAGATGTTGTGATTCTCCCTCATCTCAGCTGATCAAAATATTTCAACTGGGAATTTTTGGCACCAAAAATACAAGTTTTCATCACAAAACGCTTTTCTTCATGGGAAACCTGTCACTTCTGATGTGATTTTGGGAGGGGGGAAGAATTTGGGTTTTGTTGGGGGGATAATCTGAAAAATGTTTCTGATGCCCTGCACCCCCATGGGCACCTTTACAGTGTAATGGCGCATTGTTTAAGGCAAAGCATGTCACGTTAGCTGTCGCTGGAATGCTCATGAGGCACTCGATCTGTTGCACATTAATAGCCTGTTGAAGTGTATGTGCTGCCATCGTGTGTGAAGTTACCAAGTTTTGCTGTGTGTGTTACTGAAATATGTTGGGAGGGTGGGACACGCCCACAGCCCACCTTCCAGTTGCAACAAAGCAGGGCCAGACAGGCCTTGATGGCCCATCAAGGAGAATCCAGTCTCTGAGAGGCTCCTTAGAGAGGGCAGTACTCAGTGGGGACTGCCTGACCAATAGGACCGCCGGACCCCATGTCACAGCAAGGATCGTTCTAGCTCCTGGAAGAAAGAACAAAAGAGGGACAGTGACATTGTCACTTGGCCTCTCTCCCCCGCCCCCATCTCAACACCCTGGGAGGAAGACACAGACTTGAAACTAGGGAGATTGGTCCCGGGCACCAGGCTGGAAGGGAGTCCAGTCTGTGTACTGAAGGGCTGTGAGCTGCCTGGAACGTCAGTCAGGGTGACAGACTGCTCGATTCAAATCTTGATTAGTCTGTTAAAGTCACAATTTAGACGGTGTTTCTCTTATGATTTCTTGGGTGACTAACTTTGATCTCCATGCCTGCTACTTATAATCACTTACAATCTGTCTTTCTGTAGCTAATAAATCTGTTTTATATGTTACCTAAAACAGTGTGTTTTTGGTGGAAGTGCCTGTGGAAACTCAGCTCAGGCTAACAAGGGCTGTTACACATCCAGGACCCTTTGTCAGAGGGACAAACTTATTAATGAGCTTGCACTGTCCAAGGGAGTCTTGAGCAGTGTAAGATGGTATATTTCTGGGGTGCAAGGCTGGGGCAGGGGCGATTTGCTGGTGCCTCTCTCTGTGTGATTCATGAGTAGCTCAGGGAAATTCATGTAATTTAGCTGGGTGTGTGACTCCACATGCTGATGGCTGAGTGATCACAGCGCCCGGAGGGGATTTGCTGCTTGTCACTGGCCTAGCTTTGTGAGCGACAACCCGGGCTAGAGCGTTAAGAAGGCACAGTGGTCCCACACATCCAGGTTGTACCCCAGGGATCCTGCTACCCTCCTCCACCCCTTTCTCTGGTCGCTTGACCGGTGTCCCCTATTTCTTCTCCTTCTAGAGTAATCAGAGCAGTGATGTCTGCCTGAGTCTGCAGAGAGCCTGAAACCACAGAGAGGTTTCTCCCATGGCTCACGAAGCCTTGTATGAGAAACCTGGACAGCAGCAAAGATCACTTCAGCAATAAGCCGAGCAGGGGCAGAATGAGCATAGAATGTGCCTTTGGCAGATTAAAAACTCACTGGCTCTGCCTTTATGGCAGGTAAGACCTAAATGAGGAAAATATTCCCGTCGTCATAGCAGCCTGCTGTGTGCGCCATACTATTTGTGAGGCTAAGGGTGAAAAGTTTCCCCTGGATGGAGTGCGGAGGCAGATCGCCTGGTGGCTGACTTTGAGCAGCCAGATACCAGGGCTTTTAGCAGGGCACAATGGCAGACTATTTGAATCAGGGAGGCTTTGAGGCATCATTTTGACAGTGAGCATCACTAATGTGTCTTTCAATACAGCACTCTGCCACGCTTTGTTAACTTGCTGCCTTGCATGAAAAGTTTGATGATTCCTGACTGTGATTCCTAGTCTGCAAATGATCCAATTTTCACGGTGTATTAATTTCAGCAGCAACTACTGTGTGTAGGAGACAAATAAAGATGGCACTGTGGATGTGGAGAAAGGGGTGGACGTGATATACCTTGACTTTAGAAAAGCTTTTAATATGGTCTCCCACAGTATTCTTATCAGCAAGTTAAAGAAGTATGGGTTGGATGAATGGACTAGAAGATGGATAGAAATCTTGCTAAATCATCAGGCTGAAAGGGTAATAATCAACAGCTCCATGTTTAGCTGGCAGCCGATAACAAGCGGAGTGCCTCAGGGGTCAGTACTAGGGCCGGTTTTGTTCAACATCTTCATTAATGATCTGGAGGATGGGGTAGATTGCACCCTCAGCAAGTTTGCAGATGACACTAAGCTGGGGGGAGTGGTAGATATCCTGGAGGGCAGGGATAGGATACAGAGTGACCTAGACAAATTGGAGGATTGGGCCAAAAGAAATCTGATGAGGTTCAACAAGGACAAGTACAGAGTCCTCCACTTAGGACGGAAGAATCCCATGCACAGCTACAGACTGGGGACCGATGGGCTCGACAGCAGTTCTGCAGAAAAGGACCTGGAGGTTACAGTAGACAAGAAGCTGGAGATGAGTCAATAGTGTGCCCCGGTTGCCAAGAAAGCTAATAGCATATTGGGCTTGTGGCAAATGGTCAGCTTCACCCTAGTGGGTCTCTTGCTTTTGCCTCTCATAGTGGGCCAAGGCATCACCAGTCACCCTGTCACCCCAGGGAGGGGGGTAAGGACCTAGCCCCACCTGCTCCTCCAGGTCCCAGCCCAGGGGCCCTATGAGTAGCAGCTTTGTGCTGCTGGCATCGTACTCACAGCTGCAGTCTTTTCCCTGGGCTAATTTTCCCCCTCTGTCCTTCTGACTCCTCAGGCCCTGTTCCCTCACTGCCTGGAGTTGGGCTTCCGTACCCAGGTCCCTGGGGGAGTATTTCAGTCCTGTTTAGGGCAAGCTTCCCCCTCCTGGGCCCAGTATCTTTCTCTGCACTCCTCTCTGCTCCTTCACACAACTCTCTGCTCTGCTCTGCTCTGCTCCTTGCTGTGCCGCCCGCCTCTCTCACTTGCACACTATCTCTCTGGAGCAGAGGGTTTTTATCAAGCACCTGGCACCTTAATTGGCCTCAGCTGCTCCTAATTGCCCTCTCATGACTCTGGCTAGTCTGCAGGGAATAGAACCCTGAGCATTCTCAGCCTTCCAGACCTTTCCTTGGCCACTCTCCTACTGCTGCTGGGGGAGTAACTGCTGGCACGGAGGAGCTCCTGGTGCTGCTGCTCTTGCTTGGGAGCCCTGCCGGCCTGCCTCCCTCCTGGCTGGCTAACCGGGAGGGAGGGAGTGAGTGGGTGGCCCCTCCGTTGCTGCTGCCACTGCCACCACACCACCAGTGCCGGGGCCCTCCCAGGCTGGCTGCTTGCTGACACTGCTGCCTGGGAGCCTGCTGCTGCTGCTGCTTTTGCCCATTGCTGCCTGTGAAGAGGAGGACGACCGACACCTTCACCACCACCTTCACCACCACTGCTGCTGGGGGAGTGCTCAGGAGGGGGCTGCTTTTTTTTCTGGACTGAGTGACTGTGCCACCTCTGCTCTTGTGGTGGTGGGGACAGGTGCTTTTGCTTCTGTGGGGAGAAGAGGGAGCGGTGTGGAGCTCTCCCCACAATTCATCTGCTCCCCACCTCACCACCACCACCACCACCACCACTATCCCCAGCCACCGCTCGCTTTGCCTCCTCACCCTCAGCTGAGCCGCCCGTTCCCTAGACTGACTGGGACTGCTGCAGCAGCAGGGACTTGTTTCCACCACCCAGGCCCACCTGGGAGCACATGCCCCCCTCCTCCCTGTTGATTCTGGACACTTTGTGATCAGTGTGGATACCAGTGAGACACGGTATGCCTGATTTGCAGATCAATAAGATTTAATGTGCAAGGTTTTCTATAAATATATTAGTTAGATACAAAGCCTAAAATTAACTACAGTATATCATACTCACTAAGCCTGGAGAGCTAAGAAGTCACTCAGAAGGCTGTACACAGGAACGGCTTTCTTCAGGGGCCCCGCCAGGGAGTCAGTGGATCCTCTGATCCAACTGGCAGCACCTCCCGTGGAGTCAGGTGTTGATGGAACGCCCCCCTTTGTCTAAGTGGTGACTACTTATACCCTTCCGTAAACAACCTTCACCTAATTATCTTTCTCTCATTATCATGTATGCTAATTACCTACATTGAGTTTCCACCCTTAACTACATTCCATTCTCACCGTAATAACTGGGGTCGTCAAAACAACATCTGGTGATAGGCGGGGCGGAGTAAAAGTATGCCCCTTGGCAATAAAACAGTGTGCCCCCAGACGTTCAAGGATAACTTGTTGTTCCCATCACCATTATCTATGTGCAGCTGCAAGCATACAGTATCTGCATTTTGTCTTATTACGTGCCGTGCTATGCAGAAACTGAGACATCTATAAGATTATTCAGTCTCTGCCAACTGGAAGATGTCCTGCTACAGGGATCAGAATAGCCAAGCAAGGAACTGAAGCTATGCTAAGCCTTTAGGACAGTGGTCAAGCAACTCAAATTGTATTGGGCCTCCAACATTTCCCTCCTTGGCAGCTGTCATAACTTAATAGGCCACTACGATGACTCCTTGATACACACCTTCAATTGTGGCTCAAGGCACCCCCGCTGGGGCCAAACGATTAGTGTTTTCTCGTCCGCAGGGTATATTGCAGAGTGCCGCCTCACTCGTATGTGGGAGTCTTTTAGGCCATTGAGTTGTTTTAGGGAATTTCTAGTCCACCAAAAGAGTCCCACTGCAGCCATTATAGAAACTATCTGCAGTACACACATGAGCACAATGGGATGCAGGGCTACATTTAAAATCCCAGTGGCAGTGGGGGTCCATCCAGTAGGATTTCCTACCAATTGTGCTTTGTGGCAGCTTTTGCAGCATATAGGACTTCAATTACTTTAGTCCCATCATGTTTAACTATCAAATTTACAGTCTTCAATTGTTCCTGAATGTGTGTAAGCAGGATTATCATGTTTGAATGTGTTAGCATGCCTTTTGTACCAAATCAGTATTGACTCCCAATATCACAGACTGAACATATTCTACAACATTAATATCTACTGTTAATAACTGAAATATATTCTTTGATACTTCATAAACTACATCACACAATTCCAATACAGCAACATTGCAATAACATTTGTTTTGGGTAGGATTAACATATTTTTTTATAAATTCCATTAATCACAACTTGGGTACATTGCATGCATATACAAACACAACCTTGTCCAATGTACACAATGGTAGAATTAATGCTATTATTGGGTAACAAAGCATATTGACAATTCCATACAACCAATTAATCTTTCTTACAAGGGTATGTAAATTGTGTCAGTGGTTCTTCACAAATATATCCCAATTCTGATCCCAACATGGCTTCACATGTGCAGCTTTGTAAACTAACCAATTGAGTTTCGTTTCCTTCTTTCAATCCCCATGTCAGGTGTTCAATAGGCCATAACACTCCAGTTTTTACATTGAGGCCTAGGGGGACTACTCTGTATATGTCTATAATGTGAGCAGCAGATATTGTCATTACATACGCTGTAATCACTTGAGCCTGGGCATCTACTGTGAAATTTAACATTTTCTGCCAATGACTTAAGGCCCTTTCTTGGGTGGTGGCATCATCCCAAATCAATTTCTTTATTTCATCAAGCAGGACTCCACTAAGTCCTTGTTCGATGAGACCATGGCCTATTCCTTGAGCCCAAAGCTGTGCTTGTATGCAACCTAAAGCTTTGGAGGTAGCATTTATCATAATTTTTGTGAGGTGCAATAGGCTCAGGCGTGCTTTCTCATTATTCATTTCCCAGGGTACTAATATATCTCCAAGTAACTTTTCTCCATATCCCAAGGCTGAATGTGGGTCTACTATGGGATCTGATAGGGCTCCAAGGCTTCTGCCTAGGATGCTTAACTTATTTGTCAAAACTTCTTCATTAATTGCATTCAGCACCCCTGCTGATGCTCCTATACTTCCCAAAATATCTCCTCCAATGCCTCGCTTGGAACGTGCATGTGTGTTAGCATTGTGTGTTACCCAGGTGTCCATCCAGTGCAGCCATTCTTGTAGTAGAGGTGTTACAAACGGTGTGCAATAGGGATGTAGGTGGGATATGTTAATATTTTGTATGCCTACATGTACTTTCCCAAGGTGTATCTTTGAGGTTTCCAGCACTTGGCTGTTATAATTTTCTTTTAACACCAAGTCCCCAACATTGTATTCTCTGGGCTTGGGAGCACAATGTACAACTACACTCAGATAGGTGTTTATGTACATCACTACACTGGCAGAGGGATTCACTAAAATTAATTGTGGATAGTATACCTTCAGTTCAGTAATAGGTGTCTTTCCCTTTATTAGGTGGAATATCCCCATGTAGTAATAGCTAAAATTGGCTTTGTTGTAAATTACTTCAGACCGATTTTGACACCATAACAGTGTGTTGCTCTGTTCCTCTCTGGTGCAGTTCACTCTGTGTAAATCATCTGGGCCAGCTTCTTCTTGGGGGGTACTCATTTTGGTGTCATTAATTGTGAGTTGCCCCTCAAAATTACATAAAGTCATTCTCTTAAGCTCCAACACATCTTCCCCCAGCCACATGGTAGTGGGCACGGCTACCATCCCACAACATCTGTCTGAGATTGCACCATCTTTCCCGTTCACACCAACATAGCACAGCAAACACACACAGCAAATCAATAACAAGAACACCATACAACTCTTCTTCGTATTGCATGTCTTGATCTTGTATTTACGTGTACCATCTTGGATCTGTGTAATAACTATCTACAAACAAAACACAAAACAAAAACAGGATCTATAGACCCCAATTAGTATCAATTATTTACAGCATATATTTAATTTCCATATCTGTTGTTATCCAGTGGTCTGCAAAATCATATGGCATAATAAAGGAATTATACTGTGATATTCTATAATTCCCTTTGCCTGTAAACTCTATTGATCTTGCATTAGGAAGGGCTGATTACTCTCAGAACCCTTAATTATCAGTGCATGTGGGGCCTGGTTGGAAGCCGTAGGTGGCTGGACTTCCACATTTCTATTCATTAAAATTGTGGTACGTTTAGCCAATCTAGGGCGGGATACATGCCATTCTTTAATTTTCCCAGACACTATGTACTTAAGAGGGTTGTGGGCCATTCGCAAAATAATTGGGACAGAACCAGTAAGGTATTGCCAGTGCCCCAAGGCCCATACCCATGCCAACATTTCTTTTTCACAAGGGGTAAAGGTGATCTCTGGCCCTTCCAGTACTTGAGAGGCAATGCCACTGTCTTTTGACCAGAATTCCCCTCATGGCTTAAAATAGCTCCTATTCCCTTTGGGGAATGAGCTAACTGCAATACAAATGGTTTAATGTTATCTGGATATGCTAGTGCAGGGGCAGAGATTACCGCTTGCTTCAATTCTAATAGGGCCTGATCCTGTTCTGGGCCCCACTTCCAGGGTACTCTCTTCCTCAGTAATTGATACAGTGGCTGTGCCTTTAAGGTAAAATTCTCCACATGACTGCGGAGCCATCCTGTAAGACCTAAGAAGGAAAGCAATGCAGAGACATCAGTGGGTGCTGGCAGTTTACAAATTAATTCCACTCTCTGCTGATCAGGAGTAATTCCTTCTTGTCCCAACACTGAACCCAGGTATCGGACCACTTGCTGACACAATTGGGCTTTTTCCAAATTAATTTGGAAGCCTGTTTGCTCAATCAGGAAGATTACTTCATCGAGCAAAAGCAGCTGAGCTTCTTGGGTTACAGTCCAAATGAGAACTTCATCCACATAAGAGATAACATTCATCGGTGCTGTGCACCTATCCCATAATTTAATAACATGGGCATGGCAAATCATGGGGGAGTAGTGTAGCCCTTGTGGGACACTCATGAAAGTGACTTGATGGTCCCTGTAGGTAAAAGCAAATTTATACCAGCAGTCAGAATGCAGAGGAATAGCAAAGAATGCATTTGATAAATCCAATACTGAAAATCATTTTGCTCCCAAACCTATTGCAGCCATCACTTCTGGTAACTTAGCCACCACAGAGGCTGCCTTGGGTGTACATTTATTCAAAGCCCTGTAATCTACAGTAAGTCACCAGGTTTTCCCATCCCCGTCCGCTTTACGGACTGGCCATATGGGGGAGTTGTTTATGCTATTAATTTCCACTAGCACTTCTTGCTGCAAGAAAGCAGTAATCGTGGATTACTCAGCCTTCTTTGGGTATTTGTACTGCTTCTGGAGTGGTGGATCAGGTCCTACAATAAGAACACAGGCATTCCCCCGGCCACAATCCAATTTATTCTTTGCTCATGCTTGTGGGTGTGCTTGTACTATGTTAGCAACATCTAGGGAATACAGCTCTGCTGTAACTGACAGTGGCTCTGGTGCTTTAAGAGCTGCCACCCTGTGCACAGCTGCAACAACTCTAGGAATTCCCCATCCAATCCACAACATCCAATTAGCTAAATCAACAACAGCCTGCATCTTAAGCACACAATTCATGTCAAAAATAGCTGCTTCTCCAGCATGTCTCAAACCAAAAATCCCTGTCCATGTTTTCCTTACAATGGTGTAAGGGGATGAGAGAGGGGCATATCTATGCTGGAACCTTCAAAACCCTCTAACCTCTGCCGGTGATTTCCCTTTAACTTGACCGTTGCAGGAACTAAGCCATTATCAATCAATGAAATAGTGGTGCCAGTATCTACAAGCATATGCTGTCCGAATGCCCCCTGTTCAAAATCCACCCAGATAGTGGGTCGTCCCCATTTATCAGATGTTAAAGGTGCCACATATATCAGGGGATTCAGGGACACCCAGCCCCGATATGCCTCCGAGGGCTTCCCCTCAGGAGGTGGGGTCGGCCATTGACCCTTATCAACACATTTCTCCAGAGTGTGAGACACCCTTTCCTTCTGACAAATCAGCTCAGCCAGCTGATTATTTGATTTGCCATCAGTTAGAGCTTTAGGGGCATATTGGAGAGCTCAATTCCAGAGTATCCAGTGCAGGGGATCGATCCTCCCACGGCCTCGCCCTCGTCCGTGCCCTCTGTTAACTCCCTCAGGGACTAAATCACCTTTCTTTGCTCCTTTGATTCTGAAAGGTGATCTGAAAAGCCAGTTTTTCTCCTGTCTGTGCAGCAGCTTTTCCTTTGTGAAGGAAGGCTTGGCTTACTAGTAAATGAGCTTGCCGAACTCTCTGTAACAGTACCTCCCATGTCAGAGCTGATAAATTCAGAGTACCCAAAGCAACTTTTACTTGTGGACTTAGCCCTCCTATGAAACGAGTTGGAAAGTCTACGTTCATAAGGTCTTGACCTTCCTCCTCATGCCCCATAGCTTGCCATAGGATCTTTCTACATTGTAAGTAAGCATCAGGGCGTTCCCCTGGGGCTTGCCGCTCCAAATGAAAATGTACCTCAATGTGCTTGCCAGGATCTACTACATCAAAAACATCCCTCATAAGGGTACCCCTCTGTGCTCTTTCTCCTTTCTGTATATCCACGGGAAGTCCCAATAAGGTGTCTAATGGGAGACATTCCCTTAAGAGCAAAGCATAATCACTATAATTTAACTGAGGCACTGTAGTAAGCTGTGCAAACCAGGCAACTACATTCTCAGGGGTGATGTTTCCTAAAGTTTTTTTCAGTGCCTGCGCTTGCTCAGGTCTCAGTATCTTATTCACTTGGGTGGTAGTGTGAGTGGTGGTTTCCTCCTTCCCCTCTCCAGTAGTCTCTTCCTTGGTCTCCACAATCACAGGAGCCATGGGTGCAGTAGCCCGTGGCATATCTCCCTTAGCCAGCTGTTTACTATCTGCCTGAGAGGAGCATAGGGGGAAGGACATTCTATGTTCTGATCTGACTTGTTCTTATCCCACACAGCCTCTGCATAACAGAGGGCTGAAAGATCAAAGTCCTGCATACCATCACTCTCTGCATCATCACAACCTATATCTACCTGCTTGGCAGCGATAATTCCCTGAGCAGCAGCCAATCGATTTGTACACTGAGACAACAGCCGCCGACAAATTGCATGGGACTGGCCCTCAGTTTCCCTCTTTTTCTCCTCCAGGACAACGCTTACCGCAGCTTACACGTCCTTACATTTCGCTTCCCAGATATGAGCTGTTTCCTCCCACTGTCTAGATTCCTCTTTGTACCCTTCTGCATTGCGCTGAGAGTTAGAGAGCAAATTAGCCTGAGTAAGACAGTGGGGCACTGAAGATTCATACTCTATTTTCAGTTTCTGTACTTGATCTTGGCATGCTATTAATTGTTCATGCAGCTCCTTGTTTTCTTAGCTAACTTCCCTAACTCTTCAGTAAGGGTTTTAGATACTAGAACAAGCCTATGTAAAGCAGCCACACATTTTTTCTTATGCTCAGGCTTTGTCTTTGTGACTTGTTCCCACTGGAGCATCAAGTCTGCATATGCTGTTTTACCCTTAAATGCTCCTACAGACCATGGGTTTTTACCCAGGTTATCCACAAAAGCTTCCATATCTGAGACTGATTCTAGCGAAAGCAGAGCGGGAGTGGCAACCCCTCAACTGCCTGACTCACAACACATTCCTGGAGAGGACATCATACCCTCCTCCTGAAGCCAAATACAAATACAGCTTCATGGAGAACTGTGCCAGACAGGTTGCTACCCTGCTGACAAGCAGTGAGAGAAACCCTTGCACCGTGCGCCTCAAAAATTGTCTCACTCACAGCTGATTGAGCCCACCCAGGGATGCCAATTGTTGATTCTGGACACTTTGTGATCAGTGTGGATACCAGTGAGACACGGTACACCCGATTTGCAGATCAATAAGGTTTAATGTGCAAGGTTTTCTATAAATATACTAGTTAGATACAAAGCCTAAAATTAACTTCAATATTTCACACTCACTAAGCCTGGAGAGCTAAGCAGTCACTCAGAAGACTATATACAGGAACAGCTTTCTTCAGGGGCCCCACCAGAGAGTCAATGGATCCTCTGGTCCAATCGGCAGCACCTCCCAGGGAGTCAGGTGTTGACGCAGCACCCCCCTTTGTCTAAGTGGTAACTACTTATATCCTTCCATAAACAACCTTCACCTAATTATCTTCCTCTCATTATCATTTATGCTAATTACCTATATTGAGTTTCCACTCTTAACTACATTCCATTCTCACCATAATAACTGGGTCATCAAAACAACATCTGGTGATAGGCAGGGCGGAGCAAAAGTATGCCCCTTGGCAATAAAACAGTGTGCCCCCAGACGTTCAAGGATAACTTGTTGTTCCCATCACCATTATCTATGTGCAGCTGCAAGCATACAGTATCTGTATTTTGTCTTATTATGTGCTGTGCTATGCAGAAACTGAGACATCTATAAGATTATTCAGTCTCTGCCAACTGGAAGAAGTCATGCTACAGGAGTCGGAATAGTCAAGCAAGCAACTGAAGCTATGCTAAGCCTTTAGGACAGTGGTCAAGCAACTCAAATTGTACTGGGCCACCAACATGCCCCACGGTCCTTCCCTCCTTTCCCCGGCCACGTCTGGCCAGAGGGCTTCCCCTACCCTCTGCTTTTCCCTCCGGTCGTCCCTGTACAGCTTACCCCCCTTCCTCTTCCCCTCACAGTCTGCCCCACCCGCCCCTTACTAACCATATTTGCCCCCCTTCTTCTCCTTCGGGTGTTCTCGGTTTTCCTTCCCCGCCCAGCCCCAAGTGTTTGCTGGCTTACCCTGCCCCACCCTGCCCTCCAGCGTTTGTTGTTTGCCCCTGCCCAGCCCTGCTCCTTGGGAGTCCTTTGCTCGTCCCTGCCCCACCCTTGCCCCATGCCTGACCCTGCACCCATGCCTCTGCTACTCCTCCCTACCCTGATCTGGCCCAACCCCTCAGTGTGCCTGGGTGCGCTTCAGAGCCCATGGGCCCCCATTTCTTTTCATTTTGCCCCTTGTTCACTGCACCCCCTGCCAATCTTGTGATCCCCCCTTCTTCTCAGAGCAGACGGAGGATCCGGCATCCCCCACGTTCCCATCCCTATCCCTGCCCCCCCCTCTTGTGGCGCCCTCCTCCCCAGCCTGCAGCCTAGCAGAGGCTTCAACCCTCAGAGTGTACGCCCAGGTAGCCACCACCCCTCCGGCCGCCACCTTGTCATCTGCCCCCGCTGCCTCCTCTGATTCCATCTCCAGCAGCCAGGGCCCCTTCTCCACCCTGACCAGGAAGCACGGCGTCCGCTGCCTCCTGGTGCCCATCTCGCCCCACGCAGAGACCTACGTGCAGGCACTGGTGCGGGTGGTGGGGCCCTTGGCCATCATGGCAGCCTCCAAGATGTACAGCAAGGTCGTCTTCTTTCTGGCATCGGAGGCCATGCCCAGGAGGTGGTGGAGAAGGGCCTGGTGGTGGTGGGGATTTATGTCCCCCTAGAGCTCCTGGAGACCTGGGCATACAGGTGGTCCTTACCTCCGTCCCACCCTTCCTCCCTAACGCTGCCCTTCTCTCCTTCCTCTCCACCCTGGGGAAACCACTCTACGTTCTCAGCCCTCTCCCGCTGGGCTGCAAGGACCCCACCTCTGTCACATTCTGTGCTTCCGCCGGCAGGTCCAGCTCCAGCTGCCACCGCTGGCGCATGACAGGGAGGTCCTTGAGGGGTCCTTCCTGGTGCCCCATCAGGGGGCCCAATATCAGATCCATTACTCCTCGGGGGAGGCCCGGTGCTTCCTCTGCTGGGTGATGGGGCACGTCCAAAGGGACTGCCCCTTGGCCCGGCATGGAGGAGCACCTGAGCCACCCGAGCTCCCGGTGGGCGCCGGCCCTGCCACTGCCAGCAGCCCTAGCTGCCTGGCACCCGGGGCCGCCCCTCCTCCTCCTCCTTCTGTGCACGTCTCTGCTTGGGACACGGGGACAGCTCCCCTGTCATGCCCTGGTGAGCGGCCGGGCACTGTTGCCCCCATAGCAAGCTCTGGGACGGGGCCCATGGAGGAGAAGGCGCCTGGGTTGGACCCGGGTTTGGGAGAGGGTTTACCGTGGGGGGAGGTTTCCCATTCCCTTGCTGCCCTGTCCCCACCCTCTCAACCCCAACACTATCACCCTTGCTGCCTGGCCCCGACCTTGCAGGCCCACCCTCTGTTAATACCTTGGAGGGCTGGGCGCTCGTTGTGGGGAAGCGCGGCAAGCGGAAGAAGGCTCAGCACCTCTCCGCCCATTCGGACAGGGAGGAAGTCCCCCAGAAGTCCATGAAGGGGGCCACCATCGCTGTGCCTTCAGCTGCCGCCCCCTGATGAAGTCCAGCAGGTAGTGCCGGTCGTGGAGGAAGCTGCAGCAGTGAGGAGGCCCTACTGGATTTCCTCCCCGGGGAAGCCTCCGAGGGTGCCACCCCCACCACCCTGTGACCTCTGCCCCTCATTGCTGCCAAGGTGCTTGCCACCTTGGCCTCCGGCAGGGTGGCACCCGTGATGGCAGAGCGGGATTATGGCTCCATTTTCGTGGAGATCGAGTCCCTGGATCTGACCCTGGTCACCCAGGGGGAGGATGACCCTTTGCCACCGTGTCTCGATCTGAGTAGCCTTGTACCGCACCCTTCCCCTCCTTCTCTCCCCCTTCCCCAGACTGCTGTCCCCGCCCTTAAGCCACCATCTGCTGCCCCCATCTGCCCGACTGTGGACAGCATCACACCTGCGGCCGCCAAGCCTCCTGAGGTGACGGCTGGCACTGAGCAGCCGGGCCCTTGGGCATCTGAAGCAGGGCAGATGCCCCCACCCCTTCTAAGGACTCTGACCCAAGCTGCCCCCTGCCTTTCACAGGAGCTGCAGGTGCCAAGTCCACCATGGTGCCTGGGCCCAGTGTTGGAGAGGGCCCTCCCCCTGAACCCATGCCCTTGACCCCTGTGCTGGGTCAGGCGAAGCTGTGCCCCAGTGGCTGTGCCACTGGGGCCCCTGATCCCAGCTCCGCCCCTGCCTCTGTCTCCATCTCTGCCTCTAACACCATTCCTGCCCCTCCCCTGTCCACCTCTCATATTGCTACCGCCCCTGGGGTTGTGTCATTTCCCCTAACATCAGCCAACTCCTGGGAGGTGGTATTCGAGTTCTCCCTCCCGCCCGGGGCTGATGTCTTTCCTCTGCTGCTGCTCCTTGTGCCGGGGATTGAGGCGGGCAGCACAGCTCCCACGACATTGGCACCACATTCGGAGTCTGCTCTCTGTCCGTCTCTGTTGGCCACGGGGATGCTGCGGGGTCCCGGCCGGAGGACGTCCCAGGGTCTCCTACACCAACCCCTGAGACGCTGCGGGATGAGCTGCGGGCTTTCGTGGGGTCAGGAATAGGGTGTACCTTGCCCTGCATCACTGGGGGGATTTCCATCTCTTCCTCCAGGCCACGAAGGGGAAAGGGACCGGGAGGCAGGACGCTGCCTCCTAGCAACGGGCCCTCAGCTTCCGTGACTCCCTCCTGCCTTCGGGGTCAGTCACGGATTGCTGCAGGGCCTGATGGGGGCCGCTGGCGTTCCTGCCCATGAGGATCCTCCCCAGCCCTCCCCATGGCCCTGACTATCTTCACAACCTTGAACACCGGGGGTTGTAGGATGGGTCTCTGCAGGAGCCAGGTGCTCTCCTTCCTCCAGGAGGGAGGGTACTCTGTGGTGTTCCTGCAGGAGACCCACATGGATCCAGCCACCGAGGCTAGATGGCAGCTGGAGTGGGGGGACAGGGTGTTCTTTAGTCACCTCTCCGCCCACGCAAGCAGAGTGGCCACCCTGTTCTCCCCTGACCTACAGCCCGAGGTGCTGGGGGTCACCGAGGTCATGCCGGGTCGCCTGCTGCACCTGCAGGTTTGCATGGAGGGGCTGGTGTTGAACTTTGTCAATACCTATGCCCCAACATAGGGCCCGGAAAGGATGTGTTTATTTCAAGCAGGCGTCCGCTTTCCTCAGCACCTTGGATACTCATGAGTGTTTGGTCCCGGGCGGGGACTTCAACACCACCCTAGAGGAACAGAACAGCACGGGTACCAAGCAGTGTCCGGCCATCATGGATGTCCTCTGGGAGATTGTAGCCCATCATTCCCTGGTGGATGTCTGGTGCGACCACCTTCACCTTTGTCCGGGTGGGGGAAGACCGGTTGCGCCACTCCCGGTTGGACCGCATTTATTTTTCCTGTCACCACCTTTTGCGGGCCCACTCCTCCAGTGTCCTATCGGCCCCTTTCTCGGATCACCATCTGGTGACTGTGATGGCCTCTCTCACTGCAAAGAGGCTAGGACTGGCCTACTGGCACTTCAACAATAGCCTGCTGGAGGATGTGGTCTTTGTGGTGTCCTTCCAGGAGTTCTGGCTGACCTGGCAGGAGCAGAGGTGCGCCTTTCCCTTGGCGTGTCGCTGGTGGGACATGGGGAAGATGCGTGCCCGGCTCTTCTGCCATGACTACACTTGCGGGGCCAGCCGGAGGCGGGATGTGGGGATAGAGCAGCTGGAGCGGCAGGTCTTAGAGCTGGAGAGGTGTCTAGCCGCCAGCCCCGAGGATCCGTCCCTCTGCGGAGCTTGCCGGGAGAAGCAGGAGGAGCTCTGGACCCTCGAAGACATTCCGGGCTCGAGGTGCCTTTGTTCAATCCCACATCCGTCTCCTTTGGGAGTTGGATTGCAGCTCCCGTTTCATCTATGCCCTGAAGAAAAGGAGGGGGGCCAAGAAGCACGTCACCTGCCTTTTGGCAGATGACGGTTCTCCCCTCATGGATCCGGTGGAGATGTGTGGAAGGGCCAGGGCCTTCTACGCTGACCTCTTTTCCCTGGATCTGAAGTCGCCGCCTGCCAGGTACTCTGGAATGAACTCCCCACGGTCAGGGTGAGCGACTGGGACCGGCTGGAGCTATCTCTCACTCTGGCCGAGTTCTTGGAAGCCCTCTGTCTCATGCCCACCAATAAATCTCTGGGCATGGACGGGCTGACCGTGGAGTTCTACCGCGTGTTCTGGGATGTCCTCGGCCTGGACCTCGCCATGGTCTAGGCCAAGTCTGAGGGCGGCAGAGCGCTCCACCTTTCATGCAGGCGGGCCATGCTCACCTTGCTGCCCAAGAAGGGGGACCTCCACGACCTTTGGAACTGGCGTCCTGTCTCGCTCCTCAGCATGGACTATAAAATCATAGCAAAGGCCATCTCGCTGAGGCTGGGGTCCATGCTGCAGGACGTGGGCCATCCTGACCAGACTTACACCGTCCCGGGCCGTACCATCTTCGATAACCTCTATCTGGTCTGGGACCTCTTGGAGCTCGGGTGTAGGGATGGTCTGTCGTTCGCCCTCCTGTCCCTGGACCAGGAGAAGGCGTTTGACCGGATGGACCTCGGGTATCTCCCGGGCCCCCTGCGGGCATTCAGCTTCGGGCCCCGTTTTGTGGGCTTTCTCCAGGTGATGTATGCCTCCGTGGAGTGTCTGGTCAAGCTCAACTGGACCTTGACCAAACCGGTCAGCTTCGGGCGAGGAGTGCGCCAAGGCTGTCCGCTGTCGGGCCAGCTATATGCTCTGGCCATCGAGCCCTTCCTCTGTCTCCTCCGCCGGAGGCTGACGGGGTTGGTGCTCCGTGAGCCAGAGCTGAGGCTGGTCCTGTCAGCGTACACTGACGACGTGCTCCTTGTGGTCCAGGACCCGGGCGACCTGGTGTGGCTGGAGGCCTGCCTGGCCGTCTACTCGGCAGCCTCCTCCGCCCGGATCAACTGGGCCAAGAGCTCTGGCCTGATGGTAGGGGCTGGGTGGAAGACGAGCTCCCCCCAAGCATGCTTCAAGCCATCCAGTGGAGCGTGGGTCCGTTGCTCTATCTGGGCATTTACCTCTCCGCCACCCATCCCTCCCCAGCAGAGAACTGGCACAATTTGGAGGGCAGGGTGTCTGAGCAGCTGCGGAGATGGTCAGGACTGCTCCAGTGCCTCTCCCTTTGGGGGAGGGCACTGGTGCTCAACCAGCTAGTCCTATCCATGCTCTGGCACTGGCTCAACACCGTGGTCCCGACCTGAATTTCCTGGCCCACCTCCAGACGACAGTTCTGGAGTTCTTCTGGCCAGAACTGCACTGGATCTCTGCAGGGATCCTGAGTCTTCCCATGGAGGAGGGAGGGCAGTGCCTGTGCTGCGTCCACAGCCAGGTCCACACCTTCTGCCTCCAGGCCCTGCAGAGATTCCTTTATAGTGCAGGTAGTCCGGCATGGAGCCATCTAGTGCACGCCTTCCTCCATCTCTTCCGAGGGCTCCAATACGACCGGCAGCTCCTTTATCTCCATCTGAGAGGTCTTCTGCGAGACCTCTCCAAGCTGCCGGTCTTCTACCAGGACCTCCTCTGGGCCTGGAGGCTGGTCTCGGTCTCCAGGCCCCTGTGCTCACCAAGGGGGAGAATCTCCTCATGAAACCCCTGCTATATAACCCCCAGCTCTGTGTGCAGGTGGTGGAGACCCTTTCGGTGCGCCAGAGGTTGGTCCTGGCAGGAGTCATCAAGATCAGAGATCTCCTGGACTACGATGGGGGGGACTGGGTGGAGCCCCAGGCGCTGGCTCGGCACATGGGGCTTTCCACCCTTTGAACCCCCCGGCGCGTACTCCAGGAGGTGAGGGCAGCCTTGCCCCCCACTGCTCAGGCTTACCTTGAGCGGGTCCTGTGAGAGGGTACTCCCTGCCTCCCCTTCAGTTCTAGCCCTCCGGAGCTTTTCCTTGGGCCCCAGCCCCGCGAGCCCCCCTGGCCGTCCTCTCCCCACGCACCGGGCCTGCTGCACAACTTGCAGCTGGTCCTTTTCCGAACCGCGCCGAGGGACCATCTGTACACACTCGTGCTCCACACCCTCCATTTCTTCACCCTCGCGTCCCACCCTGACACCAACCGGCAGGACCTAATAGAACCTGTGGAGGGCGAGAACCCCTGGTGGGCCAGCCTGTACTCCACCCTGACCCCGCGGCCTGCCAGAGACATCAGTTGGCGGCTCCTTCACAGAGCCGTGAGCACGGGCGTGTACTTGCTGTGGTTCACCCCTCGCCCCAACATCTGCCCCTTTTACAGCATGAGGGAGATCCTGGCGCATGTGTATCTGGAGTTGCAGCCCCTGTTCCGGCTCCTCCAGAATCTCCTGCTGAGGTTCTGGCTGCACTTTTCCCTACACTTGTTTTTATATGCGCACCCTGTCCGAGGCCCCACAAAGTCATGGGACCTCCTCATCAACCTCCTCCTGGCCCTGGCCAAAGTGGCCATCTATAACACCAGGGAGAGGAAGTGCTCTATGACTGTGGGGCCTATTTCCCTTCCTCCATCCGTTCATGTATCCAATCAGAGTTCCTCTGGGCAGCATCCGCTGGCTCCCTAGACGCCTTCTGGGAGCAGTGGGCGCTGTCTGGGGTTCTATGCTCGGTGTTCCGTTCTGGTTCCCTCCATTTGACCTTCATGCCCCTTCCTGTTTTTTCATTAGTTGTCCCACGAAATTAGTTGAGTTCTGGGTCCAGTGGCTTCTCCTCTTAGGCTGGGGGAAGAGCCTTTAGGAGTGGGCAGGTTCACACCTGCCCACTCCCGTGGAGCTCAAATAGTAGCACTCTCCTACCTTCTGACCTTGCTATATCACAGGCTTTATTAGTAGGAGCATTGCCAGCACATTGAGGGAAGTGATTATTCCCCTCTATTCAGCATTGGTGAGGCCGCATCTGGAGTATTGTGTCCAGTTTTGGCTCCCCCACTACAGAAAGGACGTGGACAAATTGGAAAGAGTCCAGCGGAGGGCAACAAAAATTATTAGGGGCTGGAGCACAAGACTTATGAGGAGAGGCTGAGGGAACTAGGCTTACTTAGTCTGCAGAAGAGAAGAACGAGGGGGGATTTGATAGCAGCCTTTAACTACCTGAAGGGGTGTTCCAGGGAGAATGGAGCTAGGCTGTTCTCAGTGGTAGCAGATAGCAGAACTAGGAGCAATGGTCTCAAGTTGCAGTGGAGGAGATCTAGGTTGGATATTAGGAAAACGTTTTTCACTGGGAGGGTGGTGAAGCACTGGAATGGGTTACCTGGGGAGGTGGTGGAATCTCCATCCTTAGAGGTTTTTAAAGTGCAGCTTGACAAAGCCCTGGCTGGGATGATTTAGCTGAGGTTGGTCCTGCTTTGAGCAGAGGGTTGGACTAGATACTTCCTGAGGTCCCTTCCAACCCTCATCTTCTCTGATTCTCTGATTCTATGAGATGGGATGTTTTTCTAGGAGATCTGCTTTAGTTCAAACAGAAATTCACTGGAGGAAGTTCTCTGGCCTTCTTCTCACTCTGGTTCCACACAGGGGAAAAGAATACAAAGTGGGCAGGTGAACTGAGTCACACAGCTTGTTCATAGAAATATTCCTGCCTTCTTCCCCCCCATCCCGCCACAGACTCAGGAAGGGAAACACCTGGGCTAGAGCCGAGCCATCCTCCATCAGAGCCCCTCTCCTCCTGTGTCTGGTCTTGACCCAGTAGTGCCCCCACTCAGCGGGGTCTGGAGGGATGGAGAGAGTCTTGGAGGATGTCACCTGCTCCATCTCCCTGGACATCTTGGAAACCCTGTCTCCATTGAGTGTGCCACAACTTCTGCAGGGCTGCCTCACGGCTCACTGGTGCGAGGTCTCAGCCCAGGGATACCCATGATCCGAGTGCCGGGCTCCCTGGTCCAAGAACAGGATGACCCCTGACACGCATCTGGAAAAGCTGGTGCAGGAAATTACAGACCCCCTGCAGAAAGAGATAGAGCCCATGAGACCATAGAGGCCAGATCAGAGAAAGGGCTGTTGTCCCTGTAGAGGTGCTGGCTCCCACCGGTCCCATGGCAGAGGCCTGGCTGGCTCAGGGGTGGGGTCCCAGCTCTGACCCTGCTCTGTCCCTGCAACAGGGGCTGGGGGCTCAGGCAGAACTGGGGCGCCCGGTGTAGCTGGTGAGTCTGGACAAGGAAGGGAGCCTGATCCTGGATGAGGAGGTCCTGAGCTTCTGTCTGGAGCAAGGTGGGGTGGGGGACGCCCCCGTCTGCCTGATGTCCATCATCGGGAAGCAGCGCCAAGGCAAATCCTTCCTGATGAACTACCTGCTGCAACGGCTCCAGAGCCTGGTGAGTGGGGATGGGAGACCCAGCCCTGAACCACAGACTCCTCCCACCCCAGATGGGGACCCCGCCCCCTCCACTGCAGGCCACGCCCCCTACAGCAAAGGTTCCCTCTCCCCAGACAGGGCTCTCCCCCTGTACCACGCCCAGACCACAGCAACGGAGGCCTCACACTTCAGACATGACCCCTCCCGCAGTCCTCAGGGCTCTTCCCCCTCCCCTATTGTCCCTCCCCCAGTGTCCAGCCCCCTCAGAACCCCAGACCCAGACCCCCTTCCCTCGTGACCTCCCCTGGTCGCCCCCTACAGGAAGCCACAGATGGGTCATGGCTGGGTTGAGAGGATGAGGCCCTGGGAGTGTTTGAGTCATAGGTGTGCATACGGGGTGTGCCGGGTGTGCCCAGGGTTCTCAAACATACGGTCCTTTTGAGCTGCCGCTGAAAGAGTGTCGGGTGCACAATTTCTCAGCGGATGGAAGTCACAGTGAGCTGCCGCCGAAAAAGAAGGAGCTGCGAGAAATTTTCGGCGGATGGGAACGCGCCACGATCTGCTGCCGAAATCCCCTTCCTCGTGACATTTCTCGGCGGAGACTAGGACGTGGTGAGAATTCCATCGGCAGGTAATTCAAATGTGGCCTGCCTGTGGAATTGAGTTTGACACCCCTGATAAAGAGCATGAAAATTCCCTGGGTGTACACCCTAATGAAAATTCCCAGGGTGCACACCCTGATGAAATGTGCTGCGCACACCTATGGTTTGAGTGTTGTGGTGGGATGGTGACCATGATGAAGGGGGCATGGATGTAGGGCTAGCCCCTCTGGGTCCAGGCCAAGGGGAGGAAGGTGAGTGGGGCAGGGAGGCAGGCAGGGGGATAGGTTTGTAGGGGAGAGAAATGAGGGGAGGTGGAGGGCAGGGTCCTGTGGGAACAGGGAGACTGGAGGGGGCTGAAGTAGTGGGGAGGAGGGAAGGGAATGTGGGTGTCTGGGGGGGCAGGGTCCTGTGTGGGGAACAGGAAGACTGGAGGGGCTGGAGGAGGGGGGCTGGAGCAGTAGGGGAGGGGAATGGTGGGCCTGAGGAGGGAGGGTCCCAACCCTGGGGCTTCCTACTGGCACATTGGTGTGGGGGGGGGAGTGGGAGGTTCACAGCTAGATCCTGCTCCCCCAGGGCCCGTCTCCAGCCAGCGTGCCCAGCGAAGGGGTCAGGGCTGGGCAGGGTAAGGTGGCGTTAGTTGAGGGCACCAGGCACTGTGGCTGGTGGATCTGTCCGTGTGTCCGTTCCTGCAGGTGGCTGTGTTCCTGGTGGACGCTGAGGACTGCCTGGACCTACAGCATGACATGGAGACCAGCATCAAGCTCTCCGTCTTCAGCATCTTGCTCAGCTCCTACTGGGTGGGGGCACTGGGCTGTGGGGTGGATCAGGGGATCAACAGGGGGTGCCATACTATGGAGCTGGGGTGGGGGGCTTGACAGGGAGTGCCATGCTGTGGGGATGGGGCGGGGGCTTGGCGTGGGGCGCTCACCTTTTCTTCTGATTGTTTTCTAGATTTTTAATATTTCAGGCACGTTTACGCGGATGGAAGCAGATTATTTGGAGGTGGGGGAGCCGGGGATACATGCAGCTCTACTGACCCTGACCTGGCAGCCATGTCCTGGCTGGGGAGAACCCAGGAGTCTGGGCTGTGTGAGGATTGGAGGGGGGGACCAGTGTAGAGGCTTTGGGGCTATTATGGACAGTTAGAAAGTCCCAGAAATCTCGCCCCAGGCTGGGGTTCGAGTGCAGTGACCCTGAACAGTCAAACGTGATCAGTAATTAATAAAATATTAGTGATTGTTGCATTCCTGGTTAATTCCCATGATCAGGCGACTATTATTCATTAGCCCCGTTAGCTGTCAGTGAGGGACAATTACAGCTGAGCGCTGGCTCCGCTGAGGGTCTGGTGAAGAAGACGTGTCTATGTCCGGGGCAACTTTCCTACATGATCTGAAATAAGCCTGCGGACTTAGATGGCCAGGAGGGCTGGTGAGCCTCATGGCAGCGTGTGGGGGTGAGGGACCCATAGTCGGGGTGGGTGGAGCAAGGGGTTGCCCACATACAGGCCGCCCAAGAAACCAGCATTTCTCGAGGTTGACCAGTTCTTGCAGGGATTTTTGGTGGGGGCAGCTTGCGTCCATCCAGGATGTCACACTCAGCCAAGCCAGGGCCTGCAGAATTAAGGGAAATGCCCGCACAACAATACCTTGGCCCTCTTGGATTGACGCCCCAATAAGCCCATGACACCCAGCTCCCTGCTTTGCCTGTGCCCCACACAGGGCAGGAGCCACCTGCATGTGCCCTGCGCCCGACACTGAGCCTGCAGGGGCAGGTGCCAGCCCTGGGCAACCCACGTCGCTTCGCATTAGCCCAGAGTTTGTGATGGGAAAAATGTTCCATTGGAATATAGCCACCCAACTCTAACCCTAACCCTGTGTCCCAGCCCACCAGCACTACCTCTGTGTGCCTCATTCCCCCTCCCTCCATGCCAGGAGCTCTGTGTACCACCCCCCCCCCCCCCCCTTCTCCCCGCTCAGCACAGAGAAGTTCCTGCCACCCCCTTCCCCAGAGTGGTCGGCTGCTGATGTTAGTCACCAGATCTAAACAGAAATTGGGCTTTTCTGGTTTTCCGATTTCCTCCCGAATCGATAGGGTTCTTCCCACTGACGCCTATGATGTCTCCTAAACTTTGGGAGTTGATCAGATGTGATCTCAAAAGGTTATGACGATATGGACAGACAAAGAGAAATGCCATCGAGTTTGTGTTAGGCCTTTTACTTCACTTGGCCAGTTAACTAACATCTATAATTGGTTATTTTATATTCATTAATAGCTGTCAGTTATTGGCTATTTGTTAGTCACTGTTTGCTGTCAGATAGTCGTTATTTAGTACCCACCATTAGCTATCAGTTGATTTCATAGTGACATTGGGGGGAAATGGAAAAGAAAAGTGGTGTTGTAAAATGGAAAACTTCCAAAATCAGAAAGTTTTCATGCAAATTTCCACTTTCAAAGAACAGCCGAATGTGAGCCTTTCTTGGGTTTCTCTCTGCTCATTTTTCAGTTTCCCTCGTTTCTCAAGTTTCCATCTTCAATTTTCAGTCTTCAGTTTTCAGTTCTCATTTATCGTGTTTTAGTCCATAGTTATCAGTGTTGTGGCTTTAGTTATCACTTTGCACATTTCATTCATAAGGTTTTGTTCTTTGATTATTGGAATTTAATCTCATCCATTTAGGAATGTTCCTTAGCGGTTTTCTACCTTTGTTTATTCTTTACAAGATTTCAGTGTTTGTTTATTGGGCTTCACTTATTGGTGTCTCTACTGATCATCAGTTTTTAGTTTTTCTTTATAGATTTGGGGTGTTTAAAACTTTTTTTTTTAATTTATTCTATTCACTTATTGCTTTTTTTTACTATTTGTTTTCAGTCTTTCATTATTCATTTTCTACTTTTAACTTGGTTTTGTGATCTTGATAACTAGTTTTCATACTTCAAATATTAGTTTTCAGTTTTGGATATTGGTTTTCTAGATTCACTTACTAATTTTCTGCACGGTCATTGGTTTTGTGATATTATTTAATGGTTTTCTGTCTTTGATTTTTGGCTTTTTGACTTTGATATCTGGTTTTATGATTTCCATTACTAGATTTAATTCTTTAACTATTGGTTTTCTTGACTTCAAATACTTTTTTTTCATTGTTGGTTTTCAGACTTTGATTCCTGATATCTTACTTCAATTACTGGTTTTCTGGCATTGATTATTATGATTAATGTTTTATTTTTTTTGACCATTGGTTTTCTGCCATGAATAATTAGTTCACTGATTTTGCTAAGTAATTGTCTGATTTCTTTCGTTGCTTTTCTGGTTTCAATTACTGATTTTCTGATTCCAATGACTAGTTTTCGTCTTTTGATTATTTCTTTTTGGACTCCAATTATTGGCTTCCTGAATTTGATTACTGGCTTTCTCTGTCTTCGATGACTACTTTTTTATAATCAGCTATTGGGTTTTCTGAGTTCAAGTATTGTTTTTATATCTGTTGTCACGCTGTCTGAATAAAGGAGGGTCTTGGAGTATATTCAGGAGCTCTGATTACTCCTTTCTACACCAGTCTCATGTTGGGGGTCTCATGCTGGGTAGATGGGGGAGAGAGCATTTGTTATATTGTTTGACATCAATATGTCAAAATCATATTAATTCATGTGAGAGATGCCATGTCAGGTACTGTTAGGAAGGTTACAATATGCTAAGTAAGATGATGATACTTAGGTTCATCTGTGATGTGTGAAATGGAAGTTATAGATATATTTGATATATCTGTATTTCAAATGGTGCTGTCTGAGTAATGACTCAGACAGGATGGCTGCAGAACAATAGCCTGCTTAATGGCCCGTTAAGACATTCGCAGGTGCAAGAGGTCCAGGGGGAGAAGCTGGAGATACACCTGATGAGGAACCAGCTCAATGAGGAGTCTGCAGCTCAACAATTCTTCTAGAAACCTGATGTATATGGACTTTCAATCATTTGTATGTATGTGATTGCTGTAATCCTTTAACATTTCTCTCATGGTTTATTTCTTTTACAATAAACCTTTAGTTTTAGTTACTGAAGGATTGGCTGGCAGCGTGGTATTTTAGGTAAGATCCCAACTTATATTGAACTGGTACTGTGGCCCCTTGGGGTCAGAGGAAACCTTTTTAGTAGAGCATACAGTTTTTAAAGAACTGGTCTCTTTACTGGACCTAGTACTGATTTGGGAGCCAGAAGGTGAAATGCAGTAAAGGGGGCTGTGTGTATTTGTATACTGGCTTCTGTGGGGATTCAGAAGTGCAGTTTGTGGCTGGTTGGGAAGTCTGGCTTCAGTGCCATCCACCAGTGCTGGGAGAATCTGCTCTCCTTTTGCAACCTGCCCTGACTTTGGCATTTTCAGGGGGCTACCCTTGGCAAGGGACGGGCCACAGCTGTGATTACTGGTGTTGAGTTATTTAATCAGTTTTCTCCCTCCAATGATCGTTTTTGCTTAACATTGTTTGGATTCTGTTTAGTTTCACTGGTGTTTATTTCACTCGTTTATTTTGTCACCCACTTGATAGGCTACTTTTAGTCACCTGCGTGGGTGGATAGTTTGTTGAAGACAGAATTTTTTTCCTTTTCATCTCTCTCTCTCTGCATCTCAGATGTTTGTTCAGGTTGTGAAGGAGGTTGGAAAGACCTGCAATCTGCCCCCAATTCAGGTGAGTCTTCTCTCATCACCCCACCTGTTTCTTCTTATTCATGATCTCCATCTCCAGGACACAAGAGAGCCCCCTTCCTAGACCAGGACCTTGTTGTGCCAGGCCCTGGACAAACCCAGAACAAATAGCCAGTCCCTGACTTTATTATTTTCTGTCCACACCCACATCTTTCCCAGTATCTTGGTGTCAATGGGCTGGGTTGGATGGAAGGCTCTAGCTCTGGTCTCCTCTCTCAGCCATCAACCCCAGCGTGACCCTCCTTCTGTGCCGTCTATTGCAGCATGTGGACCTGCTGGTACGGGATGGGCAGCCCTCCGAAGCCTACGGAGGGGTGGGGAACAGGAGTATCTTGGACCCATCCCTTTCCCCCGCCCCCACCCATACCTGCTAGTTACTGTTCAGGTGCAGATTCCAGATTCTACAGAGCCAAGGCTAGAAGATAGGAGTCCTGGCTCCCAGCCCCCTTGCTCTCACCCACTAGACTCCATTCTCCTCCCTGCACTGGGGACAGAACTCTTCCCTCCCCCCCCACACACACACTCCCTATTGATTTCCCAGCCTCCTTACCTTAAGGGGAATGATCCTGGGTATATGAGGGAGGTATAGTCTCCCGGCGTGGCCAGTTTCTGAGGTTGAAGGGCAGGTTTGCAGGAGCAATGGGAGAAATGATTGTGAAATGCAGGGAGATTTGCATGGTTTCTGTGGTCCAAGGGCAGGGCTGGGACCTAGGACTCCTGGGTTCTATCTCTGGTTCTGCCACAGATGCATCATGTGATTGGGAAAGTTACTGCATCTTTCTAGGCCTCAGTTTCCCTGTGAATAGGATGTGTGACACCAGGTACCCCACATTCACCACTTTTATATGGTAATCATATATTTTGTATGAAGTGTGCCTTGTGAAGTATCTTTTTAAAACTCATGGGCTGCTGAATATTATTATCATGTTGAAATGTGTGTAACAACACAGCATGTACATTTATGAGTTTTTACTGTGTGATTGGTACTGAAATGTGTTGTCATTCTGAGTAACGCCCACAAACCAATTTCTCAGAGGCAAAGACACACTGGCACATCAGCAAGGCGCTAAGGGGCCATGATCTGCTTAATTGGACATCCACCAGCAGAGGAAAAAATATAAACAAGAATTTTTCAATTTAATCTAAAGGTCAGTTTGGAGCTTACCTACACAAGAGACTGTCTCTGCTCCAGCGGAGGAGGGGGGTAACCCTCAAAGAGGGGAGAGGGCATGCGAGTAAGAGCCAATGACCTCCCCATCACCTGTCCTCTCCACTTTCCTTCTCTCCGCGCATGACAGCAGTGAATATCTAAGGACAATGAATCAAGGAAGAAGGGGTCCCAGGCTGGAAGAAGATGCAGCCTGTGAAATGTATTGCAGCTTATGGTGAGACAATCTGTTTTGCTTTTAAAAGTACTAGCTTGGGTAAAGTTTAGGAATTAGCTTGTGGTTTTATCTTTTTATTTCTTTTGTAGCCAATTCTGACCTTTATGCCTTATCACTTATAATCTATCTTTTTTTTCCCTACTTTATCAACTTGTTTTATTGTTTTATGTAAACCAGTGTGTTAGACTGAAGTGTTTAGGAAACCTCTGCTTGAGATAACAAAGGCTGGTGCATAAACATGACCCGTTGTTGGAATGCCAGGCTATCTACGAGCTTATACTGTCCAGGGTCTACTGTCTACTGAGCAGTATCAGATGCACATTTCTGGGATGCAAGGCTGGGACTGGGCTATGCGGGCATTGCCCTGTGTATAATTCATGGATAGTTGGGCATAGCATTCGCATTCATGTATTCAGATGGGAGTGATTTTTCATGCTAGGGACTTTTCACAGCAAAGCAGTGTAAAAGGCACCCCATGCTGTAGGGTTGAGGGGACACAGTGGTCCAGCATTCCAGATTGTATCCTGGGGAATGTCACCGGATGATAGAATTTTGTCTGTTTAGACTGTGTGAGATTCTGTACCTCACGGTAGCACCCTGGAACCTCACGTTCATCACTGTGATATGATTATGAGATGTTTGGTACAAAGTATGCCTTGTGAGGTATCATTTAAAAAGTCTTGGTCTGTTGAACATTAATACCCTGTTGGATTGTGTGCATTATCATAGTATGTGATGTTATGAAGCATAGCTATGTGTGTTACTGAAATATGTTGTGAGGCTGGGAGACACCTATAGCCAGCCTTTCAGTAGGGACAAAACAGCAGCCATCAATGGCCAGACAGGCATTAATGGCTCATGAAGACCCAATCCACTATCCCAGAGACTTATTGGAGAAGGCACTGGAAGGAGGTTTAGTCTGTGTATTGAAGACCTGTGAGTTGCCCGTACTGTATGCTAGGGTGCGACGCTGCTTGACTCAAATCCTCCTTAGTCTGTTGAAGTTAGAATTTAGAGAGTGAATTTATTTTGTTTCTTAAGTAATCGATGCTGTTCTCTGTGCCTGCCACTTACAATCACTTACAATCTATCTGGCTGTAGCTAATAAATCTGTTCCATGTTTTACCCGAAACTGTGTGTTTGGCTGAAGTGCTGGGGAAATCTCAGCTCAGATTACAAAGGCCGTGTATGTCCACTCCACAGTGAGGGAGTGGCAAACTTCTCAATGGACTTGCACTGCTGAAGGGGGCCTTGAGCAGCGTGAGACAGAACAGTTGTGGGGGGCAGGGTTGGACCGGGGGGGGCACTGGCTGGAGCCTCTCTATTGTTGGTTCACGAGTGGCTGGCAAGGAAATCATTCATGTAACTCAGCTGGGTGCGTCCCTCCCTGTGGATGGCTGTGTAGGTGCAGGGTCTGCCCCAGGCTTGTAGCTTGATCTTGGCATCACAGTGTGGGGACGGTCAATCGCCCTTAGGCAGAGCCCACCCCAGTGCTGAAGACAGGGAGAGCCCTGCCCATCTATGGGGGGGGGGAGGAGGGACTCTCCATCCTAGAGAGAAACCCTCTGAGCTCACCTGGCCTGCCTGATGCATCCCCCTCTCCCTCAGGGTTGTGCCCCTGTGAAAATAGGGAGGGGAAGCCCAGAGAAGCCCAGCCAAACTCATTGCTCCATCCCCCCACCAGCTGTCTGGGTGCCACCTCCTATCCCTTTCTAGTACATCAACTCCCTGCGATGCCCCACTCCTCACCAGGGCATGCCAGGGGCTGTGTGTGCCCCCCATTCCCTCCATCACCACTTTCATTTCTTTTCTTTCTCTCTGAGAGGTCAGTGGGAGAGAAACAGCAAGATCTTTTATTAATGACAATCTAGTACCAGGCAGTTCCACAGACACGACACATCCTAGAGGCATCACAGCAGCCTCCATAATTCTGTGACTATCCTCGTATCTGAGAGGATTGATCTCTGACAACCTGCAACCTGCCCCCAAAACCTAAAGGAGAATTGCTGCTGGGTCTGAGAGCTACGGGGGCTATGACACACACGAGGGCAGTTCTGATTCTGTCCACTAGGGGACAGTGGGTTTAGTGGTTTGTCATAGTGGATGTGAGACACATGGGTGAGTGGTTCTCAGTCCAGCCAACAGACAGCAAGCACACATGCATGCGCTTTCCGCCCACACGTATCCTCAGAGCTCTGTATGTATCCGGCATTGCGATGCAGCTGCCCCATGGCACAGCAGCTTGATAACAGCGGCACAGAGCGCTGCAGGAAGATAGCTCACCAGGGGTCATGTGTGGGTGTCACAGATCACAGGTGTGGCCCAACGTCATGAGTTTGAATGCCAATCTTCACCTCTGCTTATTTGGGGGGCAGGGGGGGTTGGGTTTTTTGCAGTTTTGGGGGAGTCACAATTTTGGGCGGGTTTATTGGCGACCACCCGGCTCCGGCAGCTTTTGAACACGAGCCTGCATTTCACTTACATGTTGTGACAAACCCTGTACAGTAACCCTTCCTCCCGCAGAGCCCACAGGGAGGAAATGGGAACTGTTTATAAGATTTTTATGAAGTCTGTGTGTGTCTCAGTTCCCCTCTGTTTTGCATTTCTACCCAGTGGGTGAAACAGGCTCAAGTTTGCTCTCAGGGCAGACCAAGAGAGACTGGGGGTGGAGGAGAGGGGTCACTCTCACCGTCAGGGAGGAATGAATAGGGTAATTAAATAACTGGTTGAAACCAACCCAGATCAAGAAGGGGCCCAGGGAGCCAGTGCCAAGGACTCATGGACTTGAAGCTCAACTCTGGGACATTCTGGCTGGGATGCTGAAATGGCCCTGCCTGGAGAACAAAGGACGGAGGGTGGGTCGACATTCAAATGTTAAGTGAACCCAGCTGTGGCACTCAGGGATGTGAAAAATCCACACCCCAGATGTAGTTAAGCCCATCTAACCCCCGGTGTAGACAGCACTAGGTTGACAGCATAATTCTTCCAAAGATGGGAGCCCGGTGGAGCTGTGAGCGTCACACACGACCCCTGTCAAGCCATCTCCCAACAGCATTATGTGTGGCTGTTACCGAGCTGCTATGCCCAGAGGGGGCTGCATCTCAGCACCAGGCACATATAGAGCTCTGGGCTGTAAGACATGAAGGGCATTCAGGACATATGGCGGGTAGGTGGATGGTTGAGTGTGTGATGGGGCACTGCCATCTATTGGACGAAATGAGAACTATTCACCTATGTGTCCCATGTTCCCTACTATGCACAATTAAACCCACAGTCCCCATAATGGACAGAATCAGAACAGCCAGCTTGTGTATCATAGCCCCTGTAGTGCTCGCACCCAGCAGCCATTTTCCTGTAGGTTCAGAGGGATAGGTGGGGGAAGGTTAAAGAGTAGGGGTGTCAGAGATTGCTCCTCTCAGATACAGGAAGGGTAAGAGCAGCATGGAGGCTGCTGTGATACTGCTAGGATGTGTCGTGCCTGTGGAACTGCCTGCCACTGGATTGACATCAATGAAGGCTCTCTCTGTTTCTCTCCCTCTACGAAGGCTCAGAGACTGACAGCTCCTCCCATGTGAAGGACCCATCACACCAGCCATGCTCAGATCCAGAGCCTTCATCCCTCTCCTCCTCCTCCTCTTCCTTCTCCCTTGGGTCTCCCCCTACTGCTACCCGGGCAAGGGTGAGGTGTGTGATGAGAACATGGCCTCCATACCCGCACACAGCGTGGTGGGGGAGGCATTGATGTGACCACACTGGGCTCAACAGGGGCACGGCCTGAATGGCACCTGCACCCTGGACCAGAACCCGCGGCAGGGAGGGCGGCTGCTGGCTGTGGCAGACCAGCCGGGACCGCAGCAGCTTGATGGGAGAGTCGGATGCAGCTGTAGTCCAGGCAGTGTCATCGCATGTGACAAACGACTGGGAGATGGAGCTGGGGCAACCAGCAGAGTCCCGTGAACTGGCCCGGGGGGTCCCAATCCTGGCTCACCGGCTATGCCGACCGTCAGGAGTAGCAGGGCAAGTATGTGCTCGTGGGCCACCCGCTGACCTGCATGTGCTACAGGTGAAATCCCCGGCGCGCTCCCATCTGGCTCTCCCGGCATAGCGCCCCCCGCTGGGCCCTGCCCTATCTCCAGAGCACAGCTCCCCCTAGGGCTGCACGGCAGCAACAAAGTCAGCTCTGAATGCCAGGGGAGAGCACCCCACTGAGCCCCCACCCCAGGGAAGCCACTGAGCGGGCACTGGGGAAGGTGTGTTCTAGGGTGTGGGGGGAAGGTGCCAGGGGTCTCTGGTTGGCTCCTAACTCCTCTCTCTTTCCCCACTGGGCAGGTTGAGGCTCCCCCAAAACCCTCCACTGATGCCCCACTTCTCCCAGGCCCTGAGCCATTCTCCACCCAGCTACGAGCCGGACATGCATCGCCCCTTTCTGGCCACGTAGGACACCCACTGTGTGAGCCAGGCGGTGCGGGGAGGCTGATGGCCACGCCATCAAGCAGTGCCGGGGCTCACCATTCTCGCTAGACCTGGGCCCGAAGTGCTGCGAATGGAGCAGCAGCTGGGAGATGTGGCATGCCCAGGCGGCCTACACAGGTCACTGCACTGAGGGGACGGGTGGCCACAGCCACGTCAACCTACGCTTCTTCACCAAGCAAGATGCCGGGGTCAGCTCGGCCTGGATGGGGAGCCTCAAAGCTGGCCCTGGCCTGGTCTCTGACTCGCAGCAGCCCAGCTGCACCTTGGTGGGGCCGGATGACCCCCGGTGGGAGGCGCTGAGGCAGGCGGTGAGAGTACATGGTTGAGCAGGAGCAGAGGAGGCATCGTCCCTGTGGCTGCCTGGGAGGCCTAAGCCAGCACCTGGGATCCCAGCAAATGCGACTGCTATGGGAACACCCTCACCAGCTGCAGGTGCTGCTCACGCAGGCCCGGCACGGACTGGCAGAAGGTCCAAGTGATGTGGGGCAGCTGCCTGTGGGGGGACCCCCGTCTGCCACCTACCCCTACGCCAAGGTCTCCTTCCAAGGCTGGGAGCTGCTGATGAGCTTCAACAAGAAGAACAGCCTGGTCCCTTCGGGTGGAGAATCTGGATTCAGGTCTATGGGCGCTGACCGGGCACAGAGTGCAAGAGACGCGGGCTTGGGCCCTGGGCGTGTGGGATGACGAGTGGCTGGGGACCTGCTCATGGCCAGGGGGCACTGTCTGGAAGTCCTGCAACAAGCTCAGGCAAGGCAGCCTGGAGCATGGCCAGTGCTGGGGTGCGAGCCTAGCTCAGGGGTGCAACAGCCATGACTATGGCCCCTTGCAGCGCTAAGGAGAGAACCCAGGAGTCCTGGCTCCCAGCCGCTCCCTGCTCTAACCCCAGACCCCACTCCCCACCCAGAGCTGGGGATAGAACTCAGGAATCCTGGTTCCCAGCTCCGCGCACCCCGCTCTAACCACTAGACTCCCCTCCCATCAACCCAGTAGCTCCCCCTTATCCGCCACTCAGCTCATAAAACTGCAAGCCCCAGAATCCTTTGCTCCCTCCGTCCCACCTCCTGTAGGGTCGGCCAATGGGACCACACCGCTGGTTGATTGGCGGGAGCGCGGCCCAGTGGGGGGAGCCGGTGACCGGCGCGCGGTGGCAGCAGGCAGCGATGGCGGTGCCGAACTGGGAGTGGGCTGTGCGGCTCGCCCTGTGCGCGCTGGGGCTCGCGCTCTCCGTGTACGCGCTGCACGTGGAGACTTCGCGGGAGCGGGACCCCGGCTATCGGGCCATGTGCGACCTGAGCCCCTCCGTCAGCTGCTCCAAGGTCTTCACCTCCAGGTGCTCACGCGGTCCTATTGCGAGACACCCCCCCCGTTCACCCCTGCAACACTCCGGCCCCAGCGCAACTCCCCTCGCCGCCCATTGCAATCCCCGGCCCCATTGCAATAACTCCCACTACTAGTGCAATAACCCCCATTGGAACTCCTGGCCTCATTGCAACCCCTGCTCCTTGTTGCAATAGCTCCCCGGGTCCTGGCAAGAACCCCCTGGGCCCCCATGGGAAGAACCCCCTTGGCCCCCATTGCAGCCCATGCCCTCTATTGCAACCCTCACCCTCCATTGCAATAACCCCCGATTGCAAGAGCCCCCCTCCCCTCCCCAAGGAGGCCATTGCTCTCCTTCCTCCATTGCAATTGCTTCCCCATTGCAATATGCCCTCCCCCTCCTCCCCTTGCTGCCCTGTGCAATAGCCCCCTGTGCCCCTCATTGCAATAGTCCCCGATTTGGGCAGTAACTCCTCTGTCCTCCATTGCTATAGATCCCCTGTGCAGTGGCCCTTCCATTGCAACATAGCCCTGCCTCTCCTGTCCTGCCTCCTTGTGCAGTTACGGTCTGCCCCCCAACTGCCCCAGCCCCCTGTGCAATAGCCCTACTGCCCCCTGGGCTGTGCCCACATCCCTGTGTGATGGCCCCTCTGCCATGCCACAGCCCTGTGCCTGTCCCAGGGGTGTACACCAGCCCCCTGAACTGTGCTTTCCCACCCCATGCGAAAGCACTTTGGCAGTGCGGCCTCTGCTTGGCCCTTCCCTGCTGCATCTGAGCCCTGCTGGTGACTTGGCATCTCTGTTTCCAGCCTGTCCTCTCTGTGTTGTCAGCTTCCCCCACCCCCCGCTTTGTTTGGTAGATTCAGAGAGTTTCAGGGACTGTGAAGTGATCTGGTCTGACCTGGGAGCGTAGGCCAGTCACTGTCACCCAGTTTCCTCTGTGTTGAGCCCGAGGAGGCAGAGAACAGGCATAACTGGGGACCCCAATGTCTGAGGCCTGTGTGATGACAGGGAATTGATCAGGTGAGATGTGCCCAGGTGATCCACGCTGCACAGGTGAAACCCGGCCCAAGGTCCCTGCCGGTCTGAGCTGGGGGAAATCCTTTTACCTAACCTGGTGACTCTGAATGAGCGAGACCCACCAGCCAGGTGGCTAGAACCAGGTTTCTCTTGACCAGTTCAGAACTCCCACTTAGCTCTCAGAGGCAGGGTTTGTTGTCTTGGCCCTGGGTTGTACAACCCCTGGTGCCATGGGCTGTTAATCCTTCTTTGGTGCTTCTAAGAGCTCATGTATGGATACTGAGATAGTGGGGGCGGGTGGGGGGAGAGAAACAGTTTTTAAAAATTTAGGCAAACTTGGTTGTAAAACTGCAGACATTTGGCAAGGGAATTTGGGGGCACTTGAAACTGCTTTTCAGTTGGGGAAAAGGGGAGCTCTTGAAACTGCTTTTCAACTCATCCTCGGAGAAGAGAAGCACATGAAACAACTTTTTGTCTCATTTGGAGGCCCTTGAAATTGCTTTGTAAAATGTTTTTGAAAGGGACTGGAGTAATTGCTGTCCTTTTTAGCAGAGATGGAAAATGTTCCTGAGGGAAAGAACCAGTGTTCAGTTTACTCAGTCTTCTGCAAACAGTCAGATCGAACGCAGGGACAGGGCAGAGGTGACAGATGCTTTATTGCTGGCAAAGAGAGAGGGAGAGAGTGGGTCAGAGAAGGGGAAAGCGAATGACCCTGGTCTGTCAACAGAGCCAGTGGGGTCTGGATCCCAGTGCAAGGTTGGATCATGTAGTGAGGCACTGGACTGGGACCCAGGAGATCTTGCTTTTGTTCCCAGCTCTGCCTCAGATGCTGCATCTGGGCCTCAGTTTCCCCATCTGTAAAATGGGGAGAGCAATCCTTTTCTGTTTAGACTTGTCAGCTCTTCGGGGCAATAACTGTCTCTCCTTGTGTGTCTGCCCAGCGTTTGGTACGATGGTGGGTACCAATCTGGTCGGGGGGAGATCTGTGCAGTGCCGGGCACAGTAGGGGCTCTGCTTTTTAGCTGGGGGATCCATGCAGTGCATGGCGCGATGGGGGCCCCGATCTCAGTCAGGGAAGAAGAGGTCGGGTCTGTGCAGTGCCGGGCGTAAGGGGGGCTCCGATTTCACTTGGGGAGCAGAGGGGAGTCCACCCAATTAGGCTGTGTGCATGTGTGAGCATCAACATGTGTCTGATTGTACGTGCCTCCGACACACACACACAGTAATTCTGTGTGTGCTTCTCCCTCCCCTCTTAGTGAAAAACAGCCTGAAACATCTGGCTGCGGGATAAACAGCTGGTTTCCCTCCTGTGGCGGTGGGGAGTGGGGAGCTTTGATTGATGACAGCTTGGCTGGGGTTCCCTAGGCTGCCGGTGCCCTGCTGGGTGGGGGCTGTTGTCAGTCATTGCCAGGCTGTTCAGTTTCTGCCACGTATGTAGTGGATCATTCCTACCTAGCAGCTGGTGGTTGCAGGGCCCAGGGGAGCTGGGATGTGGCCCTGTTCCGGTTCCTATTTAGAGTCTCCAGGCACTGTTCCACTCAGCTGAGCCAGCCCACTCCTGCTGCTCCCCAGCCTCAGCTGAGTGGGGTCCTCCAGTGCCGGGGGAGTGAACTGAGCTATCGTCAGAATTTGTTACTGGCATCAAAATTTCAAGGGGGAAGTAGCAAATAGGAAGGGGACAGAGGAATCCCCAGCCAGAGCAGGATTGAGGGAGCTGGGAGCCAGGACTCCTGGGTTCTTTCCCCAGCTCTGGGAGGGGAGTGTAGTCTAGTGGTTAGAGCAGAATCCATTGTGGAAGACGCTGTATACAGCAAGCCTCCCTGTTGCCCCTTGTTCTATGTCCCCCTGTTTCTCTCTGCAGATGGGGCCGCGGCTTTGGCTTGGTGGAGGATCTCTTGGGGAAACACAGCGTCTTTAATCAGCCCAACAGCATATTTGGCATTGTCTTCTATACCCTACAGACGCTGCTGGGTAAGTGGGGGGCCCCTCCACCATCCTCCCCCAGTGGGTGCCTGACAGTCTAACGAGCCCTATCTCTAACCCTCTCCAGGCTGCACTCCCAGCACCCTGGCGGCCGTCACCCTGCTGGGCACCTCCGTGGTCTCCATCGCCGGCTCGCTGTACCTGGCCTACATCCTCTTCTTTGTGCTCCATGACTTCTGCCTGGTCTGCGTCACCACCTACCTGCTCAACGGTGCCCTCCTTCTCCTCAACTGCAAGCGCCTGGTCTGCCTGAGTCAGAGCGGGCAGCGCAGTGCCAAGCCCAAGGGGCAGTGAGCGTGGCTGGGGCTCCACGGCCCACCCCCTCCTGAAATGTCAGTTCTGATAATCCACCCTCTTTGCGCAGCAGCCGTGGGGCCATCAAGCCCGGTATCCCGCCCCGTCCCTTCACCCTGGATCAGACCCGTGGGCCCATCTAGCCCAGTATCCCGCCCTGTCCCTTCACCCTGGATCAGACCGTGGGCCCATCTAGCCCGGTATCCCGCCCCCTTCCTGCCACCCTGCTCATACCCGGGGTCCATCCTTTAAACCCAATCTCAGGCCATCCCTGGCTGTGTTGAGCTGAAACAATCTCTAGGTATTTTTCTACTTTTTATAACTTCCTAGATAGATTTTTAAAGGGGGAGAAAAATATGCTCTTTGGTGGGGAAGTATGAGTTAGTGGCTTAACCAAAATGCTGATATAATGTGGATTAAAAAGGTTACATGACTTACACACCCAGTGATAGAGACACATGTGGCAGATCAAGTTTCATCACCTGCAGCAGGGGGCAGAGATGTTCTCACACCAACCTGATTCTTTCCAGCAGGGACCAGTGTGTGCATGTGTGGGTGCGTGTGTATGAGAGACGTGTGACCCTACTGACATCAGGAGGCAGGGCTGCATTCTGATCTCAGTGACCACAGTGTCAATCCAGAGCGACCCTGTTGACTCCACTGGCACCGGTCGGGACTGGATTCTGATCTTGGTGTGACTGGAGTAAGCGAGAACAGAGTCTAGCCCTAGATACCCACGTAGCATGCATGGGTCATTGACTTGTACACTTCCTGAGGCAATGACAGCCATACTTTAGGTAACTGACCAGCAGGGGGCACTGTGCAGCAGATCTGTCCCACAATGAAGCGATCAGCTGGTGCTTCCTGTTTGCAGCTGGTTCCATACAACAGCAAATGTTTGTAGCTGAAATAAAGTCACTCTCAGCAACAGGCAGCCGGGTGCATTTGGTGTCTGGTCATTTAACCCTTTGGAAGGTTGGGAGCCAGCTGATGAGGAGATAGTGGGGTCAGGCTAAAAAGATACAGAGCATTAGGATGTGGTGATAGGACCAGGGATGGATCTGGCCCGGTATCCTGCCCTCTTCCTAGTGCCCCAGCTCAGATCCATGGACCCATTAAATCCTGTGTCCTGCTTCCATCTCTGCCCAACAATGGATGGTTCATAAGAAGATGCAACCCCTCTGTGATACCTTCCTGGCCTTGCTGCAGTGAGCCATGAGCTGCCACCTGCCTTCTTTCACTGCAGACCGATCGTAGCAGCTATGCTCAATATACATGTCACCTAGATGCAATCTCTGATCTCTGCTTTTCTTCGGTGGTGAGTTCCACAGGTCAGCTCTGCTTGTTGCACAGGGTTCAAATTTCCCTGCCCATTAATTTCACCGAATGGGCAATTGGGGCAGTGTGACCTTAAATCTTCCATTGCTTACTCTGGTTATTAAATTGTGTGTCTGACGGTCTTATTTCCCCTTCCCTGGAGTCTTTCCACTTAACATCTCAAAGTGATTTAACACAAATTAGTCAATCTTCAGTGCCACCGGTGATACGCTGTTATGGCTGTTTCACACATGGGGAAACAGACAGAGGGGAAGGGGTGTGCACAAGGTTGCACAGCAGATCAGTAGAGTAGGTGAGTGCAGCTATCTGTTAAACTCTTTGGCAGAGGTAATGTGTGGGGAGTGGGGTCGTGCTCCCTCCCTGCCAATTTCTGCCAGGGTTTATGTTTGTATTTCTTTTTTTTTTTTGCAGGGAGTGGGTTCAAAATACATGAGTGCACAGGAGCTTATTTCAAAACTTTCAAACCTTCATAACATAACTGGTGGGTGTCTTTGACCCTTCCCTTCAATAATTGTTCTGGCACGACTTTTACTTTTTCCATCAGCATGGCATGTGAATGTGTTCATTAAGCCTTGAAATTTTATGCTGCTTTTTACTAATTTTTCTGAAAAGCAGATCACATTTAAACTGAGCTAATTTAATAATGTACCTGTTATTAGCTTTGTACAATGGTGAAAAGACCGTTAAGTTTGGACTTTTTCGCATGAAGAAGGCTAACTTGCCATGTGGCTAATAAGCGTCAATATTAATATTAAAACTGTTCCCACAATGTCTAATTTACGCTTGCCAGCAATGTGCAGTAACACTGGCATTGTTGTTATATTTTATCTAAAGTCGTTTATCTAATAATTTATACCCGAGAGATTCAGGTAAGTAAAACCCAACGGGTCCCCATGCCGACACACAAAACGTATTTTTTTTTTAGTTGGGAAAGAAATGCAATTCTGAAAATACCATTATTTCACTCCAAATGACGTTTTTACTAAAATAAAGACAGATTTTTCTATCAAAACCTTGCTGGGTTTGGTTGTGATAATAACACTGTAGGTAGCTGTGTTGGGATTATATTTATTCACAAGATTAATTCTGGCACTTTATCCTAAGGTAGCACACCACAGAAGCAAATGACAGAATGCATAAGAATTTCTGTGAGTTTAAAAAAAAATTTGTGTCAGAGCCACCTGTGTACAAATTGGCCTAAACGCTTAACTCTATATTAAGTCAACTTTAAGATATTTAATGAGTGTATGAATCGTACAACAGTTTTCTTTAGATGTAGCTCTCTTTTAGAACACTCTCCATCTGCTATTACACAGTATTGTAAAACATGACATCAGAAGTAGCACTAGAAATCAAAACTCTTTTGTGTCTTGAGTACCTGGTCGGAACCCACTGGATACCACCACAATCTTTTAATTGTGCCCCTCCACTATCAACAGTTATGTGTTGCCTCTGCTCTTTGGTGCAGAGATGGTCTTTTTAGGTGTTGGTACAGTGCCCTGCACAATAGTGCTGTGCCATGAGCCTCTAGGTATTTCTGTAGTAGAAATAATGAACTAAAGAACCTAGGAGTCCTGGCTCCCAGCCCCCTCATTCCCCAGTGACTTCTGCAGATATATTTTCTCCCCTCCAAAACTACACCTCCCATGAGGCTCTGCGCTATTTTTATGCAAGGGGAGGGGTTCTGGTCCCCTTTCAAGAGCATGCTGGGAACTGCAGGCAGATCAGCAGACCTTTCTCATTGACTTGTATGGAGACGCCCTATGGAACTACAAACCCCATGAGGCCCTGCGCCACAATCCTGCTCATGGGGGAACCGTGCTCTCCACATGGCCTTCTGGGATTCGTAGTTCTCGGTGGGGGCCTTACTGTTGATTTGCCTGGGGAAGCCTGCCGAGTGGGACTACATTTTCCAAGATGCCCCACTCCCGGGCTGCGCAGTGATTCCGGTGACTGCTGGTGAGTCAGGTCGGCCGGCTTCCCCCATTACAGCGGCTCAGGCAGCCAGCTGGCTCGCTCCGGTCCCCGCAGTGGAACCCTGCAGGCCCCGCATCTGGCGGTAAGGTCCCCCCTTGGAACGTACCACTGTGGCGGGTGGGGGGGCTGTACCATTCCCTGTCTCCCCGTATGGCGCAAGGGGATGAGGAAAGGTTTCCGACCCCTGGTTCGAGTCCGGCCTCTGATGCCTGGGTTCTATTCCTTGGAGGGGGGGAGCTGGAAGCCAGGACTCCTGGGTTCTGTCCCTAGCTCACGGGAGGCTGGGAGCTCGGACACCTGGGTTCCATCCCTGGGGTGGGGTTGGGCGCTGGGACAGCTGGTTATAGGGACGCTGCCCTGATGCTTTGATGCCCCTGCATTGGTTGGTTGCCTGGGGTTGGTGCAGGTGCAGGGCGCTGTACGTCCTAGCTGACGGAGCTGGAATCCTGCCGTCCCCCCTTCGCTCTGCTTTCTGGAGTGTAAACCGCACGTGGCAGGGGTGAGGGACCGGCCTGTGGGCCTGGCACACATACCTGCCTCTGATACAGCCATCCTGGGAAAAGACCTGAAACGCATCGCTCTGGACCGCAGAGAAGAGGTTTTTAACCCCAGATCGGGGATAGAACCCAGGAGTCCTGGCTCCCAGTCCCTTCTGCCACTAGACCCCACGGCACTGTGAACTGACTGGGTTGGATCTTGGCGACGTAGAAATGTTGGCACCTTGTGAACACAAGGGGTTAATTTATATGCCAGCTGGGCCCTATATGCAGCCAGTGCCTAGAGTGACTGGCTCGTGGGCCCAGTGCCATGTGTCTGTCTAGGACTGGTATCCCCTCCCAGCTAACCTGGGGATCGGGGAAGTCTGTCTGGCCCTATAGCAACCTTGGTGCAGGCATTATACCCAGTATATGGCCCTGATCTCTATTCCCATATCGCCCCTGTCCCAGTGCACCAGGCTGAAGAGGCCTGTGGGGGCCCAAGACACAGCACCCCCTTCTATCAAGGTGTGGGAGTGTATTGGGGGGGGTAGTGGGAGGCTGGAGTCGTTCTCCCTGAACAGGGTGCATTGCAGGAATACGGCTCTCCCTCCCTATGTCCCAGATTGCCCTCCCCACGCGGCGGAGCTGCTGGGAGTGAATTGAGGACAGGGCGGAGGGGAGGTGTGGGCGAGGCTCTGGCACCAGCCAGACAAACGGGGCCTTGTTCAGCTGTTGTTGTAGTTGCTGCTTTCCCAGAGAGCTGCGGTGACAGCTGCCATGACCCCAGGAAAAGGTGGGTGAATAGCCTCAGGACCCAGGAGTCCTGCCTTCTAGTCCCACACTCTAACCACTAGACCCCACTCCCCTGCCATCATTTGGGATAGAACCCAGAAGTCCTGACATGTTTCCTCTCCTCCTTGAGGTCTGGTCTCTCTTCGGGGGGTGGCGAGGGGGCAGAGAGCAATTGGGGTGGGGCCTGGTATGTGTGTCTGGTTCCTCTCGTCCCTGGGTAGCTCATGCTGGCAGCTAACGCCAGCAGCCTGGGGAAAATCTGGGACCACCCCGGTCTGTGACAGACGGCTGGGGAGCCAGGACTCCTGGATTTTATCCCTAGCCCTGAGAGGGGAGTGAGGTTGGAGGGGTGGCGGGACTGAGAGGCAGGATTCCTGGGTTCTATCCCCCACCAACAGCCCCCTGCCAGTGTAGCTGTCCTTGCCCCACTGTCTGTGGGCTCTGCAGCCCCTAGATCTCTCTGCTGCTCTTGGGGTGACGCTTGGGCCCACCGCATTCATCTTGCCAAATGTCCTCCTGGGATTTGAACTGGGGCCCTGGTGGGGAAAGGTTCACACTGCGCCACCCTCCACCACCCCTTGTGCTCTGGGATTGACGGGGGGACCTGGGGTGTGTCACAGCGGCTGCCCGATTTGACCTGAAATGGTGGGGAGGGGGCAGCCCAACGGGAGGTGGTGTGGGGCTGCTGGAGAGACGGGGAACAAAGACCCTGGGTGCAGTGTTGGGGGATCCTGGATCTGTCTGTGCATCTGCCCAGCCCTAAGTTCCTGGCATGACAGTCAGTCTGTCTGTCACCCGTTCCTGGCAGCTTGTCGACGAACCAGCAGAGATGTGCACGTGCTGAAACGCTCCCCCCGCAAACCTCAGCAAGAGGCATGGGGCTCGACGCAGGGTCTGTGCTGACGCTGCCTCTCTTATGTCGTTTTGGCTGTCATTCCTGTCAGTCTCCCCATTCCTGGAGCTGGGAAATTGACAAGAAAGCCCCGTGGCTGGACCCTACGACCAGCTGGGGCTGGGGCGAGAAGCCCATCACCTGGGCCCCGCGGAGAGGAAACGCCCTGCCAGCACAGTTGAGCGACCCGTCTGTCTGTTCATAGGGTGTCTGTCTGGCCATCTCCTGGATGTCTGGCCATCTGTCTGCCTATCCTTAGGATGTCAATCCGTCTGTCTGCCTGTCTTTAGGGTGTCTGTCCATCTGCCTGCGCTTATGGTGTCTGTTTGTCCATCCCTAGGATATCTGTCCATCCATTTACCTGTCCCTAGGATGTCTGTCAGAATGTCTGTCCATCCATAGGTCCTCGGACTGTCTGACCCATCCGGCTATCCCTCCGCTCTCTGAAGCCCTGCTGGCAGCGGGTCCCATGTGCTACCGCCGCAAATCCGACCCCTGGGGAGATGCCCTCGGCCCCTCTCCGGGCTGATAGGCAGGGTGCCCGGGTCGAAGTGCATTGCTCCTTCATTGGCTGCGGCAGCTGGCGTCACGGGGGAGGGGAGGGTTGGCTAAAGGGGGTGGGGCGGACGGGACCAATGGGCCGTGCACCTGGTGGTGGTGGGGCCCAGGTAAACCCCGTGCTGGATGTTTGACTTGCCAGTCAGCGGCCGGGCAGAGACTCTGCAGGGGCGCCACGGGCACCGGCTCTATGGGCTTCCTTCCCCGATCCTTGCAACGGGTCGGTGCTTGGCCGTCGTCTTTTCTCCATTCACCGATCTGCTCTTTCCTCTTCCCTGCCCCCTCTCTGTCCGCCTCTACTCTTCCGTGCCAGCTGTTTGTCTGGCTACCCAGCTGGGCTGCGCATGGAGCAGAGTGGGCGAGCCAAGGATAAAACACGTCACCCTGGCTTCTCTCACCTGTCACTCCGTGACCTGCCCAGCTCCCCACTTAGCTCTTCAGCCGGGGCCTCTGCCACTTTCTGCTCTCTTTCCCGTGCTTTTTATTTAGCTTCCTTTGCATCTGTTTTCTTGTCTGTCTGTCTGTAGCTAGCTGTCCATCTCCAAACATTACTCTTTCTCTAGTTTTTAATGTCTGTCTGTCTGTCTATCTATCTACCCATCCATCCCCGTCTGTCTGTCTATCTGTCACTTATCCTATTTAATCCACACGTTCTGTTTCTGAATTTCTCAGTACTCCCAGAGGTTGTTACCCTGACCAGGATCGGGGCCCCCGTCATGCCAGGTGCTACACCAAGCACTCCCCCCAACCGAGATCGGAGTCCCCGTCGTGCCGGATGCTGCAGAGACCTAGACTGAGATCGGGACCTTTGTTGTGACCTTGTTGTGCCAGGCGCTGCACAGACTCTGCCTGAGATCGGGGTGTCTGTCCTGCCAAGTGCTTCACAGACCCCCAGATAGAGCCCCTACCCTGAAGCGTTCACCATTCAAACAGGCAAAGGCAGGATCAATTTCCTAGTTGCGCAGCTGGGGAAACTGAGACACAGACGGGTGCAGCGACTGGCCTGGGACCCACCTGGAGGCTGTAGCCAAGCCATGCATAGAACGGAGGAGTCCCGGGAGTGAATTATTGTTTCTTTCTTACGATGAGTAATCCCCACTGTCTCTCTCTCTTTTTCTTTTTCCCAGATGGAAACGGCGCTCCCGGCTGTTGGCAGGGAAGGAAACCACCACAAAATAACCAAGTTCACTTGAGGTAAGTGATTTCTGGAGAGCTGTTATGAAAGCAGATACGAGTTCCTGGCCAAGACTAGGCTCACATCATGGCGGGCACTGCCCAGACCTCCTCGTTGAGTGCGGCTGTTCCCCCCCCCAGCTGCCCCACCCCAGAGACAATGCATCTCAGCACTGACCGAGCCATCCCCGTGTGGTGTTATGTGTGGGTGTTCCCCCATTGCCCCACCTCAGAGGCAGCCGCATCCCAGCACCAGCCTTGCTCTGAGTGTCCCTGTCTCTTGTCCCCAGGTGTCTGTGGCGGCAGCAAGATGCTGTGGAAAGCTCTGCTGAGGATGGAGCTGGGGGGAGCGGGGAACCAGGCCCCCTTCACGCATCGGCTCCTGTCCCCAATTCTCCGGTACCAGTCCACTTCTGTCATGGATCACCACCACGTGGAGCTGGCCCGAGAGCGATCCAAGACAGTCACTTCCTTCTACAACCAGTCGGCCATCGACATCGCAGCAGAGAAGGTGAGGGTCGCTGGCTCTGTCAGCCTTTCCCCCTCCCACAGAGGACATTCAGTGCTTGGCAGGAAACTGAGGCACACCCTGTGAGTGGCAGTAGAGGGTGCTGTGCTGCAGGGAGTGGGGCGGGGGGCGCTCTCCCCTGGCGCTCAGTGCTGGCCCCAGGGGAGACGCCATGCTGCAGGGAGCCGGGTGGGGTCTCATTAACACTGGGATCCGGGTCAAATTCCAGCTCCTGGTGACTCCGTGCTCCTCTGCTAAATTCCCTCCTGCTGTTTCAGTTGGAGACAAGATTCCTTTTCACTTCCTGTCCCAAAGCACTGCGCAGCACATGTGTGAGCCAGCTTCTCTGCCCTGCCCCAGAATCAGCCGCACCTCAGTGCCAACCGAGTCAACCCCCTATGGCATCGCTGGCATGGCTGTTTTCCCCAGCTGCCCCGAACCAGAAGTGGCTGCATCTCCATGCCAGGCAAGCCGTCCCTGTGCGGTGTCGCTGCTTGGCCGTTTCCCAGCTGCCCCGCCCCAGAGGTGGCTGCATCTCAGCCCCGGGCAAGCCATCCCTGTGTGGTGTCACTGCGTGGCCGTTTCCCAGCTTCCCCGTCCGAGAGGTGGCTGCATCTCAGCCCTGGGCGAGCCATGTCTTGTATGTGAGTCATCTATTCCTCTCTTGCCATGTTTCTTTTGCATCTAGCATCCCCGCTCTGACATAGCAGCTATTCAGCCCAATTCATTCTCTGGCATAATGGGTGTACCCCAGGGTAAATCAGTCCTATTGTGTTAAAAAGGAAGGGCAAAGGGGGCAGGGAAGAGCAAGGACACAGGACGAGCAAGGTGAGCCAATGATAACTAGCCAAATATTTACTCAGCGAAAGCAGCCAACTTGCCTGAAATGTGAGAGGGGAGTTGCGTATTAATTTCAGCAGCTTTCCAGGCAGGAAGCTGCTGGCAAATAAAACACACACACACACACCCTTTGTGCGCGTACCACAGAAGAAGAGTTGCATTGCCACTCCGAGAGGTGTTAATCTGGGTTTAGGGAAATCAGAGACAATAATTGAGGGGCCTCCCCCTGTAGGGGGCGCTGGCTCCTATCCAGCCTTGAAGAGGCCAGTCATAACCCCCTCCCCACACCCACACCCATTGCATTCACTAATCTTGCTTTCCTGATTGCTCTTTCCAGCTAGCATCCTTTGAAAGCCTCTAGGTTGCACAGATCTCCATGGCAACCCTGCTTCCTATCTCAGGAGCCACACCTCAGCCCAGAGCCTGGCCCTTTAAAAGATGGGGCTGAATAGTGAGACCCACTTCTGAGGCTGGCTCAGGAAGGGGGACGGCTCACCCTGCGCCGAGATGCAGCCACCTCTGAGGCGGGGCAGCTGGGGAACAGCCGCAGAACCGGGGAACAGGAGCTATTGCCCACGCGGCCCTCCCAGGACGGCTGTATCTTCATTGCACCCTGGGGCAGGTGCTGGCTCATTGCTAGGGAATCTGGGCGTTGGTCCCAGCAGCAGGTCTGGGCTCCCATGGGCCACCTGGCAGGGAAAGCTGCCGAGAACTGCCAGCTCGGGTTTGGCACGACAAAGGCCAGGGCTCGCCAATGGGCCCATCTAGCTCGGTATCCCGCCTCCTATCTGCCACCCAGATCAGACCATGGGCCCATCTAGCCTGGTGTCCCCCACTGTGTCAGAGCCTGGCAGTGTTTGCTGTGTTGGCGTTTAGGACATGTGTAATGTGCTGGCTCGGGGGCGGCCGACCCAGTGTGTGGGTCCCCTGGGCAATGAAATCAAACTCCTTCCTTCTCCGGTCTTGCTGTGCTAGTGCCTTTCTTTCCCTCTGCTCTGTTTCTTTCTCTCTCCTTTTTTCCTCATTCATTCTTCTCCTCTCATCCCTTTTGGTTTCTTCCTCATTTGTTCATTTGACTCTATTTTCTCATTCGTTCTTTTCTCTCCCTATTTCTTTCCTTCCTTATTCAGCCGTTCCCTCTCCCTCTCCTTTCTGTTTTCCTCATTCATTCGTTCGTTCTCTGTCCCTGGCCTGTTCTTTCCCTGTCTCACACTCCCTCTCTTTTTGCTGTTCCCATGGACACCCCCCAGACCCACTCGCGGGCCCCACTGGGAGCGGCTGTGCCCCATAGCTTCTGAAGGATGGGCCTGCGCTGCCACACTCCGTTCACTGTTCCCCCCTCCACCCTCAGGGGGCGCCCTGGGCCCCTCATTGACCTGCCACCTTTCCGTTCTCTCCCAGCCATCCGTGAGATTGACACCCACCACCATGCTCTATTCAGGACGGTCACAGGACGGCAGCCACCTTCTGGTAAGTTGGGGGCGGGCACAGCCCCCTCCTCCATTCTCCCCGCACAGCCCCGTCTGAGAGCTCAAACTGAACCCCCTGTACTGGATGGGGAAAATGTGTTAACCCTCTTATACACGCTGGGGATACTGAGGCAAAGAGAAAGGGAGGCGATCACACTGTTCCGCAGGGAATTCATAATAGAGCCCCGGAGTCCTGGCTCCCAGCCTCCCTGGCACTAACCACTAAACCCCGCTCCCCCCAGAGCCAGGGAGAGAACCCAGGAGTCCTGGCTCCCAGCCCCCCTCCCCCGGCGCTAGCTCCACTGGAATTGGTGGGATGGAACTGTGGCTGCAGGTTGGATCCTGTGAGGGAGGGATGGAAGCAGCCCTGAAGACGCCAGCAGATGATTGCCAGCGTCTCTGGAGTGGGGTCGGAGCCAGGACACACCCAGACAGTGCCTCGATCAGCCTGCGTGTTGGGGCCACTCAGGACTCCTGGGTTCTATCCGCAGCTCTGGGATCTAGGGCGGGGGTTCTCAAACTTTTTTTGCTGGGACCCCCTTTGAAGATATTTCAGGCTGGACGACCCCCCCCAAAAAGGGATGATTCCTCCCGCCCCCCCCCATGCCATGCCACCCTTCCCGGCATGTGCTGAGGCTGACAGCTTGTGACATCCCCCATAATAACCTCATGACCCCTTGAGGGGTCACGCCCACAGTTTGAGAACCCCTGATAGTGGATAAGAATGGGAGGGGAGCTGGGAGCCAGGACTCCTGGGTTCTATCCCCCATGTGTGCAGCTGAGAGCTGACATACTCAGTGTCTTGTTGCTCAGCATAGTTCTCCAGTCTGCCCAGGCCTGAGGGTTTGCCGACTGTTTCTAGGCAGATCGCCCAGCATGTTATGGCCTGCCTAGTTGAATGAACTGATGGGATTGTAGCAACCTTTATCCCAGTGGCTGCACAGGGACGGCTCACCCAGCGCTGAGATGCAGCCACCTCTGGGGTGGGGCACCTGGGGAACCGCTGCGCAGCGACACCGCACAGGGACGGCTCACCCAGCGCTGAGATGCAGCCACCTCTGGGGTGGAGCACCTGAGGAACAGCCGTGCCATTTTGCTTCAATGCAGTTTAAGACAGAAAATGAAAAAGAATTGGGACTGGTTGATTATAGGGGTCGGGATTAAGGGAAAAGAAACAAAATTAGGCACAGACATGGGATCAACACTGTACCTGTTTAGCTTGATAAACCAGGAGTCCTGGCTCCCAGCCCCCTTGCTCTACCCACTAGACCCCACTCCTCTCCCAGAGCTGGGGATAAAACCCAGGAGTCCTGGCTTCCCACCACCTTGCTCTGTCCACTATCCCCTGATCCTCTGAGTTCTTCCTCCTCTAGAAAAGTGCCCATTATCTTCACCGCGAGCTGCCTGTCCGCATCGCCCATCGCATCAAGGGCTTCCGTAGCCTCCCCTTCATCATCGGATGCAATCCCACCATCCTCCACGTGGTACGTACCCGAGCGGGGGCACAGCTGAGGGACACTGTGAGAGGGAAGGGGACACAGGTGGGAGCTGGGGGGTTGCAATGTGGGTGGGGTTAGAACCCAGGAGTCCTGGCTCCCAGCCTGTCCCCCCTCCCTGCTCTAACCAGTAGACCGCACTTCCCTCCCAGAGCTGGAGAGAGAACCCAGAAGTCCTAGCTCCCAGCCGCTCTACTCTAACCCACCAGGCCCCCCTCCCCTCCCAGAGCCGGGGATAGAACCCAGGTGTCCTGTGCTCTATCAAGTGAACCCCACTGCTGGCCAGTTTTTCCATGCCTCGCTTTACACTTATTCGTGTTTTTCCTTCCTTTAGCACGAGCTGTACATCCGAGCCTTCCAGATGCTGAGTGAATTCCCCCCGGTGAGTGTTCGGGTTGCTCTGACTCCCAGCACACACAGCGTTAGGTACAATATGGGAACTGGTTACGTTAGCTTCCCCCGGCACCAACTGACCCTGGGCCTGGACCATTCGAGCAAAGGGTGGAATATCTGGAGGGAGGATCAGGATAATGTATCCATCCAACCAACCCCCCACTGCTCCGTCCCTCTCCGTAAGTTCCATCCCTCCCCCCGCCGACTGAATCCATCCATCCATCCATCCATCCAACCCCACACTGCTCCATCCTTCTCCATACGTGCCATCCCTCCCCCCGACTCCCCCCATCCATCCATCCAACCCCACACTGACTGAATCCATCCATCCATCCAACCAACCCTCCACTGCTCCGTCCCTCTCTGTACGTGACATCCCTCCCCCCCGACTGAATCCATCATTCCATCCATCCCCCCACACACCCCTATCTATCTATCTATCTATCTATCTATCTGCTGACTTCTATTTTTCTTTCTTTCTTTCTTTCTTATTCATGGGACCTCTGCTCCTCTGGGCTTGGCCCTACATGGCGAAGGTGTCACAACACATTTGCCATAAGCTGGTTGTGTTGTGAAATTGGGACATGGCCTTTTGCTCCTTTAGGAGGCGTCGGCTCCAGTGTGGCCCTAGGGTGAGGGACTGGCTGGATCTGGGGGCCGGCAATGGGACATGGAGCCTTTCTCCTCTATGGGTCACTGACCTCCACGTGTCCCTTCCCCTCTGCTCACCATCCCAGATCAAGGACCAAGAGGCGGAGGCCCAATACTGCAAGCTGGTCCGACAGCTGCTGGATGACCACAAGGATGTGGTGACGCTGCTGGCTGAGGGGCTGCGGGAGTGTCGTAAACACATCCAGGTATCAGGGTGCTGGGATCCTGAGAGGTGTTAGAACAGGGTGGGGATGGGAGCCAGGACTCCTGGGTTCTATCCCCAGCTCTGGGAGGGGAGTGGGGGATGGTAGTTAGAGCAGGGAGGCTGGGAGCCAGGACTCCTGGGTTCCATTTCCAACTCTGCCATTTGCTGTGCTGAGTGACCTGGGGTAAGTTACATCCCCTATTTGTACATTATTTTCCCCATTTGTAAATGAGAATAATACCATCCTTTGTAAAGTGAGATTTGCTGATGAAAAATGCTACATAGGAGCTTGGGATGACCGTGACACTCACTGTCACCGCTTAGTTAACGTTTATTAATTATTTGCAATGATCATTTTTGCTAGTGTCCTTTACATCTATTATTATTGATGACTAATAATCATCATGTCAGGATTTTTATCAATATTCCACCTACTTACGTCCAAAACATAGAATCAGAGAAGATTAGGGTTGGAAGGGACCCCAGGAGGTCATCTAGTCCCACCCCCTGCTCAAAGCAGGACCAACCCCAACTAAATCATCCCAGCCAGGGCTTTGTCAAACCAGGCCTTAAAAACCTCTAAGGATGGAGATTCCATCACCTCCCTAGGTAACCCATTCCAGTGCTTCACCCTCCTAGGGAAAAACGTTTTCCTAATATCCAACCTAGACCTCCCCCACTGCAACCTGAGACCATTGCTCCTTGTTCTGTCATCTGCCACCACTGAGAACAGCCTAGCTCCATCCTCCCTGGAACCCCCTTTCAGGTAGTTAAAGGCTGCTATCAAATCCCCCCTCATTCTTCTCTTCTGCAGACTAAACAAGCCTAGTTCCCTCAGCCTCTCCTCATAAGTCTTGCGCTCCAGCCCCCTAATAATTTTTGCTGCCCTCTGCTGGACTCACCAATTTGTCCACATCCTTCCTGTAGTAGGAGGCCCAAAACCAGACACAATACTCCAAATGTGGCCTCCCCAGTGCTGAATAGAGGGGAATAATCACTTTCCTCAATCTGCTGGCAATGCTCCTACTCATGCAGCCCAATATGTTATTAGCTTTCTTGGCAACCAGGGCACACTAATGACTCATCTCCAGCTTCTTGTCCACTGTAACCCCCAGGTCCTTTTCTGCACAACTGCTACCTAGCCCATGGGTCCCCAGTCTGTAGCTGTGCTTGGGATTCTTCCCTCCTAAGTGCAGGACTCTGCACTTGTCTTTGTTGAACCTCATCAGATTTCTTTTGGCCCAATCCTCCAATTTGTCTAGTTCACTCTGTATCCTGTCATGTCCACCAGTTTCCCCACATCCACAGAGCCAGTCGGCTCATCATAGAATCATTATGATTTGTGTTTTAAATTAATATTTTAGTGACTGGTAAATATGTATTTTTATTATCAAGTATTAATATCCATTATGCTTGTTTTATTTACTATTATTTTGGACTAATAATTATTTCAGTATTTTCCTGACTATTACACTTATTTCTGATAATCATATTAATATTTTATTAATCTTTTATTAATTCTTGGTAATTTTCTCTTGAATTGTATTAACTCATTAATTCCCATTATACTTATTTCATGTATTATTATTATTTTTAATAATAATTCAATATTTTAAGCCACTTATATGTCTAGACTTGACAGAATTCAATTTTTATATTTTTGCAATTTCTGTGGATAATATCAATGTTTATTTTTAAGTTTTTTTTATTTTTAACCATTTAAATTTTCACAGTGGCATGCTAATCATGAATTTTATTAGCTGTTGTTAATTCCCAGTATGCTTATTGCATTATTATTTTGAACTAATCGATATTTTAGGAGTTTATGCTATATTAACAAGCACTATACACTATATCCAGTGTGCACTGTTCAATACACTGAACACGTTATACAATAAGTGATATATACTATAGACACTATATATAAAACCGACTACACACTGTTACCATTCACTTTTTACAGTGTTATTACATTTATTTATTTGTAATCATCAGGAGTTGCGTGTTTTATTCATTATATACACTATATATAAAACCGACTACACACTGTTACCATTTATTTTTTACAGTGTTATTACACTTATTTATTTGTAATCATCAGGAGTTGCGTGTTTTATTCATTCTAGGAGGGTGGTGAAACACTGGAATGGGTTACCTGGGGAGGTGGTGAAATCTCCATCTTTAGAGGTTTTTAAGCTGCAGCTTGACAAAGCCCTGGCTGGGATGATTTAGCTGAGGTTAGTCCTGCTTTGAGGAGCGGGTGGGACTAGATACCTCCTCAGGTCTCTTCCAAGCCTTATCTTCTATGATTCTATGATATTAGCTGCTGTTAATTAGCTTTATGAACTCAAGAATTCCTTAGTGTTAGTTGTGATTGGTTCCCAACCCTTGACTATTGTTTGCTGCTAGCTCTTGCTGGTTGTTCTTATTAGTCTTACTTATTGTCTCTGGTTCCGGGTTATTAGTAACAAATCACCCTTCCTGTCCGAGCCATGTGGAAGTGTTTTGCTTTGTTTCTGTGTCAGTACAGTATCGGTCCTTGTTTTTAACTAGCGTTCTCCATCCATAGATCTCAGAGCGCTTTACAAAGGCAGCTGGTATCTTTATCTCCATTTTGTAGATGGGGAAACTGAGGCACAGAGAGGGGCTGTGACTTGCCCAAGGTCAGCCAGCAGGCAGGGTCTCCTGTGTCCAAGTCCAGTGCTCTCTCAGCTAGGCCTCGCTGCCTCTGTGTTAAGCCATTGTCGGTTAGCCCCTGCGCTGCCATTCTTCTCCCCTGTCAGGACGAGAAGGTCATCCGTTATTTCCTAGACAAGACGCTCACCTCCCGGCTGGGGATCCGGATGCTGGCGATCCATCACCTGGCATTGCACGAGGAAAAGGTACGATCTGGCCTCTGCTCTCCCGTTCCCCTCGGCTCCGTGAACGGGCCACGTGCACGACACAGCTGGCTGCCCTCGGGGTGTTATAGTAGGTCCCCTTGAAATTCATATTTTAGGGAACCGCCCTGTTTGGGTGATCTGGTCCCAGGGTAGGGGACTGGCTGGCTCAGGGGGGCGAAGAAGGGGACCTGGGTTAAAGCACTGGCTGATTGTCGCTCTCTCGCTTTGGCAGCCGGACTTCGTGGGGATCATCTGCACCCGCCTCTCCCCAAAGAAAATCATTGAGAAGTGGGTGGATTTTGCCAGGTGAGGAATAGTGATGGTATGTGGCGCCCCCTTGTGGACACAGTCTGGAATTACACCTTTTAAATTTTGCCCTGCTCTGGTTTATGCGTAGCGTGGAAAGGAGGAAATTTCTTCTTCCTCAGAGTATCGTTTTGCGGGATCTGGAGGCGAATTCATATGGAGGGGAGGGGAGGTTTCCACTTTTCCCTTCAGTCCATGGCTTAGAGAGCTGCTGCTGCTGTTGTTAGTTAACCACTGAGATGTTTTTGGATCTTGGAAAGGAAAAATCATCCCGGATTTATGAATAGTTTTTTAATGTGAGAGGATTTACTCCTGTGTGTATCTAGGGAACTCGCGGACAAATGGCTGGGGTGCTGGTGTTGTTCATTCAACCTGAATGGAAGGGGAAAATCTGTCTGTATAAACAAGAATGGGGTCTGGTGGCTTAGAGCGGGGGGTGGGAGACAGGTTCTGGGAGAGGAGTGGAGTCTAGGGGTTAGAGCGGGGTGCTGGGAGCTAGGATGCCTGGGTTCTATCCCCAGGGGAGGGGAGTACAGTCTAGTGGTTAGAACAGGGGGATCTGGGAGCCAGGATGCCTGGGTTTTATCCTCAGCTCTGGCAGTGGGATGGGGGTGTCCTAGTGATTTAGAGCAGGGAGTGGGGGGCCGGGAGTCTGGAGTCTGGACTGACCCAGTGCAGTGGGGTGGTTGAGTGACCAACCCAGCCTGGCTAATGCTCTGTGCTTCCCCGCCTGCAGGCGTCTGTGCGAGCACAAGTACGGTAACGCCCCGCGGGTGCGGATCAATGGGCACGTGGCTGCTCGCTTCCCTTTCATCCCCATGCCACTCGACTACATCTTGCCGGAGCTGCTCAAGAACGCCATGAGGTGAGCTACCCCCACCCAGTGTATGGCAACCAGGCTGACTCGGGGGGCGGGGGATGGGACACGGGGCCTTTCCCCTCTAGGGGGCTTTGGGGAATAGGGGTCTGGGGCCTGATTTTTGGCTACATTTTCCCCTACCCCAGAGCCACCATGGAATCTCACCTGGACACTCCGTACAACGTGCCTGACATTGTTGTCACTATTGCCAACAACGACATCGACCTGATCATCAGGTACCATGTGCCAGGGCCCGCCTGGGCCAACAGCCGGCTTACGCTGGGATCCCACCCCCAGCGACATCCCTGGGGTCGCTGCGGATTCACTGTGGGGGCGCTGAGGCGGTGGATGAAATTAAGGAAGGGGGAAATGTTGGCTTGGGTGGTTTCATCTCTGCTGGGGAACGGAGGATCCTGCCCCGGGCGGGGACCAGTCAGACAGGTGGAAGTGGAGGGAGCCATGGTTTGTCGGCTGCACGATACTGAGTGGACCCTGTTCCCCCGGTAGGATTTCAGACCGGGGCGGCGGGATCCCCCACGAGCACCTGGAGAAGGTGACAGATTATCACTTCACCACAGCCGAGTCCAGCACCCAAGATCCCCGCATGAGCACTCTCTTTGGGAGCATGGTGGACATGGTCAACAGCGGCCAGTCGGGCCCGATGCACGGGTGAGTCTGGTGCTTTGAGCCACAGTGATGCCAGTGGCACGGTAGAATTCCCAGCATCCTCTGCCAACAGGGCATCCTGGACGGGTCCTCAGCTGAGATCAGGCCAGCTGGGCAGGAACAGATTTTCCCCTGCTCCCCCCTCCTCCCCCCCCCGATATTGTTGAGAGTTTGAGGAGTTCCGCTGTCTGTGAATCGAAATCTTGACAACATCTGCGTACCGAAAAGCCATTCCCTCCCATCCTCCTTGTTTGGATCCACTGAAACATTTTGTTTAGATCTTAGGAAAAACTTTCTAATGCTAAGAACAGTTCAGCCCTGGACAGGTTTCTTAGGGATGTTGTGGAATCTGCAATATCAGAGGTTTTTAAGAACAGGTGGGACAAACACCTGTCAGAGCTGCTCTGGGTTTACTTGGTTCTGCCTCAGCGCAGGGAGCTGCACTTGTTGACCTTTCAAGGTCCCTTCCACCCTGACACTCAAGTGATTTCAACCTGTTTTCACCAGTTTGTCAGTCCAGTTCGCTCCAACGTCAAAGTGGTTTCAAACTGGAAAACGGGGATTTTGTTTTGAAGATGTCAAAACATTTTGTCAATTTCAAATTTGTTTCCCCGACTTCTTTGGAGGCGGGAGGCGTGTTAAAACTGACCCCATTTCATGCACAGTTTCGACGAACCGGTGTTTTGTGACGAAAAGACGAGTCTTCCAGCAATTCCCCACCACTGTTTGTTCTGAATACAGGAGTCTCTGCCCCCAGAAATGGTTAAACGAGATGGTGATTTGAGCTGAGGGATTAGACCTGAGCACCGATTAGCAATGAAATGAGCAGTTCATAGTGAATGATGTGGCTCAGTTCCTTCTCATGCCAAAGTACATGATAAAGGAAGATGCACAGGCATCATTTTTCCTCTTTTTACAGGTGAGGAAATTGAGGCACAGAGAGGGGAGTCTGTGGCAGAGCTGGGATAGAACCCAGGAGTCCTGGCTCCCAGCCTCCCTGCTCTAATCACTAGACCCCACTCCCCTCCCCAGCTGGGGAGAGAACCCAGGAATCCTGGCTCCCAGTCCAGGACCACTCTACAGTATTTCCAGTATGTTGTGTGTATCATTATTAGATGTATTACAGTAGCACCTAGGAGCTCAGTCATGGAGCAGGACCCCACTGTGCTAGGCGCTGTACATTATTTATTAGGTGTACTACAGTAGCCCGGAGAGCTGATGGTCTCAGTATATATCTCCCATGTAATTACCCCCTGTTTGTCCATCTGTCTCTGCTGCAGGTTTGGCTTTGGCCTGCCAACCTCCCGGGCCTATGCCGAGTACCTGGGGGGCTCGCTGTGCATCCAGTCCCTGCAGGGCATCGGCACCGACGTGTACCTCCGTCTGAAACACATCGACGGCAAGGAGGAGAGTTTCCGCATCTAGAGACCTTCCTTGTTGGCCCGCGGCCCCCTCTGACTCTGCATGGACATCAACTTTGCTTCCCGTGGCTCTGTGGATGGATACCTATGAACCCAATCCTACGGCCCCGGACTCTTGGGTTCCTAGTGTCTCTGCAAGAGGGCAGGACTTTGTGCTTACGGACAGGATGTCGCCCCTGCTGGTTATTCTGGTCCCATCCCTGGGAGCATCCTAATAGATTCTTTATTCCGACGGGGCAGGGCACGGGTTGGCGCCGCCCTCAAACCGATTTTTAAGGCAACAAATGCTTCCCGGCGTGTGTCCTTCCATTGGTAGCTCCACACTGCCAGCACCTTCCACACTCATTTCCTCACCCTTCTTTCATTCCTTTCTTCCGATGAAACCAAATCAAAGCACGCATTGGAGTGGGAGGGAAGACTTTTATTGTTGCACATGGCTCCAGAATCACCCCTCATCTCTCCAGCAAATCCCTCCCCACTGCACACTATAGGCAGGGGAAGACTTTTATGGTTGCGCAGGGATGCTGGGTTCCTCCCCCACCGACTGCACATGGCAGATGTAAATTCTAGCCCTGTTTTTTGTTTTCCTGCTTTCTCATTTATTTCGGGGGGGAGGGCATGTGGATTTGACTCCCCTCCTTGGGGAGGGCTGGGGGAACTAGACCCTTAATGTGTATCTTGCTGTGATTCCGATTAAAAGTGCAAATTCGGAAAGGCAGCGCGGCAACGTGACTCTGTCCTCGAGGGAGCAAGGCAGAGTGGTGATTCATGCTTTTATCAGTCTAGTAGGGACCACTGTGATCATCTAGTCAGATGCAGGCCGTACAACTTCTGCAAATTAATTCCTGTTTGAACTAAAGCAGACCCTTTAGAACAACATCCCATCTTGATTTTAAAATTGCCAGGGATGGGGAATCTACCATGACCCTTGGTAAGCCGTTCCAGCAGTTAATTCCTCTCCATGTTAAAAATTTGCACTGTATTTCTGGTCCGGATTTGTCTTAACTTCAACCTCCAGCCATTGGATCTTGTTAGCTTTGTCCAATAGTTTGAAGAGCCTGTTATCAAATATTTGTTCCTCATGAGGTATTTACAGACTGGGATCAAGTCACCCCCCTTCACCCTTCTCCGTGTTACACTCAAGATGCTCAATCTATTTTGCTTATCACTAGAAGGCAGGTTTTTGGATCCTTTAATCACTCTGGTGGCTCTTCTCTGAACGCTCCCAATTGATCAGCCTCCTTCTTGAAGAGTGGACACCAGAACTGGACAGAGGACTCCAGCAGCGGTTGCATCAGGGCCAAATACTGAGTTTAACAGAACCCTTTTCATTGCCTTTTTGCATCTACATGAAGGCTGTCTCTGTGTTGGCTCGAACCAGCAATCTTTCAGTTAATAGCCAACCACTCTAATCAATTGCACCTCAGAGCCATCAAGTGTGTGGAGGAGGGAGGGCAGGGGGTAATCAGTGGCTGTGGTTTAGGTTGGAGCTGTAAGCTTCAGTCTCTTTTCATTCATACTGGGGCAAAGCTAGAGTCGCTGTGCTGAAGTGAGTGGAGTCACGCTGTGACATAACTCCAGTGCAGCCACTCCTGGCTTATGCTGGGGGCAGTCAGGTTTGGGTGCTAGTTCCTTCCGCACATGTGACTGGCCCAGGCCAGCTGTGGTTCACCTTTACACAGGCGTAGGGAGGTGGCTGGGTTATTGGAAGTGCCCCACCTTGGTGTGAAGCGACAAGAACTGTGTGTGTGTCGGAACCTTTGCCACGCTTGGGGTGTGTGTGTGTGTCTGTTTCAGTGGGATGTTCTTATGATCCCGTTGGGCTCACCCCAGTGGTTAATCCTAGAGTGCTTCTTGGGCCAGCAAACAGCATGCTGGATGATGGGCATTTTCCTATTCTATTTGGTGGAGCTGTGTGGAAACTGGGAAATGAAGGGTTAAACATCAACCAAGGGCATATGAACCATTTCTGGTGCATAGAAGGCGAACGGGAAGCGAGGTGGCAGAGGGGGGAACTTGATCATAGTCTAATTATCTACACAGGGAATAAATATTTGATAACGGCTTTTCAGTCTAGCAGAGAAAAGTCTAACACGACCCAATGGCTGGAAGCTGAAGCTAGACAAATTTAGGCTGGAAATAAAGTGTGCGTTTTCAAGAGTGAGAGTAATTAACCACTGGAGCAATTTACGGGTGGGGTCGTGGTGGATTCTCCATCACTGACAATTTTTAAATCAAAGTTGGATGCTTCTCTTAAGAGATCTGCTCTAAGAATTATTTTGAGAAGTCTCTGGCCTGTGTTAGGTAGGACGTCAGACTAGATGATCACAATTGTCTCTTCTGGCCTTGGGATCTCTGACCTGTGACAGGCCGGATGATACGGGAACAGGGAGTTGTGGGAATGGCAGTGGAGTTCAACGTGTGAATGTGGATGATGGTGAGGGGGATATGGGGAAAAAAGTGTGATATGACACACAGTGACCCTGAGTTGTAGCTCTACACTCAGCTGTTCTGGTTGCTGGAGGGTGTAGCTGAAAGAAAGTGATGAAGTGAGAGGTTTATCCTTTCTCTGCCACTAGTGAGGGCCAGAAACTTTCTTCTTGAAACAAGAAACAAAAGCTGAGTTTCTCCTCTGTTCACATGACATCTTTTGGGGTCCATTCTTCCCTGCCAGGATATCCAAAGTGTCAGGGGCAAATGGCTATTCCTGTTCCCCTGTCAGATATTATATCAGGGGAAGGTGCTCCGGGACTTTTTTTTTTTCTGCCCCCTCCCACGCATCTTGTAGCAGCTGGAAGTATACTGTGTCTGTGCGTCTGTCCATCCCAGTTATGGGACTGCTTATACCTGTGTCCCCTTTCTGCTTTCTGAGTTGACACCATCACCAGTCAGGTCTCATGCCCTCACCTGTTTCTGGGTGTAATTTTGCAATTCCCCCACTTGTATGTTGGTGATCTGGATTCAACAACGTCCCATCTATGCCAACTGCATATTACTGTGCAGATCCAACTAGAGCCTGCATCTCTTCCCTTTGGGAGCCTGTAACCAGTGCTATGCAGGGACCAAATAGCCTTCTGAAAACGAATAGATTTATTAGCCAATGGAACGAAGCATTTGAGAAAAAGTGGTTTAAAAACAACAACCCACCGACACGTGTCTAGCTTCAGCCAGTCGTATGCCAAGGCTTGGCAGAATTCAAATTCAATTTTTTTATAATTTCAATGGATAATCTCAATGTTTATTTTTAAGTATTTTGTTTTTATTTTTATCAATTCAAATTTTCACAATTGCACAAAATTATGGGTAGGGTTTGGACAATAATGACAGTGGACGTTGAGATTCAAAAAGTTAAAGCTTTACAATCCTTCAAAACACAAATGGTCAACATCACAAGTAAAAGCATCTTAGCGAGACAAGGAGGGTCAGGTAATATCATTGGAACAACTTCTGTTGGGTCTTCCCTGCACTAGCACTTCTGCTGGCAAAACTTTTGTCACTCAGGGGTGTGAAAAAACACCCCCTGAGTAACCTAAGTTTTGTCGGTATAAGCGCTTGTGTAGCCGCATTATGTCGGCGGGACAAAGCTCTCCTGCGGATATAATAAAACCATCTTAATGAGGGTGGCAGCTATGTCAGCAGGAGAGTGTCTCCCACCAGCATAGCACTGTCCACACAAGTACTTATGCCAGCAAAATTTACAGCGCTCAGGGGTGTTTTTTTCACACCTGGGAGAAACAAAAGTTTTGCCAGCATAAGTACTAGTGTAGACAAGGCCTTAGTGAGAGAGACAAGCTTTTGAGCTATACAGATCTGAGAAAGGTACTCAGATCATAGAAGATGAGGGTTGGAAGGGATCTCCGGAGGTCATCTAGTCCAACCCCGTGCTCAAAGCAGGACCAACTCAAACTCAATCAGATAGTATAGCATAAATAGTTATCTTATACTCTGAGACCGTTCAAGGTGGAATGACCTGTTAACACCCCTTTACACATGAGACAAAAACAGGAAGTTAGTGAGGTACAAGTTGTTGTAATAAGCCATAAATCCAGTGTCTTGATTAAGACCATGATTTTTAGTGTCTAGCAAAGTAATGGTCTTAACCTCCCAGGCTTGTCTTTTGAAAGTGTGCAGGTTTCCTTTGAGGGTGAAGACTGATAAGTCACACATATAGAGTGATCGCTATGTGACAAGTATTCACCGACGGGTGATGTGGTGTTTTGTTTTTTATCATTTTCCTTTGGGAGTTCATCTGAGAGTGTTGCAATTGTCTGGTTTCACCCAAAGAGTTGCTACTGGGGCATTTCGGGCACTGGGTGAGGCATACCACATGTTGTGATAGGATATGTAGGACCTGCAGATCTTGAGAGGTGTGTTGTGGGGGGTGCTGATCATTGTAGCGGTGGAGATAGGCCTTTGGCGTTTGCATCTGTTGTTCTGGCAGGGTCTGTTACAGATTTGATCTGATGGGTCTTGGTGAGTGGGGAGCTTGCTTCTGATGATGAGGTTGGGGCGGAGGGGCGTGTTTGAAGGCCAGAAGTGGGAGTTCAGGAAAGATTTCTTTCAGGATGGGTTCCCCATGGAGAATGGGGTGTAGTTGTTTGATGATACCCCGTATGGGTTCCAGTGTGGGGTGGTAGGTGACAACTAGGAGTGTGCAGCCAGAGGGGATTTTGTTTCTGTATTGAAGCAGGTTCCTTCAGGGTATTTCGGTGGCCCACTCCATGGTGTGATCTACTTCTTTGGTGGTGTGTCCTTGTTTGGTGAAGGCGGTTTTGAGTGTGTTAAGGTGTGTATCCCGGACTTTCTCTCAGAGCATGTTCTGTGGTATCTGAGTGCTTGGCTGTAGATAACAGATTTCTTGGTGTGGTCGGGTGGTCACTGGATTTATGAAGGTAGATATGGTGATCCATGGGTTTCTTGTATATGGTTGGCTGTAGGATTCCATTGCTGAAGCTGATCATGGTGTCCAGGAACTTGATGCTGGTGTGGGAATGTCCCAGAGAGAGTTTAATGGACAGGTGGCAATTGTTGAGGTTGTGGTGGAAATCAATGAGGGAGTTTGTCATCTGTTCAGATGAAAATATATCCATGTATCTCAGGTATATCATTGGGTATTAATGGACCACTTCACCTTGAATGGTCCCTTAGAATATATGCTAACTACTTATGCAAAACTATCTGTCTGATCTTGTATTCAGCTGCAATGCTCTGAATACCTTTCCCATACCTGAAGAAGAGTGCTGTGTAGCTCGAAAGCTTCTCTCTCTCCCCGCAATGGACGTTGGTCCAATAAAAGATACTGTATTACCTCCCTCACCGTGTCTCTCTAATATCCTGGGACTGTGTAAGTCAAAGTGCACGCCGTTAATAGCCTTAAATCAAACTCTAATACATTTTCAGGCAGCATTTTTCTTAGTTAGCCTGTCTAAATTTCTATTATTGTTGATGGAAATATTTTTACATTGGTTTCTGTGTGTACAGTGAAATTATCGACATTTACCAATAAAAATCTAATCTTGGCAAGCCATTTTATGCTTCACTACAAGCTAAGTTAGGGAAGCTTTTTTTCAGTTACAGGATTCACATTCCATTAGCAAGCCCCCAAGCCTATTCTCGGTTAACTCCAGAGATGGAAAGTGTCTCACTGCTTGTCTATATGGGGACATTAACCTCAATAGCTATTCCTCAGTAGCTCCTCATGTGGATTTAAGGCTTGTCCACACATGGAGTTATTCCTGATTAACTATTCCAGATTCCCTCCATGTGTGAGTACGCTTATTCCAGAACAAGAATACCTTATTCCAGAATAAGAGTGTCTACACATGGAGTTAATAAGGAACAGCTATTCTACTTTTAAATTCACACTCTACATTAATCCAAATGATTTTCCCCATTTAGACAAGCCTTAAGATAATGCCCCTGTGATGGTTATGCCATTGTTTCACAGTTGGGCCCATTCAGCCTTGTTGGCTTTCCACCACAGCTCTTTTGACTGTGGGGAAGTGTGTTGAAATTGTCTTCTCCAACGCACCATCTTGGACATCCTATACTTCAGGGGCTAAACGCCTGACAGGGAGAAGAGCTACTGAAGCTAAAGAACAATGTCAACCCGAGAAGAAATGGGGGTAAGCTGGCTGAGAATAAATTGAGGCAGGAGATCAGAAGGTTTGTAACCATCAGAGAAGGGAGGTTCCATAAGAAATATAAGAACTATCATAGTGGATCAGACCAAAGGTCCATCTAGCCCAGTATCTTGTCTCAGACAGTGGCCCGTAATAGAGCTACATGGAGGGTACAGAACAAGGCAGTTATGGAGTGATCCACCTCTGTCTTCCACTCCTGGCTTCGTGTAAGTCACAGGTTTAAGGTCGCTCCAAGCACGGTGTTGTGTTCCTGACCATCTTGGCTAATAGGCATTGGTAGATTTATTTTCCATGAACTTCTCCAGTTGTTTTGTGAACTCAGTTATACTTTTGCCCGTCACAACATCCCATGGCAATGAGTTCCACAGGTTATTTGTGTGGTGAGTAAAAAAAGTACTTGCTCTTGTTTGGATTAAACCCGCTGCCTGTTAGTTTAATGGGTGACCCCTGATTTATGTATCATGGGGAAGGGTAAATAACACTTCTCTGTTCACCTTTCCCACACCAGTCCTGATTTTATAGACCTCTATCATATCCCCTTTAGTTGTCTCTTTTCTAAGCTGAATAGCCCTAATCTTTTTAGTTTCCCCTTGTGTGGAAGCCGTTCCATACCCTTGATCATCCTCGTTTCCCTTCTCTGAACCTTTTCCAGTTCCACTATATCCTTTCTGAGATGGGATGACTATACCTGAACACAGTATTCAAGGTGTGAGCACACCATGGATTTGTGTAATGGCCGGTGTTAGAAATAATCAAACAGGTTGTCCCGGGGGTGGATTGGGGAGACACAACCCTTTATTGCCTGCTCGTTCCACCTCGACGCCGCGAGTGAGCAAGGAGGGGGTTACTTTACAATTCTTTTATCCATAACAGTATGTAAATGTATATGTTTCCAGAAACAACTCATAGACCCTTATTTGGTTACATTGACACCTATACAATGAATATTCACAACTACATAATGAATATAATTATATCCGCCCCTGTTTGTTGTTTACAGGATTACCATACAGAGGTCAGGCACATCACCTTAAAACCTATAAATTTTACACTAACATTCTTTGAAGTAAAGGCATGCCAGGGGAGACGGAAGATAATGCTTTCTTCCCACCAAAAGGCCTTGCACAGGAATGGCGATAGACTTATCCCCTGCGCAGATGGCCAGGAAGGGAGAAGAAGATAACAGACTCTAACTAGAATTCACACCAATTAACAGAAACAAGGTTTGCCCTTGCCTTGACCCTGTTCCCTGTAGCTTAGCCCTGACCACTTGTCCGGCTTTTAACTCTTTACTCTCCTACAGCTGGATGATATTTTTCTATCCCTTTCTGAATAGTTCCTAACATTCTGTTAGCCTGTTTGACCACTGCTGTGCCTTGAGCACTTCTGAAATAATCATGCCTCCCTCCACCTCGCTCACAGAAGCAGTGAGGGCACATAATCTAACTGGTCTGAAGGCACACCCCCACATCCATCACCGTATGTATGAGAGGGTGGATCAGTACCGGGGCTAGAGTCATTCACTGTATTTATTACAGGCTCTGAATAACGGGATGAACAGCGAGATGGGGAAAATTGCCCAGTCACCCAATTTTTTTTGGTTGGGTCAGATGATGAAGGGCTCCAGCTGGGGTTAATAAACTGGGTGTTTGGGCCACTTGACAAATGGTGGCATCTGGTATAGAAAGGGCAAAGGACTGCATCTAGGGAGTGTCAGAAGCAACATCAACAGCAAGAAGAACGAGGCACTGGAGAGGAAAGTTTCATCATCATTGGACAAGAGAGGGAGCCACTGTTGAATGCATCTGAGCTTCCCGGCTTGGTGGGAGAGAAGGGACCTAGGCAGAGGGTGGATGTGAGAGCAGATATCGCAGGGAGAGAAGCAGCTACACCACCTGGCGGTTTAAGCAAGCTCTTGAAATCAGCCTGGGACCAACAGGCAGCCCTTGCAGGTTGTAGAGCACAACTTGGCTTGGAAAATGACGACTGCTTAGCCGCTGAATTCTGCACCAGCTGCCATTTCTGACCGGATCTAACATCGACATGACAAAGGCTTGGATGCCAATTGCAGGATCCACAGCTAGAGAAACTGGTGCCGCCTCCCACCTGTCCTGCCGGTGCCCTCACTGTTCTCTTTGGACGGGGTTCATAGTACACACAGTGCACATGAATTCTCCCTCTCCACCCCCTCAGGGAAATACCAGGAAATCTCGACCAGCCCATCTGCGATTGCCCGAGGGACGTTCCCAGACTCCATGTCCCGATGGATGAAGAAATCATGGTGCTGCTGGGTGGGGCTGAGAAGCTCATTGAGGAGTTGGGACTTGGAGAAGCTGCAGCTCCCCAGCCGCACAAAGGAAATGGTTGGCATTGCTGTGAGCACCAGGATCTCCTCTCTGAACCCTCTGCTCTCTGCCAGGGAGTGCGGCCTCCACTTCCTCACAATGTCCCTCATGGCCCACAGCATTAGGGTGCACTTGGGGGTGTCGAGGGCGGGTAGTAGCAGAGGGAGGGCAAACTGGCACATGGAAATTTTGGCCAGGATCTCCTGCTGTAGGAAACTCTCTGCACACAGCAGAACGGCACAGAGAACATCCAGGGCCTTTTTTTTTTAGTTACATTAATAGACAAGAAACACAATTATCAACGTCATTCTCCTTATCGTCCGCCAGAGCCAAGGGTCAGAGCCAGAGTCAGACGCAGATAACCAGAGCCGATGGTCAGAGCTGGAGTGAGAGGCCAGGCAAGGGAGTAGGGCAGGGCAGACTGGAGCAGGGCAGGAACAAGGCTGGGCACAAAGCAAACTCAGGAGCTGCAGGGGTAAGCATTGAGCAGCCAGCGACTGTCTGCTGCTGTTGAACTTAAATGCAGACCTGTTGGCTCCACTCAGCCACTCAGGTGGACCAGCCAATCAGGCACTTCTGCCACAGGCAAGCCAGATTTTTTAGCCTGACTGAAGACTGAGCCAGCCAGCGCCAGGCTTAGCTGAAGGAACTCAACCCATGGTTCCTCACACTACGGATGATACAAATAATTAATAATAATCAAGGAGAGTCTTGAAAATGGCTGAGATAAGGGTTCTTTTTGAACGGACCTATTGAGAAAGATCAGGGAACGTGGGAAAGCTTGAACTGGATACAGAATGCAGCACAGTATCCTGGAAAGGAGTGACTCTGAAAAGGATCGAGAGGTCACAGTGGACAAGTAACTCAACATGAGTGCCTGGTGCGATGCTGTGGCAAAAAAAGGCTAGTGCGATCTTTGGATGTTTCAAGAATGGAGTCATGAGTAGAATTAGGGAACTGATTTTGTCTCTGTCTAGGGGGTGTTGGTGAGTCTGATGGTGAAACATTGCATCCAGTTCTGGTGTCCACATTTAAAAACAATGTTGAAAAATTGTCAAGGGTGGAGAGAAGAGCCTCAGAAATGACTGGAGGGCGGGAGAAAATGCCTGACGTGGATGCTTTGTTTAGGTTACCAAAAAGAAGATCAAGAGGTGGCTTGATAAGGACCTCCAGGGGGAGAAAATCCTGGATACGACAGCCTCTTTAATCTATGGGGAAAGGCAGACCAAGGACGAACAGCCAGACAAGTTAAAACAGATACATTCAAATTGGAAATAAAGCTCCAGTGTTTAAGAGTGACAATGATTACCAAGGGAAGCGGTGGATTCTCCATCAACTGATGGCTTCAGATGTAGGCTGGATGCCTTGACAGAAGATACAATATAAAGGAATTAATTAATCAAACCCTACCCTTTCTGGGACTGTCATTTCTAAAAAGGTATGAGAGTTATGGAGATACCCAAATCCTTATGGCCTAGTCCTACAGAATTACTCTACACCTATATACTTTACAAGAGAAATTTACTTCTGCAGGTGTTTTGAGCCATTCTGTAAAAGAATCCTAGAAATTTTTACAAAATATTTCTGTAAAGGACTGGAGAAAAAAGTGCCTTAACTACATGAACAAATTCAGACTTGAAATAAGGCGTAAATTTTAACAGTGAGAGTAACTGACCATTGGAACAACATTAGTGGATTCTCCATTGCTGACAATTTTTAAATCAAGGTTGGATGTTTTTTTAAAGATCTGCTCTAGGGATGAATTTGGGGCAGGTCTCTGGCCTATGTTATTAGATAATCACAATGGTCCCTGCTGGCCTTGGAGTCTATGAATCTATGACCATCCTTCTTCCCAGGCTGATGCACAGCACCACAAAGTGATCACCTTTCTAGTTAACAACTCAGCCGTGGCAACAGTGATTAGAATTGTTCTTCTCCATCCGTAGCCTCTTGGATTGAATTAATGGTTTTAAATTGTTGAAATTCTAAGGGCGGCCCATGGAAGTTAAAAGTGTAATCTACCTATCTAGAATGAATCACCTCAGAGGATGTACCTTTTGAGAGATGTTTTTTTTTTGTCAGGGTCTAGGTCTCACTGAGTGTCTGATTCCTGCTCTGAATTTGAACCCTCTGGCTCAGGGTCTGGTTCCGTCTCTGATTCTTGCTCTGGATTTGAGCCATCTTCCTCCTTGGGTTCTTGATCTTGCTGAGTCTCTGATTCCTGCTCCAAATCTGAACCATCTGTCTCCAGATCTGGCTGAATGTCTGATTCTTTCTCTGGATTTGAACCATCTTCCTCCCCCAGCTCTGGATCAGGCACTGGATTGAAATCATCTTTCTCCTCTGTCTCGGGGTCCTGCTGAATCTCCGAGTCTGGCTCTGGATTGAAACTGTGTTTTTCCTCCAGCTCTGCATTGTGCTCTTGATTGAAAAAATCTCTTTCTCTGGGTTCTGGGTCTCGCAGTGTTCGTGAATCTCGCTCCGGATTGAAAAAATCTACCAAGAAAAACAGAGGAGGAATAGGTGAATGGTATTCAATTGCTCATTGTCTTCATTTGCTTCATTTATCTCCGTAGACTCATATAACCTGCTTAATGGATGGTGCAGCACACAGCTCTAAGAAATTCCCAGAAAAAAATTATGTTAACATTGAGATTATTTAGGTAGATGTGATTCTAAGACTCCCTGCCCCTGCCTTTATGCCAACTGGTGAAGGGTGCAACCAACAGACTATTGTCAAAATATTTAGCTAAACAGTGTCTTATAAACTATCCTATAAAAACTTGTGACACGCTGGTGAGAGCCAGGATGTACAGGTTGTATAGAGAGAGTTATGTCTGTGTGTTGGAAATATAATCTTAAAATACTTTGTGACGGCAGCCGATAAACAAACCTGCCCTAGACAAAGGAACGTGGAGCAAGAAAAACAGCATGGCTTGATTACAATAAAAGGACATTTGCATCTAAGGTAAACAAAGTGATCAAGCCAATAAAGAAAGCAAATGGATCTGAAGTTGAAGAAGAGGCATGGTGCCTGCACCCTGAAGAAGCAGCAGCCAGGGAGAGGAACTCTGCCTGTCTTTACTTTTCAAATAATTAATTTCAAAGGTTTTCTGGACTGTGAAAGTGAAGAACGGGGACTCCTCAGTTAGCCATCATTTAGGAACAAAGGGATCAACTCTCTCTGGTTCTGTGACCAGCAGATCCTGATGGCTTGTGATGCTGATAGCTTGATGCAAGTTGTGTTTTGTTTGTAACAGGACCATTTCTTTCTCTCTTACAGCATCACTTAAATCCCTGCTCTTCACTAAAAAATTTATGCTGAGTTTTACTATAATCCATCTCAGTGCTGTGTGTGAAAGTGAAGCGGGAGTCCTCAGCCAAACTAAGACAAAGTGTGTGTCCTGCTTTGCGCGTGTGCTCTGTCTCTTTGGAGACAGCAGACTTAATAATTTCTGTGAGTGTCCTGGGAGAAGGACCGGATGCTCCCGAGTGACGTCTCTGAGGAACTCGGGAATTGGAATTCACTGAATGGCACTTGCAAGGCCAAGTTAAGACTTGCTGAGTCTTGAGGAGTTTGCTGGGGGGGGGGGGAGGAGGCGCAGATGGGCTGGTGTGGCAGGGAGCCGACACACAATGTAAACTCCAGCAAAGCTGAGGCAGAGAGGTGACCTTACAGAGTGGCTTACAGTTCAAGGCAGCCTGGGGACAGCGTCACAAGAGATTGCAAAGTCTTTGGGACCGGCTTTTTGTTCTGTGTTGGTGCAGCATCTTCCCGTGTGCTCTGATGTCATTTATGGCACTGTGGGGAGCGGGGGTCTCCTCAAGTCTCCTCCGGACCCCCTCCTTGTACTGTCTTTCTCTCCCCCACCCCAGCAGACGCCCAAGAGGCTCTTGGAGCAAACAAACAAAAAAAGGAAAGTCTTCTCCCCTCTTTCTTCCCTTATAGGAGAGGGGAGTCTGTGGGAAATTGAAAAGAAGCAAGGGTGACCTGGAACACAGGCAGTCTGCCTGGGCCAACCCCTTGGGCCTCATCTACATGGGGTCCACCCCAGCCCCTGCTCTGAGGCTGGGGCGTGCAGCTTCAGGAGTGGTGAGCCCGGTTGCTGTCTCTCTGAGGCAGGGCAGCCTTCTCCTGGTTCACCAGCCCTCCGCTTTCCCTCTCCAGGCTCTCGTTCATCCCCTCTCTGTCACTGTGAGGGCTCCATCACCCCAGTCTAGTCTGGGCCACTCCTGTGCATGTCCTCCATGCTGTTACGCCCCGGCCGTTTCCCCTCTGAGTCCGTTTGATGCAGGGATTCCTTTGCCCAGCCCCTTTGGCACGTTCCTCCCCTGTCCCACTGGCAGATGCTCTGGCTTCATTCATGGCACAGAAACATAAGGGCACCATGCCGACAAACGAGCACACTACAAACAATAAGAACATACAGCGCCCGGCACAGTGGGGTGCTGGCCCACGCCTGGGAGTCCTAGGCCCTCAAAAAATACAAATAATAAACAATGGGAAGTTTGATCAAACATTTTGAGGATGTTGTCATTATCCTCAAAGCAGCATTACAAACCCAGGCTGCCCAGCATTCAGGCTGCATGTACGATACCCAAATGGGATTGTAATGAGATGCCTCTGGCTGGGTTGCTGGCAGCAGAAGGGAAATTGGGGCCTGTAAATCTAAAACCATGGGCCTCTACGCCGGGCTCTATCCTTGCTGCTGATGACCTGCTCATGGGTGTTGCGTTACGAGTTGTGCTCTTTGCAGAGCGTTATGCTGGCTAGAGTTTAGGACTACCTTCCTCCACTAGAGGGCGTGTGCCACATGCACTACCTTGTATGGCACTTTGGCTCCCTCTTGGGATGTAGCCACACAGAGGTCCATGAGTCTGCTACAAAGCTGGGTCTGTTTTGATCTGTTCAAGTCATGCATGAGAACAGGTTTTCAGGACTGTACGGGAGGTCCAGCAGGATCTATGGGATAGGTCAGAAAGTCTGGGCTGCTTGTGGCAGTGATGAATTGAGTAGGGCTGGTCAGAACCCAGGATTTCCATTCCGTGGAATTTCAGAATCTGTTTTGATCCTAAGTCAAAATGATACCCTGAAATTTCAAAGATTTCCCATGAAATGAAATTTTTGGGAAAAAAAATAAATTAATTTCAAGTCCAATTGAAAAAATTCCATTTTGATAATAGCAAAATATTTCATTCTGATGTTGATGATATAAAATTTTATATTATATGTTTTGACACAACTGTTCATTTAAAATAATATAATAAATATAAGATAATATAATAGCAGTGGGACAAGAAGCAATTGGTTTAATCTGCAGCTGGGGAGAAACTTTCTAACTCACAGGGTAGTTAAACTCTGGAACAGGCTTCTAAGGGAGATTGTGGATTCTCCATCACTGTTGTTTTTTAAAACAGGTTGAGTCCTTATCCTCTCCTGTGAGGACTACATCTCCCATAATGCAATGAGGACATTTCCTCTGACTGAGGTATGTGGGAGGCACATGACTGAGTAAATGGGAGATGTTGTACAATGAGGAAAGCTGGCCCATCACAGGCTCCTGAACTACAACTCCCACCAGGCAATGCGCCAGGATGAGAAAACAGTTTAATATTGAATTGACTCAAAACAAAACCTTCCAGGAAACTGAAACAAAATATCACCACAAAAATATCAACTTTTTGTCCCACTTTGGGATGCCCACAAATGTGGACATGCCAAAATTTCCCACAGGATGGAAAGTCTGACTATTGCTCTGCTTTCAATGCCACAGTAAAGATGTATCAGAAAGTCACTCTGAAGGAAGGAAGCCAGCTTATGACTTCTGGGGGCTCTATAAACCTGAATGTCCTTCGAAGCAAGGATTTTTTCATTGCATGGAGTGTGATATAACAGCCCGGGTCTCATTAATTGCACTGTTTCCTTTTGCTTTCACTGTAACTCCTCTGCTCATCTCTTTCCCCATACTTCCCTGCAAATACTTCTTTCCACTTTTTCTCTTGTTCTCCATGGCCTGTCCGCCTTGCTCCCCTCCTGCTGGTGTCTGGCAGATTCCCTCCCCTGGGTGACCCCAATCTCTGATGACCACCTCTGTTCCTTTCCGCCTATTTGGTAGCAGCAGCCCCAAGTACATCCAGTAAGGCTGGTTCAACCCCTTTGTTTCCAGTTGCTTTTACAGACGTCCAAGCGCCTCTTTGCCAAGATGAGCCTGGACACCTGTAGAAAGAGGGATGAATCCGAGTCATCTGTTTCTGTACTACCAGCGTATGCTGGGTGGAGAACACGTGTGGAACAGCTGCTCAGTGCATTCCACTGCTCAGCCAAAGAATTGGCACTGATGTACCTACTGAATTCAACATGCTACAACAATTGGATGCATACTGACACTCTGTAATGGCTCTTCTGGTGGGAACTCAGCCCACAAAGAGATGCAATTTACCATCTTCTGAAGGTTGCAAAATCTGATTTGTGCCTGGGAATAAGAGTTCTAAACACTCCAGAAAATTGCGGCAGGTCGCCTCTCCCCTTTTCTGTATGTAAATCAGCAATTTCCTAATTCTTGCCACTTTGTCTTGTAGCTGGTTCATGCTGTCGTACTCCTGCTCTGTGATGACGGAACGGGCTAGTAACTCATCCAAGACATTCTCGGGGTCTCTTTGAATGATTCCTATCAGCTCTTTGCGTTTGGTGCGTATAACCGTGTATTTGTCGCCAGTGGCCATGGCTATCAAATCACAGGATCTGGAATGATTTAAAAAAAAAATTACATGAGATGCAAGAACTAGAGATAATGAAGCTGCTAGGGTTAGAATCATAGAAGTTTAGGGTTGGAAGGGACCTCGAGAGGTCATCTAGTCCAGCCTGCCGGGCTGAGGCAGAACCGAGTAAACCTAGACCATCCTTGACCGGTGTTTGTCCCAAAAAACCTCCAGTGATGGGGATTCCACAACCTCCCTTGGAAACCTATTCCAGAGCTTAACTGTCCTTAGAGCTAGAGAGCATTTCCTAATATTTAATTTAAACCTCTCTTGGTGCAGATTAACCCCTGGTTCTTGTCCTACCTTCAGTGGACAAGGAGAACAACTGATCACTGTCCTCTTTGTAACAGCCTTGTAAATATTTGAAGACAGTTATCAAGTCCCTCCTCTGCTTTCTCTTCTCTTAACTAAACATGCCCAGGTCTTTTATCCTTTCCTCATAGTTTATGTTCTCTTATGATGTTTGTTACTCTCCTTTGGACTCACTCCAATTTGACCCTATCTTTCTTAAAGTGCAGTGCCTAAAACAGGACACAGTACTGCAGGTGAGGCCTCACCCGTAGCCAGCTGTTAAACTATTTGGGAGATTCACCCACCAGACTCCTCCATTTCTTCTTGTAAGCAGAATGGTTCTTTAAGCCGAGCTGGGCAAATAACAAAACAAAAAAAAATGTTTTGATTCGTTAGCAATTCAAAAAATAGAAATAAAAAATGTGGGTCCAATGAAATGTTTTATTTGAGCTGGAAAAAAACAAGTGTTTGTTCAATTTTGAGCATTTTTAAATGCTTTTGATTGGTTTTTGAAAGAAAACAAAAATTAAAGGGCTTTTTGAAACAGTCATTTCAAACTGAAAAATGGAAATGTTTTGTTTTAAAAATGTCAAGATTGAAACATTTTTATTTTGGGAAGGGGGATTTTTTTTGAGTATTTTTTTCTAAAGCAAACAATTCAGCAAAATTAACATAAATTGATAATGTTTTGTTGTTGCTGAATCTGCATTTTTTACCAGAACAAGTTTCATATGACAAATTCTGCCTAGCTCCACCTGTGATATCTACAGGTGGTGGAACTGTTCATGGTCCCGTCAGTTCAGAGATATCTCGGCTGAGACCTCAGATCTTAGTTCATGCGAGGAAGGGCTCAGGGCCAATTCAGATAGTGCTGTCAAAATGTAACTGTGGCTCTGGGGCCATTCTTATCTTCCCAAGTTAAGCACTGAGAAAATTTGTCCCCCCCCCCTCCCCCAACCTTCAAAACTGTTATGAAGCTGCTCTTTTCTCTATCCACCATCTCAGAGGAGGAACTGAAGGGCTCCTGTTTTTGCCAGGTGGCTACCAGCTTGGCTAGTCAAGTCAGTACTGGGTCCTTTTCTCCTATTTCTGACATTGGGGAGGAAAGATATTAAGGAATAGCCATAATCCTATTTTGGCGCAGTGTGAAATATCCTTGCGTATTTAACTTTGGCATTTTCATGACAATCACTCATCTGGCCCACATTAAATTCTCTGGCCGGTGCTAGACAGGATGTCAGACTGGATGATCGTAACGATCTCTTTTGACCTTAAACTATGAATCTCTGAAAAAATAGATCATCCTAGACTCCAATCTCAACATCCAGGCTCTGCTTCTGCTCGGTACATCTCCTGCTGTGTAAGATGTGAGGAAAAGTGCAGCAGGGAGCTCAGGATCTGGCTGAAATGTTCACTCAGAAGGAGGATCAAGTTTTTATTATTAAAAAGTGGGACCTACCTCCCAGTGTCTGTGAGAATCGAGAGAGATCCCAGCTCCCAGCAAGGTGTCTGCCGTGCTTTATATAGCAGAAAAGCTGAGTCACTCTAGATCTTGTCTTCCCCTGAGCTATCTGCTCTGCTTTCGGTAGCAGAATAGCTGAGCTAGCCTAGTGCTGTGAGCAAGATTTGGAGACAAAGGTGTGGCTGGCTTCTCTCTGGGTGTCTGGGAAATCAGCGCAAGAGAAGTCAACCACCCAGGGGAGCTTTGCATCGTCCTCCCTCTCACGTGATGCTTGTCGCAGTCCCTGATGCTATTTATGTCTGGCTGGGGATGAGCCAAGATGAACTGGAGAAGGTGTGAGTTTAGGTCACAGGATTTATTGCAATGCCAGCCTGCCCTTCATCACGCAGCGTGGCTGGCAGGACAAAGCAGCTCATGCATTGGTGGGGCAGTTGGTTTTCTGCTCCCTCCACCACACTGGAGCTGTTTTATGTTGGCTCACCTGGGTGCCACGCTGAACTAGGGCCCTAAATGCCACTGGCACCTTACATAGCTTTCAGGATCTTGGTCTCAGAGCCTGTCTGCAATTTTAGGCACCTAAATATCTTTAGCGTCTGATCCTAAGTATTAAGTTCCTGGCAGACACATGGAGAAGTTAGAGAAAAACATCAAACACCCTTGGAGGATGGTTGCAACATAACACAACTTTTATTCTTAGTGTAATGACCGAGGTCCCCAAATGATGAATTATCACTAAGGGAAAGATTGGCTCATGGTTATTTTTCGCAAAACTCACAGAGAGGTCAGGGCACTAAACCAAAAATCATGAAACCCGTGACCTGTCTGTGACTTTTACTAAAAATAAGGAGGGGGGGGGGCTGATGAGGGATGACTGAAGCCAGAGGGGAGGGATGAAATCCCAAGCCCCACTGCAGCATGGGGTGTCCCCCCCACTGCCCAGGGCAGCTGAGAGCTCTGCCTCCCCTCCCCTCAGCTGACAGCTCCTGTCCCACCGCCTGGGGGCTGAGGCAGAAAATGTCACAGAGGTCTCTGGAAGTCATGGAATCCGTGACCACCATGACATAATCTTAGCCGTAATTTTAACTATTCGTAGTAAATAAACCAGAGTCCCATAAATGTTTCTATTCTGTGTAGGTGAACCAAAGTCCCAGCCTGCCTTGTATTTATATGGTGGAATCTCCATCCTTAGAGGTTTTAAAGGCCCGGCTTGACAAAGCCCTGGCTGGGATGATTTAGCTGGGGTTGGTCCTGCTTTGAGCAGGGGGTGGGACTAGACACCTCCTGAGGTCCCTTCCAACCCTCATCTTCTATGATTCTATGATCACGATCATCTAGTCTGACCTTCTGCACATCGCAGGCCACAGCATCTCACCCACCCCCTCCTGGCTGAGTTACTGAAGTCCTCAGATCATGATTTAAAGACTTTTCAAGTTACAGAGAAGTCACTGGTTTAAACCTGCAAGTGACCAGTGCTCCATGCTGCAGAGGAAGGGGAAAATCCGCCGGGGTCTCTGCCACTCTGAACTGCTGAGAACTGACAGTAGGTGAGAAATTGCCCGAGACCCCCACTGTAATCAGGCATTAGCCACTAGAAAACGTTGTTTTTAGTTCTAACCATTGCTGTCGCTGTTACTCTTGCTTAGTATCACATAAATCTATATTCTTGATTAAGAAACTTATGCTTAGTTTGATTATTGCCTATCTCAGTGCTGTGCATTAAGGCAAAGAGTGAGTCCTCAGTGGGGCGACCAGGGTGGGGTGGGAGTACACTGTATTTCGGGGACAGCGGCTGGATTTAATCATTAGTGTGAGTGGGAGGGGCTGGGCGGGGCAGAGAGATGTCTCTGGGGAGCTGGGATTTGCTGGGTGAGGCTAGCTGAGTCTGAAGGGGTTTGCTGGTGTGGAGGAGAGACGGATGCAGCTGGGAGCTGGCGCACAGTCTGAGCTGTCTTGCCGAGGCGGAGGGTAACTTGGGGAGGCGCAGGCAAATCGAGGGACGGTGCTGAGTCAGTGCCCATAAATTAAAGCGTGTGAACTCCCCTGCAAATGAAAAGCCACTTGCCTGCTAGTGACAGCATGGGGATGAGTAGGTGGGGAGGGGCAATGCACTTTTCTGTGTGTCTCTGTGTCGATGCCCTGAGAAGAGAGTGCTGGGCGTGTGTCAGGACAGTAGGGCAGATTTCCAGGGCTCGGATGTAGAGAGGGTGGGCGAGTGTCTCCCTTCGCTTCATAGAGGCTCCCCCAGGGTCCAAGCTCTACTTGTGTAGGTCACAGCCAGAGGTTGGGATCAGATCGCAGCAGGAGGGGATGCTGTGGTGAGAGGGAGGGTAAGTCAGGGAGGGGTGGAGCGTCCTAAGTTTTGATGGGCTGGGCAACTGGCGCTCCACTCATGATGGTGGATCTAATTGCAATGCCATAGCTGAGGTTGCATTACAGATTTCCTTTTGACAGTGGAAAGAATATTAAATACTGTCATTGAGAACATAAGAACGGCCATACTGGGTCAGACCAAAGGTCCATCTATCCCAGTATCCTGTCTTCTGACAGTGGCCAGTGCCAGGTGCTTCAGAGGGAATGACCAGAACAGGTTATCATAGAGTGATCCATCCCCTGTTGCCCATTCCCAGCCTCTGGCAAACAGAACTAGGAACACCTCAGAGCATGGCTTTGCCTGTCCTGACTAATAGCCATGGATGCTCTTATCTAGTTCTTCTTTGAACTCTGTTACAGTCTTGACCTTCACAACAGCCTGTGGCAAGGAGTTCCACAGGTTGATTGTGTGTTGTGTGAAGAAATACTTTCTTTTATTCATTTTAAACCTGCTGCCTACTCATTTCATCAGGTGACCCCAGTTCTTGTGTTACGAAGAGTAAATAACCCTTCCTTATTTACGTTTTCCAAACCTGTCATGATTTTATAGACCTCTATCATATCCTCCTTTAATCGTCACTTTTCCAAGCTGAAAAGTCCCGGTCTTATTAATCGCTCCTAACATGGAAGCTTTTCCACACCCCTAATCATTTTTGTTGCCCTTTTCCAATTCTAATATATCTTTTTTGAGACGGAGCGACCAAATCTGCACACAGTATTCAAGATATGGGCGTACCATGGATTTATATAGCAGCAATATGATATTTTCTCTCTTATTATCTATCCCTTTCCTAATTATTTCCAGCATTTTGTTAGCTTTTTTGACTGCTGCTGCAGATTGAGTGGGTATTTTCAGAGAACTATCCACAGTGACTCCACGATCTCTTCCCTGAGCGCTAACAGCTAATTTAGACCCCATTATTTTATATGTATGTATTGTTGGGATTATGTTTTCCAATGTGCATTACTTTGCATTTATCAACATTGAATTTCACCTGCTTTTGTTGCCCGGCCACCCAGTTTTGAGCTAATTTAAAGAGAAAATGAAAAATTTACAAAGAAGGCCGGGTAAAGAAGGCACATGCGTGCGTTATTGACAGCATTGCAGGTGGTGTGAAAGTGGCAAGGAAGGCTGATTTCTCTGCTCTGTGTCAGTGCAACCTCAGCTGTCACTAAACAAAGTGTTTTGTTTGTGTATAAGAGTGAAAAGACGAGGGTGATCGGCAAAGGATAACCCACATAGGAAGTAATGGGCCTGGGATCTTTCACTATGGGCCTTTCTATCATCCTTGAGGATGGAGTGGGGATATCTAGTGGCTTAAAGCAACTCTCAACTGACCCCCTTGTCAGCAATCTGTTTACAAGTCTATTTGGTTTGTTGCATTGGGGAAGATTCCATCATTTTCACTTGTGCAATCAGCTTTTTGGAGTGTAAATAAAACATGAGCGCTTGAATTGGTACCAGACATGGAATCATAGAAATTTAGGGCTGGAAGGGACTTGGAGAGGTCATCAAACCCAGCCCCCTGCACTGAGGCAGGACCATGTAAATCTAGCCCATCTCTGATAGGTGTTTGTCCCACCTGTTCTTAAAAACCTCCAGTGATGGGGACTCCACAGCCTCCCTTGGAAACCTGTTCCAGTGCTTAACCAGAAATTTTTTCTAATATCTAACCTAAATTTCCTTGCAGCAGCTTAAGCCAATTCCTCGTTGTCCTGATGTCAATGGACATGGAGACCAATTGATCACTGTCCTCTTTATAATAACCCTTTTACACAGTTGCAGGCTGTTATCAGGCCTTCTCGTCTTTACACTGAATATGCCCCAATTCTTTCAACCTTTCCTCAGAAGATCAGGTTTTCCAACCCTCTGATCATTTGTGTGGCTCTCCTCTGGACTTGCACCAATTTATCCACATCTTTCCTAAAGCATGGTGCCCAAAACTGCACAGTTCTCCAGCTGAGCCATCTCCAGTGCTGAGTAGCAGGGGACAGTTACTTCACGTGTCTTACATACAATATGCCTGTTAATACAGCCCAGAATCTTAGCTTCTTTTTTTTTTTGCAAATGCATCACATTGTTGGTTCATATTCAGTTTGTCATCTGCCATAACCCCAGATCTTTTTCTGTGATATTCAACATGTCTGCAACTGGTTTAACAGGATACCCCCTGGCTCTCTGACATGGCAGCAGCAGTAACTTTTAGTTCTTGAGTAGAAAACAATTATAGTGGTGTGTGAAAAGGGGAAGGAGGAGGAAGTTTGGGTCTGTGGTTTGCCTCACTGCTGATTTCCCCTGGTTCCTTGGAAGTCACTGAACTTTGCTGGGTCAGCTACCAAAAGGGAAGCTGATGCTAAACTGTCTGCTCCTTCCTAGCTACATTTTCAGCAATTTTATATTCGCACCATGGAAATAGCTGTGCGCTGTCCACAGCTGCTCTGTTCCCCAGCTGAACTGTTCCTTCAGAAGGGCTGTTTTTGTTTTCACGACCCAGAGTTGATTTCTTCTACTACTGCCTTTCCTGTTTGGCTGCAGTTACAAGTCACACTGGCCAGACATCTTCAGCTCCGTGTTGAACTTCCTTCTTTCGATGAGCGAAGAGGGAAACAGCAGTCAGAAATGAGCTTCTCTTTGTTCTAAATCACAATGTGTTCAAAATGGAGCTGGCTATTCCTGATTTAAGTCCCTCTTATTGACTGTGTAAAAGCATCAGGGTAGCTTCAGCGATGTCTGACGTCAGAAGCGCATGTGGTATTTAGATATACCGCCTCTGCCTCAGTTGTTTATGTCCAAACATTCACCCTCCATCCAAGGTTAAATGGAATTTCTATTTAAGTCTCTTCCTGTGTATAATACATTTTATCCTCTACACCAGTGTTTCTCAATTAAATTTGGCCATGGAACCCTTTTGAACTCCATAAATAATTGCAGAACCACCCAAACTTTTAACAGTCTTAAAGTGTCAAAATAAGCAAGCATCAGCATTTCTCAATTAAATTACACTTACATTACACTTACACTCGATACCCTCCGCCAAAAAATCCGGGACATCTTCCCTTTTTCGGCGGCGCGGAGAACAGCTGCTCTCCGTGGCGCGGAGAACAGCTGATCGGCGGCGCGGAACTGGTTTAGGAGAGAGCCTCTCTGCTGACTTTATTTCCTATTTGAATCGGGAATCCTACTATGAAAACCCTTGTTTGGAGCTAAGGTCATTTAAGTGCAAAACCCGCCCACCCAAGTCCAGGAATTAAAAAAGGAAAACTCTAGTTAAAGGAAACATTGTTAATTTACTGTCACACCCACACATTACTTTAAGCTATTGCCCACCTGCATGCACCTCTGCAGCACACTCCCATGAACTATCAACATATAAAGAGAGACAACATGCATGGCAAATTCCTCTCGCTCACATTCTAATGCAAAAGCTCAATTCTACTCCAGCTCTTCACTCAGATTACTTTATTAGCCACACGACAGCTCAAGGCCCACGTGGGCCAGACCAAGCCTCAGGGGCTTTAGGTACAGGGTGAGACCATAGTTCCAAATCATGTCCCGCACTGCACAGTTCATAGACATTTTTGCTAGTTATCAACATCTATACTTCTTGAATCTAATTGGTTTGGGCGCCATCCGGCTCACATAAGGACCTGTCACTTTGCAGATGCTGTAAGGACCTTACGTATATTTCAAGCTTATCAGTTCAGGCTGGTCCCAGTTATCACAGCTAGCTGGAAAACACTGTCTCCAGGACACAGCCTGTCATATCACTGTCTACAGTTTAACCTTGTGCTCAAATCAAGCTAGCTGCAAGTTTGCCCATGCCTATAATGGGATTTGGGGAGGGATCATCCCATATGCCCCCCAATATTCCTACTCACCCTCAGTTTCTCACACAGTCACCCAATTTGTACATACAATTGCTGATGGTTTCCTATTGCACTCTGCTTACAAAAAACACGTATTGTCCCCTATGCCAGGGACGTGTACCTCCCTTAAAATCTCTATGGCACTACAATAATAATTCCTGCTGCACTTTGAGGAGTCTATTCTTCTGGGGATTTGCCTGCGTATTTCTTTTCACTGTCTCACTTTAATAAAAATGGACAGAGTGAGGTGCTGGGAATAGCAAGTAAGGGAATCTGACCTGTTTTAGATTCATTAGACTAAAATCTAGCAGAAGCGAGAAGAAAAGGCGAGAGGGGAAAAAAGGAGGGTGAGAAGATGGTGGGAAATTCTGGATGGGGTAATATAAAATGGCTGCTATTCTGTATTCTCCGCTGTACTTCTTACAATCCAAGTAGCAAGTCTGCATTTACAGAATTGGAATGGGTCAGTGTTACTCACAGCTGGCTTATCGTACGCCGGGAACAATTGCCACGCCAAGATAAACAAAAAGCAGTTGTAATACAGGTCTGTGAGTTGTATAGCCTGCAAAGTGCAGTGGACAAGGAAGGATCCAAGATTAGCAGAGGAGGGGCAATTTTTGTTCATTTTTTCCCTTTAGTTAAATAGGGCTGTTTTTAATACTGACTGCATTTTTGTTGCTCTCATTTATCATTTGTATTATAGTCCTTCTTAGAAGCCCTTGTCTTATAAAAATCAGTGTAGTTGATTGGCGGCACGACGACAGAGGAGCTGTTGTGAACATACAATGTGCAATAGCTAGCCGGGGAGATGCCTCATGCCAGTTCTTCAGCAGATCAGCGACCACCTCACGAAGGGTTTGTACATCTTTATTTTCTTTTTTAATCACTGGAGTTAGGTGGGAGGGTTTTGCACATAATTGACCTTAACTCCAAACAAGGGTTTCCTTCCCGACCCCAAATATGGCGATCAGCTAGACCCTGAGCATGTGGGCAAGACCCACCAGCCAGACACCCGAGAAAGAATTATTTGTAGTAACTCAGAACCCGCCCATCTAACATCCCATCACAGGCCATTGACCGACATAGCTATGCTAGTATAAGTTTTAAGTGTAGACCAGGAACAGCCCTCGCTGAGGTTTTGCAGTGTTGTCGGTTAGAAAAAAGAGCTTTTTATTCACAACCTGAGCCCATCTGATGCAGACATTGAGACAGTAATTATCGGGCAACTGCAAACCAGGGGACACACAATGCCATCATACCACACTTGAAAGATGGCGTTACATGACTCCTACTTTGATGCATCACATAGTTCTTGCTTTCACTCTCCATTTGAAAGCTGCAAATTGCACCTGAGCATTCCATATTTTCCACAGATTAGGAACATATATATTTGTAAAGAATATTTAAATAACAGACGTTACTGACCGCTGTTCTGCCGAATTGAATGCACTACCATGTAAATGGGTTTTCGCAATATGTTGGTTATTTCATTTGGAATGCTTCCTCCAGGCTCAACAGTGCCTGCTCTTTAGTTATTTTCTCCCAGTCCCCTGGGAGATCAGCTGGCTCAGCCATGTACTCTTTAGCAAATTGTTGATTGAATTCTTTAAACACAAACTTCCAGTAATCAGAAGCGTTGATGTTGGGGTCTGGCTGGATGCGCCAGTCGGGAAAAACAGTGTGATAATCTTTAAAAGGACAACTTTCCCATTTTGTCTCTGGGCATTGGAATGGGCTGTTGGAAACCACGGTGGAGGAACATAATTCATAAACATGTATATTTGTTTCAGTGTATCTGTACAGCCCTAAACCTTAAGGCCGATGCACCAATGCAAAATGCTCATTATGATCAGTTCCTCCCGCCTCACAGGGCATTTGGCAGAATGGACACTGCTTCCCACAACCAAACACTTGCTTGAAGATTTCATCCTGCGGTTTCACTGACAGAAGGGAGAGTTTAGACTTTATTTCCAAATTTTTAAATTCAGCTAAGATTTGTTGCTCCAGGTCAGAAAGGGAAGTCTGAATGAAAGCAGAGAATTTCCCAGTGTTAACTGTGTTCATAAACTGTATCCCCACTAGGCTGTCCTTGGAAATGACTAAATCTTTCTGCAGCACTTTGCTAAAGTTGTCTGTAAAGGCTGAAACTGTGTTAGTCTGATCTTCAGAGTTTTCCAGAGCACCCCTGACTTTCTCTATTACAGTGGATAGAATCTCTCTCTCCAAATCTTCCAGGCCTGCCTTCTTCTGTAGTGATCAAATTGGTGTCTCTGTAACCAGGTTTTCACAAAATCCTCATAGTTTTCAATACATTTCACATAGCTGTAAAAAAAATTTCCTCCAACCATTTTTGTGTGTGTGGTAAATTGGAAAAAGCCAAGGCTGGCATAATCAATGGACTGTCCACTTCTGAGAATGTCATCCACTATTGCTATTCCTAACCTCTTATTCATATAGTCCAACAGAGCAGGCTCCAGGCACTGATGACAGAAATCCCTGGCTTTCTTGTGATTTACCTCTTTGTCTAAGAAAAGGTCTTTCAAGATGGAGAAATACTGAAGTTTCAGTTTCTTCAGCCTCTGCTGAGAGTCATTTTCCTTCATAAACTTGTCATGGATTTTCTGAAACACGCTAGCTGCTTCTCCCAAAATATGACACTTCAGATCAACTTCAAAGCAATCATTAGTGTGAAGTTTTAAAACATCCTCCTGTTGGCATCTCTCATTGATCATACACAGCAATTCTCTGCAATAGATTTCATCATAGTCTGATTCAGAATGTGCTTTTTCATCAATGTAATCAGAACACTTGTGCATTAAGGAGGTAGCAAGTTCCTCTGCTTTATGCCAGCTTTCCTTTGTGAACAATTCCTTCAAAGTTTTGAACCATGCTAAATCTAAGTATTCTTTTTTTATTCTGAAAGAACTCATTGCATAATGTAACAAGCTCCCAGGTTCTTGATGCGCCAGTCTCCCTCGATTCTTCAGGTCCTCTTCCAGCAGTCTTTGCATTTCTTGATAAATTGGTCGCTTCATTGAAGAAAATAACATTGACTCAGACAACACCTCTCTCCACATTGTCTGGAATTCCTGCTCCAGTTCCTCATTGGTTGGTTTACGTTCTCGACTTCTGCAGTCTTCCAGAAGCTTGTCAACTTCTTGTTCAATTATTTTCCTGAACTCAGCCTCACTATTGTAATGCTTACAGTGGCATGTTCGTCTGTTCTTTGCTCTCTCCAGCTCTCTGTGTGAATGATAGTTAAATGTAGCTGTTGCACTTCTTGTGCTCCTGATGAAATCTTCTTTAATCTCTAACATGTGCATGCTTGTTCTCCAATTTTTATATATTTTTCCAAACACTCCAAAATCTTGTCTTCTTCGCGCTGCAGTTTCTGCTGTGTTTCCTGACTGAACTAGATGAAGGTTTCGCAGTCCAGTTCATCTAGTGCCTGATTCTGGATGAAAGTTTCTTGTTCAGACAATCAGAGATGCATAGTCTTTTGAAACTCACATTCCAGTTCAGAAAACTTCACAGATAGTTGGTGTCATGCTGGGTAGATTGGGGGGGGGGGGAGCATTTGTTATATTGTTTGACATCAGTATGTCAAAATCATAATAATTCATGTGAGATAGGCCTTGTCAGGTACTGTTAGAAAGGTTATAATATGCTAGGTCAGATGATAATATTTATGTTCATGTGTAATATGTGAAATGGAAGTTATAGATACATTTGAGATATCTGTATTTCAAATTGTGCTAGCTCCTAGAGCAGGGACCCCTACCCGAAGGAATACTAACCCTAGCTTCAACTCCCTACCCCTAGGAATGCTAACCCTAGTGCAGGGACCCCTACCCTTAGGAACCCTAACCCTTGTTCTAAGTTCCCTACCGATAGTAACCTAAACCCTAGCTCCAAGTCCCCTACTCATAAGAACCCTAAACCTAGCTCCAAGTGTCCTACCCATAGGATCCCTAACCCTAGCTCTAAGTCCCCTACCCATGGGAAACCTAACCCTAGGTACAAGTCCCCTGGCCTTACGAACCCTAACCCTAGCTCTAAGTCCCCTACCTATGGGAATCCTAACCTTTGGGTGGGACCCCTACCCATAGTCACCAGAACCCTAGCTCCAAGTTCCCTGCCCATAGGAACCCTATCTCCAGTTCCAACTCCCCGACACATAGGACCCCTAACCCTAGGGAGGGGACCCCTACCCTTAGGAACCCTAAACCTTGTTCCAAGTACCCGACCCACAGGAACCATAACCCTAGCTCCAAGTGCCTTACCCATGGGAACCCTGACCCTAGCTCCAAGTCCCCTATCCATGGGAACCATGACCCTAGGGCGGGGATCCATACCTTTAGTAACCTTAACTCTAGATTCAAGTCCCCTACCCATAGAAACCCTAACCCTAGCTCTAAGTCCCTACACATGGGAACCCTAACCCTAGCTACAAGTATGCTATATTTAGGAACACTTATCCCAGTTCCAAGTGCCCTCTGTTAGGAACCCTAAAGCTAGCTCCAAGTCCCCTGGCCTTACGAACCCTAACCCTAATTGCAAGTCCCCTACCAATGGGAACCCGAACCCTAGATCAAAATCCCATAACCATAGGCACCCTAAGCCTAGCTCCAAGTCCCCTACCCATAGGAAGCCTAACCCTAGCTCCATGTCCCCTTTCCAAAGGAACCCTAACCCTAGCCCCACGACCCCTACCCATAGGAACCTTAAACCTAGATGCAAGTCCCCTATACTTCCGAATCCTAACCTTAGCTCCAAGTGCCCTACCATTAGGAACCCGAACCCTAGCTCCAAGACCCCTATCCTTAGGAACCCATACCCTAGCTCCAAGTCCCCTTCCCATAGGATCCCCAAACCTAGCTACAACTTGCGTACCCATAGGAACCATAACCCTAGCTCCAAGCCCACTACCGATACGAACCATAACCTTAGCTCCAAGTCCCCTTGCCATGGGAACCCTAATCCTAGGTACAAGTCCCCTATCCTTAGGAACACTACCCTAGCTCCAAGTGTCCTCTGATAGGAAGCCTAAAGCTAGCTCCAAGTCACCTGGACTTACAAACCCAAACCCTGACTCCCAGTCGCCTAACCATAGGAAGCCTAACTCTAGGGCAGTACTCCTACCCTTAGGAACCCTAACCCTTGCTCGAAGTACCCTACCCATAGGAATCATAACCGTAGCTCCAAGTGCCCTACGTATAGGAACCATAACCCAGCTCCAATTCCTGTACCCATAGGATCCCTAACCCTAGCTCTAAGTCCCCTACCCATGGGAACCTTAAACCCAGGGTGGGAGCTCCCAGACTCATGTCCAAACAAATCCTAACCCTAGGGCGGGGACCCGTTATCGATAGGCACCCAAACCCAAGCTCCAAGTCCCTACCCCTAGGAAACGTAACTCGAGCTCCTAGTCCCCTATCCTTAGGAGCAGTAATCATAGCTCCAAGTCCCTTACCCATAGGAACCCTACCAATAGCTCCAACAACCCTACCCCATAGGAAACCTAAACCTATGGTGGGAACCCCTACCCTTAGGAACCCTAACCTTTGTTCCAAGTCCCCTAGGAACCTTAACCCAATTCCAAGTCCCTTACCAACAGGTACTCTAACCCTAGCTCCAAGTACCCTACTCATAGGAAATATAACCTTAGCTATAAGTTCCCTACCCATGGGAAACCTAAACCTAGGTACAAGTACCCTATATTTAGGAACACTAATCCCAGCTCCAAGTGCCCTCCGTTAGGGACAATAAAGCTAGCTTCAAGTCTCCTGGCGGTCCGAACCCTAACCCTAATTGCAAGACCCCTACCAATGGTAACCAGAACCCTAGCTCCAAGTCCCCTACCCATAGGAACCCTAACCCTGGCTTCAGGTTTCCTACCCATAGGAACACTAACTCTAACTCCAAGTACCCAACACATAGGAACACTATCCTCACCACCAACTCCCCAAACCATAGGAACTCTAACCTTAACTCCAACTCCTGTACCCATAGGAACCCGAATAATAGGGCAGGGGGTGTCACCCATAGGAACCTTATCCCTATCTCCAAGTCCCCTACCCATAGGAATCCTAAGCCTAGCTCCAAATCTCCTACCCATAGGAACCCTAACCCTACTTCCAACTCTCCTACCCACAGGAACTCTAACCCTAGCTCTAACTACCCTATCCATAGGAAAAAGGGCAGAGACCCCTACTCATAGGAACCCTAAACCTACCTCCAAGTCCCCTACCCATAGCAACCCTAAACTAGCTCCAACTCCCATAGGTATAGAACCCTAAACCCAACTCCCTCTACCCAAGGCAAGGACCCCTACCCATAGGAAAACTGACCTTAGTTCCAAGTACCCTACCCACAGGAACTCTAACTTTAGCTCCAACTCCCCTACCCAGAGGTACCCCTACCTTAGGGCAGGGACCCCCCACCCATAGGAACCTTACCCCTAGCTCCAAGTCCCCTACCTATAAAAACCTTAACTCTAGCTCCAAGTCCCCTGCCCATAGGAACCCTAACCCTAGCTCCCAGTCCCCTATCCTTAGGAACCCAAAGCATAGCTCCAAGTTTTCTAACCTCAGGAACCCAAACCATAGCCATAAATCCACTACCCATAGGAACCCTAACCCTAGCTTCAACCTTCCTACCAATAGAAACACTTACCCAAGGGCAGAGGCACCTACGCATAGGAACCCAATCCTCGCTCCAAGTTCCCTACCCATAGGAACCCTGACCCTAGCTCCAAGTACCCTACCCATAGGACTCCTAACCCTAGCTGCAAATTTGGTAACCATAGGAACCCTAACAATAGGTAAAAGTCCCCTATGAATAGGAACCCTAAACCCAGCTTCAAGTTTCCTACCCTTAGGAACACTAATCCTAGCTCCAAGGCCCCTAACCTTGGGAACCCTATCCATATCTCCAAGTGTCCTACCATAGGAACCCTAACCCTAGTTCCAAATCTCCTACCATAGGAAAAATAAACCTAGCTCCCAGTCCCCTATGGTTAGGAACCCTAACCCTCGCTCCAAGTTCCCTAACCATAGGAACCCTAACCCTAACTCCAAGTGCCGTACCCATAGTAACCCTAACCCTAGCTTCAGGTTCCCTATCCATAGGAACCCTAACATTCGCTCCAAATCCCCTACCCATAGGAACCCTAACCGTACAGTGGGGACCCCTACCAATAGGAACCCTAACCCTAGCTCCAAGTCCACTGCATCTAGGAACAATAACCCTAGCTCCAAGTCCCCTACCCACAGGAACCCTAACCCTAGCTCCAACTCTCCTACACATAGGAACCCTAACCTTAGCTTCAACTCCCCTATCCATAGGAAAAAGGGCGGAGATCTCTATCCATAGGAACCCTAAATCTACCTCCAAGTCCCTTACCCGTAGCAACCCTAACCTAGCTCCAACTCCTGTAGCTATAGGAATCCTAACCCTAGCTCCAACTCCCCCCACCCATCGGAACACTAACCCGAGGCAAGGACCCCCTACCCATAAAAGCCCTTACTCTAGCTCTAAGTCCTCTACCCATAGGAGCCCTAACCCTAGCTACAACTCCCCATTCGCACCGGAACACAAACCCTAGGGTGAAGACCTCTACCCTAAGAACCCTAAACCTAGCTCCAAATACCCTACCATAGGAACCCTAACCCTAGCTCCAAGTGCCTTACCCATACAAACGCTACCTCTAGCTCCAAGTCCCCTTCCAATAGGAACCCAACCCTATCTCCAACTCCCCCACCCGTAGGACCCCAAACCCTAGCTCCAAATTTCCTAACCTTAGTAACCCAAACCATAGCTACAAGTCCCCTACCCATAAGAACGCCAACCCTAGCTTCAAGTTTCCTACCCATAGGAAGCCTAACCCTAGGGCAGAGACACCTACCCATAGGAACCCTATCCCTCGCTCCAAGTGACCTACCAATGCGACTCCTAACCCTAGCTCCAAGTTTCCTAACCAGAGGAACCCTAACCCTAGCTTCAAGTTTACCACCCAAAGGAACAATAACCCTAGCTCCAAGTCCCCTATCCTTGAGAACCCTAACCGTAGCTCCAAGCACCCTACCTATAGAAGCCTTAACCCTTGCTCAAAGTTCCCTACCCATAGGAACCCTAACCCTCGCTCCAAGTCCCCTACCAGTAGCAACCCAAACCTAGCTCCAACTCCCATAGCTATAGGAACCCCAATCCTAGCTCCAACTCCCTCCACCCACTGGAACACTAACCCGAGGAGAGGACCCCTACCTATAGGAGCCCTTACACTAGCTCTAAGTTCCCTATCCTTAGGAACCCTAACCCTAGCTAAAAGTCCCATACCAATAGGAATCCTAACCCTTGCTCAATGTTCCCTACCTATATAAACCCAAACCTTAGCTCCAGCTCCCCTACCCATAGTAACCGTAACCCTAGCCCCAACTCCCCTACCCATAGGAACCCTAATCGTAGGGCGGGGATCCCTACCCATAGTAACCCTAACCCTGGGTCCAAGTCCCCTACTCATAGGAACCCTACCCTAGCTCCAACTCCCCTACCCATAGGAACCCTAACCCTATCTCCAAGTCCCCTACCCATAGGAACCCTAACCCTAGTGCAGGACCCCTACTTATAGGAACCCTATCCCTAGCTCCAAGTCACCTACCCATAGAAACCCTAAACCTCTGGTACAGAGTGTCTAAATCTTCTTCTGGATACTATGGAAGCTAAAAGCAGAACTTGCCAAGGACTATTTCCCAGATGAAGCTCTTCTCTCCCTGGATGATGTGCAGAAAATCATTTACATCCTGGCCATGGACAATTTTCAAGACACCTATCTGGGCCTTAAAGATTATTCCATTAGCCTAGGTGAAATTGAAATCATGGAAGAGAGCGAGAGAGAACCCAGGAGCAAGTCTTAGTGGGCTAAGGGTGCAGTGATTGAGATTAATAACTACTTGAAACTCTCCACAGTGGTTAAGCGAAAATGATAGATGAACTATGAAGAATACTTGGACTCAGTGAAGATTTCCAACTGCTTGATGACCTGACCAAATATGTACATAGGACTCTCATAAATATCATTAGACTAATTGGTTAGACAAATGCAGTCTCGTTTTACACATATACTCATTGTGATCTCATTTACTCAGATGAAAGTATGGAGTGACTCCATGGAAAATAGTGGAGTTCCAGGGATGTAAAAATGTCATAAGCAAGATTAATTGTTGTTTTTTTTAATTTTTTTTTTTATATTGTGTAGTTATTAGAAGCCCTAACCTTAGATTAGGGCCCTGTGAGGCCAAATGCTGCACAGACTCATAGTAACAGAGATTAGGGCATCCTTGCGCTAGGTGCTGCACAGACTCTCAGTCCTAGATTCACAATGCTACTTAACTTTTAGGTACCTAGAAAATCATAGGAACAACATACAATCCACATAGCCTGGATTAAGTGCCCAGGCTCCTTGTACAGTGAATGGAGAGAGACAGGCACCTATGAAAATGTGATTCACAAAAGCCAGCACACTAGGCGGGGAGCTACCTAAGCTAGCCAATGGCAGATGCCTACAACATAGGTGCGTGCTGGCCCTCACCCTCTCTCAGAGATAAGTGCCTAAATTGGGGCTGCATGGAGACACCTATCTCTGCTAGGGATTCACAACTGGGAACCCTCTTTGAGGTTCGGGGTTTAAGGCATTTTTGCAATAATTTTAGTCATATTAATAACAAAGGGTGTGAGTTAGAACCAATTTAGTTAATTCAGTGAACAGTCCTTTGCTTGGATCAGAGTGGGTCAAGTCAAAAGTGACTTTAGCTAAATCAACATTTGCCTTTTACCCCAAAATAAGAGTATCCACAAATAGACTTTCACTAAAATAACTAAATCAGTTCTAAGAAACTGATTTAGTTAAAGCAAATGCATATTTGTGTATAAATCAGCCTTTATCATCACTCAAAAATCCACAATAGTAGAACGAACTATAGCTGAGCAAAGTGCAGACTTTTATAGGCTCCCACAGAATTACATTAACTATTGCCAGCTTTAGGGAGCAGAGTTAAGACTATGTAGTGGAAGTGGCATATACTTAATTTTGGATTTCCTGGTTTTCAGAGGTTTAAGTTTGGCTACTCTCCGCATTCTAGAAGGGTGCAAGGCAACACTGGGCAACCTTAACTCTGCATTAACAAAGTTTTGGGGGCAAGGACAGTCTTTTTTCTGTGCTTGTTTAGTTCCTACTGCAACATAAACAATAAGTTAATTAAAATAAATGCTTGTCTCATTTCTTTGCTAAGAAACACAGTTCTTTATCCTGTATTTTGAAAGGAATACGAGGACTTCAAGGATAAGACTCTTGATTACATGACCAATGAAACTGTAAAGGTTAAAGATACTCTGAGTAACATCCCTGAGGGTGTGCTTGACTTCTTGAAGGAACTTCTTGAGAGTGCAAAGACTTTACCTCTTGGATCAAAACTGTCATAAAAGGTACACTTTATACCAGTATTTATAAGCTAAGTAAGAATTTAGGGCCAATTGTGTAGCCCCTACTTGCTTGAGTTTGAAAGTCATATTGTGTGTCGGAGATAGGGTTGTTATTGTAAGGTATATGGTGAATTTTCACTTGTATGAATTGTAACAGTTATAAAATATTGCTGAAAATTTCTCTAATTGGTCCTTCATGGCCTTATTAAAGATCAGATTATGTTAAAGGTAATTCCGTAGTTATGTTTTCACATAAGGGTTCTATTCAATATTTCTGTGACTTTAATTAGAAAATAATCAAGGTCTTTGTGCAGCAATTTCCTTCTTTCTTTAGTAAAGGACACTAGTGATGAGACTGGAACTCACTGCCACAGGTTGTCACTGGACATTTATATGTATAGTGAAGAACATTTGGACAGTCGTTGTTTTAGTGTAGGGAATTATGAAATGAGCAAAATAGTTTTCTCCCTCATGTCATAAGGTGTCCAGGCTCAGCAAGGTCTGGCGGCTCTTGGCAGTGGGATGTTTATGCCAAACAGCCGTGGGGCCTGGGTCAGGCCTAGGCTGCAGCCTCCAGGAAAACACATCTGCCTCCAGCAGCAACTTCCCCCTAACTGAGCTGCTGGGCCTGTCTTTTATACTTCCTGCCCTGGGCCTTGCTCCACCCCTCTGCTTCCGGGTGGCTGGGCCTGCAGGGCCAGGTTCTGTCCAGTGGGGGCAGAGTGACCCTTCCTCGGGCACAGGCTCTGAGGAAGGCCACAGCGCCTTGCTACACTGACCTATGAGGAAAGGTTAAAAAATTGGGCATGTTTAGTCTTGAGAAAATACAACTAAGGGCAGATCTGATAACAGTCTACAGGTAACTGTAATCAACTGTCCTCCATGTCTGCTGGAGGTAGGACAAGAAGTAATGGCTCAATCTGCAGTAAGTGAGATTTAGGTTAGATATTAGGAAAAGCTTTTTAGCTATTTAAGGTCTGGAATAGGCTTTCAAGGGAGGTTGCAGAATGCTCATCCTTGGAGGATGGAGCAGGTTGGACAAACACCTGTCAGGGATGGTCTAGGTTTACTTGGTCCTACCTCAACACTGGAGGCTAGACTTGATGAACCCTCGAAGTCCCTTTCAGCCCCACATGTCTCTAATTCTTTTAAGTCCTGGGGTAAAATTTTCAGAAATATCTAATTGATTTAAGAGCCTATCACATATTTAGAAGTGATTTAGGCATTTAGGAAACTAATGTCTCATTGAAATTCAATGGGATTTAGGCACCTAAATAGATCATGGCAAAAAAATGCATTTTTGAGGGCACCAAAATGGTGAATTTGGTGACTAGATTTGGACAAATAAAAAATGGAAGATTTTTTTTTTTCAAAATTGAAATGGTTTCTTAACATTTCTATGTTTTGTTTGAATCATTTTGAAACATTTTGTTTTGGCTTTTCGTTCTGAAATGGAATTTCATTTTAAAATTTAAACAAAAACCAAAAAAGGTGTAAAAGACCCAAAAATGACCCAAAACTAAACAAAACAAACAAATAAAATTTGTTTCGGGTCAAATGAAATATTTTATTCAATCCAAAACTCATTTTTTTCATTTTTTTGTTTGTTTGTTTATTTTGGCGACTGTGATATACCAGAGTACAATCCCGACAGATGAGTAGCTGTATCACCTCTGCCCTTCAACTGGGGTGCCCTTTTACAATGTTTTGCTGCTGTAGCCTTCAGCCTGGGCTGCTCCCAAAAAGCACCCAGCATGCAAATCACTCTGGGCTAGGTCTGTGGTGTGCTGCAACCAGCCACACCTGGGCTCTTACCAGACTTGGTTATATTTCAGGGTGACCCAACACACTCCCAGTGTTAGATTCTCCCACACACCCCAATGTATATCTTGTACTGCCCAGCCATCTCCTGCTCTCCTGGACAATACAAACTTATATAATGCCTGTGTTTCTTTAATAGGAATAATATGCACCCATCTTGTTACCCCCAATGGAGTTTACAAGACATGTCAATTTAAATACATTGGATTAGAAAAAAACAAGAAAACAAGTTTATTAACTGTAAAGAGAGATTTCAAGTAAGTACATGTAATGAAGCGTAAAAGTCAGAAATGGTTATGAGAAAAATAAAGATAAAAATGCTACTTGTATAGCTTATTCCTCTTCCAATGCAGAAATAATTATGCTGGTATAAGCCCAATTATAGAACTGTGTCCTCACTAGGAGAGCGGTAGGTTTAATGTGGTGTAATCCCTTTTTAAAATGATAAATGCTGAAAAGAGAGAACTCTGGCAGAGAGCTAAGCTGAGGTGAAGGAAAAAGAGAATGTAATAGTCATATATAATGTTACCTCAGTATCACTCTAGCCCCTTACTCAAAATGTATGCCCATATATCATTTGTGCTTTTCAGAACCCCAGTGCGCCGCCTCTGCTCTTGCATCTTCGCCATTGTAAATGATCCTAGTTCTTTCTCTCAAGGAGGCTGTGAAGGGAGAAAACACTACAGTTATTGGGGTACTATAGGTATCTCAGCAAACGATGCTCTAGAGTTCTAATAAGTAGCTTTGTTCCTTTTTCTGGAACTAATACATTAATTATTTTTAATAGAAAGAGTCCTGTCACAGCAGAGAGTGGCTGCAAATGGTCCATGATTGTCATGGGTCTGTGAGTCAACGTCTCAAGCCAGGGCTATCAATGGCAAAGGGATTTTTATCATCTCCACACCTCAGAAATTCAAGGTAAAAGTTCAGCAGACTTTAATACAAAGGCCCACATTTTCAAAGTGACTTTGGCTGCCCAACTTGAGCCACCTGAAAGGGGCCAAGCTTTAAAGGGTGGGGTCTGTCGTGTGCTGAAAACTCTGTAAAAACTGTAGGCTGTCACTTTAAATTTCAGAAGTTTTTCCTGATCCTGCTTTTAGGCTATAGAGAAGCATGTGATCAGAGTCAGTCTGGAGACAGTCAGCCTGGAGCAAGGGGGAATGAGTTGTGCCTCTCTGCCTTAGGGAGCAGCCTGTTTTGCCTAATTTCTTTTTCTCTATTTTTAGGATCCTTGCATATTATTGTTCTGAATTCTAAGAAATAAAGTAGTGTCATGATGCAAACTTCCAGCAAGAATGTTTTATATTTTTATCTAAATTCTCTGTGTGTGTACTATGGCCCCAAAATCATTAGTCACTGAGTCTATGGACTTAGGATCATCCCTTTTCTCCATTTGGCCTGGTTCATACTAGAAGTTCAAAACCCAAGGGTTGGAATCTGGCCATGATTTTCAGAAGTGACTAATGATTTTGAATATCCGTTTGAAACACCTTAACGATGGGTGCTCGGATATGTCTGAAAATCAGGCTCCTTTAAGACATTTTAAGTTGGTCCCAAATATCATAGCATCCCGAATAACTCATTGCTTCTGCATATCCTCTGTACATAATACCTTCAAAGATCTAGAATGACTTTTCCCCCTTTACTGTCTTGCACTGGTAAAATGAAATGAGTAAATTTCTAAGATTAAATCCCTTGCAGAATAACAGATTCTGAAATGCTTTATGTTGGCCTTGATGGGTGCATGTGTTGGTCCCACAGAATACACAGAAGACACCGCAGCATTTAGCTCTGTTAACTGTTTTCCAGCCTTCTCTCAATAATTGCATTTCATTGCAGCTGCCAGGGGATAGCGCTGAAAAGGCTGCTTAAGGAAACCAGAGAGGCAAGATGGACTGTAGAAAGTACAGCCTGGCTCAGCTCGCTGAGCTGCAGAACAAGCTCATGCTGATAGCCACAAAGGCTGAGCAGTGGTGAGAAGAGGTGAACAGGTTTCTGGAGGTAAATCATAATCTCTGCATTAAGCAGGAACCATGACTTTTTGCACTCGTTATTTGTGCTTCCTTTTGATGGGAAGCCCTATTTCTCCAGCAACATTTCTCCTGATGCAGAACTGAGGTTTTGGAGGAGATTGTCTTGTACCTTTAGTTCAGTGTTAGGAGGCTAAGATAGGAACTAAAGCTGATCAAAACTCGGAATGTCCATTCCATGGGAAATTCTAATATTTTGAAATTTGTTTTCATTCCAATTTGGAACAAAAACAAAAAAGAAAATTCCAGATGAAATTAAATTTTTGAAATGCAAACTCAAGAGTTGCCACAGACCAGGTGCAACTCTGGTGGTGTGAACAGGCAACTGGGGGAGCTTGGGAGGAGGGCTGGGTGTGAAATAATTTTGCCATCCTGTAAGAATTTTTGACATTTTGAAAAATGTTCCCTACCTAAATCAGGACAAAATGTCGAAATGTCCAAATTTTTCACTAACCAAAAATCCAAAACATTTTTTTAAGTTTAGGTCAATTAAAATGTATTATTGAAGTATTGTCAAGACAATTTGTTCTGCTTTTCATCTTTTTTCCATTTAAATTTTTGTATGTAAATTGTTATATTTTAAAAAGTAATTTGAAATTAAAAAATTGGAACTTTTTGTTTCAAAAATATAAAAATGGGATGTTTCACTAATTTTAAACCTTTTTTCCTCTACATTTTTTAAGTTGGGAAATTTATCAAAACCAGCTCTGTTTTGTGAACAGTTTTGGTTTTAACAAATTAGCATTTTTTGGTGAAAAAATGTTTTGTCAAGAAAGTTTCTGACCTGCTCTCTTGAGAAGTTTCAGCACTTCTTTCTAGGTACAGGGCAGCTGAACTGTGGAGTCTCATATCCCAAGGAAGGGCATCAAACACAAGTCTGGCCCCAGAAGTGACCCCTTAGAGCCCTAGAGCTGGAGACAATGGCTAGGCTCACCCCAGACTTGTTTGGTTTGGAAACAAGTTGGGCTCTGTGTTTTGGTTCCTCTTGCAACAGACTGGCACTGTACAATTGGGACTGGGCCAGGTTGTAACATACTGGTGACATGGGGACACTCTGGGTTTGTGTTTTACCTACTTTGGGGGCTGCATGGCAGGAAGGCAATGAACACAGGTATAGACAAAACCACATAATTGGTTAAACAACCACAAATAAAGCTAACTATTAGTGGAATGATGTCAGATAGAAGGGAGATCTCAAGTGGGGTTCCATAGGATCTTTTCTGGGTCTGGTGTTGCTTAACATCTTTAATGATCTGGCTGTAGGAATAGAGAGCTTTCTGATCAAATTTGCAGGTGACACAAAGCTAGAGGGGTTGCCAACACTTTGGAGGATAGAGCTAAAATTCAGATGGATCTTGATGAACTGGAAAACTGGGCTATAGGCAACCAAATGAGAGAGATGTTGGGTTTGATCAACAGAGCACTAAGGCCCTACTGGTCAGAAGGGCTGAATGCTAACTAGAGCGACGTGAATGACTGATTCTATTGTTCACTGGCTTTTCCAAAAAATAAAATTAAAAAGAAAAATCTTTCAAGTCAACCCAAAATGAATTTTTTTTTTAAATTTTCAGTCAACCTTAAAGTTAAAGAAAAATTCATTTTGTGTTGAACAAACCATTTTGATTAACACAAAATAAAGCATTTCATTTTTGAGCTTTTAAAAATGTTTTCTACGTTTTAAAAATAAAATTTAAGTACATTTTCAAAATAGAAAAGTTTAAATTAGGAAACATCTAAACAAAATTATTACAGTTTTTCAGAATTCGGTTTTATGGTTTTTGGGAGGAAGGGGTAAGACCAAAACAATTTGAAAAATTTGACACAAATTCATGAAAAGTTTTAGTTGACCCGCAACTGCTTTTTTTGGTGAAAAAGGCTTCAACCAAAATGTTTCTTCTCCCTGCTGTAGTTGTCATTAACTCAGTTGTGTAATCCATGCTCAGCACCTACCAAAATCAGTCCCTAGAAGACTGGGTCCTGACTATTTTAGAAGTATAGAAGTTTTTAAGTGTAGAGATCAGCAGAGATTCTTGAGTGGAGCTGGTGGGAAAACAATTCCCCAGGGAAAATTTCAACAAAAATGGGAGGGGGAATTGTTTTCATTGAAAATTTTCAGGGAAAAGTTTGACTTTTTGGTGAAAAATCAAAAACGAAAACTTTTCAGCTGAAAACCCAAATAGTTTGATTAACATATATGTGTCTTGTCTAATGGCCTAGGTTGCCATATCAACAGAGCTTAGCTTGTTGCCATAGCAATAGAGTTAGACTATTAGGGGATAGTTCAGTCAGTCCTGACTGGTTTTAGTTTTAGTTCAATAAAGACGCTCCCTGTGTTGCATCTCTCTGTGGTCCTGTGCTGATTTTTCTCTCTGACCACAAGCAATTAAAAGGAATTCAACATAACAAAAGTGGTGACGGAGGATGGGATCGACCTGTGCTGCACCGGCAAAAAAGTAAAAGTCAATGTAAGAAAAAACCTTTGTGCTGTTTTGGAGGCTGGGCTGTTTACACTGACGGTTCAAACTGAAACTAAAACAAACTCTGCTTTGTTCTGACCGAAGTGAAGCAGACAGAAACAAAGCAATGCTAGTGAATGGAAATCACCAGCAATTGTTTGTGAATGACCCCAACACACATGAATAAAAGACACTAAAAGACAAGAAAAAGGGGGGGGGGGAAAGAGGGACAGCAATGGTTACATTTATGGGGCCCCTGGGACCTTTTGATGTGATTCTAGAGAATTGGAACTCATATACTGAGCATTTTCAGCTTTTTGTTATTGCAAATGAAATTACAAATGCAAAGAAGGTGCCCATTTTCTTAAGTGTTGTAGGAGCTAAAACTTATACTTTTATTGCGCAGCTTAGTGCACCCTGATAAGCCAGAGACAAAATCTTACAGTGACATTGTGAAAATCTTGGAGACATATTTCTCTCCAAAACCACTGGTAATTGCAAAGCGATTTAGGTTCCACAAAAGGAATCAAAAAGAAGGTGAAACAATTGTGCAATTTGTAGCAGCTCTGAAGAAGCTTCCTGAGCACTGTGAATTTAATGACCGCGTGATAGGTTGGTGTGTGGTCTGCACAATGAAGGAATACAGAAGTACCTATAGACAGAGGCCCAGCTCACCTTGCAGAAGGCCATTGAAATTGCAATCTCTATGGAGGTGGCAGCAGAATAAGCACAACAGCTCAGTGCATTGACCAGAGTGCATAAGGTGTCACAAGAAGCTACCCACAAGACAGTAAGGAGCCGGGAATGTTACCACAGTGGAAAGCCGGGTCACCATGCATGGGAATGCTGTTGTAAAGACCTAGTGTGTCGATAATGTCACAAAAAGGGACACACTGAGCATGCCTGCAAACAAAAGAAAGAAGAGTCAAACAGAACAGTCAAACCAGAGAAAAAGAAGCCTGCTGTCTGGCGGATCAAAAAGGAAAATCTGCATGTGGTAGAGCAGACTCAGGATGATCAAAGTGACACCAAATCAGAAGAAGTAGTGCCACTCCATTCTTGTCCATGGCAGTTAGCTCACATGAATACTGGGTGACCCGCTGTTGGAAGGTAAACCTGTACGCGTGGAACTGGACACCGGCACAGCAGTTTTGCTGGTCTCAGACACTGTTTGTAAGGAGAAGCTAAAGCATCTCCCGCTTAAGCTGACAAAATCTCTTCTGAAGCTGCTGTACCCATGTTGGGCACTACTGATGTTAAGGTGGAACTCAATGGACAGACTGCTAAATTGCCACTGTTTGTGGTGGAAGACAATTACCCAGACTGAATGGGAAGGTCCTGGCTTAGGAAGATCCAGCTGAACTGGGCAGAAGTGCACAGGATGGCTAAAGAAACAGGTCTGACAGCTGTATTAAAGAAACATGCTGCTGTTTTCAGAGAGGACCTGGGAAGTTTGAAGGGAATCACTATGAAATTGAACATTAAGCCTGATAGATAACCAAAATGTCTGAAAGCCAGAACTGTGACATAGGCCATCAGGCCAAAGGTTGAAGCGGACCTGGAGCACCTGGTCAAAAATGGAGTTCTAGTACTATTTACCCACAGCCAATGGGCAACCCCAATCGTTACAGTATTGGAGAAAGATGACTCCATTTGGATTTGTGGGGATTTTAAGGTCACCGGTGTTGTGTGCAGGGCAATACCCTCTTTCCCGCATCAATGATCTCTTCACTGGCTTGGCTGGTGGCCAAAGGTCCAGCAAGATAGATCTGAGTCAGGCGTATTTACAGATGCACATCAATGAGAAATCCCAAGAGCTGTTACTATCGTGACACATAAAGGGCTGTACCAATACTGTCGCTTGCCCTTAGGAATAACGTCTGCTCCAGCTGTGTTCCAGAGGGCTATGGACCAAATCTTGAGTGGCTTGCCAGGAGTCCAGTGCTATCTTGATGACATCCTGGTCACTGGCAAGAATGGGAGGGTCACCTTAAGAACTTGGGGGCTGCCCTACAAAGACTGGAAGAGTATGGCCTACAAGTCGGCAAAGACAAATGTAAATTCTTCCAGCCCTCTGTTGAATATTTGGGACATATCTTAGATGCTACTGGCCTTCGTAAGGCTCCTGCAAAAGTCAAGGTTATTGTGGAAGCTCCACTTCCTCAAAACGTAAGCCAAGTTTGCTCTTTTTTAGGGCTATAAAGCTATTATGGAAAGTTTATTCCACAGTTAGCAACACTACTAAAACTACTACATGAACTCCTTGGCCAGAACAAGGTCTGGAAGTGGACTGAAGCCTTTGATGCTGCATTTAACAAGGCTAAACGCGCATTGCTAAATTCAGAGGTTCTGACGCATTTTAATCTGTTCTTAACTCTACAGTTGGCCAGTGATGCCTCCCCTCATAGAGTGAGAGCAGTCGTGTCACACATTATGCCTTTGGGAGAGGGCAGACCCATTGGTTTTGCCTCACACACCTTAAGCAAAGCAGAAACTAACTATGCCCAAATCGAACGTGAAGCACTGGGAATCATTTTCGGAATACGGAAATTTCACCAGTACCTGTTTGGACGGAAGTTCACACTTCTCATCAACCATTAACCTCTAACATTAATTTTTGGACCAAACACAGGCATTCCACCATTGGCTGCTAGTTGTATGCAATGATGGGCATTGTTGCTTTCTGCACACACATATGAGATCAAATATCAGAAATCCATTCTGCACTGCAATGCATATGGTCTCTCAAGGCTGCCTTTACCAGTTAAACATCAAGATATTGACCAGAAAGAAATCTTCTACTTTGAACAGGTAAAGAACATACCCACCACTGCTACTCAAGTAAAGAAGGCAACTTGCATTGACCCTGTACTGTCCCAAGTTATGGACCTAGTGATGCATGGAACATCTCTACGGGACTCTAAGGTCTCACCCAACCTTCTTCCCTACATGTCCAGGAGGATGGAGTTATCAATCCATTCTGGTTGCTTGTTGTGGGGGATGCGCATCGTTATTTCACCACTACTGAGATCACAGATGTTACAACAGCTACATTCAGGTACCTGTGGAATAGTGCACATGAAAGAAATTGCATGAAGCCACTTTTGGTAGATAGTGCCATTGAAGAGAAGGCAAAAGCTTGTACTTCATGTCCGAGTGTGAGGAACATGCCTCAGTTGGCATCCCTACACCCATAGGACTGGCCTGAAAACCCATGGCAGTGCATTCACGTTGATTTTGCTGGATCATTTGAAGGAAGCATGTTCCTGGTTGTTATGGACGCCCACTCTAAGTGGCCAGAAGTCTCTGTAATGCTGTCCACTACTGCTGAAAGTACTGTGCAAAAACTGCGTGAAATCTTTAGTCATTTCAGTCTGCCAGAAAAACTTGTGAGCGATAACGGACCGCAGTTCGTCTCTCAGGAGTTTGAAAATTTTATGAAAGCAAATGGCATACATCCCATCACTTCAGCACTGTATCATCCATCCATCAATGGATTAGCTGAAAGGTTTGTGCAGACCATGAAACAAGCTTTAAGATCTGCAAGGGGACATTCGTCCATTTAAAAGTCTCTGGACACGTTCTTACTATCCTACAGAAACACACCTCATGCTACGACCAAAGCGTCCCTGACCTTTCTAATGATGGGACGACAGCTGCGCACTTGCTTTGAGCTGCTGAAACCCGCCAAAACACGACAAGTTGTGCAACGTCAACAACAAAACCAAGTAATCAGATGTGCACACAGAGCAAAAGACTGAACTTTTAGTTCTGGACAGCCTGTCCTAGCTCTGGAGCTAAATGGGTCCCTGCTACAGTCATTGCCCAAACAGGACCTGTTTCCTACACTGTCCAGATTGCAGATGCTCTCACCTAGTGGTGGCATGTAGATCAGTTATTGCCAGGTCATACATGTCCCAAGGACACATCTCCAGTTGAACTGCCTGACCTCGCCATTACAGGTGAGATATCGAGTCATGCGTCATCCATTCCTGAGTCCCCTTCTCCATCCGCCTCTGCAGCAAATACAGCCCCCTCCCGTTTGAGTAGATACAAATCCTCACCTGTTCAAGCTACGAGTCCTGAGTCCATCATTAGACTCATACCAATAACACCTTTCGGTGCAAGAACACCAGAACTCCGCTATAATCCACCTAGAGAGAGAAGGCCTCCTCAATGGCTGGATCTTTAGCTAGGGTAAACCCATGTAATGGGGCAGAATAATCCTCGGGGTTTAGCCGGGAAATGAGGCAGTCTATCCTCATTCCTTAGTTTAGTGATTGTTCTGTTAAATTGGTGTTTTCATTAAGGGGGGAGGAATATGTTGTGTATTTTGTGTCTTGCCTAATTGCCTAGGCTGCCATAGCAACAGAGCTTAGCTTGTTGCCATAGCAATAGAGTTAGACTACTAGGGAATAGCTCAGCCAGTCCCAGCTGGTTTTAGTGTTAGTTCAATAAAGACGCTACCTGTGTTGCATCTCTCTGTGATCCTGTGATTTCTCTTTCTGAATACAAGCAATTAAAAGGAATTCAACATAACAGCAGCCATGGTTGTGACCCAAGGAATGGAAGAGCCAGTATAGAGGAGCGGATGTGGAAGCTGCAGGATGTACATTATCCTGGAGCAGGTACCAAAAAAGAGCTTTGTTTGTATGAAGAGCTTCTTGTTAGAGCTGATGGAAAAGAAGATCTGGCAGAGGCAGGTGTGTGAGACTGGGGAGTTCCTACTAAAAAGGCAGGCCTGTCACCAGAGCTGCTCCAGAGAAGTGTGCGGTCTGCCAGAAGCTAAGACACAAGATGTGGACCTGAAGCTGAAGAAGGTCCTAGTGAGAGCAGGAAAGAATCCACTGATTGTCCTTCATGTGGGAACAAATGACCCTGCTAGATTCCCACTGGAATGCGTCAAGGGAGACTATGCCAGGCTGGGGAAGATACTTAAAGAAATGGAGGATTAGGTGATCTTCAGTGGGATTCAACCTCTTCCTAGAGGAGAAGAATGCAGGCGAGACAAGATGATGATCAATAGATGGCTCAGGCAGTGGTACCATAAGGAGGGCTTTGGGATATTAGACCACTGGGAGGCATTCATGGACAGAGGATGGCGCTCCTGGGATGGACTCCATCTGAGTAGGGAAAGAAATAGACTTCTGGGATAAACTGATTAAAAGAGCTTTAAACTAGGAAATAGGGGGAGATGGCTGGGAGATGCTCATATAATCCCCACACCTGATTCTAATACTGATTGAGAAGAAAATCAAGAAAGAAAGAATACAGCAATGGAGAAAGGGACAGCAGGGGGTAGAATAGACATTAAGAGGAAAGATAGCACCAACACCAATGACACTAACAATCAGGGGGGACCAAGAACTGTGTGGATATGGTTTCGTGGAAGAGGGCTTGTGTGAGGTGATGGAGGGAACTCAGTATGAGAGCATTTGATGGTGCATGTCCATTGGATGGCTGGGCATGGCACATATGTTTGAAATTTCCCAGGCTATGTAGAAGTAGGAAAAGGACAAGACTTTTCTAGTTTCTCCAGATGACTTAGGAACACAATTCCCAGTGAAAGTGGATGCGACCTGTGTACTTAACTTCACTTAGGGCTTGGCTAGGCAGGAAAATGCACAGGCATTATTAATCCAGTATAGTTATACTGGATTAGTTAAACCAGATTAAATGCTGGTGTGGATGCACCTCACACAGAATAATAGTGCCCTTAATTAGGTTGATCTTAATTCACATGGGGATTTAATCTGATTCAACTAATCCAGTTTAAATTCACCACTTTAGTTAATTTTGATTCATTTTCCTGAGTGTAGACAAAACCTTTGGAAAATCCCACCCACATGGATGTGAGCAACACCACTGTGATGCTCGGGGTTGGGGGGACTCTTACACTACTTAATATGGCCCTAGCTATGAAATCAGCCTGGATGTCAACCAGCCATGGAGAAAGAAAGGTTTCAGCTGCCCCTGAACAGAGACAGGGAGAAAGCTGGGTACTCCATAGGGAAGCCAAGAGATGCCACACTCAGGGCATGCTGCTTCCTGCCAGACCCCCAACAATTCTCCTAGGCAGCAGGAGCATGGGGATTGGAAACCCTTTGTTCACACAGGTGCTAGCTGCATACAGGAAACCCTTTGTCCTTGTGGAGGTAATCTGCTGAGTTAATGTTGTGTCTATAGGGTTGTGGGAAGTAAAACTTGCAGGTTGCTAGAAGCTGCCATGGGGCAAGGTCTGGCAGAAGACAGAAATGAGTGAGTTGTTCCGCGATCTCAATGAAGGTGCCAGGAATGGACTTTCAAGACCCCAGAGACTAATCCATCAGAGACTGTATGGATCCAGCTACTTCATCTCAATGCCTCCTTCCAAGTTTGGAGGACACAGGACCTAGCAGGTTCTGTGATGAAAGTCAGGCTGGGATCTGCAGTAAGACTTACCTGTGGTTGGGGAAGGTAAAGAAGACACCTCTAGTTGAATAGTAACTGAGTTCATTCATGGGTTTACTTGTAAGTAAGTTTGTTAACGAAGTCCAGAGTGGAGCTGTGGTGAGTGGGGGTTTCTGGCAGTGGCCTCCAAAGAGCACCTACCATATTTTTCAGTGAGCCTCCCTGCTCCTTGGGACAGGGTCCTTACACTAGGGGAGTCAAGTGAGGGGTGACATGAGGTAAAATTTACAAGTGCAAAACTCAGGGTTGGCAGCAGCTACCCTAGTCTGGGGTGTAGGAAACCTAGGTCATAAGAATTCTCATCATCCCTTCCTGGTGGATGTGGATACTGCATAAAACTTTCCTCACTAAATCTTTTTTCTTTTAAATTACTAGTGTTGCTGTTTGCATGTAACCACTGTGTCTTACAGCACAAGCCCCTCCAGCCAGAGCTAAAATACCTGTTAGCCAAGGCTGGAGTCGGTTTATCAGCCACTAGAGGGGATAGTGCACTGCCCTGAGCAAAGGGCGTCACATTTATTTGAAAACCTAAACATCAGTGGGAGTCTGTCAGTGGAGATGGGGCGTCTCTTTCCCAAAGCTCCACTGTAGCTCACCCAGGAATTATTGGGCCGGAGGCAAGAAGCGCTAGGGGAGACTCTCTGGCCTCGAAATTTTTTTTAGAAAGTTTAGTTTTGGCTCTAATCTTCAAAGCAATTCGTGCTCCAGCAATATGAGACCGAATTTCAATCTCTCTCAACCTTCGCAACAGCTGGGCTCCTTTGGGGCAATGCAGATCACCACACCCAGGACACAAGAACTGGGGGGCAAAACATGCTGGGCTGAGGGGAACCAGCTGACAAATGAACGGCCAGAGGGGACTGAGTGAATCCAGAGTGTGAGCATCTCCAGGACATGCTTTCAAACCTTCCTCTGTGAAAAGGCCTTTACACCATTAAGAATGATACTTGGAACACTGACCCCTTTCTATCCAATAAATCCCAGCTCTGACCCCCCTTCCATCCCCAAACCCCAACACTGACTCCAGTGTGAGCCAATAAACTCCAGAATCTTGTGACATCTACCACTGAGCTTTTTGCAGCACTAAAAATTGACCACTTTTTCCTTTCTGTTGCTGCTCCAGAACAGTATTTTGCCACTCATCCCATGGCTCCTTCAGAGCCTCTCATGAAGTACCTAGGCCAAAGCCTTGTTGAAAGTTCAAATAAATGATGTCCACTTCTTCTCCTTTATCCACTATTTTATTGACACACTCAAAGAATTCTAACAGGTTAGTGAGGCACAGTTTCCCTTCTTGGAGGCCGTGCTGGTTAGACCGTAGCATATATCACTATCTTCTAGATGTGTGGGAATTCTATTTTTGTTTATTGTTTCAACCAGATTTATCAGATACAGAGAGGTAGGGCTCACTGGTCTGGAATTCCCGGGATCATCCCTAACGGCTTTGGTAAAATCACTTGCAAAAGACATACATAAAAGAGAGTCTTTCGCCATCACACTCTGCATTGATGTAGGGATTTCTAGCTGAGGAGCTCAAAAGCTCTTTACAAATACTTATGGATCAGGGATAGTCAATAGGCAGACCATGGGCTAAATCTGGCCCGCCAGAGACTTTTGAATGGATCGCACAATCTTTTTACTTATTATTATCATTAGTTTTTGTATTATTTTTTCTGTAGTCTGGCCCCTGACTGTATCTTGACCAAAAAATTTGGACCTTGCCAAAAAATAATTGATTACCCCTGTCATGGATGAATCCTCACTAGCTCAGATGGACAGGGATCGGGGAAGTCAGTGGAAGGGCTGCGGAGAGAACACAGGAGTCCTGGCTGCCAGGCTCCTGGCCTAATCACAAAGATGCTGCCTAGGCTATCATATTAAAAAATAAAAGCTTTTTCTGGAAAGCGGTTCATGTTTATAGTGAGGATTTCCTCATGTCTGTCTGAGAGCAGAGGGAACGAATACCATTCCCTGCCTGTGTCCACTCTACAATATTTTGTCTAGCCTCAATGCTCTCATTATAACTGCACATGAGTGACGGGAGTGCTTTCAAAACTGGAACTGCCAGGATGTATCATACCTGGGGTTCATCTAGCCCAGTGTCTGGTCTCTGAAACTGGCTGGCACCAGATGCTGCAGAGAAACCCCATATGTGGGATAATCTACCCCTATGAATGTCTCATCCTAACTCTTAATAGCTAGAGATCATCTTACATGCTGAAACATGAGGTTTAATATCCTTTCCAAATCTATTTCTTTATCATTTATCATCATGTGAATCTTGTTATCCACATAAACAACCAGTCCTTCTTTGAATCTGGCTAAGTTCTCAACTTCAACAGCATCCTGTGGCAGGGAGTTCCACAGTTCAATTACACATTGCAGGGAGGAGTCCTGAGAAATCCGTGGAGGGCTGGAACCCAATTTTGCAAAAGGACAAAGATGGACATGCAGGTGGCAAAAAACGGTGAGGGAACAGTTGGAAAAGGCGACTAGGCATAAAAATCAGGAATTTGATGGGTTTCCAAAAAAATCCTCTGAGCTTAAAGGTCTCTAGTTTTATTCTATGACTCTCTAAATACAGAAAGAGGCTCTCAGTCTTTGGCAGCCTGATGGTTAGGGCTTTGGCTCAGGAAGCCAGCAATTGTGGGTTTGAAACTCATGGAAACTGTTCCTTTCTTCCCATAATTACTTTCCTGTCTTTTAGCCCCTTTCTGATCCATAACAGCACCTCGCCTTTCACCCTGTGGTTAACAAAATTACTTAGCAGTCTTCTGTCATCTTAGTGAGATTAGACCCCCAAAGTAGAGTCTCTCATTTCACTCTCCTTTTTAATAACAAAACTCCAGAGGAGTCAGCAAAAGGAGACATTTTGTTTAAGTGTCATCAGATTTGCGGAAGATGAGGGTTGTACAATGGTCACCCAAGAGACACTGAAATCTCATCCATTTGGGATACACAGAACAAGACAGGGCCAACACACTGTTAGGACCAGTCCTGCATTGGATGGAGAGGCAATGGACAGCAGTACATGTAAGTGATGTAAACCAGGGACTGTCATTTACTGTGTCTGTGTAGCACCAGGCATGACAGGGCCCTGATCTCGGTCACTGCGTGTCTGTGTAGCACCAGGCATGGCAGGGCTCTGATCTCAGTCACTGCGTGTCTGTGCAGCGCCCGGCACGACGGGGCCTGACCTCAGTCACTGCGTGTCTGTGCAGCGCCCGGCGTGATGGGACCCAGATCTCTGTTTACCTCCATGTGCCATGACTGAATCCTGATGCAAGACAGGACGGGATCTCCAGCATGTCCATGAGGTCTCCTGGTGGTCTCCATACAGGGTCCCCTAGCTCAGGGGGGCAGAGAGAGGTCCCAGTGTTGCCCTGGCTCCTGGGGGCCCCCTATAGGGGCCGTGTCTGGAGATGGAATTTGGTGATCCCCATATGGCGGGGTGGTCCCCAGCTCAGGTGGGCCCTGGGAGTCTCAATACAGGGCCCCCTGGCTCAGGTAGGTCCCAGCACAGCCGCCTTAGCTGAGATGCGTTCTCTGATGTTTGCTGAAAGCTGAGCTCCAGCAGAAGCTCTTGCCGCACTGGCCGCACTGGTAGGGGCGCTCACCGGTGTGGGTGTTCTGGTGCTCCAGCAAGTTGGCGCTCTGGCGGAAGCTCTTGCCGCATTGGGGGCAGCGGTAGGGGCGCTCGCCGGTGTGGGTGCGCCGGTGCTTGATGAGGTGGGAGTTCTGGCAGAAGCTTTTGCCGCACTGTGGGCAGGTATAGGGGCGTTCCCCAGTGTGGGTGCGCTGGTGCTGAATCAAGTTGGAGCTCTGCCGGAAGCCTTTGCCACACTCAGTGCAGCGGTAGGGCCGCTCGCCGGTGTGGGTGATCTGGTGTTTGGCCAGGTAGGAACCTAGGGCAAAGCTCTTGCCGCAGATGCCGCAGCGATGCAGCTTCTGGCCAGCGTGCGTGCGCCGGTGCTCCGCCAGATTGGAGCTCTGGCTGAAGATCTTGCCACACTCGGGGCACTTGTAGGGTTTTTCGCCCGTGTGAGTCACCTGGTGCCGCAGTAGCTTGGAGCTCTGGCCAAAACTCTTGCCGCACTCGGGGCACTTGTAAGGTTTCTCAGCCATCCGGCAGCTGCGCCGGTGCTCAGCCAGCCGGCAGCTCCACATGAAGCTCATGCCACACTGCGGGCAGCGGAAAGGCTGCTCCCGCTGGTGGTGTCGCAGGCCAGCACTCTGGGCATAGCCCTTGCCGCACTCAGAGCACTTGAAAGGCTTCTCCTCCCCATCGGCGCTGTGCCGGCTGCGCCTGTGCCGAGCCAACTTGGCGCTCTCCAGGAAGCACTCCCCACAGTCGGAGCAGGTGAAGGCCTCGTCGCCAGCGTGGGTGCGCTGGTGCACCAGCAGCGTGGCATTCTGGTGGAACGCCTCCCCGCACTCGGAGCACCGGTAAGGCTTCTCGGCACCGTGCTGGCTGGCCCGGTGAGCAGCCAGGGCGGCGCTCCAGCCAAAGCCCTCCCCACACTCCCCGCAGCGGTAGGGGCCTTGGCCACCGGTGTGGGTGCGCTGGTGCTTGGCCAGGTCCGAGCTGACCACAAAGCTGCGTCCACACTCCAGGCAGTGGTATGGCTTTTCGCCGGTGTGGGTTCGGCGGTGGGTCACTAGCGTCGACTTGCGGCCGAAGCTGCGCCCGCAGTCGTCACAGCGGTAGGGCCGCTCCCCAGTGTGGGTACGCTGGTGGTGCACCAGTGTGGAGCTCTGGCTGAAGCGGGCACCGCACTGGTGGCAGCGAAAAGGCTTCTCGCCGGTGTGGATGCGCTGGTGCTCCAGCAGGGTGGAGCCGCGACTGAACTTCTTCCCGCACTCAGGACAGCTGTGGGGCTTTTCACCAGCATGGGATTTCTGGTGCTCCAGCAGCGATGAGCTCCAGGTGAAGGCCTTGCCACACTGGTGGCAGCGGTAGGGACGCTCCCCGGTGTGGACCCGCTGGTGTTTGATCAGGTTGGAGCTTTGAGCAAACCCCTTGCCACACTCGGAGCAGCGGAATGGCTTATCCTCTGCACCGCAGGCCAGCTCACCCGTGCCTGCGCCACTCCATCTACCCTGTGGCCTCTCAGAGCTCCCACAGGAATCATCCCCTTCGGAGCGGGCTGAGAATGGCCCTTCTGGCTCCCCATCATCATCCTCCTGCTCCTGCACATCGCCAGCCTCCTCATCCTCACTCAGGGCCCCATCATCTGTTAGAAGGAAAAGAGAGAGGAATCCAGACACACATTAGACATGCTAAGGGGAAGAGTTTTGTGGGGAAGAAGGGCCCTGCACTGGGAGTCACAGATGTCAAGGCAAGAACAGCCCGTTGTGCCCATCCAGCCCAGCCTCCTGTTTAACCCGTGCCAGAGCATCTCCCCCAGCAATTCCTGCCTGTGGCCCAGTAACACCTGGCTCAACTAGAGTGGAGCTTGGAGGAAGAGGCATCTAGAGCTGGTCGGGAATTGTCCGTCAGAATTTTTTTTCTGACAGAAAATACAGTTTCTGCAAAATTAAATACAATTTTCTGTTACGAAAATTGACATGAAAGCTCCAGCTCGGCAGCTCTTTGAAGCTTGTCTGGTGGGCAGGTGCAGATCCAGGGTTCCCAGGGCTTGTCAGCTCACTGGTGTACAATTAGCCGTAGAACTCATTGCTGCCAGCTGTAATGGAGGCTGAAAGCTTAGCAGGACTCAGAGGAGGACTGGCTGTCTATGTGGATAACAGGAACATCCAGAACTACTTAATGCTAACAGAACATGGAAAGGGTACAGACCCTCTTGCTTCAGGACTTGAGCCAATCTATCTATTAGAGACCAAGATGGGACATCACATGGGGGCAGATTAACCTTCCCCTGCAGCATCTGGTGCAGGCCACTGTCAGAAACAGGGTGCTGATCTGGTCTGGCAATTCCCTATGGTCCTGCTCTCACTGCTAGAATTTCTCACCTGTCAGGACAACTCTCAGCTCCTCCCGTTCATCTGAGTCGGCATCACACAGCTCCTCCCCTCGCTCCATCCATGAGAACTCAGCTGAGTGCCCCATCGGGAAGCTTGTGTATGGGAAAAGAAGACAGGAGACAACCATTAGCATGGGTGAGAAACTGGATCCCAGATCAACACGGGTCCCCACAGGAGACCCGGCACCCAGGAGGGAGCTGCAGGCTGACAAAGTTGTGATATTTTTATTGTAAGCCATAAATCCACGCCAGCTCAGGCCATGGAACCACTGTCACAGGGCAGTGCCTCTTTAAAAAGAGATGGGTCTCGGCCCCACCCAACTCTCCTGGGGGTGGGAGGAGGAAGGGGTTGAAGAAGGCCATGTGACCCAGTCAGGCCTCTAGAGTAGATAAGGAAGAAGCCTGGGAGTTGAAGCAGGAAGTCATGGGAGTGGGGATTATTGGAGGGGCTGCAATCAGTGAGAAGGTTCTTGTGGGAGACCATAAGCACCAGAGGAGAAGAGACTCCAGGTCGGTATGGGAGACTCAAGGCAGAAGGCCTGGGAGTGGCTGGATGAAGAGTTGGGAAGGATGGCTATATAAACCTTAAAATATGTCAACTTCAGACCTGGACTTCCAGGGCTTCCTTTTGTAGCATTTTATGACAACAAACCAGCCCAATATGGGCATTGCTGGCTACGAAAAAACCTCTGGGAAATTACTGAGGAAAGGGAAACTGTGGCTGCAAGGTCACCCCATGCCTCAAAGGGGTGCTGTGGAGGCAAAGGCCGTTACACACCCCTACAACGCAGCCTGATCCTTTATTATTATTGTGATTTGTGTTATAGTAGCACACAGCCCCTGCCTGGAAGCGCTCACAGTCAAAACAGACAAAGAACAGGACGACAAACTTGGCACAGAATAGGGAAGAGATTTGCCCAAGGTCACTCAGCAAGCCAGTTTTAGAGCTGGGAATGAACCAAGGTGTCCTATGTCCCAGTCCAGGGCGCTAGCCACTAGATCACAGTGATTCTCAGTGCTGCACCTGGATTGATACAAATGGATGCTCTACCCTGTGCTGGGCCCCAGTCGTTTTGAATCAAAGGTCTGCACAAGTATACAGCTCAGATCACATGATCAGGGCCCACACATCTAGATTAGAGCCTTTCCTCTATGACTCAGGCTTTAGTTACACTGGGGATTAAGCCCCAATTCCAGCCCTGGTGCAAATCTCTCATGTAAACAGGAGAACAAGTTGTTTCCATAAACCACCAAGATTTGCATCAGTTTAACTCTGCTTCTGAGGAGGCTCCATCCGGGCAAATAGAAGCCCTCTGTCTACATGGGATGGGGGGCAGACTGTCCCATAGAGCACTGAATAGCAAGTGCCTTACGATGAGCATTTGATCCCCGAGCTGGGAAGCTGCTTTGGCCTGGCCCTAAAGTTAAAGATGACTGATGAGACTATGGCTCTTTAAATCCACAACCTGGACAAGGCAGTGCTAACCAGCCCCTTTGCACCAGCCGCACAGGGCACGATTCCCACGCAGCCTGTGGCGCTGGAACAACAAGGAACAAATTGCAGATATTGGGACGGGAAAAACAAACTGCTCGCTGCAGATAACTTGGCCCATAATTTTGCTAACGCAAAGAGTACAAAAATGATGAGTCAGACCCGCAAAATATTAGAGCATCTTAAAAGTGAGATTATTTTTGAAAAGCTACATTTTTTTAATTCTGTTTTTTTAACCTTTAGGATTTACCTTTTTACTCCTAACCACAAGGGCTGGAAATATCCTATTTCCCCCCAAACATAAAAGCTGAGATTCTTCCATAAATATATGTCCCCAGCTGCTTGGGCATTGAGGAAAAAAAAAAACAATTAAATATCATGAAGCTCCTAGGAAAAATTGCCAGAGCTGGCAACACTGTCAAGTTGTTTGATGCAAATAAATTGGCTGCACTACAGCACATAGGGACTGGATTGGCTCAGCACCATGGTCCATCTAGCCCAGTCCCTTCTCTCTCACAATGCCCAGCACCTGCAGAAGAAGGTGGAAGAAACCCCACAGTTTAATGATTAATACATTTTAAGGCCATCACAGCCCACTGTGCCTATCCAAGCCAGCCTCCTGGCTAATTCAGGCCAGAGAATCTCACCCAGCGATTCCTGCCTCTGACCCAATAACACCTGGCTGAGCTAGAGCCAAGCTTTGAGAAAGAGATGTTCGATCTCCCCTGATAGACTCCCAGTGACGGAGAATCCACTGTACGAGAGCTCTTCCAATAGTTAACTCCCCTCCCTGGTAAACACTAGCTCCTTATTCCCTGCCTCAATTAGTCTCCCTTCAACTCCCAGTGACTGGATCTGGCTCTGCCTTTGGCTGGAGGTTAAAGAGCCCTCTGCCCTCAGAAATCCCCTCCCCGTGTTGGTGCTTACGGACTGGGATCACAACACCTCTCAATCTTCTGTGGGATAAACCAAATACATTGAGCAACTTTAGTCTCTTCATAGGCGATAGATTTTCCAGACCTTGAACCGTTCTTGTGTCTCTTTTCTGAACATCTCTTGTGAAGTGTGGACGCAGTATCCAACAGTGGTCTCACCAATGCCATATTCAGAGGTACTTGATATTCCCCTGCTTACATATCCAAAGATCAAGTTTGCCCATTCAGCTACAGCGTTGCACTGGGATCTCCCATTTAGGAAGTTTTCACCAGTCCTTTCTAGAATCACTGCTTTCTAGGATACAGTTCCCCATCTCGAATGTGTGACCTACATTCTTGATTCCCAGCTGTGTAGCCATGCATTTGGCTAGGTTCCAACGCATATTGTTCAAATGAGCCCATTTTACCAAGCAACACAGGTCACTCTGTGTCCCCACCATTATCTACCATTCCCACCAATCCTTATGTCATCTATGCATTTTGCCAGCAGTGATTTTTATATTTTCTTTATGATTCATACTGCAATTATATTTTCAATTAGAAGATAATATCACCGAGGGACAAACACCTCCTCACCCTACTAACAATGGCGAGCACAAGCAGGTTTAGTAAAGATGCCCATATTAGGGGCCAGATGTCCAGCACCCACAATCAGAGGTGGATTTTCCATAAGTCAGTGGTTAAATTTCCTAGAGCACTAAGCATCCAACCGCTCCCACTGAGAACAGTTAACACAGAGTCCGCTTGGCCCTAGTGTTTTGCTTGCATGGCACCCATACTTTACTGTGTGCCTAGTGTGTCTGTTTAGACTAAGTTCTTCAGGGCTGGGACAGTCTCTCACAGTGTGTCTGAGCAGTGCCTAGTGTGACAGGGCCCCAATCTCAGTCACTGTGTGCCTGTGCAGCGCCTGGCGTAATGGGGCTCTGATCTCTGTCACTGGGTGTCTGAGCAGCACCCAGCACGATTGGGCCCCATACTTGGTCACTGTGCGCTTGTGCAATGCCTGGCATGACAGGGCCCGATCTCAGTGGAGCACTACACTATGCTGTAATACAAATATAAAACAACAAAAAGATTGGCTCTTGCCTCTAAAAGATATGCAAGTTACTCACAGATTATTCATATTTACAATTTATATAATAATAGTACCAAGAGACCCATAAGCCAGCACTGTCACTGCTAGCACTGCACAGACTTTGAATGACTGGTCCAATAAGGGCTTACTGTGTAACTACTAGACAAAACCATTCTCCCTATTTCATAGATGGTGTAAAGGAGTCCATGATTTGCGTGAGGTCACCCAGAAAGCATGGGGCAGAACCAAGCACTGAGAACCCAGGTCTCCAGAGTCCCATGCTTATGTCTTAACCACAAGACCACCCTGGCAGAGTAATAAGAATGTCACTTGCTTGGTCCTATAAGGGGCAAACAGGCCTTGAATTGGGCCATTACCTCTCCTCGCTGGGGTCCTCCAGTGGAAAGGGGCCATTGCTTTCAGTATCAACCAGAAAGTCAGTGTATGTCACAGACTCCACCTAGGACAGGAGAGACAAGGGAGTGTCAGACAGGGAGGGATTCACACTGGCTTGTGAGGGAGCCAAGATGTCCCACTGAGCCAACTCCTCAGAGATGGAAAGGGGTCAGCCCTAGCTCCAAGAGGCCCTCTGCTGGGAAAGGCCCACACACACTACAGGACCCTGTTCCACAGGAAAAGAGCACAAAAGTGGTCCAGCGTAAATATCACAATCACACGCACATACACACAGACTCTTTCTTCAATATGGAAGAAACATACACACATAAGCATACTGGGATAAGTTACACATACTGAGGTGTGGAGAAATCACACTTGCATGCACAGACACTCACACTGGAGTCTGGGGTACATCACACACGCATGTGCATGCATGTGCACACACACATACACACACAGGTCCCATGGTAAATCACACACACACATATTGGAGTCCTGGGAGTAAACGACACAGGCGTGCATGCACACACATAGACACACTGGGGTCTGGGGGTAAAACACAGATGAGCAGGCGCGCACACCCACACATGTCCCAGGAGTAAATCACACACACACACACACACACTGAAGTCTGGGGTAAACCACACAAGCACACATCCCAGGGTCAATCACACAAATACTGGGGTCCAGGAGGTCCATCACTCTCTTTCTCACACGCAGACAGCGGGGGGTGGGTCCATCATGTACATGTGTGTGCACACACATGCACTGGGGTCTAGGGTCAATCACACAAGCGCACACACACACACTGGAGTTCAGGGGTAAATCATGGTCTCTCTCACACTCACACTCACACACACACACACACTGGAGTCCTGGGGGCAAACCACGCTCTCATTCTCTCTCGCACACACTCACACCCCCAGGCCTGGCTTGGGGACATGCCCCGGTGGGGGTGGGGCGGGAGCACACGGGTTGTCCCCCCAGCACACACAGCCCTTCCGCAGGCACCAGCCCCGGGCAGCGCGACAGGCTCCAACCCTGCAGGCCGCACGGCCAAGCCAGTACCCGGCCCCTTTGTCCATCTGCGCCTGCCCCGCCGCTCGCGCTGACCTGAGGCGAGCCGGGCAGCGGCCTAGTCCCGCCGCACGCGCGAGCCTGGGGCGTTCTCCACCCAGCCAGCGAGCCTGGCCCGGGGCGCCCGGAGCCCGCGGTGACAGGCACGGTGTAAGAAACTGACTAGAAATAGAACAGATGGGGTGGGCTAGCCTGGCCTGGCCTGGCCTGGCCTGGCCTGGCCTAGCCAAGCCCCCCTCACCCAGCCCTCCCACTCAGACTGAGCCCTTGGTGCAGTCTGGGTCAGCAGCAGCTTCCCCTCTACAGCCCTGCACCCTGATCCCTCTGCACATGGCCCCCCCAGTGCAATCAAATCTGGGTGTCAGAGTCCTCCTGCCTCACCCTGCACATGGGCCCCTCCCTGATGCATTGAATCTAGTACTAAGGGCCTGGCATCTCTCCCCCCAGCACCCCGCTCCCCTCCTTCTCTGGTGTACTGAATCTGGGGGATGAGATGGATTGGACTCACCTTCTCCATATCCCCCCCTGTGCTCAGCGTCAAGGCCCTTTCCCCCACCACAGCTCGCGAGGGGTTAAAATCCAGACACAATGCTGAGAGGAAGGAAGGGGGCTGTGGGAGGGGGGAGGGAAGAGGCTCCTCCTTCCTGCTCATGCTATTGGTAGATCTCCGGATCCCAGCCCTAGCAAGAGCAGGCAGAGCGATTGATTTGCCTGCAAGCCTGTGTGCATTTGCTCCAATCCCCCTGCGGCCCTACCCAGGCTTCTTATCTTCACGTGCCCCACACATTTTGGGAGATCAGTGAGTCCCCTTCCACTCTGTAAGTCAGAACTCCTGGGTCACATTCCCAGCTCCGCCACTGATCTGCTGTGTGACCTTGGACAAGTCACTTCCCCTCTTTGTGCCTCCATTATCTGTGTGGTCTATTTAAAGTGTAAGCTCTTCAGAGCAGGGATTGTCTCTAGCACAAGGGGGCGGCCTAGGTCCTCTAGGCACTTCCGCAATGCAAACAACCAAATGCCTTCTGCACACAGTCTCCAGGCTGAATCACTCCAGTGGCTTCTGTATAAGCCCTTACAGGCTGTTTGTTAGCTCTTGCTGTCTAGCTGAACTTAATTAGCACCTGCCAAAACAAAGCAAACCTAGAGTTAATTAGATGAAGCTATATAATTTCATCTAACATTGCACTTTTAAATTGTAGTCTAGGCAAAGCCACAGAATCACTATGTCCTGCCTCCCGTCCAGTGTTAGTCTGAACTACGTGGGTAGAGCTCTAGTCTACTCAAAAACATTCTCTTGTTTCTGGTCATTAACCAAGATTGTGAGCTGCCTCTTTTTTGTTTCTAGATGCATGTACAATGGTTAACCACTAGCCTAGGAACCAGGGAGACCTAGGTTCAAATCTCTACTGTGTTACAGACCCCCTGCCAGACCTTATGCAAGTCACTTACACCTAGGCTATGCTAGAAATTGTTTGCCAATATAGTTGTGTCACAATTTATTGTGACAAGTGCTTTTGCTGTCATAGCTTGTAGCGGTTCCACAAATGACATTGACAAAAGCATTTTTATACCAGTATAACTGTGTCTAGACTACAGCTTTTATCTGTATAGAAACTTTTTTTTTTTTAAATCGCACACCTAACTGGCATTACTATACCAGCAAAAGTTTCTAGTGAAGACTTGCCCTCTGTTTCTCTGTGCTTCACCTATCCATCTGTAAAAATGGGAATATCTCCCTATCTCAACAGAGTGTTGTGAAGACAAATAAATTAAAGACTTAGTTACTATGGTGATGGGGACCATATAAGTGCCTCAGCTAGACAGACATTAAGACAACGTTTTGAAGCTTGCAAAGACAGATAGACAAAAATTAAGAAATGGCAGAGTTAAGTTTACCTGAATGTTAACTCTGCCCCTTTGTGCACCTGCATTAAAATGTAATGTCTCCAAGATGCTTCGTTGGACACGGACATGGTTCTTTTTTTGTGGGGAAAAAAAAGTTTTCTTTTAATTTTTATTTATTTTTTAAATTCTTTAATTTTATTTCTACATTTTTATCAAAAACATTGTGTTTATTTTTATTTTTCCAAAACCCAGATATTTGGTAAGCAAAAAAATTAACTATTTCAGTAATGTTTTTTATTTAAAAAATTTAATTGGAAAGAATTTGTAATAAATTGCAAAACAAAATACAAAATTAAAATTAGACCAGTTTCAAATACTTTGAAACAAAAATATTGACATATTTCCTTAAAATGGATGGGTTTTTTTATCAGCCCTAGTTGTTAATCAACATTCATATTCATTATATTAATAACTTGTTAATTGCATTATCATATACCCCTCCACCCCATTTGGGGGCAGAATTAAGGTTGTATGGACCTTAATTCTGGTATTTCTTAACTATTGAATGTTTGCCTTTGCAACTTTTGAGAAAATCCATTTAATACAGTTTTGGAGGATAGCTGGGGGATATGAAGATTCCTAGATTATTTTTAGAAAAATTAAACAAAATCACCCAGAAATTCCAACATGTGGAGTAATAATGACTCCATCTCCAGTGGAATTTGAATCCAAGCTTTGAAATACATATCCAGGTGTCAGCTGAATGTTATTTATTTTTATGTGTATGGCCCTACTACTGATCTGCTGGTTTCTTTTCCTTGTCTAAGGGAGTCAGGACTCCTGAGTTCTATTTGTGGCTCATGTAAGGGAGTGGAATCGAGTAGGTGAGAGCAGAGGGGTAGGATACAAGTCAGATTGCCTGGATACCATTCCCAGCTCTCAGAAGAGGTGAATTCTAGTTATTAGAGCACTGGACTGGCACTCAAGACTGTTGGATTCAGTCCATGGCTTGGGATAGGCAGTGGGATCCAGTAGATTAGAGAAGTAGGAGTTGGGAGCCGTAGCTCTTGCCTGTGACCTTATGCAAGTCACATCTCCTCTCTGTGCCTCAGTTTCCTCTTCTGTAGAAGAGGGACGATACTCCTCCTTGTAAAGTGCTCTAAGGCCTACAGATGGTAACTGCTGCCTGCAGATTATTACATTTGTGTTTACCACAGATCTCAGTAATGGCTGGATATGCTGAGTAAGGAAACAAGGCAGCTTTGAGCCCATCACTTTATGAATCCTATGGATCAGGCACTCCAACATAGTCCATATGAAGAAGAATACTTCTAGGGTGGGGGTTGGCAACCTATGGCACGTGACAAACGTGGCACGTGAGATGATTTTGAGTGGCACATGTCAGGGAGAGGGGCAGGGCTGACAGGGTGGAGTGGCGGCCACATGGTGCTGCTTGGGGCCAGGAGCGGCTCCTGGCCAGGGCGCTGGGCCCATGTTAGGTAGGAGAGAGGCAGGGTGGGCGCAGTACTGCCTGTGGCTGGGAGCGGCTCTTGGCCAGGGCCAGTGGTGTACCAAGGAGGGAAGCCATGCTCCTGGGCACCGGCCGGGACCTCGGAGGTGGCACTGCCCCCTGCTGACATCCTTGGTGGCTGTGCCGACCTGGCCCCTCAGCCTCCCATCCTCCCAGTCCCTCCTCCGTCCCCGTGCTGGGCACATCAAGGGAGCAGCAGGGACCCCGAGTGCGCAAGGGCCAGGCAGCCTTCCCCTCTTCCCACCGTTGCCGGGCGGCCCAAGGGCATCTGTCCCTTCACTCCCGCTCCCCGCCAGAGGGGCCGGGTTGGCACAGCCACCGGGAATGTCAGCAGGGACGGCTCCTCAGAGGAGGGCCCAGCCGGTGCCCTGCCCCAGGCTGGCGCCTGGGGGGCATGTCCCCCCTCGGTACGCCACTGCCGCCGCACCTGCCACCCCTGCAGCAGAGGGAGTGGGAGAGCAAGAAATGGGCCCACAGATCCCCTCCCACCCCCACTGCCGGGCAGGGACGCAAATACAAATAGTGGCTCCTGGGTGCCAGACACCCATATGCCACAGGCCAGGACGCTGGGCCCACGGCATGTGGGAGTGGGGCGGGGGGAAGACTTGGCATGCTCCTTTCCAGAGGTTGCCGACCGCTGCTCTAGAGTTTGTACTAACCTTGTTTTCTTTGCAAAGGAGATGAAGATGCAGCTTTGGAGAGATCAGCCTTCGTCCTCAGAATCTGCCCTTGGGTTTGTTAATGTCCTTGCTGTTACAGATTGTCCCAGTTGTTATGCAGCTAGATCGGGAGTGTTGGGGGCAATGACCAAACTATCAGACAGGTGGGATTTCCAAGAAGGGCCATCTCTGTGTATTCCCAACTATTACATTTATTTTTCCAATGTATTAACATTGTTTGCCTTGTCCCTCCCTGACAGTCGGGACTCTACCCACTCCACCAGCTTTTTCCAAACAAACCCTCTGATAAATATCACCCAAGTGAAAGGCCAGGTGGCCTAGCAGACTAGGCACTGGGTAGAATGCAGGAGACCTGAGTTCTGTCCTTGGCTCTGCTACATTACCAAGGGCAAAACCGCTCTGTGGCCCACTCTTTGTTTATTCAGTCAGTGAGCTCTTTTGGGCAGGGACTATATCTCATTTTGTGTCTATGCAGCAAAGGGGGCCCCAATCTCAGTCACCATGTGTCGGTGCAGCACCAGAAACAATGAGGCCTTAATCTCATGGTGTGTCTTGGCAGCAACGGAGCCCCCGGTGTGACAGGGTCCTGATTTTGGTTGTTGTGTGTCTGTGCACTGCCAGCGTAGCCAGGCACTGATCTCTGTCACCATGCAAAGCCCTCAGATACTACAGTGATGGGTATCGTATGTCCCTTAGATAGTTGTGTCTGTGCAGGACCTTGCATGGCAGGGCCCCAATCTCCCTGGGGGCATTTCAAGCACTACTGTACTAATAAATAATAGCAATCATAAATTAAGTCTGCCACAAGTCAACATCCTGCAACCTACTCAGCTGCAGAAGCCCGTAGCTCACAATAAAAACAAAAGCTTTGAAAATCCCACAGCAATCCCCTTGGTACACTGGGCTGGAGTCTCATCCAGCCAGGATCACATCCAAGCTCAGAGTCTGCTTAGTCATTCACACAAGTGGCAGAATGAGATTCAGGGCAGGAGACTACCTGGAGCCCTCATCCCAGGAGCTGGTTGGGCTCTGAGCAGCCTGGAATGCTGATCTCCAGCCTGGGATCCTTCCACAGTCATGATAAACACCCAACATGCAATGCTGGGGAGAAAGATGGGCAGCCAGTGCTGGGGAGGAGTTTGGATAAGGTGCTCTGACAGTGATAAGTAGTGAGGTGTTGGGACTGTGTATGGGGATAGGTGGATGAATAGATAGAGGGCGGAGTTGTGGAGTGGATGGACAGACAGATAGGTGTGTATGGGGAGAAACGCTTACATAGATAGGTGCATATGGTGATAAAAAAATAGAGGAGCATGTAGGGGGATGAATAGATGGAAGAGTAGGATTAAGGAAAGACAGACAATGTAGTGTTTATGGGGATGTGTGGATGAATAGATGGAAGGACTTGTTATTGAATAGGTGGATGGATAGATAGAGGGATGGTGTGTATGGGGAGCAATGGATGGAGAGAGGAGTACATATGATTAGATAGATAGATAGATTAGATAGATAGGCAGGCATGTCTGGGGATGTATAGAAGAACGATGCTAAGGTGAGACAGACAGAGTAGTGTTTATGGAAATGGGTAACCTGTCTCCTTCCCTATCCAGGAGAACAGTGCCATAGTCCCATCATTTCTGCATTGCATTACTGTTGTTAAGTCGCAGCGCTGGAGCCATTCCCATCTCACATGTACTGGGAACCCCCAGCTGCACCACAGCCTGTTGAGCAAACCCTGCCCCTTGTCCCCAACTAAGCTGGCGCTGTGCGTTTTCTGCAAGCCTCTGGCCTCTCCTTCTTGCTGCACCGCTGATGAGAAATGAGCAGTCCCCTGCTGCGGAAGGCCTCCCCGCATCCTGCACATCTGTAGACCCTTTCGGCTGCATGGAGCCTCTGGTGCCTTGTTAGGTTGGAGTTGCGCCCGAAGCTCTTGCCACACTGGTGGCAGCGGTGGGGTTTCTCGCCAGTGTGGATCTGCTGGTGTCTTGTTAGGGTGGAGCTCTGACTGAAGCTCTTTCCGCACTCACTACATGTGAAGGGACGCTCTCCACGGTGGATCACCTGGTGGATCAGGAGGTGGGAGTTCCGGACAAAGCTTTTCCCACACTCAGTGCAGTGATGGGGCCGGTCCCCCCGGTGGATCCGCTTGTGTCTGAGCAGGTCAGAGCTGCGGCAAAAGGTTTTTCCACACTCCGAACATTTGAAAGGCCTAGGCTGGGCTTCGGGCTTCCCCACATCTGCTGGGGGAGGGCCCAACTCCACCTGCTTCTTCCCCACAGGGCTCCCGTGCTGCCTTCCAGCCCTGCGCTGAGTCCGGGATGCCTTTCCTTTGGATCTTCCCAGGGAAACCCTGCGTGGCCCTGCCATCTGTGTCCCTTCCAGCTGGGGAACTGCACTTGGCACATCCAGCTGGGGACTTGCGCTCAGCACCACGTCACCTGCTAGAATGAGAGGAGAGAGAATCCACAGGTCAATTGCAGGGAATGGTGGGTGTTGCCAACTTTCATGATATTTGCTCTCAAAGCCCCCAGTTCCTTGAGTCATGTGATTATTGGAAAATCTTCATTTTTTTAAATAAGTCAATTTCTAGCCCTACTGTTTGAGGAGAAAAGCTGGAAAATTTGGACCCTTTAATGGCTCAAAACCCAGAAGGTGAATAAACAGAACTCAGAATGTATTAGTATTTTTTAAATCTCATAATTTTTAAGCCACTCACGTGATTTTGGAGGGCTTGACACATGTTTTTAAACATTTGGGGTTAGTGATACTTGTAAAGGGGACTTCAACTGCTAACAGGATCTGAAATCTAGAGCCCAATTCACTCCCACCTCCCTACCACACACATACTGAACCTTTTTCAAAGAGAAGGGAGGAATTCAGCAATTCCAAAACTCAGTGAGGGTTGGACGACTGACTCCCTAAGGAGATTGACTCCTTCAGGGCCCCTCATTACCTAATATTTTCATTAATGACTTGGATAATGGAGTGGAGAGTACACTTATAAAATTTGCAGATGACACCAAGATGAGAGAAAGCAGTTTGGTGGACAGGATTAGAATTCAAAATGACCTTAACAAATTGGAGAATTGGTCTGAATTCAACAAGATGAAATTCAATAAAGATAAGTACAAAGTACTTCACTTAGGAAGGAAAAATCAAATGCACAACTACAAAATGATGAATAACTGGCTAGGTGGTAGTACTGCTGAAATGGATCTTGGGGTTATAGTAAATCACAAACTGAATAAGTCAACAATATGATGTAGTTGCAAAAAATGCTAGTATCAGTCTGGGATTCATTAACAGGAGTATTGTATAGGAGGTAATTGTCCTGCTCTACTCAGCACTGGAGAGGCCTCAGCTGGAGTACTCTGTCCAATTCTGGACTCCACATTTTAGGAAAGATGTGGACAAATTGAAGAGAGTCCAGAGGAAAGCAATAAAATGATAAAAGGTTTAGAAAACCTGATCTATAAGGAAAGGTTATAAAAAACTGGGCATGTTTAGTTTTGAGAAAAGAAGACTGAGAGGGGAACCTGATAACAGTCTTCAAATATGATAAGGGCTATTATAAAGAGAATTGTGATCAATTGTTCTCCATGCCCACTTAAGGTTGGATAAGAAGTAATGGGCTTAATCTGCATGAAGGAAGATTTAGGTTAGATATTCAGCAAAACTTTCTAATTATAAAGGTAGTTAAGCTCTGGAATAAGTTTTCAAGGAATTTGTGGAATCCTTGTCACTGGAGGTTTTTAAAAGCAAGTTGGATAAACACATGTCAAGGATAGTCTAGGTTTACTTGGTTCTGTCTTAGCACAAGGAGCTCTCTTCCATCCCTACATTTCTATGGTTCTCTTACTTTGAAATCCTCAGTTTAAGGGATTGCTTTGACAATAAAAAGGAATGTATTAATAGATTTTAAGGCCAGAAGGGACTATTGTGATTATCTAGTCCAGTGGTTTTCAACCTGTGGTCCGCAGATTATGTCTAAGGAATCTGCAAAAGGTGACTATGAAAATAAAGTTTCAGATCCCAGAAAAGGCATTCTGTTTTTCTGATCAATCAAGAGTATGTCAATACCCCCAACTACAGGTCAAAACCCAGAAGTGTTATTGTTACCATAGGACAGTGGTTTTCAACCTGTGGTCTGCGGACCCCTAGGGCTTAGGGGTCCACAGACTAGGTCTAAGATTTCCAAAAAGATCCACACCCCCATTCAAAATTTTTTAGGGGTCCACAAATGAAAAAAGGTTGAAAACCACTAATCTAGTCTGACCATCTGCATAACACAAACCATAGGATTTCCCAGTATTAATTCCTGCTTCAAATCCAATAGCTGTTCTTGAACTAGAGTATATATTTTAGAACAACAATCCAATCTTGATTTAAAAGTATCCAGTGATCATAACCTTTGGTAATAATTTTCACTTCTCTGGCCAGACTTGGCTTTGAACCCACAACCTATGGCATTGTACACAAAGACCATCCCCTAGACCAGGGTTTTGCAACCTGTAGATTGGGACCGAAAAGTGCATCTCCAGAATGTTTCAAAGTGTCATGTGGCAGATCCTGCAACTCTTGTGACTCCTGTCCCACAGGGCTGGGTGGGCTCACCTCCCTGTTCCAGACACTGCAACCTCTAGGTCCCAGCACCATTCAGGTTTGGCCCAGATGTCATGATTACATGAGTGCAGGTAGACCAAATTTGAGTGAGTGGCGACCCATGAGCCAGGTCACAACTCCACTCACACAAATTTGGTCCAGTCAGGGAAGCAGGGTCAAACCTGAGTGGCATTGCAATCCCAGAGGTTGCAACACCCAAAGCGGAGAGCCAAGCCCAGCCAGCTTCACAGCACAGGAGCTGCCATTGTGGGGTGCATGCCAGGCAGGACCCAAGCCCCCAGGGGGCAGGATCCAACTGAAACCATCCAAGGGCCTCTACCCACAGACTATATACTCGGTCATGACAGGCCATAAACATGTACAAATGGGTCCTGAGCCCAAAAATGTTGAGAACCACTGCTCTAGATCACCTTTAGGCTGCACTCAGCTAAACCTGACCACTCTTTCTAATCTATTTGCAGTACTTCTAGCTTGAGCTACACATGGGAAAGCTAACATTACTACCTAAGTCCAGCTGCTTTTTGTAATCAAGAGTACAGCTGGCTCAGAAATGGACCTTCTCCCTCCCTTCCTCCCCCCCAGAAAATTTGGATGAAAATGAAGAAAATATCATTTGCATCTAAATTTTCCTTTTGATTTTTCAGCAAAATTATAAATACTAAAATATTTCAATTCTGAAATACCACTGCGGTGCCTTGCGGGAGTTGTAGTTCAGATGTCTCATGCTCCAATTCTTTTTTCTGGGATGGGCTGCCTGGATACACTACATCTCCCATGATGCACCATAGCCTTCCCTCTTAGGAATGCTTTGGCCATGGTGCATCATAGAAGACATAGTACATCTGGGAAGCACAGCTCCCAGAGGAGAATGGGGACATGAGGAAACTGAACTACATTTCCCATGAGGCACTGTGGTAGCATATCCAAACTGAAATATTTGTTTTCAGATGTTTAGTTTTTCATAGAAAAAAATCAAAATTTTCCTTGGAAAGAAGACACTTTTTGTGAAAAAATTTGTTTAGTCTAAACCCCAATTTTCCATCCAAAAACAGTTTAAAGGAAAATTTTCAGCCAGCCCTAGTCAAGTCAAATCCTCTGTAAGTTGTCCAAGGCTGGTGGCACAGTCAAGAATTGAACCTAAGTCTCTTGAATCTCAGTCCAGTACCATAACCACAAACCACAAAACTAATCTATGGAATAAAAATCACTGTCCTAATGCATCTGAAGAAGCAAGGAGGTATTCCCCATTCCTGACACTCACAGCATGTGAATCCCCCAAATAACTTATATTCCAGGTTCACAGATCCTTCTCCTCCTCTGAGTACCACATGAGCCCAAATACTCACATCATCTCCAAAATAGTTGGGTTCCAACCCCCAATTCCATGATCCCTATTATTAAAAAATGTTTTAATGTCTCAGACCAGTGGACCATCTAGCCCAGTCTCTGACCAACAGGGAGCACCAGCTGCTTCAGAGGAAGAAACCCTGTGAGCTTTCTATTTATGTTAAGTGCTTGTTTGGTTCTCTTTACTGTAGTATCTGAGCACTTAAATTTCTTTAATGTATGATGTTAATGTAGATGTCAGAAGAGCCCACTCTGACCATTTTTTTGCTTTATCTGCTAGATTAGAGACCTCTGATATCAGAAATCTCCTACCCATGTAGATACTTATGGACTGTGATCAAGTCACCTATTATGCTTCCGTTGGATTACAGAAGACCCAGGTAGGACGGCCTATTATTAAGGTTGCCTGACAATTCCCATTATAATACTCTGTTTTAGTTGCTTATAACTGATTTATTTATTTATTTTACATTTAGGCTAAAATGGTTCAGCCATTTCTGAGCATGAGTTTATGAAAAAAATACACTGTTCTGTCCATGATAAAAAAAAAATCCTTGCCTCCATTTTACTAAGAAGCTCTAGATTAGCGTTTCTCAATCTTTTCAGACTACTGACCCCTTATGTAAGGTCAAAAAATTTTGCACGTTAACAGAGAATGCTTGACCTTAAAGGAAAAGGATATGCAGGGGAGTGGGGGAAGCAAGATTTACTTTGCTTTAGATTGTAATAACATTTTCAATACCTTGTGACCCCCTGAATTTGATAGGGTGGATCACCCTAGGAACAGGGATGTGCCTTTTACTATTGCTATGAAATCCTCCCTGAACTGGTGAAGTCATAGACCTCTGAAAAAATCTCAGTATGCACATGCTTGGTAGGGAGTTGTTAGTTTGGCAGATAAATTCTCCCAAGTCTCTATCTGCACATACGCCAACTCCTACATGTGACTCGACTGCTCATGTGCCATCCCCACAGAGTGATTCAGTAACATGTCTCATCCTGGGGCTGAAAGGACCATGCAAGATTTTCCTACAATTGGTCCACCTGGTTGCTAGGGTCTGGGGTGGGGGCAGGCTCCAGAATTCAGATCAGGGACCATGTCTCTCCTGTGCACTCAATGACTGTGCACCTAGGCAGCACAGATGAAAAGGAGGAAACAGCCTGACTCAAATTCAGAGGGGTGAGGAAGAGAAAAGAGCTTCAGGGTAGTGGGACAGGGGTAGGACCTGAGGAGGATAGGAGCAGGAGACAGGAAGAGGCTGGTGATGGACAGAGGCAGAAGGTTCTGTAATCACTATAACACACTCCCCTTCAGAATCTGGAACCCACCATTCCATCAATATTATTTTACTGTCAGGACATAGCTGTGAAACACACTGGCAAAATGTGTGTCTTCCTCCCCCTCTAGTGGCACATCCACATAAAACATAGTATCCTTCTACTACTACCAGTTACTCCATTAGCTCAAGTGCTAAAGGACAGCGCTGACGACTGGGGTGGGGATGTGGTAAATATAGTTCCCCATGATGGAATTTCAATTTTTAAGTTTCTAAAAAACATAAGAAATTATATCCCCAAAACTATATTTAAAGAATATTAAGATTGCAAAATCAAGCACTCAAATATTAGGAAATGCCAGAATGAAGGCTGGTCATGCAAGTTTAAACCACCCCTTTTGTGCCTATGAATTATGATTAGGCTTGGAAGGATTAGATTTTTATTGGTAAATGTCAGTAAATGTCGATTTCACCATATATACACATGCCAACTAAAAAATATGTTCATTGATAATAATCAAAATTTACAGATAGGTAAAGAAAAATGATGCTTCAGAACTTACTAGTGTTTGACTTAAGAACATTTACTTTATATATTTTGACGTGTTGACAATTTGTGTTTTAACGGTTATAAAGCTTTAACTTTTTTAATCTTAGTGTCTATTGTCATTTAATAATTATTGCTTGCTGCCCCAGTTGTCTGACTCCCCCATAGTTTCCTGCAACTGTGAAACTTTATATTAATAAAAATAAAAAATGCTTAAAAATAAACATTGATATTATCTGTCGACATTTATTTAAAAAATGAAAATAAAATTCTGCCAAGCCTAATTATGATACAGTCTTTAATTAAATGATCACATGCACTTTTTCCTACATGACCCCTGCCTTCTTTAGTGCACAGAATGGTCTATGCTGTGGTGATGAGTCAGAGCTGTGTAATGAAAGAGCTGTAGGACACGTGGCTCATTTGTTGCAGAAGTCAGAAAGTGTACAGTGAATGAGGCAAGTGATTGAAGGAAGAGAAAGGATGGCCTCCTGACTGAGGCAGTTAAATGCTGCCCTAGAGAAATGGATTCTGTTCTTGCCTCTGCCACAGAGTTTCTATGTGATGCCAGGCACGTCATTTAAACCTTTCACAGGTGTGTTCCTCATTTTCTGGGTGCCCAACCTGAGTCACCAGGGGTCTGAGTTGCAGTTGTGCTAAGCGCTCAGCTGTAACCGAGTTCAATAGCTGTGCTTTGATCATATCAAATGCTATAAAAGTGCTAAGGCTTGGATATCTCAAATTGGGAACCCAAAATTGGTGGAAACATTTTGACAACTTTGGCCTTCATTCCTTAGGTGTAAAGTGGGGATAATACCATTTCCCCTCACAGGGGTGTAGTGAAGAGAAATTAATTAATGTTTGTAAAGAACTAAGTTATATGATGAAAGCAGTACAGAAAAGCCCATGAGGAAATTATTAATTCTGTATTCTGTGATTCTGTATTCAGTGCAAGGTTTGGATGGTGTGCAGTGAGTGAATAATGCCTGGATCCACATGATGAAGGAGGAGGATAAAAAGAAATATTAAATTGCCTACCCATCCTATGATCACCATCCATCACATGCTCTGAATGAGGTATAGGGCCTGTGGAAAAAAACAGTATGTAATAATGTAATTAAAGACTGTATCATAATGCATATGCACGAGGACAAATTAGAGGTTAATCGATTTTAAGCCTTGGAGGGACTGTTATGATTATCTAGTCTGTCCTCCTGCATAACCCAGGCCACAGAATTTCACCCAGTGATTTCTGCATTGAATCTCTGCATGTGAATCTCTGGTCAGCATATTAGGGGCTTAACTTCCTATGTCAGATGCTGCTGCTGCCTCCATTGTAATCTGGGAGCTTGGCTTGAGACAACTGCTGATCACTTGGGTTTTATCCTTTTCCTCTCTAATTTTTTAACATTGATATAAATCCCCCACACTTTGATGTTTTTTCCACATAAAGAAATATTGATCCTAACATTCCCTCAAATTTCCCTCATTGTCTCTCTAATTATTAAATATTGATAGAAAATCTCAAAATTCACTTTTCCCTCTCTAATTAGTGAAGGTCCATTCTTGAGGGTAACTGTTGCCCTGATTTAATTATCCCAAATTGAGGGCAGGGGGGCTTAAAATCCCCAAGGATCAACTTTTTCACAGGAGGAGAAAGAGAAAGCAAGTGTCCCTGAGGATGGATTGGCTACACAAGGAGTTATTCCAGAATACTTTCATATGTGGACACTCTTATTCCCGAACAAGAGTGCCTTGTATAGCTTAATCCACCTTTGAACAAGGAACAGGAACAAGGCAGTCTTCTCTGGCATAACCGTGTCCACACAAAGAGTTAATGCAGAATAGATGTGGTGCTTTCAAGTCACACCCTGCCTTAATACGAATGAGCTTTACAGTGTAGAGAAGTCCTGATGAGTCTGCCCAGCCACAGTTTACCCCATTCTGGCTGATGCCCCCACTTCAACAACCCAACCCAGCTCCCCACCCCAACTGCCATTGACTTGCCCATCCCCCTGTGATGCCTCCTCCCAACTGCCCCAGAACCCTCCAGAACTTTTTAGGTCCCTTCCAGCCCTATGTTTCTAGGATTCTATGATCCATTTACCACCACCCCCTAAAAATAAACCTTTCTCAAAGCACAGGGCTCCTTGTTGCCCATATCAATGGCAGGGCTAAGGTATGGTGGCAGGAGGTGGGGTAGGAGCCGTCTAGCTATTGACTGAAATCTCCACAGGGAGATGGGGGAGCAAGAGGAGACTGATTTCATCCATTTTTCCTCTAATTATCAATTATTGATGGAAAATATTAATTTTCCCCTCAGATTTTGCCATTTCTCTCTATTTTTTAATATTGATAGAAAAAATCCCTCAGACTTTAAGGTCAGAAGGGACCATTGTGATCATCTAGTCCTCCTGCACATTGCGGACACAGAACCTCACCCGCCCACTCCTTAATAGACCCCTAACCTCTGGTTGAGTTACTGAAGTCCTCAAATCATGGTTTAAAGACTTCAAGTTACAGAGAATCCACCATTTACACTAGTTTAAATCTGCAAATGACCTGTGCCCCACGCTGCAGATAAAGCTGAAAAAAACCCAGAGTGTCTGCCAATCTGATCCAGGGAAAAATTCCTTCCCAACCCCAAATATGGCGATCAGTTAGACCCTGAGCATATGGGTAAGACACACCAGGCAGACACCTGGGAAAGAATTCTTTGTAGTAACTGAGAGCCCTGCCCATCTAGTGTCCCATCACTGGGCATTGGGGATATTTGCTGCTAGCAGTCACAGATCAGCCATATGCCATTGTAGGAAGTCTCATCATACCATCCTCTCCATAAACTTATCAAGCTCAGTATTGAAATCAATAACCAGTTAGGTTTTTTTGTCCCCACTACTCCTCTTGGAAGGCTGTTCCAGAACTTCACTTCTCTGATGGTTAGAAACCTACATCTAATTTCAAGCCTAAACTTGTTGATGGCCAGCTTATATGCATTTGTTTTTGTGTCCACATTAGGGCTTAACTTAAATAACTTCTCTCCTTCCTTTGTATTTATCCCTCTGATGTATTTATACATAGCAATCATATCTCCCTTCAGCCTCCTTTTGGTTAGACTAAACAAGCCAAGCTCTTTGAGTCACTCTCATAAGGTAGGTTTTCATTCCTCAGATCATCCTAGTAGCCCTTCTCTGCACCTGCTCCAGTTTGAATTGATCTTTCTTAAACATGAGAGATCAAAATTTCACACAGTATTCCAGATGAGGTCTCACCAATACCTTGTATAATGGTACTAACTCCACCTATCTCTACTGGAAATACCTTGCCTGGTGCACCCTAGCACTGAATAAGCCTGTTTCATGGCCACATAACATTGGTGGTTCATAATCATCCTGTGATCAACCTACACACTCAGGTCTTTCTCCTCCTCTGTCACTTCCAACTGATATGTTTCCGCTTATAGTAAAAATTCTTGTTGTTAGTACCTAAATGCATGACCTTGCACTTTGTGCTATTAAATTTCATCCCATTTCTATTACTCCCATTTTCAACATCATCCAAATCTTCTTGTATGTCCTCCTCCATATTGGTAATACCGCCCAATTTTGTGTCATCCGCAAATTTTATTAGTGCACACCCAATTTTTGTGCTAAGATCAGTAATAAAAAAGTTAAATAAAATTGGTCCCAAGACCGATCCCTGAGGAACTCCACACCAGCCTGACAATTCACCTTTCAGTATGACCCGTTGTAGTTTCCCCTTTAACCAGTTTCTTATCCACCTTTCAGTTCTCATTAATCCCCATCTTCTCCAATTTAACTAATAATTTCCCGTGTGGAACTGTATCAGATGCCTTATTGAAATCCAGGTAGATGAGATCTACTGCATTTCCTTTGTCTAAAAAATCAGTTATCTTCTCAAAGAAAGAGAACAGGTTGGTCTGGCATGATCTACCCTTTGTAAACCATGTGGTATTTTATCCTAATTACCATTAACCTCTATGTGCTTAACTACTTTATCTTTCAAAATTTGTTCCAAGACCTTTCAATTGAGGTCAAACTAACAGGCCTGCAGTTTCCCAGATCACCTTTTTCCTCTTCCTTAAAAATAGGAATTATATTAGCAATTCTCCAGTCATCCGGTACAACCCCCTAGTTTACAGATTAATTAAAAATCCTTGCTATTGGGCTTGTAATTTAATGTGCCAGTTCCTTTAATATTCTTGGACGGTTTTTATCTGGGTCCCCTGATTTAGTCCCATTAAACTACCCTCTTCCAACTGTCACAGGACCTTCCAACCTCATCACCCAACTGCCAAACAACGGCCCTTCCCCCACTGCTGCCCTCTCCCAACTGCCAAACAATGGACCTTTCCCTGCTGCTGTCCCCTCTCAACTGCCTTCCAGATCCACTCTCCCCACCCTTCTCCTATTGAAGCTGCATTGCCCAGGGCTCCCTGCTGCTCGTGCAAATGGTTGGTGGGGAGTAAATCATCACTTTCTCTAATGATCAAACTGATGTAAAGTCTCCTCATGCCCCTTTTCTATCTCCGGTTTAACTTCCGGTTTTAGAGGGAAACAGTTGCCTTAGTTGCCATATCTTTTAGCCTACCAAGGTCCAAATACAAGATGCACTACGTGACAAAAGGCCCAAAAGTATTAATAGAAATATATTAATTTAAATGAATAAATTAATATAAATCCCCTTGGATTTTACCCCTTCCCCCCCCCAATTCTCAAATATTGATGGGAAAATTTTAATTTTCCCCTCAGATTTTGCTATTTCTAATTCTCAAATATTGGTAGAAAATCTCAATGTGATTTTCTTTTAGTAATTTCCAAACATTGATCAAATCCCTCAGATCCCCCCAATGACTGAATATTGATATAAAGTCCCCTCAGATTGCGTCCCTTCACTCTACATATCAGTCATGTCACATCTCCTCAGGCTTTGCCATTTTCTGTTTAATTATCCAAGATTTGAATAGCAAAATCCCCTCAGATTTGAGGGTTTCCCACCCTTTTTAAGAGCCAAAAATTCTCCTTGTTTTGGAGAGAAAATGTTGGTTGAGTCATTACCTCAGCTCCTCCCTAACTACCCACTTCCCTAGATTGGTGGAGTCACCTGACACCCTTGAACAGGCAACCTTAATTTCAGCAATTCCTAACTTTGGCTGCCTAGTTTTTTATGTTGTTGACTAATATATGCTGGCTAGCATATAAATATATAGCATAGTAACGATATGTATTATCTGTACCATATATTAGTATGCATTAAGCACCAGTAACATTAAGCACAAATATTGTAACAGTGATATAGCCTAAACCAGTGGTTCTTAACCTTTCCAAACTACTGTACCCCTGAAGCCTGAGTCCCACCCCCACGGGGCTGAGGCATGTAACTTAGTTTCATGGCGCCCCTGTGGCTCCAGGCAATTGCCTTTCTTGCCACCCCCAATACCAGCTCTGCACTTGCGACCCCTTTAAACCCCCAGGTTGAGAAACACTGGCCTAAACTGACCTATACCACAATCCTGTCCACTTATGCTAAGTATCTGATAACACCTTACATTAGCTGAAGTAAGCCTTGGCTTGACTAGATAAAAAACTGTCAGTATCTGGACAGATGATTATGTCTTCATGGCAACAGGAAAGAAGTTGCCCACATAAATCTAGGAGATGCCTTCATGCCTCTTAGTACTTGGATTCCATGTGCTCAGAACAAAGATAACAGTGCATCACGGCCTGAAAGGCATGGATGCAGAACAAAAGATAAAGGGATAAGTCATGGTACCAAAAACAAAAAAGGTAAAATGCTGATTAATGAAATCCAGTTTCAGATGACATATATGGTTACTGGTAAAAAAGTAGAGTGTAAAATAATGGCTTTAGGGATGTAACTTTAGGGAGCACACCTGCGTAGGATGAATGTAACATCACTGCATGGGACTGCTCTTCAGAAAGTGGTGTCATATAGAACCTTTTTCCTGCACCATATTGATAAACCTCACTGACTTTGATTATTGGTCTCTTGAGTACATTTCATAACAAAATAATGAACCAAAAAGTGTGATCAAGCAATTAACTATATAATTTATCAATACTAATAAAAAAAGATTGAGCTTCTTGAACCTCTCACTTTAAGACATTTTCCAAACCCCAAATAATTCTTACAATATTGTATTCCTTTTTCTTACACTCATTCTTGTAGTTCTTTACTGAACCCTTTCCAGTTTGTCAAAGTCCTGTATGAAGCATGGACACCAGAACTGACACACTGTATCCAATAAAGGTCTCACTAAGGCCATACACAGAAGTAACATCCCTTTCCTGGCTCCTACTGCATATTCCCCTGATTATACATATGAAGGTCATATTCACTCTCTTAGCTACATTATCACATTGGGAGCTCATGTTCAGTTATTTACCTGCCATGACCCCTAAGTCCTTTTCAATGTCATGGCATTCCAGGGTACTGCCCCCCATTCACTCAATTTAACCTATATTTTTCATTCCTAGATGTGTGATCATGCATTTGGCTGTATAAACCAAATCTAGATTGCTTTGTATAATTGACTTGTCCCCATTGTTATTTACCACTCCACCCAATTTGTGTGTCATCTGCAAATTTTACTATAAATGATTTTGTATTTCTTTCCAGATCACAGATAAAAATATTGAATAGCCCTGGGTGAAGAACAGACCTCTGCAGGACCCCACAAAAAACACACACACACATGTAAATGAGGAATCCTAATTTACAATTACTTTTTGAGATCTAACAACTAGCTAGTTTTCACTCCCTTTAATACGGATGCCCTGATTTTGTGTGGCGCTAAGTGTTTAATCAGAATGCTGTGCAGTGCTTAGTCAAATGCCTTATAGAAGTCTCAGTACATCATGTCAAGAGAGTTACCTTCATCAACTAAACTTGTGATCTCATCAAAAAGTGACACGGGGGTTGTTTGACAAGATCTATTTTCCATAAAACCATACTGACTGGCATCAATTATGCTACCATCCTTTAATTCTTTATTGACTGCATCCCATATCAGCCATATGATCTTCCCCAGTATCAATGTCAGGCTAACTGACCTAGAGATACTCATGTTTACACTTTTGACATTGGGAACTTCCAGAAGACTGGAAAAAAGCTCAGTGTGCCAGAATTTCTTAAAAATCAATAATTATTATAAATCTAGAGGACTGAAGAACAGGGGGGTAGGGGGCAGAGATGAATGGCAGGGAATATAAGCCTGGGGCTTGGGGAAAGTAGATGATGAAGCAGGAGCCAGGAGAGAGGAAGAGAGAAAGAAGCAGAGGAGATGCAGAGGATAAGAGCATTGATCTTGGTTAATGTGTATGTGGCTTTCCAGGGACTTCCATATTACATCCCAAAACCCTATGTAAACAGAATGTTAAGGTTGCAAAGGCAAATATTCAAAGGTTAGGAATGCCAGAATTAATCTTGCCTATGCAACCTTATTTCAGCTTTCTTGTGTATATGCATTATTAGATTGTGATCATGTAATTAAAGACTAACTGTTTTTTCCACAGAACCCCTGCTTCATTCAGAGCACAGGATGGACTGTGTTCATTGAATGGGTAGCTATTCAATAATTCTTTTTATCCTCCTCATTCAGCGTGTGGTGCCAGGCATTATTCATTGCACACCATTCAAACCGTGCAGTGAATACAGAATTATTGATTCCTCATGGGCTTTTCAATGCTGCTGTCATTATAGTATCTTAGTACTTTACCAACATTAATGAATTTATCTTCACAACAACCCTGTGGGATTTGGAGTTACCCCATTTATGCACGGGGAACTTAAACACAGATGAAAACCAACATTGTCAGAAATGTCTGCTAATTTTGCATGCCCAATCAGAGGTGCCTAAGACCTGATTTTTCAGACTACTTAGTATGTTCATATATGCGCCATACATGTTCAAAGCACAGTTCCCACTGACCTCAGTTGCATTTGTGAGTGCTCAGCACTGCTGCAAATCAGATTTCAGGATTTCAATAGGGCATCCAAAAATGAGGAACACACAGGGTATGTCTACATTGCAATGTAAATCAAGGGTTAGTGGGACTTGAGTCAGTTGACCCGTGTTAGGGAACCCTGTGAAAAGTTTGATTTAAGTGGCTTGCCCAGCATCATATAGAAACTGCATGGCAGAGGCAGAGATAGAATCAAATTCCCACACAGTTGTCAGAGAAAACTCCCCATACAGAATCATAGAAATATAGGACTGGAAGGGACCTCAAGAGATCATCTAGTCCATCCCCATGCACTGAGGCAGGATTAAGCATCCTAAATGATCCCTGATGGGTCTTTAATTAACTTGTTCTTAAAAACCTCCATATATCTTTGCCACAACTGTCATCTAATAATGTATGAATGCAGCTGGTCAAAAATTTGGGAAGGGGATATGTGAAAAAATGTTGAAAGAAAATTAATAGTTTCAGTTTCATTCAAAACTTTTCACTTTCCTCTTCATTTTTTATGAAAAAAACCACAAGTGAAATTTTTCAATTAGAAATACTTTGTTTATATTTTTTTCATTAAAAAATGGGAGAGAAAAAGGCAAGTCATTCTGTTTTGAAAATTTTATTTCTATAAATTTCAGTTTGTATTCTGCGTACCCCATGTATTTCTCTCCAGCACTGGACATGGCAGGGGAATTTCATATATTCCATCGCTCCCCATCTCCAAGGAAGTCAGTACTCCCCAATCCTCCCAAATGTTCAGCCCTGGGTGCTCCCCTCTCTGTTTCCCCCCTCAGCTCCCAACCCTGCACCATACCTGGCTTATTACCCATTTCCTGGAGGGTCTGGGGCTCCTGTTTGGGGACACAGAGTGGCTCATACTGGGGTCCTGGGGTCTCAGCTTGTCCCGCCTCCTCATGGGATACACATTCGGGATGGGGTTGTGGCTGCTCTAGCTGGGAGCCGGGCGCATCCCATAATGCCCCAGGGGAAGCCATCTTCTCCGAGGTCACTTCCTCAACCTTCACACGCACCGTGACCTGAGAATGAGCCAAACACATCACAGTGGAGCTGGTCCCTGGAACCCACTGGGAAGAGTGGGGTCTGAGAGGGGAGACTGTAGGGAACATCCTCAAGAGATACAGAGATGGGGGAAGGGAGCACAGATCCACGCTAGATTTCCAGGGCCAGGAGGTGGCAACTGTGAAGGGCAAGTAACAAAATAGAAACCCTTATAATAACACAGGAACATAAGGAAGATGATGCCCATTGCACACACTCTGTGCAGAGCCCGAGGCACCACGTCAAATAGCCAATAAATAATAGTAATAATAAGCTAAACAAAGTGATGCCCACACAATCAGGTTCTGCCAGGACTGAAAAACATATTTTAAGAGGCTTGTTCAATTAGGAACCCAGGAACTGCCAGACTGGATCAGACCAATGGTCCATCTAGCCCAGTATCTCATCTCTGACAGTGGCCAGCACCAGATGCTTGAAAAACGGTGCAAGAACCCCATCATTATGGGGAAACTTTCGCCCCAGGAAAGATCTCTCCTGATCCCCAGTATCTAGAGGTCAGGTGAGGTAGGTGAAGTTGGATATATACTAGTATAATCCTGGAAAGTCTTTTTATCCATAAATATATCCAATCCATTTGTTGTACCCTGCTACATTCTAGGCCTCAAATGACATGTTGTGTTGGGTGGAAATGGACTTGAATTGACTTACTGTTCAAGTTTTACATTTGCTTTTATGCCTAGTGGCTTGCTATCTCCTTATTCATGTAATAGAAGACAGGGTGAATAAAAGATCCCAGTTCAATTCCTCTATGATATCCTTTCTTATTCTTTTCCTTTCAAAGGTCTGACTGATCCCTTTCTTCCTCTAGCTCTGATTATGAACCAAAGAGAATCTTGCAGCCCTGATTCCATTCAGTACCAGCTGCTACATCCAGCCATCCAAACAGGAACAGCCTTTGCTCTCTGCTGGCTCTAGGGAAGAGGATTGGATGCCATGGACTGAGTTTACAGCAAAGCATCTGGTCTGTGACCATCCAGTCCCATCTGGAGCCTGTCTATATATTTGGCCTCTTCTTTCCCTCCCCACCTGTCTCCACTGGGATTATCAAGTTAAAATGTTCTTACTTGCTGTTCCCATAATCCAGCCTCTGGCTGCCCCAGCTGGAACCCCTCTGCCAGGGCCACCGCTTGAGCACAGGTCTCCGGGCCACGTTCCCAGACCCAGTTCTGCATTTCCTCCGGCAGGATGGTCAGGAACTGCTCTAGGATCAGCAGTTCCATGATCTGTTCCTTAGTGCGGCTCTGTGGTTCCAGCCAGCGATGGCAGAGCTCCTGTAGATGACTGTAAACCTCCCGCGGCCCCTTAGCCTCCTGGTAGCGGAATTGCCTGAAATGCCGGCGCCGGGTCTCCAGGCGGGTGTCCTCCCCTTGCAGGATGGCAGCCTTCACCTTCCCATAGTCTCTGCTGTCTCTGGCCTCCAGGCTGCTATAGGCCTGTTGGGCTTTTCCACTGAGTGCAGGCACGAGTCGCGTTACCCACTCTCCTCTAGGCCACTGGCAGGCATTAGCCACGTGCTCGAAGTTGGCCAGATAGGCCTCGATATTGTCCCCCGGTGCCAGCTCAGGCAGCTGTAGTGTCACTGGGGCTGGCACAACTTCAGGAGGGGTCCATAGGGCCTGCAGCACCTCCTGCCACTGGACTTCCCAGCGCTGGGGCAGCTCGTCCTGCCTCTCAGGCCTGGACTGTTGTGGAGCCGCCCATCTCAGTAACTCCCCGATGGTCCCAGAACAGACAACAAAGGGAAGGTTCTCTCCTTGCTCCACTCCCTGCGCTGGCTCGAGGTCCGGTGGGTCATGTTCCTCCCTTTTCACTGGAGGCTGCACTCCCTGCTCTAGAGGCACCTGGAACTGGAGACCCAAATCCGCACTTGCACCCAGTTCAGTGGCCATTGTCCGTCCCAAGAATGCCTGTAATTCTGGCTGGGGCCTGCACTCTCAGTCTCCAGCCTCAGTACTTTACAAATGGGACCTGTAGGGAGCGTCCAGCCTCTGTGCAGCCTGCAGCAAAAGATCCATATGAAACACTACATTAAAAGTACGTTATTTAGTTTGTAAAGCCATGTTAGGAAATTGAATGTTAGGAAATTCCACGATTTATGGCTTCTCATTCAACATTAACTCTGCCCACTTGTGCATCCACCTGGTGCCCTGAGTGTGTCCTGTGGAAAAAAATAGTATGTGACGATATAATTTAAGACTCTTTCATTATGCATATGCACAAAGCAGGCACCTGTGAATCTGGCTTTTCCTAACTTGTGAGTGCTTGACTTTACTACCTAAATAATGTTCTTTTAACAGTTTTTTTTTAAATGCAAATGTAACAAGCAGAGTTCAAACCTGAACCTCTAGCACCACAACACAGATTATCACTGCATGAATTACAGGCCATATTGTGTTAACTAGCAGCTGGAGAAAGCTGCTATCCCAGAATGGGGACTGAACCATGAGGTTCTGAAAGGGAATGGGAGCCATGCAAGGCCTGATGTTCTTCCCCCCACCAAGAGATGAGAAGCTCATACCCCTTGTGATACACCCAGAGATTGATATGGGCCATGTGCCACCCAGATCCAGGGAATAGGGGAGGGGCAGCAGAGCTGAGCCCAGTCCAGTCCAGCCCAGCCCTATGCCTCCTCTGCTACTCCAGCAGCTCCAATAATCCCAGTACAGTACCTGCTGCTATTGGGTCATCGCGAGCCCAGCCTTATAATGTCTGAGTTCAGTTATTATTTTTGCAAGCTGCCGACATTTTCCTGTGGAACAAACTCAAGAGAAGGGGAATGGCAATTTTTAGCAGTTTATAACTCAGCTAAACCTGAACAGAATTTCAGGGGACAAAGAAGAGGCACTTCTCCAGCCTGTTGCAGAGAACAGAGAAATGGGAGTTTCTCAAAGAAAAAGTTGCAAGAATTTTTTGTAACAGAAAGTGGTTGGTGATCTAAAAAGAAGTGACTACTATAGCCTCCTGTAATAACTGTACTGAGAGCAAGAACCACCAACTGTACCTCCAGCTCACTGCCCACACAGCCCAGAAATGTCCCTCCCTACCCATTCCCCCATCCATGCGCCCAGTTCCCTGCCCCCACTCAGCACAGACATGCCCCTTCTTGATCATTACCCTCCCCCTGCCTATCTCTTGTCGTGGGAGCTGTTCCTCCTCAGATCTCAGAGAGAGCTGCAAAGAGAACCCTCCTTCCCCCCCACACACATTTGGGAGACATGTCTTGAAAAGGGGTGTCCGCCCGAGCATCAGAGATGATGGAGGAATCCCTATACAGCAGGGCAGTGGGGATTTACCTGGGGCTGGGGGCTCCTGCTCTTCTGATCCAGCGTCTCCGTCTGCCCTGTTCTCTCAATGTGTTCAGCAAATGCTGAATCCCCCTCCCCTGTGTCTGAGGTTCCTCTGGAGCTCAGAGCTGCCGGGGAGCGGGTACATTGGGGGTCCCTGAGTGGGGGTGCCCTAGATGATGCTGAGGGGCTGGTCCTACCTAGGAAGTGACAAGGATCTTGGAGAAGGGTTAATCCCACCTCTGCAAAACCAAGACTGGCTGGGTTTGCTGTCAATCCAGGCCAATCCCGCCCATGCCTTGACGGCCAGCCCCTAAATGGGATTGGATCATGTGGGACTATTGAATTTCCAGCGCTCTCTGCTCTCCGCTGGGTTTTTCAAATCCCCCATGGCAACAGCTGCAGCCTCTTGTGAAGAAGCCTGACAGACCATCCCCTCACACAGACGCTTCAGTGGTGAGCGCAGTCTAAGAACCTATATGGAACAGAAAAGAATCGAATTGCCTGTTACTGTAATGCTGCAGCACCAGTCAGTCTGGCATGGAGAGATTTAACTTCAAATCGTTATCTGCACATTCTGTGCAGTAACTGAGATTGCAATGCTGCACAGACACATACTGAGAGACAGTCCCAGTGTTGAAGTGTTTTATATTCTAAATCAGAGGTTCCCAACCTTTTTCACTCAAGGGCCAAGGATATCATTTGTACAACCGTGAAGGGCCACCAGTCTCTGCCAGCAGTGCCCACCCCCCTGCCCACCAACTGCAGCCAGACAGAAGGAGTTCAGCAAGGAGGCTGCCTCCCTCCTCATTGATCTCCCGTCCCCCTGGCTGCAGCAGGGACCCCAGCACCTAGGGACCCAGGGACCCCAGCACCTGTGAACCCAGGCAGAGTGCTTTTCCACGCTCCCTGCTACAGCCAGGGGGAGGGGAGCGCTGATCTCGCATTCCCTTGGCTGTAGCAAGGAGCCTGCACCGGTCTTGTAGCCCCACGGCAACACATTCCACCTAGGTCCTTAGGCAGCGGCTCTCTTCTGCAGCCAGCGGGAGAGGAGAAGTGGACCACTTTGAAAGACCCTGTGGTCCACTTTTGGCCCAAGGGTCACAGGTTGGGAACCACTGTTCTAAATAGACAACAGAGGCAAAGGATGGGAGAAAGTACATATTGCCCCTGTTTTACAGATTTATGGATTCTAAAGATAGGAGTGATCACTGGATTATCTAAGCGAGCCTGCATAATCTAAAACACATAATGGAGAACTGAGGCACAGAGAGATTGAGTGATTTGTCTGAAATGAAGAGAAGCAGAAGAGGAAATTGGGCAGAGGCAGAGTGGCTTGGTGGGAAATGGTGCTAGATTAAGATCCAAGAAAACTGGCTTCTGTTCGCAGCTCTGTAACCAAGTTCCTCACTTCCTCTCTCTGTGCCTCTGTTTCCCCTCGCATCATTTATCTATGATCTATTTAATGTGTAAGATCTTCAGGGAAGGGATATTCTCTCACAGGATGTCTGTACAGGATGTCACTGTATGTCTGTGCAGCACCTGGCACAATGAGACACTGATTTTTGTCACTGTGTGCCTATGCAGTGCCTGGCACAATGGGGCACTGATCTTGGTTGCTCTGTATGTGGATTTCCAGGCATTTCTATATTACATCCAAAAAACCTATGTTAAAAGAATGTTAAAGTTGCAAAATTAAACACTCAAAAGATAGGAAATACTAGAACTAAAGTTGTCCAGGCAATTTTATTTCAATTCTCTAGTGTGTATGCATTATGCTACATTCTGTAACTACATAATCACATAATATTTTTCCACAGGGCTCCTGTCTCATTTAGAGCACTGCTCACTGAATGGTTAGCTATTCAATAATATCCTCATCATTCAGTGTGTGACCCTAGGACTTATTTACTGCACACCATTCAATCACTGCTCTGCATACACAATTATTGATTCCGCATGGACTTTTCTATGATGTTGTCCTGTTACTTCTTTACAGACATTATGAGTTTATCTTCACAAACCCTCTGTGAATGTAAGGAATAATTGTTTCCCCTATTTTATACATGGGGAACTGAGGTAACACAATTAAAGCTAAAATTCTTAAAAGTGTCCAGAAATTTTGGCTGCCCAATTTGAGATGCCCAGGGCTGGATTTTTCATAGCACTGAGCATTTTTATAGCGCTTCATATATTCAAGCACAGCTCCCATTGACCTTAGTTGCAGTTGTGACTGCTCAGCACTTCTGCAAATCAGATCCAGCTGTCTAAAGTTGAGCACTTAGAAAATGAAGAACATACAAGGAATAACTTTAAATGTTTAGAACTTCATAAGGGAAAACATCAAAATTGTACCAGGAGCATCAATACTATAGAACATTACCAAAGACTTACTACTTCTAATAATAAACTATAGGTTACCAAATCATTAACCTTTGTGAGCTTGTACGTGCTGTGCAGTTAGTTCCAAATGCATTGTTATTAACAAAAATAAGAGTTTACAATATATTGTGTCACTTGGGAGAAGAATCAACTTTTCCTCTCCTTGGCTGCAAGTCCAGCTCCCCTCTTGCTGTCCTTGTTCTTTGCTTCTCTTCAGCTTGAAGTGCTCCTTAGATTCGATGTTCCTGTGGCTGTACCTCTTTTCACTAAGTTTATCCACTAGTGAGGTTTCTTCACCTATTGGGCCCTCACTTGTCCTTGAGGCACCTTTGAACTGTATTCCATCAATAGATGTTCACACCACCATTCTCTCTGCTCATGTACTTTAGGTCCTTTGTGAATGAGCTTCTCCTTTACTGTTTTCAGGATCGATTTGCACCTGACATAGCTTTTTGATCAATTCCCTTTTTCACTAGCTGTATTTCCTTCCAGTTTTTTCCCTTGATTCTCTCTCTCTGGTAAGTCTGTAAATTTTATTTCCCTCCACTTCCCTTCTCTCATAGTGTCTGCTACTTACCCAGCTCTATTTTTTTCTGCTTCTCCTGACCCCACACCTTTCCTATTTTCCATCTTTCCTCCTTGTAACTTACAAGTCCCCTACTTTTATTCTCCTGTTTTTTGTTTTTTTTTAATCACCTCCCCTTCTACCCAGGGTCCATCCAGTTCATAATCTAGCTCAGTATCTTGATTCTTCTCATTCTCTAACAGCTTTTCCCAGCTGCTCCTTTGAGTGGATTCCAAGCCTCCTTCCCCAGCTTGATCTGCCCCCTCACTGGCCGTGTCTCTCCCCAGGACAGCATTCTGTGCTGCCACATTGCAGCTGCAGTAGTGCTGGTGCCCGGGTGCGGGTTACTACACTGTAAGCATGGGCACGTACCTGGTGCAGTTCACAAACTCTCCTGACACTTGTCCTTTCTGCAGTGAGAAGGAGACCCAGGCGCACATCTATGTAGGGTGCGTCAGGTTGTAGCCATTCTTCCAGTTCTTCCAGAACTTTTTATTGTACTTCTGGCTGCACTTTTCCCCACCCCTCCTCATTTATGTACACCCTGTCCATGGCCCCACAAAGTTGCGAAACCTTCTTGTCAAGCTTCCCCAGATGCTGGCCAAGATGGCCATCCTTCATACCAGGAAGAGGAAGCTGGATAGGGGAGTGTCCTGCAACTGTGGGGCCTATTTCTGGTCCCTTATCTGATCACACTTCTGGGTAGAGTTCCTCTGGGCAGTGCTCACTGACTCCTTTGAAGAGCAGTGGGCACTGCCAGGGGTTCTTTGCTCAGTGTCCCCCTCTGAATCCCTGATTTTCAGGCTTTCACTTCACTCTGTCCCTGTTTTTTCATTGGTTGTCCCTGCATATTCAGTTGTGGCCTGGGTCCAATGGTTCCTGCCCCTCAGTTTAGGGGTGGGCCTCTGGCTTTGAGCAAGCCTAGACCCACCTGTCCTAGCACCCATAAAAAGTACATACCTTCTCTGACTCTGCAACAAATGAAGCAAGAGTCTTATAGACAACTTTCACTATACAACCCTGATTCATCCCAGAACAGATCCATCTTGTGCACTGAATGAGGCAGGGCTTCTCTGGAAAAAAAAGTATGTGAACATGTAATGAAAGACCTTATTATAATGCATATGCAAAGGGGGGGGAGTGAATTATGGTTGTACAGGCAAACTTCATTCTGGAATTTCCTAACGCTTGAATGCTTAGTTTTATAACAGTGCAACCTTAATAATGTTATTTTAATGTAGGTTTTCATGTGTATGAGTTCCAGAGGGGTAGCCATGTTAGTTTGTTTTTAGCAAAACAGTGAGAGTTCTGTGGCACCTTAAAGACTAACAAATTTATTTGGGCATAAGCTTTTGTGGGCAGAAACCCACTTCATCGGATGCACGAAGTGGAATTTCAGTTTGGTAGGTATATATACACATGCAAGGATGGGTGAGTTACATCACAGTGAGGAGGGCAAGTGTTAATGAGGTAAATTCAATCAGGGTGGATGAGGCCATTCACAACACTCCAGAGAGTAGGAGTGGCTAGCCCACTACAAAAAATAATGTTCCCTCTTTTGACATTCACACCTTCTCATCAACTGTTTTGAATGGCCTCATCCACCCTGATTGAATTTACCTCTCCGTAGACCGAAGAATAACATTGTCCAATATTTGTTCCCCATGGAAGTACTTATAGACCCCTTAAATTTACACCCCTTAAATTTCTCTTTGTTAAACTAAATAGATTGAGCTCCTTGAGTCTATCACTATAAAGCTTGTATTCTAGTCCTTAAATCTCTGGAGCTCTGTTTCTGGTGTTACAAAGAAGGGAAGGATTCTGGCTAGATCTGTCCTGTACCATGTATGTGTCTGTCCTAGGGGTGCTGCTGGACCTGGTGGGGGGAAAGGTTCAGTAGCTACTGCCACTAGAGGGCTCTGGTTATGGCTAAGGGACAGGACTCTGCTGCTCTCTCTGCTCATCATCTTACCAGGGCTGAGTGAGCTTCCGGAATAGAGACGCTGCTGCATCCGGACTGGAGCTGGGCTGATGTGATGACTGACTGGCTGCCAGCTGCTCCCAAACGGGGTCTGATCCCAGCTGCCCAGCTACGGTGGGGACCATCTCTGGCTGGAACTAGCCCCCCAGGGCTGTGCTGGGCTCTGACGACATTAGCTCCTGAGATTCCAGGTGATAGAAAGAGCAGGGGATGGGGCTCTCTCCTCTTTGTGCAAAGTGCACAACTCTGCACCCAGCGCATCTGGGAGACTCAGAGCAGCTGCCCTTAGCAGGACCTGGTTGAGGCAGAGCTAATGGCCCTGGGGACAGGAGGATCCCTGCTGAAGGGGCAGGGCAGGGAGAGAGAGACTGAAAGGAGAGAAACAAGTGGAGAGAGGGAATCTGCTACCACCATTTCCCCCAGCATCCCCCACCACTGGCACACATGCACACACCGACACTCGACACGTGTACACTGACATGCTCACAAGTGATGCACACAGTTCAGCACATGCTGACACACACACACTCACACACACATACTGAAATGCAGACACTGGCACACTCACCCTAACACCAACACATGCCGAGCTGCTGATGTGCCTTAGCACACTCACATGCTGACACTTGTGCATCATGATGCACACATGCTCATGCACACATATGTAGGCTGACACATTCACACAGATGCACACTTATACATATGCACTGTCTGACACACACACACAAATTCGTACAATCACTCTCAGGCACTCACATTCACACACACACACACACAGAAAAAGATCAGTTTCCCGTCCATTCCCAGGGCTCCCTCCATTAGCTCTGTCTGTTGGACAGATGGTTGGAGTTTGCAGAACAGCACATATTTCCTAGATGTGAAGTCCAACCGGGCCCATTGTGCCCATCCAGTCTGGCCTCCCAGGCCAGATAATCTCCCCCAGCAATTCCTGCATTTGGCCCAGTCACTCCTGGCTTAGCTAAATGTTATATTATGCTCGGGGGTCATTCAATCTCTTATTCTGTATAGATCCATGTACCTCCTACAGACAGCGTACCTAACTCTAATTCCCCATTTGGATTTCATGTCCCTGGCACATTCCCCAAAACACCTAACAAGCCCTGAGCTCACCTTTATTCTTGCCCTCACCTGGAGCAGGATTCCCAACAATAAATCTGACCTGATCTCCCAGATGGAGGGAGGGAAAGAACCGCATGTCCTGGATTCCCAGGGCTGTGGGGATGGGGTGGATTCTCCATCACTGGGACTCTGTCAGTGGAGATGGGGCTTCTCTTTCTCAAAGCTATGCTCTAGCTCAACCAGAGGCAGAAATTGCTGGAGGAGGTTCTCTGGCCTGAGTAGGCGGCCAGGCTTGAAGGGCAAAATGGACCTTCTAGTCTAGATATCTATCTCTCTAGAGGCAGTAGCACATCTGAGAAGTACATAAAACCAGCTCAAAGTATTTGTGAGTGCAGTGAAGCAGCTGGGATCCCACAGAGCTGCTGTGAACTTTCCCAGCTCGGCCCCATCTCAGCCAGTCTGGGACTGTATTCAGCAACTGTGGCAGACATCACTAGAATTCTAGAAACTGCTCCGCTGCTCAGCTACCTTTTCCCTGGGTGTTCAGAGGGGATGTGGAGTCAGAAGTGTCATCTTCCCCTTTCCCCCCTGGGAACTTCAGGGGTATCCAACTGCAGATTTTTTAATCTAGCCAAGTTATTCATTTCACTTCCTTGGTCACTTCTCATTCCAAGGATCTCCATTGTCACCCCCATTGCCCAACAGAGGGAATGACTCACATTACAGATTCTTTTCTCATCCCAGCAGGTGCTGAGATTTAAGAGCGAGGACGAAGGGGAATTGGCAGCAGGGAGGTGATGAGACAATGGATCCGGATGTGACTGCCTCAGGAATCTCTGAAGCTGATGAAGACCAGAGTCCTGGGAAGATAGAAGCCTGTGGGGATCATAGGGGCTTGGAAGGGCAGGTAGAGGATGATCCTGACACTGTTAGGGGAAGTTTAAATGCCCACGATGGCACCCAGCCAGGGGAAGATCCAGCCATGTGGGCTGAGCCAGGAGGAGGCCCTAGTGGGAGCTCAGAATATAGGGCCCAGCAAAAAACCCAACTGCAACAGAAACCCCATTGCTGCCCTGACTGTGGGAAGGCATTCAGCTGGAGCTCCCACCTCACTCAGCACCAGCGCGTCCACACAGGGCAGAAGCCCTACAAATGCCCTGACTGCGGGAAGGGCTTCACCCAGAGCTCCGATCTCATTACCCACCAGAGAACCCACACAGGGGAAAAACCCCATCGCTGCCACCAGTGTGGAAAGGGCTTCAGTGTCAGCTCGGGGCTGGCCCGGCACCGGCGGGTCCACACTGGGGAGCGTCCTTACAAATGCCGTGAGTGTGGGAAGAGCTTTGGACACAGCTCCAACCTGATGACCCACCAGCGCACACACACAGGGGAGCGCCCCTACCAGTGTGGGGAATGTGGGCAGTGCTTCAGCCTCAGCTCCACCCTGGCCAAGCACCGGCGGCTGCACACGGGGGAACGCCCCTACACCTGTGCCGATTGCGGGCAGTGCTTCAGCCTAGGCTCCACCCTGGCACTGCACCGGCGCAGTCTGCACACGGGTGAGCGCCCCTACCAGTGCAATGACTGCGGCAAGTACTTCAGCCGTGGCTCCAACCTGGCCACACACCGCCGCAGCTTGCACACAAATGACCGGCCCTACAGCTGTACTGAGTGCGGCAAAGGATTTGGTCGCAGCTCAGACTTGCTGGCCCACCAGCGCAGCCACTCTGAGGAGCGGCCCTACCGCTGTGCCCAGTGTGGCAAGGGATTCGCCCGCCGCTCCAACCTCCTGGCGCATCAGCGCAGCCACACTGGGGAGCGGCCCTACCCATGCGGGGAGTGTGGGAGATGCTTTAGCCGGCGCTCTGACCTTGTCAGCCATCGCAGGACTCACACTGGGGAGCGGCCCTACCTGTGCACCCAGTGCCCCAAAAGCTTTGGGCAGAGCACCGACCTGCTGACCCACCAGCGCACCCACACCGGGGAACGACCCTACCACTGCAACCAATGTGGCCAAACCTTCAGCCTCAGCTCCAACCTCCTGGCCCACGGCAGGATCCACACCGGGGAGCGGCCATACCACTGTGCCCAGTGTGGGAGGGGATTCACCCGCAGCGCCAACCTCTTGGCACATCAGCGGCGGCAGCATGCAGTGGTAGAGACCACCTGATGGCACAGAATACGCTCAGGAAGAGAGAGACTATCTTATGGCACAGTTCGTGTGTGAGGAGAGAGAGTCCACCTGCCCGTACAGAACATGCACAGTGAGAGAGAAAGAGAGAGAGATCACCTGAGGGCAAAGAACATCCATGGGGGGAGAGAGAGGGAGAAAGAAACTGGTCGCCTAATGGCACAGAACATGGCTTGCAAGAAAATGATCTTGAATGCTTATTTCTAATGTCCTAAAAGATAAAGCAAAAGATGGGGTATTAGTTGGCGTTTGCTACGGACTACCAGGGAACAGGGTGACCAGCTGCTTATACATCTATATAACATGTAGAGAAACAAGTTGTGTGATCCTGGGGGACTTCAATGTGAGTGACATATGCTGGAGGTTTCATGATGCCAGTACTTAAAACATCCTTGGAATTTCTAAATATTTTAGATAATAATATCCTAATTCACAAAGTGTTGAATCCAATATGGGGGAATTTATATTAGACCTCATCTTGACAGAAATAATCACAGAACTAAAAATTAATGGTAACTTAGGTACAAGTGATCATGAAATGATCAGATTTATAATATGCAAACAGAATAAAGTCCAGACCAGTGATATATATATATCACACACTTGGTGCTCTAAAAAGGCCAATTTCACAAAGCTTAGTGTGCAGAGGATGTCATTTATGCTCTGCACAGTGTGCCCTTGCATGAACGGTACATGAGAGGTCACGATGCATGTACGAGGTCATACTTTGTGGAGCAAAATAGCGTCCTCCAAAAGAATGGGTTCTTTGAATGACAATTGACTATGATCAAAATTTTTCACAGAAAATGTTGCTGAAGAATAGCCTTTTTTCCAAAAATAAAATCTTTCACATAAAAATGATTGATATTTTGCACATCATTTTTTAAAAACATTGTGACATTTCTTAATTGAATGCTTTTATCAAAAATATAATGTGATAGATGACATTATTGAAATGATAATAGAGAATTATTGTTTAAAATGAAACATTTCTATAATAATTTTTGTAATGTTTTCGATTAATTTTATGAAAAGTGTTTCCCCCATTGCTCCTCTTGGAAGGCTAGTTCAGAACTTCACTCCTCTGATGGTTAGAATCCTACATCTAATTTCAAGTCTAAACTTCCTGATGGCCAGTTTATATCCATTAGTTCTTGTGTCCACATTGACGCTGAATTAAAATAATTCCTCTTCCTTCCTGGTATTTAACTCTCTGATATATTTATAGAGAGCAATCATATCTCCGCTCAGCCTTCTTTTGGTTAGGTTAGTCTAAAAAAGCCAAGCTCGAGTCTCCTCTCGTAAGGCAGGTTTTCCATTCCACGGATCATCCTCGTAGCCCTTCTCTGCACCTGTTCCAGTTTGAATTCATCTTTCTTAAACATGGGGGACCAGAACTGCAAACAGTATTCCAAATGAGGTCTCATGAGAGCCTTGTATAATGGTACTAACACCTCCCTATCTCTACTGGAAATAGCTCATCTGATGCATCCAAGGACCACATGAGCTTTTTTCACTGCCACATCACATTGGCAGCTCATAGTCACCCTGTGATGAACCAATACATTCAGGTCATTCTCCTCTGTCACTTCCAACTGATGCATCCCCAATTTATGCTAGATATTCTTGTTATTAGTTCCTAAATGCATGACCTTGCACTTTCCACTATTTTCCACCCTGCATAACCTGAACCCTATCCTTATGCTGCACAGCCCTAACTCCAAACCTATTCTGAACAATGCTAAACCCAGCTCCCTAATTTGCATCACCCTAGTTTACATAACTCCAACCCAAGACATAATTTGCCTACTACAGATCTAATCCACACAGCCCCAACCCTAATCTGCACCATCCTAATCCCCACATTTAATCCTGATATGCATAACCCTAACTTTATATCCCTAACTGCAGCTCTTAACTCCAGATGTTATCCCCCCTCCCCTGCCCCGCAGATCATCCCCAAATACTCCCAGTCTCAATGAATGTGATGGGATCAGGTGGTATTGCACAGACTTTAACATATCCCCACTCATATGAGGCTATTTAGCCTTGGCCATGGCTGTTGACCATTTTAAAATGAACATTGGGTGCTTTTCTAAAAGAACAGCTCCAGGAATTATTTTGGGGCAGGTTCTCTGGCCTGTGTTATTCATGGGGTCAGACTAGATCAGTGTTTCTCAATTGGGGTTCCACGGAAACACTGTTAGGGTTCTGCGAGCAGCTGTTCTCTGCGCCGCCGAGAGCAGCTGTTCTCTGCGCCGCCGAAAAAGGGAAGATGTCCCAGATTTTTCGGCGGAGGGTATCGAGTGTAAGTGTAAAAAATACTGTTAAGAGTTTTGGGGGTTCCGCAACTATTTATCGAGTTAAAATGGGTTCCGTGGCCAAATTTAATTGAGAAACACTGGACTAGATGATCACACTGGGCCTTGGGATCTATGAATTATCAGGGCAAATTCCTCACCCAGCAACTTCCCAAATACAGAAAAGAAACAATTACTGAATGCCATTGCCTTATCTGCATCATGATTGACAATGGTACCACCCTGGCTGAAGTGAGAAAGAAAAAAGGTCTCGCTCTCGAGTCCGGGAGAAAAGGGTTAAAAACTGATGAGTTAAATCCTCCACTTAACAGAGCAGGCAGGGCTGGGAGGGACCAGAATAACAGAGGGACCTTCCTGTGCCAGCCCCGCACCGGCCCAGACACACACCTGGTTGGGGTGGGGGCCCACACTATTGACTCCGTCCTGGCAGCTGCTGGCCCGTGTGTGCGCAGGGTGAGTCCCTCCCTGGCTGCAGCCCCGGCTGGGCAGTGGGGTGTGAGCGAGGCGCAGGGGAGACGCAGAATCGCGGCTCCGGGGAGGGAGGGAGCGAGCGAGCGAGAGAAACAGCAGCGCAGAGGCAGGAAATCGCTGTCTGGAGGAAGTGAGGCGGGGATCGGAGCCGAAGGGGAGCTGGAAAGACGCCCCCCCCTTCCCCTCCCAGCCAGCTCGGGGGCATCGCAGGCGGGTGGAGTCTGTGCCGCGGAGATCCCCCAACCCAACCACGTTAGCGCCCCCGTGAGCCTGCCAGTCCCCTGCTCCCTGGGACTGGATCAGAGCTGCCCTGCTTCCCCGGGAAAGGCCTCGCGTCCCATTCCCCACACCCTGAGCCAGCCTCCTACTCAGGCAGGATCAATAATGGTTTGTGACTGAAGGGGCCCAGCCAGTAGCCACACGTCTTCCTCCTCAGCGATTTTTAAGGCCAGCAGCAGAGCCCACTGTGCCCATCCAGCGCTGCCTCCTGCATAACCCAGGCCAGAGAATCTCCCCCAGCGTTTCCTGCCTCTGACCCACTAGCTTGGTAAATAGTGTTAGGGGCAGGTCAGTTATACAGAGCAACCCAGCGCAGTCTATTGAGTTTGTGTTTTAATATGGCCAAATGCATGGTGGATGTAGCCTACACTTAATAAATAAGGGGCTGTGTCTTGGGAAGGGCTCAGAGGTCATGGTGGAAACAGGGCCCCCACATGGGGGAGGGAAAGGGTACACTTTACTGGGGCCCTGGTCCCAGGCTGCAACCCCTATGGATATGTGTGTGGGAGGAAGCTCTTGTTAGAAGTTTGTACTGGGCCTGAAAAAATTATGCTTGAGCCCTGGGTGGAAATCTACTGAACATGAGCAGCTGGTGTAATGGAGTAACTGAGAGAGGCTAACAGGATCGCTGGCTGGCTGAGTAGTGGGATATGGAGTAGGAGGAGTGTGTGTGTGTTATCTCTGTATATATGGCATTTGGGAGACTGTTACTGGATACTGTGTCTGGTTCTGGTGTGCACACTTCAAACAGGATGTTGCCAAATTGCTAAGGGTTCAAAGGAAAGTTACAAGAATGATCTGAGGTCTGGAAAACCTGCCTTATAGCAAAAGACTAAGGGCTTGTATACCAGTAAATTTCCCTGTGTAGAACAGTGTAACTATACAGCTGTAGTTATACTGGTACTACACTTAGCCACTTTGCACCAAGTCTAGCACCTTAATGTTCTTTTATTTAATCATAGAGTATGAGAACATGGATCATACAAAGCAATAAACATCTGAAATTGTAATGTCGGTAACTCAGCCAGGATGCAGCAATTGTTAGGGGAGGCTGGGTTGGATGGGCACAAAGGGCCCTTCTTCTTGTCTTAATATTTATGAAATGTGCTGTTTTGCAGAGTCCAGTGGCCTTTGCAGGGTCAGAGCTAAGGGAGGGAGCTCGGGGAGTGGATGGGAAACAGTTATCTTTGTGTGAGTGTCCATGTGAGAATGAATCACATGTGAGTGTGTGTCTGTGTGTGCCATAGTGATGATGGTGCCCTGACTATCTGCTTCAGTAGGTGTGAACGTGGCTATCAGTCCAGGTGTGGTGAGCCGAGGATGAAGAAGGTGTCAAGGAAGAACCAGAATGAGAAGTACCGGCTGAAGTACAGCCGGCTGCGCCGAGCAGCCAAGGCCATGGTGTTCGAGAATGCAGCACTGTGTGATGAGATTGCCCGGCTGGAGGAGAAATTCCTCCGGGCGAGAGAGGAGCGCCGATTCCTCTTCACCAAACTGCTGCAGCTGCAGGCACTGGCAGCCGAGGAGGAGAGCACAGCGGTGCCGTTGGGGGGCATCTCAGCAGGGTACGGCGTGGCACCGGTGCCTGGCCCAGAAGAGCCCATGCCTGTGGGGAGGCGGCCCAAGAAGGGCAAGGAGAATGGGCGTGCGGCCAAGCGGCGGGCAGCGCCAGACAGGGGGGTGCGGCGGCTGGTGCAGCCAGTGCCTCTGGACCCCTCGGGTCGGCCTGTCTTTCCCATCGCACTGGGTGGGTTGACGGTTTACAGCCTGGGTGAGATCGTGGCTGACCGTCCCGGCTTCCACGATGAGGGAGCCATCTACCCAGTGGGCTTCTGCAGCACACGGGTCTACGCCAGCATGCGGCGCCCTGACCAGCACTGCCTGTACACCTGCCAAATCAAAGATGGCGGGGCGGGCCCCCGCTTCGAGATCGTGCCTGAGGATGAGCCAGGCAGTGCCTTGGCGGGCCCCACAGCTGACACCTGCCATGCCCAGCTGCTGGCGGCCATCAGTGCTGCCCGGGGACGGCCCTACCCTGAGCTGGAGCCAGCTGGTGCTGATTTCTTTGGCTTCTCGCACCCGGCTGTGCACAACCTGATCCAGAGCTGCCCTGGGGCCCGCAAGTGTGGGGCCTACCGCTGGGTGCGCTTTGAGGTGTGTCGTCCCGGGGATGGGCAGGTGCCCCAGGGGCTGCCTGATAATTGCGCCGCCACCGACTTCCAGTCCTTCCGCCGCCGTGCCCAGGAGGAGGAGGAACGGGACCGCGGAGGGGGCAGTGCAGGAGGGCGTGCACTGGGGCTGACTCCTACCCAGGCTTTCACTTCCCCCCGCTCCTATGGGGATGTGTTCCTGAGCCGCCCTCCTGCGTCCCCTGGCCATGGCAGCCCCAATGGTTCTGATGACTGAGACCCTATCTCCCCCTCTGCCCTGGCATGGTCTCCACCGAGCCCCCGTCCCAGCTCCCCAGAATGGCCTCCACAGCTCTTCTCATGGAGCCCCCCCTGCCCTGGCCTGCACAGAGTTCCCCCTTGCCCCCCAACCTAGTGTGGCCCCCACAGCTCCTCCCAAAGAGCCCCCTCTCCCCACCATGGCTCTTCCCACTGAGCCCCTACCTGGGGCAGCCGTGATGAGTGAGATCACCATCCCTCACCAGCACACCATGGCCCCACAGCTTCTCGCACTGACCCTTCCCCTCCAGGGTGGGGCTTACAGCTCCTCCCACTGAACTCTCTCCTCATCAGCATGTTTCCCCCCAGTACTGCTAGCTTTGATTGGGGTGCTCTCTGTGGGAACCCGTGCAGCTGACTCCAAGTGGGGCCTGTCCCCTCTCTGTATGAACCCTCTACTCAATAATAAAGATGATGGTGGAAACCACGTGCCCGGCTCTGTCTGCTCCCTTTCCTGGGCATGGGAGGGAATGGGACAGAGTGGGAGCCAGACAGGTGAGCTCCCACTGCCCTCTTGTGGTTCTTCCCTGGCCTATCCAGCGCTAGCTGGGGGATCCAAAACTGGCTCCCCAACCCAATAAACTCAGCCATGTGGGGTGTGAGCCCAAGAGGTCACCTCGTGCTGGGCAGGGGGGTTTGGACAGACACACACTCCTGGATGGGGCAACCTGTCCTGTCCCGTCCCCCAGTGGCATCCTGGGGCTATCCCCTCCCTCCAAACTAGACTCAGCCACTCCTTTCCAATCTAGGCGCAAACAGTTCCTGCCTCACTGAATGGGGCTCAGACCCAGATCTCACCCACAAACACCCACTGCTGTTCAGAGTAAATGTGCCAGAGCTATATGCTAGCCGGACCCACACCCCTTCCTCCAGATCTAGCTCCCCACCTGTCAGTAACTGGGTGTCTCCCTGGGAGATCAAAGCCCCCCACTCACTCTTCCCTTCCCATCAGAACCCCCGTGTCAAGGCTGACCCTGTCTCAGCTGACTCGGCTATTCCTAGCTCTTCGAGGGAAATAGGGTCTAGGGGGTTAGAATCGAGGGAGCTGGGTGACAGGACTCCTGGGCTCTAACCCCAGTGCTGGAAGGGGAGTGGGGTCTATTCCCAGAGGTGGCTGCCAAAACCCATGGGCTGCCTCTAAGTTACAATTTTGCACCGCTTCTGTGCCCCCTGCCCCTGGTCTAAATCCCCTCACCAAGAAGGGAATCTTCTAGTTTACACCTCCGTTCCCCAGGGAGCCGGGGCATCAATAGGTTAAAAACAGCATGATCGTGGAGTGGAGCCTGGAACAAGGAGGGGGACGGGATAGTGGAGGGAACTTCCTGTGCCAGCCCCGGACATTTGCCTGGGACCCGGGTGGATCCCGACTCTCTCCCGGCTCTAGAGGCCAGTGTGTGCTTGTAGGGCGAGGAGCCAGCACCTCCCAGTCTGTAGCCCGAGGGATCGCCCCGGCCTGGTGGTGAGCGAACGCCCGGCGCAGGGGAAACGCAGCGAGAGGCGGCTCCGTGGAGGGAGAGAAACAGCAGCAGAGGCAGGAAATCGCTGGCAGAAGGAAGCGGCCGCAGGGCCGAGGGCACTGGAGCGGCAGCTGGGACCAGAGAGACGCCCCCAGCGAGCTCCGGGACAGCCCAGGGGTCTGGGCTGGTAGCTCCACAGGCAGGCGAGTCCCTACCCAGAGGGGAGTAGCTGTGCCAGTGATGATCCTGGGTGTGGGCTGACCTGGGCTGTGAGGAGGAAGACTAGGGGCAGCTGGGCTGAGGGGAAGGCATGAAGGGGGGGTTGGTTTCTGGTGGAGAAATGATTCCCTCTCCAGGGGAGCAGAGTCGCCTGTTTTCTGCTTATGCCACTGGCCAAGGGTGAGTTTGTGTTGTGGGAGCTGTAACTCACCCAACTCTTCTAGATGCCCACATAGTCAGAACAACTGCTGGACTGGGCTGGCACTGGGGGCCCTCAGTGACCTCTTGGTGGGGCTTCTGCTTTTGGGGTTAATTAACTTCATTTTTCTGGAGTTATTTTTAGCAATTTTTGAGTTTTAGGCAGATAAAAAAATCTGGGATTCTCTCTGTATATACTGTACTGAGTAATCTCTGCTATGTTTCCTTGTGTGTTTTTACCTAGCACTGTTTCAAACAGCACTATGTTAGAGCACACTAGGGAGCTTCTAGTGCACACCAGTAGGGTCCACATGGACCAATTAATATGCAGCACATTGGTTCAGTTGAGAAATCACACTCCTGTAATGCACATTACCTCTCCATCTAGTCCTTGTAACCATTTCCAGTGTTTGATTTATTTTCTTTGTATTGGGGTGTTTTGTCAGCTTTTATCAGTTAAAACCTAAAATCGTATGCCTTCCCATTAGCAACACCCTGGGGCATCCTGTGCCCAAGTAATGCCAACTTAGGAGGACATCATGTCTCTTGTGTTATGCAGTGTAGCTGTCTGTATCTGTATTGGTCCTAGGATATTAGAGAGACAAGGTTGGTGAGGTAATATCTTTTATTGGACCAAACTTGTGGCACAGGCCCCAACTGAATGCTGAGCAAGAACTCTGAACCCCTGGGTTCAATTCCTGATTCTGCTTCCGACCGTGAACTAATCACTTTCCCTTTTTGGGCCTCAGTTTACACTCCCACACTTGGCCTATTTAGAGTAGACAGTAAGCTGTTCAGGGCAGGGAGTGTCTTTCACTGCGTGTCCGTGCGGCGTCTGGGGTGATGGGGCCCCAAGCTCAGTCGCTGGGTGCCTGATCTCTGCTGGAGTTTCTAGGTGCTATTGTTGCTAATGACAGTAAGAAGTTCTCAGTGCTGTGATAATCACCGATCCCTCCTCTCTGCTGTTCCAGGGGCAGGAATCTCCGTCCCCAAGGTCGACCTCATGTCGCATATGGAGCAATGGGAAGAGCTGCAAGTCCCAAATTCCCAGGGCTCCAAGGAGCCGGAGACGCCAAGAGATGCCCAAGAAGGTGAGGGTACTCGAGGACCATCTGTGAGGGATCATCCTTTGATTTAACTCCTGGCAGGTGAATAGGGGATAGAGGATAGCTAACTCCTTCCTTTTCTATGCTAGGCAGGGTTAGCTTCCTTGAGACACCCCCAGCTCTGCAGGTTTGGGGAGGCAGTTTCTCCCCCTTAACTGTCATGCGAAACCAGTCCCTCAGGGAGTGTGTGTCTTTTTAACTCTCACCACCCTTCATTGGGAAGGGCAGGGGGGAGGGGGAGGGTGTGGTTCAGGCACAGAACCTCAAAGGTTCCTATTGATTTCAGTGGTAGTTAGGAGTTTGAGGATCTGGACCTTAGCCCTAAGAAGGTGAGTCTGGCCCACCAAAGGCGGGAGTCCTGGGTGTGTGTCTCAATAACTCTTACCTGGGCTATTGTCCATCTATGGTTCTTGAGTGCCAGGCTATTGAATTAATCCGATAGATGCTGCAGTAACCCTCTGCACAACAAGCAGACAAACATAGAGAGCGGCCATTGATTATTACAGGCCATTCCTGATCTGCCCCAGGGCACCTCCTCAGTGCAGCAATGACTCTCATCTGGCTCCTCTTATAGGTGCCAGGATCCCGAGTAGAAGCAAGGAAAAGGCTTTGCAGTGTGAAGGGGAAGCAGCTGGATGCAAAGGGAACATGTCCTGTAGACCCAAGGGGAGCAATGGCTGGGTGGAAGGACAGCAAGATCCCGCAGCGCTGGGCTCCATTTGCGCGAAGAGTGGCATGAGCGACGTGTCAGTGGGTGGTGCCCCAAGCCCCGTCGCCTGCCCCATGTGTGGGAAGGGCTTCAGCCGCAGGTCGAACCTCGTGAAGCACCAGCGGGTTCACACAGGGGAGCGTCCCTTCTGCTGCACCCAGTGTGGGAAATGCTTCACTCAGAGCTCCAACCTCTGCCGGCACCAGAGCCTCCACGCTGTGGGTGAGGGGCCCTGGCACTGCCCTGACTGCGGGGAGAGCTTCACAGGAACCATGGGGCTGGCCAGGCACCGAAGAACACATGCTATGGGGGAGAGATCCCACATTTGCCACCAGTGTGGAAAAGGCTTTGCCAGCCGCTCACTTCTGACCATCCACCAGCGCAGCCACACAGGGGAGCGGCCGTTCTCCTGTGCGCAATGTGGGCACAGCTTTGACCGCAGCTCCCTGCTGGTGGAGCATCAGCGCACCCACACCGGGGAGCGCCCCTACCGCTGCCACCAATGTGGCCAGGCCTTCACCCGTGCCACCCACCTCAGCCGGCACCAGCTGATCCACCGTGATGAGCGACCCCACGGCTGCCCCGAGTGTGGCAGGTGCTTCCGGCTCCGGGCCACACTAGTCAAGCACCTGCGGAGCCACACAGGGGAGCGACCCTACAAATGTGCTGAGTGTGGGACGGTCTTCGCCAGTGTCTCCTCCCTCGCCCGGCATCGCCGGAGCCACACCGGTGAGAAGCCCCACCATTGCCCTGACTGTGACAAGAGGTTTGGGCAGAGCGCTGCCTTTGCTGAGCACCGCCGCACCCACACAGGGGAGCGCCCCTACCTTTGCCTGGAGTGTGGCCGCGCCTTCGCCAGCAGCTCCAATTTCATCCGGCACCAGAGAATCCACACTGGGGAGCAGCCCTACCAGTGCCAGGACTGCGGCCGTGCCTTCCGGGTCAGCTCCAACCTGGCCAGGCACCAGAGGACTCACCACCAAAGGCTGGTGGCCACAGAGTGTGGAGATACTCCCTTGCTGGAACAGGCAGGACAGAGGTAGAGGCATGGGCCGAGATGAAGCCGAAGGTCAGGGAGGGCTGGACAAGGCTGGGCCATTGCAGGCGTAGCCAAGGTAGAGCCAAGGGCTGGGTTGGGGGTGTTGGTTGGGACAGAGGCCATGGTGGGGGCCACAAGGCAGGAGCAAAGCAAAACCCCATGGAGCAGGTTCCAGTGGCCTCAGGGAAGGTGGCTCCTGCATCTTGCCGCACTAGCCCTTTCTTCCCTGCCATGGTGCTAAACTCTCCTGGTATTTGGGTTCCTGTCCCATTGGGGCGCCACCTCCTAAATGCTCCTCCCACCAGCATCGCCAACTTAGGCCAGGCCTGCCAGGGCAGAGCCCTCTCCTTTCATCATCCCAAGGAAGATCAGGCCAATGTTGGCCTCTGGCTCCGGTCTGCCCCTCTCCTGTCTCCATGGCGACAAGGCTCAGAGGTGCCCTGCGGGCAATCCTACTCCAGGATAGCTGCTCTTCTTTGCTCTATAGACCAGTCTCAAGCAGGCTGGACCTGCCTTCACTGTTGCAGTTCGCCCTGGGGGTCTGTGCTACCTCCTCCCCCTCCCCCCTCCGTTCTCTGGAGCAGGTGCCCCTGGAGGCTGATTATGTGGCAGTTATGTTTATATTAAAAACAAAATCCCCATATCCTGTTGTCATGTTTTTGTTGTTACCTGGTAAAACGTGTGGTTGGCCGACACGTTGAGACAGGAGCTGCGTGCTGAGCCATGCTCATCCAAATTGCCCCTCATTTCATGCTGTCCTAAACTTCACTCCCCTTGGAGTCGCTGTGGCTCATGGCACTGCTGGTGGATTCAGCAGACGTTGGCTTTCTCAAGGGTTAGCTCTGAAATCTGGAAGGACCCTGTGCTCCAAACCAAAGCTCTCAATCCCAGAGCCCCAGGCTGGCTGCTCTCTAAACAGCCCTGGGATGCCCGTGCCTGAGCCCCTGCCCTCAGACAGCTGTCCCTCTGTAACAAAAGAATCACAAACTGGCTGAAAGCAACAGAACTCAACTGGGAATGGAGCCAAGAAGAGCTTCCTTGAGTGAAGGGTCACTTCTCACTGCCTGTGGGCAGCTCCCTTTAGACTCTTGGAAATAAAGAGCCCGATCCCCCACTGTGGTAAATCAGCTGTCATTCTCTTGATTTCAGTGTAACTGCTGACTTACGCCAGCTGCCAGTCCAGCCTATTGAATAGTTTGTTTATTTGTTAGTGTTTTAGAGGAAGTGGTGATGTGGGGGTCCCTGGCTGTCAGCAGTGAGGGGGAGTTAGGCTCAGATCCTCAAAGGTTTGTGGGTTTCTAACTTCTTTTGAAATCAGTGGGAGTTGGGTGCATAGATACCTTGGAAGATCAGGCTACAGTGACTTGCCCAAAGACACTCAAGATGATTGGGAGGGCCAGGAATAAAATTGGTCTTCTGAGTGCCAATCCACTGCACTAACTGCTAGGCCACATTGTCTTCCTCCCCGCCTCCCAGCATTCTGAAGAACATGTGGTTTAATATAGTTAAATGCAAGTCCATTCATCTGGGGACAAAGAAGGTAAGTCATGATGTAGGACGTTGCACTGTGTCCTGTAAAGCAGGGTCTCTGAAAAGGAGCCAGAAATCATGGTAGATGTGCTCCCAGTGCAGTGCTGTGGCTAAGAGGGTAATGCAGTCTCTGGGCACATCAGTAAACAAAAGCTGCCAGGAGGAGTAAAGAGTATGGCAGGTTGCACCTTGCCACCCCACAACCTTAAAAACATGGAAATAAGCAGGTAAGGGGAAACTTTGTGCATGGGGAGGCGGGGTCAGGCTGGATGGTTGTGGTGGTCCCTTCTGAGCCCCTTTCCAACTCCTTTCATGGATCCTGGGGACAGCAGGGTCACCTTATTGCCCTCAGCATGCTCATAACACGTCTGCACAAAAGCAATGGGTATAATGCAATCTCATGCTTCAGCCAGTGGCCTGCAGGAGTCAGGAAGGATTTTTTCCCCTTAGATGCACAATTGGGCAGGTGAATTCTGGGTTGTTTTTTTCACCTTTGTAGCATAAGGGCTTGGCCACACCTGGAGATAGGACATTGGAGGGTGGACTAGTGCTCAGCGCTCTGTCATAGATGCCTAGCTTATGGTCACATGCTCAGGATATAACTGCTTGTCAAATTTGAGGTCAGGAAGGAATTTTCCCCCAGGTCAGACTGGGGGGAACCTTGGGTTTTTTCACCTTTCTCTACAACATGGGACATGGATTGCCTGCTGCAATCATTTACGCATCTCTCACCTACTCAATTCCCTACCACTATAGAAGCCTCAGGCATTGGTGGCACACACATTGGTGTCTTCTGTTCTAATAGCTTAGTCTCCTGAGGACTGCACTACATCCCATGCTATTTTGGAGAGCACACCCCCATGACCCGGCTGGGGTGACAGGTCATGCCAGCAGGGCAGGCCCACGCCATTCCTGGAAGTACCAGAGTATCCAGTATTCTGTGGGGTACATGAATGACCACCCCAACCCTCCTGCTGCTTTAATCCACTAGACCCCACTCTTTTTGCAGAGCTGGGGATAGAATTCAGGAGTCCTGGATCCCAGCCCCCCTACTTAACACACTAGACCCCAGTCCCTTTATAGAGCTGGGGATAGAACCTAGGAGTCCTGACACCTCCTTCTCCATTCCCCATCTAACTCACTAGACCCCATTCCCTTACCAGAGCTGGGGATAACTGGGTCAATGGAGCTGGGATCTGCCCCTGAAATGGGGGCTTTGGTGGGGAGCATTGGTGGGGAGTTGCTCTTCCAGGGAGAAACAGTGTCAACATCTTAGGAAGGCATAGTGTTATAGATGGGGCAGGAAGCTGGCTCTGAGGGTACCCAGGGTGTGTGTGGGGGGGTCTGGCTGGCACATAGTTCTGACACATTCGCTCTGAACAGTAGCAGGTGTATGAATGAGATCTGGGTCTGACCCCCATTCCAGTGGCGGAGGGATCTGTTTGTGCTGAGGTTGGAAGGGAGCTGTTGAATCCAGTCAAGATAGATGCCAGCATGCTGCTAGGGGAAGGCGACAACTGTCATACCCAGGAGACAAGTTATGATGTGATGTGAACCTGAACTGGGGATGTCTGAGAGTTCACAGCATCTCACAGCTAGCTCACTGTATGAACCACACACCTGTACCTCACTCCCATTCCACACACTGATCTGCCCTTAACTCCACACACCTGCCCACTCTCTCCCAGCAGTTGTGCTACCGTGGTCTAGCAGCAAGAACACTGGCCTGGGAGTGACCTGAGCTGCGCGTTGAAGGGATTGTTAATCAGACAGTTTGCACCTTTTTGCTTTTTTGGTAAATCAAATGACTGAGTGATGTTTTGGAGAAAAGAAGTCTGTGTTAAAGATTTTTTTTTTTTTAAATAACAAAAAGCACCAAAGAAACAAACACCGCACCTGACCCAGAACCAGGGCTCCCTGCTTACTGAAATGGCAAGTCTTATCAATGGAATAAAGAGAAAAACAGTCACACAAGTAACTGAACCAGAGAGGATTTATGTCAAGGTGCAAATGAAAGAGAGACTGAAGAAGATATTACAAAGGAAAAAAGTTTGGAAGAGGGTTTGACAAGTAGAACATAATAAGGCCCCTAAATGTGTCTTGGTAACATCCAAGTCCCACATCCTCATAATACGCCAGCTGTTGTTGCTAAACCCACAGACAAAAATAACCTATGATGGCATAGGTAAGGTTAGTAACAAATAACCCTTTAATTTGCTGCATCATTATTAGAATTCTTGAGTTAAAAGCAAAATTAGTCCGCCAGAGTAGAGTTAGGGTCATGAACGCACATCCCTCCATTTCTAATGTCATTGTTATACTCCTGTAGCTAGAAGCAAACAAATACTCCAAATATTTGGGAGTTTGGACTTAATCCCTTCTGCCAAGATTCTCAGAAGTGACTAGAGATTTTGAGGTTTTGTGTACCCCAGATCGATACCTTACAGGGGGCCTGATTTTGGGAAGAAAGGTACTCAACACTTTATTCAGAATCAGGGCCTTTTAAAGATGTTCCAAATTGGGTCACCTTTTAGGCCACAGAAGTCCAGTCCTGACAGGATCATAGCAATTATGACTTCTATAAACACCTCACAAGAAGCAGCCAGGTCCTGGATGCATCTGAAAAGTGATTAGTAGGTGCCTCTAAAGTGATGCCTAATAAATATTGTTATGGATGATTCAGGAAAGAAGAGGTTAATTCAAACATTGTCTAAATTGGGATTTGTGCTGATTCCAGCTGTCCTTCATGTATCTGTCCCAATGTAACCCCATAAGAAAGACTATGGAGGTCACTATTTCCACTGGTGCAGCTGATGTCTTGAATCAGGGCAGATTTCCAGCATACAAATGATGCTTGGAATCCCCTCAGGAAATCAGATCTAGAACTGGTTAAAGAAATGAAATGTTTCACCATGAAAAATTTCAATTTTTTTGACAAAGAAAGAAAGACAGAAAGAAAGAAAGAAAGAAAAACAAAGAAAAGATTTTATTTTCAAATCACAATTTTGGTTTGGATTTTCAAAAAATAAATTTTCAATTTGGGGATTTTTGGGTTACTTCCTCTCTCTTCTTTTTTCCTCACTGCAAATGATGGGGGAGTAGAAGTGGGAAAGAAAGTGTTTGATGGGGGTTGCAAAGGGAGAGCCAAGCAAACAATCCAATTTGAAATTGAACAGAAATGTGCATTTTGTAATCACCAGTCAAAATTTTTTGTTGAAAATATTTTCATGAGAAAAACTCCATTATTTTTTGCCAGGAAAATGTTTTGCTTACAAAATGCCAATTAGCTCTAATTAATTTAATCCCATTGAATTTAGAAACCAAATTCTCTTCAACTCCTTTGAAAAATCTCAGCTGGGAAGTCTAACATCCAAATCCAAGTAGTAGAGTCCTAACAACAATAGCTCAGTCTTAAACAAAACACTTCCTGAAAGGTGGACTTAAGGTTATTAATGGATATCCCTTAATTTGTGACACTGTTGTTAGAATCCAGTAGTTAACCAAGTTTTTTGCCTGGGGGGAAAAAAACTTGCCTCGTTTTTTGTTTTGTTTTTTTAACAAAGAAAACAAAAAGTGTAGGTTATTATTTCTAATCTTCCCTAAATCCTATTTTTAAATGTTAGTTTTCTAAACAAAATTTAAAAAAAGATAAAAGTTTTGGGAAAAGAATGGAGGAAAATGATGTTAATTTTCATATATATATAACCAGGGAGGTTTCAATCAAGTAGGAGCAATAGGTGACCCTCACCAAAAGGCTTGAAAAGCAAGTAGCCAAGTCCATTGTGATGTGTTGTTTTTTCTCGTATATCCAACCCATGGGACCACAGCCACTAAAGTTGATTGTTACAGGATCTGAAGGAATTTGGGCATATGGCTTGCTTCCAAAGCTGATAAAAAACGTGCCACCCAAAGGCTATTTTCCCCTTCTTTTGACAAAACAGGTTTTTCCCCCAGAAATTTCCATTCCATGGAAAAGTTGGTGGGGTTCATTGAAAAAACCCTGAAAACTGTTTAGTTTCTGGGAACCAAACTTTTCTGTTTTAAAGGGTTTTTTAACAAAAACACTGAACATTTTCCACAAAACATTTTAGATGAAAATTTTCAAGGAAAAAACATTTCCCCCCATCATTAAACATTTCCATGGGGACAAACAAATCATTTCCTCACCAGGTCTTGTCCGTTAGACCCAATCCTGGCCCAGACGCATGATCCCATGCTTCCCTGAGCTAAAGGGGTAACTCCCTCAACTATGAGTGAGCAGTGGGATGTTGTAATAGCTAGGGCCATGCACTAAAGGAAGACATGTATTAAGTCAATTAATTACACCTGAACCTTAGAATCCTGGCTATAAATTTCAGCCTCTGATGGATTCCTAAACCCTTCACAAATGTGAGACACATGAACAAATTACACCAACTCCATTGGGATTGGAGTGGATTCACAAATGCCTCCAAAATTTAATCCCAGCAGCATGGCCACCCTAAGCATTCAAAAATCACAAGTCAGCCCCCAGAATAATCATGGCTTAAAAAATCATGAGATGTTTGAAAATCATAAATTAAAGTCTTTTTAATCACCTTATGGATTCTGAGCCATTTGAAGTAATGTTTTCCAGCTTTTCTCCCCAACCACAAGGATCTGAAAATGACTTGACAAAAAACAAAACAAAAAAACACTGGAATTTTCCTATAATCACATCACTTTTTTCAGAAAAATATCACCAACAATTTTAATTAAAAGAAAAAGAAGTGTCTCGTTCCAGAACCAAATTGACTTAGTGAAATTGTCTCTCTGTCCCTTGGTCAGCTCCAATACTAAGCCTGCTCCCTGTCTCCCTCTAGTGGCTGGATAAAGAACTAAAAGTCTATCACCCACTTGGTCCTGTAGCTCAAAGAGAAGAGGAGTCCTGGCTTCAATCCCCACCTAAGGCAGCCTGGGCATGGAGTGGCTTAGCTGGCAGGTGGGGAGGGGGGTTCATTAGTATCATCGTCTACCACAACAATGGTGGCATGGAGCTTCCGGTGCTGTGCCAGCTGTGAGGGAAAGCAGAACCTTTTGCCACACTGGTGGCAGCGGTGGGGCCGCTCCCCAGTGTGGATGGCCTGGTGCTGCACCAGGTTGGAACTCTGGGCAAAGGCACGTCCGCACTGCCCACAGGCAAAGGGCCGCTCACCACTATGGGTCAGCTGGTGCTTGCGCAGCACCTTGCCATCAGCGAAGCCCTTGCCGCATTGGTGGCAGAGGTAGGGCCGCTCCCCACTGTGCAGCCGCTGGTGCCGCAGGAAACCAGAGCTGTCACTGAAGGCCCGGCCACATTTGGGACATTTGTACGGGCGCTCCCCAGTGTGGGTGCGCAGGTGCTGTGTCAGATTGGAGCTCTGGGCAAAGGCCTTGCCACACTGGTGACAGCGGTGAGGTTTCTCACCAGTGTGGACTCGCTGGTGCTGTGTGAGATGCGAGCTCATACTGAAGGCCTTGCCACATTCAGTGCAGTGGAAGGGCCGCTCCCCAGTGTGGATCCTCAGGTGCTTGAGGAGTGGCGAGCGGTCCACGAAACACTTGTGGCACTGGGGACAGCGGTGAGGGTTATCAGGACTGTGTAGCTGCTGGTGCTTGACCAGCTGAGAGCGCAGACAGAAGCCCTTCCCACACTGTGGGCAGATGTAAGGCTTCTCCGCCAAGTGGGTCTTCTGGTGCTGTGTCAGGTTGGAGCTCTGGCTGAACCCTTTGCCACACTGGTGGCAGCGGTGGGGTTTCTCACCAGTGTGGATGTACCGGTGCTCGATCAGGTGTGCCCGGCGGCTGAACGCCCTTCCACAGTCGGGACAGCAGTAAGGCCGTTCCCCGGCATGGGTACGTCGGTGCTGGGCCAGCCGGGAGCTGTCGGCAAAGCCACGCCCGCAGTTCGGACAACAGTAGGGGCGCTCACCTGTGTGAGTACGGGCATGCTTGGTGAGCGATGAGCTGTCCACAAAGCCCTTGCCACACTGGGAGCAGGTGTAGGGGCGCTCGCCTGTGTGGGTCCGGCCGTGTTTAACTAGGGAGGAGCTGTCGGCGAAGCCTTTGCCGCAGTCAGCGCAGCGGTAGGGACGCTCTCCCGTGTGCATGCGCCGGTGCTGCGCCAGGTGCGAGGGCCAGGTGAAGGCTTTGCCGCACTCAGAACAGTTGTAGGGCTTCCCTGAGTTGGCAGTGGGGAGGAACAACTCCCACTTGGACCCTCCTGACAGCACCCTGTCCTCCGGGTCAGGACTCCCTTCCTCGTCCCCGCTCAGCGCCCCGTCACCAGCTGGAATGACATGGAAACAGATCATCACTCACTGGGCTGAAAAACAGTCTCCCAACCCACCCTCTAGAGATGGAGCTGGCTGGAAGCCAGTGACCCAGCATAACACGCAGCCTAGGAGATGGATCATGGGCTGAAATCCAAGATGTGCTGGAGTTCAGAGCACAGTTCCCATAGAGCTTATGTTATGAGACATGCATGTTTAACAGAGAGAGTAATCAACCACAGGGACAACGTACCAAGGGTTGTGTCGGATTCTCCATCACTGACAATTTTTAAAACAAGTTTGTCTGTTTTTCTAAAAGATCTGGCCTAGTTCAAACAGGAATTAACTCAGGGAAGTTCTCTGGCCTGTGTTATATAGGAGCTTAGACTAGATGATCACTACATGTGTCTATTTACTCGCAGGAATTTGAGAAGCATTTTGTTCAACAAATCTGAGAATTCACAAAGCAGAAATAATTGGTTCCACTTTACAATAAGGCTCCATTTATAAATGACTCCTAGATGTCTTAATGAATGTGGATTGAACAGTTATAGTGTCCAACAGCTCAGTAAGATGGTTATAACCATAGTGTATAATTATTATTACTACTAGTGTTGTTTATATGTATTACTGTAGCATTTAGGAGCCCAAGTCATGGACAAGGACCACATTGTGCTAGGGACTGTACAAACACAGAACAAAATCATCTACACATTTTCTAGTGTTTATAATCATCCACAACACGTCTATTTCACACTTAAAACATTGTGCTTGTTGATTAACCCTTTGCATGACATTTAAAAACGGAACCTCTATATCAAGTGTTTCTGAAAAAACAAATCCATCCAACATGTCTCAGATTATTTATCCAGCTGGAGTCACAGCTGACACCTGTCGCACTGAGAGGGCTGCTGCTGGTTCCAGTGCCGAACTGGATGCGATGAAGTAGGACTGGACGGGAAGTGTCCCTCACCTGCAGGGGTGCCTGTAGGGATGCGGCTGTCACTGGAACACCGGGCATCCAGCACGCATGGCTCTACCTCTGGCTCCATGCAGGACTTGCTGCTGGTTTGGGGGTGGGAAATCGAGCCCTGAGGACAGAAAAGATGGGAGATTAGGACTGGGTTAAAAAGCTGTTACAAAGGACACACTGTGAATTTGAACTTCTTGCCTGGAGGAACATATGATCACAGTACATGGCAAAAGGGGCCCGGAGACCCATGGGCACAGCATGGGCGGGGGGGGGGGGGGGGTCGCAAAACGCAAAACATCTAGGTGGAAGAAGTGCTAATGTGACAGGCAATGGGGCTAAAAGGAAGGATCTTTGGGCCACAGGTACCAGCCTCCACAGGTTGGGACCTGGTCTATCCCTAAAAATTAGATCGACCTAGGTACATGGCTCAGGGCCGTAGTTAGGTCCATATAACCCCCAGTACAGATGTGGAGTGGTAGATGGGAGAATTCTTCCCTACTGCCTCTCGGAGAGGTACATTAACTACATCGATGGCAAAACACCTTCTGCTGCCCTCGGAAGCGCCTCTGCTATGGCACTACAGTGACAGAACGGTAGCTGTGCTCCTGTAGAGTAGACACGCCACAAGCTACACTGGCAAGCAGACTTTGCAGCAGAGCGCTGGAACAGAGATCCTGCCCACCGCCCCAGGGGAAAAACAGAGAACCAAGGGGAGGTGGGAGGTAACATCTTTTAGAGGACCAGCTTGGTCCTAGGTTGGTGAGAAAGAAGCAGTTTCCAGCTACACAGAGCCACCTCCACTGGGAGAGACTAGGATTGCCCTCCTGGGCAAGGGATGGTAAAACCAAGACCTAGCCCCTCCACCATCATCAGCTAATCCCAAACCCCTTCCCGCCAGGAAGGGATCCCGCTGGGCTCAGCCACACAGACCCCCAGTGCCGTCCCGGAGCTGGCTGGGGAGGAGAGGGTGTCCCCCTGGTTCCTGCCACAGGTCAGCTCCGATTCTCCCCACCCCGCGGCTGCTTCTCCAGGCTGCGATTTCCTGCCTCTGCTGCTGTTTCTCTCCCTGCGGGAGGCCGCCTCTCTCGCCTCGATTCCTTGCGTCTCCCCTGCCCGGCGCCCCGCTCACCGCCCGGCCAGAGCGATCCCCCAGGGCTGCAGACAGGGACTTGTCTTGCGCACCCACACACAGGGCGTGAGCGCTGGGCTGGGGACCCAAAATGACCGGGTGCTGGCACAGGAAGGTCCCTCCCTCTAGTTATTACGTCCCCATCTCGGCCTCTCCTGCTCTGGGATGAGGAACTCGCTGGGTTTAACCCATCGCTCCCCAGACGTCGAGGGAGCGTTTTCTTTCCCTCTCAGGCCGCCCTCTGGCTGAGGGAGTGAGGCTGGGTCCACACGGATCATGCCAGCTTTTATCACCCAGGGACACACAAGCTGTCTGGAGTTCGTGGCACATCAACATGGGTGCCAACCTCAGGGCAGACTGGAACAAACCAGGCCCAAACCCCAGACTGGTCGTGTGTCCTATAATTAGATTTCACCAACCAAATATCAAGTGCAGGGCTTAAATTCTCAGTGGTTCCCAAACTGTGGTATGCATACCACTAGTCCAGTGTTTCTCAATTAAATTTGGCCACGGAACCCTTTTGAACTCGATAAATAATTGCAGAACCCCCCAAACTCTTAACAGTATTTTTACATATGGGCCCAAAAAGAATGTCGAAATAAGCAAATTATATACAAACAACTAGGTCAGCGTTTCTCAATTAAATTTCCCCGCGGAACCTAAATTACACTTATACTCGATACCCTCCACCGAAAAATCCAGGACATCTTCCCTTTTTCGGCGGCGTGGAGAACAGCTGCTCTCGGCGGCGTGATGTCACTTTCTCGCGGAACCCTAACAGTGGTCCCGCGGAACCCTCCAATTGAGAAACACTGCACTAGTGGTACGTGGGCCACCTCCCAATGGTATGCATCCACTGACTAACTAAGGCCTGGTCTACACTTATCGCGAAATTCGGCGGCAGTCCTAAATTCTAATGAGCGCGGCTTCCCCACTATGCTGCACTGACAAGAAAGTCCCTCCTGTTGACGCAACATTACTTATTTTCTGGGGGTGGATTTATTAAGTCGATTTTCAGATCGATTGAGCGGGTCTCCACTTCCGCTCAATGGCTCCCAAAGAATCAATCTCTGACATCAGTGAAGACATACCCTAGGACTGCAGAATTCTTTTAAAAAATCTTTTCACTCCACCATCTCAGATGGGGTAAGTTTATAATGCATTTATTAATATTTTGCAAGACTACAGCTTTTTATATACATAGCTGTGCTATTGATACAATGTGTTTTAACCACACTTAGGTTTTAAGACAGTTTTCATACAGTCAGTTTATTAAAAAATTGGTGGTGGTACTACAGGTGGTGGCGTTTTATATTGGTGGTGCACAGCATGGTAGATTTTGGGATCCACTGTCATAGAGTATTTCCTGAAGCCTCAGGGCTTCTGACCTACAGGAAGCACTGGGGTTTGGGGCTTCTGCTCTGCCCTATGGGTTTGAAAATATTTACTGGAGCTCTGCTCTGGACAGCTTTGGCTGAATTTAAGCCTTGACCAAGTGTGAACTCTTCAAGAACTATAATAACCTTAATATGGACTCACTGACAGTCCCCTTGTGCACTACGGTCTATCTTACCACCCAGGCAAGCCTGCTTTTGCGATAGAAGGTCCCTTACAATAATATTCAGGTTGCTCCCAGTCCAAAAGGACCAGTCACTTAAATCAGCTCAGTTGCACTTTAGATCTTACACCAAAGACAACACTCGTAGCCAATCCTCTAATAAACTAACTAAAGATTTATTGACTAAAAGAAGATAACAAGAGGGTTATTTACAAGGTTAAAGCAGGTAATGCACACACCCCAATGACTTACAGTCTTAGGTTCCAAAAAGTCAGAAAAGTTGCTGTAATGTGCAAGCTCTATAAATCTTCTAGGGCTAAATCAAGCTAAACAACTTGGGGATCCCTTGCTTAGAGTCAGTCATATTACCCTTTCCAAATCCCAGGCAACATAGTGATGACAATTTCTTCTTGACACTGACAGGGATTTTTATTCTCTTCCCCTAGAGTTCAAACCATGATGGGACAGATGAGCATTTGTGCATGTCCCCTCTTCATGGGAAAACAATCAGCAGAGTCTTTTGTTCACTGGCTTTCCACTCCACAATGGTTTGTCTCCTGTCTATGGGCCTTCTTTTGTTGGGCAGGAAATGACACCTTTTGTGGTAAACCAAACTGAAGTTATCCATCAAAATCATTTTTTTAAAAAAAATCCTGCCAAGCCAACTGTTAGTGAGGGACCAAAGGAGCTCAATGGATTTAGTTTATTCAAAAGAAGGTTAAGAGCTGATGTGATCCTGGTCTATAAGCACTGACATGGGAAGGGGATTGCTGAGAACAGAGGGCTCTTTAATCTCCAGACAAAGGCAGAGCCAGATCCACTCACTGGCTGGGAGCTGAAGGGAGACAAATTCAGGCTGGGAATAAGGCACCAGGATATACCAGGGAGGGAATGAACCATTGGAACAGCTCCCCTAGGGAATGAGTGGATCTGGGAGTCTGTCGGTGGAGATGGGGCATCCCTTTCTCAAAACTCCACTTAGCTCAGCCAGGAATTATTGGGCCAGAGGCAGGAATCGCCCAGGGAGATTTTCTGGCCTGGGTTAAGCAGAAGGCGGGGCAGGATGGACACAATGGGCCCTTCTGGCTTTGATCTCCATGACTCTAAATCTAAGATGTTAAAAACCACTGTAGAGTTTGGGGGGGGGAGTTTGCTCACAGAATGTGCCAGGAGTATAAGAGGGAGTCTAGCCTCTCTGGTGTTGAGGGAGAAGTTTGCAGTCCAAGTGTGTTGAGGTTGCTATGAGATTTGGCCAGAGGTATAGTAGAAGGACAGACAACAGGCAGAAAGGCCAGGAGAGAAGGAGTGAAAGGGGGGCAAGATAATTCTGGGGAGCTTTTGCCCAAAGATATCCCTGGGTTAAATCCTTAGCTGGTGTAAATCAGTGTAACCTCAATGGAGTGATGCCCATCGACACCAGCTGGGGATCTACCCCCATTGACAGCAGTGGAAATGGGGCCAATTTACACTAGTGGGGGGGGGGGGGGGAAGGTCTGCCACATTTGCCACAATGTACTTAGTGGCTCATGCAGCATCATGTCTGGGGTGTGAAGGGTTAAGCCCAGTGAATCCTGAGTCTGCCCCTTAACAGAGCAGACAGTTGGGACGGGGACAGGATAACGGAGGGACCTTCCTGTGACAGAGCCCGGCACTGGGCACCCTGGGTCCCGAGCCCGGTCAGCACAGCAGCAGTGAGGTCTGCGGCCCCCGGATGCGGGGGGATTGCCCCGGCCGGGCGGTGAGCGGGGCGCCGGGGAGACGCAGCGAGTAGCAGCCAGAGGCAGCTCCGGGGAGAGAGAGAAACAGCAGCAGAGGCAGGAAACCGCTGCCTGGGGGTGGTGGATCGGAGCCGAACTGCGCTGGGACCGGAGAGACCCTCCCATCGCCCCCCCCCCCCAGCCAGCTCCGGAGAGGCATGAATTGGGAACAGGGCTGGGATAGTGTGTGGGGGAGGGCCTGTGCATCAGGAGTGGGCCATTGACAGAGCTGGGTCTGGGGGAAGCTCCCACAGACCCAATCTGGCTGTAGCCAGGGCGATTGACCTCCCTCTCTCCCAAGTCCCCGCAGTGCCCCATGCTGGCCCTGGGCAATGTGTGTGGGTCTGTGCTCCCTTCCCCCTTCTCTGGGGCACATTCCCTGCAGTCTCCCCTCTCAGACCCCACTCTCCCCAGTGGGGCCCAGGCCCCGGCTCCAGCGTGATGTGTTCGGCTCTTCCCCAGGTCACAGTGCATGCGTGTGAAGGTTGAATACGTGACCGCGGAGAAGATGGCATTCCCTGGGGCGTTACGGGAATCTCCCGGTTCCCAGCTGGACCGGCCACAACCCCATCCCGAGCACGTATCCCAGGAGGAGGCAGGAAAGGAAGAACCCCCAAGACCCCACTATGAGCTGCTCTGTGTCCCCAAAGAAGATCCCCAGCCTCTCCAGGAAGCAGGACACCAGCCTGGGCTTCTCTGTGATATAAAAGAGGAGCCCCTTGAAATGGGTAACAAATCACTTCTCCATCCCCCTCCCTTACTGCATATCTGTGCATGGCCTGGCCCGACGGGGCCCTGATCTCAGTCAGTGTGTCTGTGCAGCAACTGGCCTGCTGATCTTGTTCCCTGGGCCTCACCTACCACACCGATCTCAGTCCCTCCGTGTCTGCACAGTGCCCAGCATCCCAGTCGCACTTCCCATGTGCCTCTGCACCACGCAGCGTGACAGGGCCCCACCCTCTGTCACTCTGTCTGTGCAGTGTCCTGCCCAGTGGGGCCCTGCTCTTATTAGGCACCGGTATCTATCCGGGTTATTTATCTGGCCTCATCAGTGCAGGGTCTGAGCACCTCACAGTCATTTATGAGTTTACCCGCACAATCCTCCTGTGGGGCAGGGAAGGATCATTATCCCCAGGCTATAGGTGGGGAACTGAGGCACAGAGAGGCTCACCCAATGTCACTCAGGAAGTCAGGTGCAGAGCAGGAAACTGAACCCAATTCTCCTGACCCAGTTCCCTAAGTCCTGCGCCATCCCCATTCATAGGTGCCTCTGCAGTAGATGTTACAATAAGATGTAGTAACAACAGACCGACTCAGGAAATGACTTACATCTGGATTGTCTCTTCATTCCAGCTGTTGACAGAACACTGAGAAAGGAAGGGGATGACACTGTAGGAACATTCCATTCTGCCCCCTCTGCCCATGGCTTCCCGTGCCCATTCCCCCTCTGGGACAGCCTAGCAGGCTCCATTGGCCATGGGGACGAGGTACTCAGGGATCCCACTGCTAACCCCCAGCAGGACAAGAAGCCATTCTGGTGCAACAAAGAAGAGGTGCTTGGAGATCCCACCTCTGCCCCCCAGCCAGCCGAGAAGCCATTCCGGTGCAGCGAGTGCGACAAGACCTTTGGGCAGAGCTCCCACCTGCTGCAGCACCAGATCACGCACACTGGGGACCGCCCCTACCAATGCCCTGATTGCGGCAAGCGCTTCAGCTGGAGCTCAGCCCTGTGCCAGCACCAGCGCATTCACCGCGGGGAACGCCCCTACCAGTGCCCTGACTGCGGCAAGCGCTTTGCTCAAAGCTCCAACCTGACCACGCACCGGCGCACCCACACGGGTGAGAAGCCTTACCGCTGCTCCCAGTGCGGCCGCAGCTTCAGCCAGAATGCCAACCTGTTAACCCACCAGCGGGTGCACGCAGGGGTCAAACACCATGAGTGCCCTCAGTGCGGACGGGTCTTTGTGGAGCGCTCATCCCTACTCAAGCACCAAGGCGTGCACCTGACAGAGAAGCCTTACCAGTGCCCTGAGTGCGGACGCAGCTTCACACAGGGCTCCACACTGGCCCAGCACCTTCGCCTCCACACCGGTGAGAAACCATACCGGTGTGGTGAGTGCGGGAAGTGCTTTGGGCAGAGTTCGGCCCTGGCCCAGCACCGGCGGGCCCACACAGGCGAGAGATCCTACCACTGCCACCAATGCGGCAAGGCCTTCAGTCAGAGCTCCAACCTCATCACTCACCAGGCCTCACATACCGGTGAGCGCCCCTACAAATGCCCGGACTGCGGGCGCGCCTTTGGGCGCAGCGCCCATCTGGTTACCCACCAGCGCACGCACACAGGGGAGCGACCCTACCGCTGCCACCAATGCGGCAAGGGCTTCAGCCAGAGCTCCACCTACATCCAGCACCAGACCACCCACACCGGTGAGCGCCCCTACAAGTGCACACAGTGTGGCAAGGCCTTCAGCCAAAACTCCAACCTGCACACCCACCAGCGCATCCACACCGGTGAAAAACCTTACCACTGCCACCAATGTGGCAAGAGCTTCCGGCAAAGTTCAGGTTTCCTGCAGCACCAGAGGACCCACACAGTCTTGCAGCCCTCCACATCATGAGTCTCTAATGTTTGTGCTAACTCAGGGACGATTGGAATTACAAACTGCTATATATTACCCGGCCAACAGGGGGCAGCTGAGAGCCTGAAGTTACACACAGTTGGACGTGCACCTGTCTCTCCTGCTAGGATTAAGTCAGAGGCAGGATGGAGTCATAGATAGACCTGGGTCGTAGGGAAATTCTGTGATTTCGGGGGGCAGAACATTCCAAAACAGACTGAAAAGAAACACATTCAGAACTTCCCCTAAAACAAAATCCTGAGAGAGGGAATCATCTAGTGTTGACCAAAACAATTTGTTCTGTGTTGAACTTTTAAGATTGTTTTATTATGTAACATAATATACAATTTTTGAAAATATATGTAATATGCAATTTTAAAAAATTGAAAGGAAACATGGTTTAGAAGTGGGAAATCGAAATGTGCCACTAAAGGTCAAAACAATTTTTTCTGATTTTTTTTCTAAATGAAATTTCATTGAAATTGATGCATTTCCATAAATGAAATTTCAGTTTCAATGAAATGGCATTTTCCAACAGAAACAGATTCCATCAGAAAATTTCAGCCAGCTCTTTTCTGTAATGGCGATACATTGCCTAACCAACACAACCTTTGGCTGCAGCCAATCAGATGTGACTTGGAATTTCAAAGAACTGTTCCTGTGCTGTATTGTACCACAATCCACTCAGAACTCACTGGTCAACTAGATTCATCTCTCTCGATTTTTGAGGGCTCTTCAATCTCACAAAGACTATGTCTACACTTTGCTGCCAAATTCGGCGGCAGTTGACGGGAGATACACAAGCTATGTAGAGTAGCTTGTGTATCTTCTGTCGACTTCCTAACTTCTACTTATCGCGGTGTCTTCAGTTTGCTTCGCCAATGGGAAATGCCTTCCAGTTGACGCAGCGTTACTCCATTTGGTGGAGATAGATTAATAGCATCAATTTTCAGGTCGATTGAACAAGTCTCCACTTCCGCTCAATTGATCCAGATAAATCGATCTGACAGTGGCGAATTTGCCACCGTCAGTCTAGACACAGCCAAAGGCTGAATGAGACCCGTTGGCTGGGAGCTTCCCTGATTAGAATTGTATTGGAAGAGCAAAAAGTTTTCATCCAGTGGAAGGTTAAAAGGCTTGAATCAAAACATTTAAACTGTTCGGTCATCGAGTTTGGGTCACTAGTAACAGCCTCTGTCTCTGAGATCCCAGCTTGCAGATGTAACAAAACAAGGAGCATAGTCTACTAAACCAGATTCCCAGCTGGCATAAATCGAGTGTAGCTTCATCAGAGTCAATGGGGCCAGATCCCCAACTGGTGTCAATTGTCTGTAGCTATTTTGGAGTCAAAGGGCCAGGTCCCAGCTGGAGTAAATTGGCCATAGCTCTACTGGGGAGATCTTGCTAGGCTGTTGACAATTTGAACTCTCACTGGGATGTGAAGGAGGCTGTGAATTAGAGTCACTCATCCCTTATTTGAGTTGCGGATAACACAGTGGTTAACCTCTACAGCTGCAGAGGCTATATGGAGATGACTGATTGTGATGGAAATGTTGTGTTCCCAATATGTGTACTTTAAACATTTTGTTTTGTGAGGTTTTTTGTTTTGTTTTGTTTTTCCTGGAACTTTCAAATAAATGGAGGGAAAGACTCAAAACAAAATGCCAGTTTTCCCATAGCATTGGCATGTTTTGAGTCATCGTAGTCAAGTTCTCAGCTTTGTAAAGTGCCCTGGGTCAAGGAACATTGACATAAAATGAAATCCCAAATGTGTATATGTTTTATTAACTAAAACACAGTGGTAAAAACACAGAAAATTAAGTTAAAGCCCAATAAATTCCCATCTATGACCAATAACCCACATGTCCAATGGCTGAAAAAGTGGGCTTTATTGTTTGTCTTCAGATAAAAGTATGATGCAGAAGTCAATTCAATTCAAACTCTTTGATCAAAAAAGGATCAATGTGTAATGGAATAATAGCTCCCAGTTTAATCCATGAAGGGTTAAACAATAGCCTCAAAGCAATTTAATCAGTCTTAATTTGCAAAAGGTAACATTTTCCACACATTTATTCACCAAAAAATGCAGTTGTGCTCATCCCAAAACTAGCTGAGAATTTGACAGAAATTCACTGAAGAACTGTAGTGAATTTTTTTTCCCAAGTTGCATTCATAGGGGAACTTAGATGCCATTCGCAAAACAGGGGTTGGGAGGTGGGGAAAAGGAGGTTGAAGCTGTCCCACTTTGTAAATAATGAAATAGTCTTTGGAGTAGGGATATGAATTTGGGATTCCCGCTTCCCAGTAAAGCACCCCGACCACTAGCTTAAGCTACTCAGGGCAGGTTATGCTCAGTCTCTTCTGTTGATGTTGTTTCACTTTGTATAAGATACCTGAATGGTCTTTGGGCTAGAGAGAGAGGGTGAATGACTCTATAGCCAGCTGCACCTACCTGGGAGCGGGCCCCTGCTCCAAAAAACAGCTCCATCAGGAAATACCTGGAGCAGAATAGCCCATAGCCCAGTGGTTAGGCCAGTTGCCTGCAATATAGGAGACCCAAGACTCAAATTCCTCCACTACAGCAGGACTACAGGGGAATTGAACACAGGTGATTGTGCTACCCATTGGGCTGAAGATTATGGGGAGCACGTGTAGCTGTTAATCTAGTTTTTCTCAAGAAAATGCACATTTCTCTCTTCCCCCCCTTCGCACCCCCATGAACGGCAACGTAGTTTCATAGCTTCCAAGGCCAAAAGAAACCATTGTGGTCATCTAGTCTTATCTGCTATAGAACACAGGCCAGAGATGTCACTTTTTCAGCAAACTGAGCTCCAGATGCAACCATAGTTTTGTGGTGAAAAATGCACATGAGCATGTGGGCAGCTGAAGGCAACTCCTAGCTGACAAAACCAAAGATGCTTGGATGGACTTTTTAACCATGCGGCACTTCTCCAGTCTTGGCAGAATATCGCATAGGTGGTTGTCTTCGCTAGCTAGTCAATCTCCTGGATGCCCATTAGGGAGCAGGTCTTAAGTGTTCCTACTTACATCTTCTATAATGCTTTTTACTAGTAGTTCTCAAAGCACTTGGTAATCTTCAATGTATTTATCATCCCAGCACCCCTAGGAGTTAGGGCAGTGCTGTTGTTCCCATTTTACAGATGGGGAACAGAGGCAAAATAGGGTAAATGATTTGCTCAAGATCACATAGGGAGCTTTTGGCAGAGAAGGGAATTGAATGTAGGTTCCGCAATGGCAGCAAGTGCCCTAATCACTGGACTATCCTTCCTCTCCTTACCTCACCATAGCCTGTATTGAGGTCACATGCACTGAGCATGTGAAATATCGGCTCCATCAAAGTCAATGGGATTTTTGCCTTTGACTTCAGTGTGTCCAGGATTTCACTCACGGATTTTAATGCTAGAAGGTGCATTTATGCCTATCCACCCAGCTTCCTGTCTAACCCTGGTCAGAGAATCTCCCCCCAGCTGTTTCTGCCTAATAATTCCTGGCTGAGCTAGAGCGGAGCTTTGAGAAAGAGATGCCCCATCTCCACTGACAGACTACTAGAGATGGAGAATCCACCCCGTCCCAGGAGCAGCTGACTGTTCCAGTGGTGAGTTCCCCTGCCTGGTAAATATCATCCCCTCATCTCTTCACAAAAAATTGAGTGAACAAATTCAAAGGAGTCAGAAAATAAACACCAACATAAAATGAACAGAAAATGTCAGTTCATGGAAAAATTCCATGGAAAAATTTGAAAGAAACTGGAGAAAAAAATCCCTTCAAACGGGAAAAATTAACTGCAAATATTTGTTTTATTGAAAAATCACATGGAAAAAATTTGAATAAGGGGGGGACCCCAAACTGACAGAAAAACGTTGGTTTTGTTGAAAAATCCCATGAGTATTCTGAAATGCAATGAAAAATGTTTGCTTCGTTGTAGTATTTTTGGTGCAAAGTGTTGGTGCTTGCAATCTGGCTTTGCCTCCCAGTCTCTGGGCCCCATCCAGTCCAGACCCTGAGCCCCCCTGCTCTGGACCACCTCCTCTTCACAATGCTAACCCATTCTCCCTCTTTGTTCCCTGTCCCTGAGGCATCTCTGCAGCACCACATCCCTGCAGAGCTGGCGTGCATCCTGGTGCAGAGGGAGGCAGCACTGCTGTGACAGCCAGAAGTTGCTTGACTGAAATATCCCACAAAGTACAAATTCAGCTTGCTTCATGCAGTGAATGGTGATTTCTGTACCAGACCAGGCTGCAAGAGAGACATCTAGGCATGCAGCTGGGAGAACAGAATAGGTGACTGGGGCGTACTGCAGGCTGCTAAGTGGTAATGGGAGATGGATGGCAGGCTGGGTGTGTGGGAGATAAAGCAATGAAAGGGGGCAGGTGAGGAGTGAGAGGGGGCAGTGGGAGGGTGGGAAATGGGGATAATGGGTGATGGGTTAGGGTGGGGCTGAGCAATGGGGGCACATAATAGCTGGCTGGAGAGTACTGCAGGAACCTGGGGGTCAGGTTGGGAGATGAGATGTGTGACCGGCTGGGGTGGTAGTGGAGGCTGGGTGATGGCGGGCAGGAAGAGCTGGGCAGTAAAAGGGGGCAGTGGAAGATGGGGGTAGGTTGGGTGACAGAGGCAGGGCAATGGAGTGGTGGGAGACAGGGCAGTTTAGAGGAACAGGCAATAGAGAGTTGGCACTGCAGCTGGTCAGGGGGGTCAGGCAGATATAAGGGACAGCCCCACAGTACGCTCAGCCCCTACAGCAGGGGAGTGAGATAGAGTTCAGGGAGAGGTATGGGGCAGCCCTGCAGTGCACCCTACAGCAGCGGGGGCAGGATACGCAGGGGGCAGGGTTACGCTGGGGTAGAAGAGGGCATGCGGTAGCTCGGGAAAGGCCCCGGCGAGGGTGCACAGATGGGCCAGGCGTGCGTCATCATACAAGAAGACCCCATCTTCCCACATAGTCTGCATAGATGTTCCCAGTGTGGCCCTTGGGGCTTGGGGCACGAGGACACAGCCAGGAACCGACTCTCCCATGCCAGCAACCAGCAGGCATCACAGACTGAGGGCACCAGGAGGCCCTTGCTCTCCAAGGACTCACAGGCTACACCTAGCACCCACTTAGCCTAATCGCCCACTTCCATCTTCCATCAGCAACACCCCGCAGCCAGCCAGCCAGCCATTTCTCCCCAGCCAGCCCCAGCGCTCATCTCTCCTGCATAAGTGCTCCTCCCTCCCACCCAACCCAGCCCTGTATTTGGGGCAAGGAGGTGGGAAAAGTGAAAATATAACATGGGCTTTTTTACGGCTTTTCTTTTTTTTCTTAATTTCTTTCTCCCCTTTTTTATTTTATTTCCATGTTTTTCTAGTGGCGAAAAGGAGGGGCTAGAAGAAAAAGGAGCAAGAAATAAATGAATCCCAAACCAAAATTGGTTAGGCTTTTGAAAAGTGAAAAGGAAAATTCAGGGTGAGAGAAAAGGAAAAATGTCGTTTTGACTTGAATTTTCCCAGTGAAAAATGGTATTTCCCTTCTGTAACTCGCCCCTGTAGGTGTCACAGCCAGACGGAGCTTTGGGGCAGGAACTGCAGATGAATCCTGCAGAGGAGCCATAGGAATCAGAGAATTCCCAGAGTTTGGAAAGGGCAAGAGGACCCTGCCCGGCTCCTTGCAGCACGCTGCTCACTACAGAGTCCCCCAACCTGCTTCCTGCAGCACAGCATCCCTTACTGAACCACCACCCCACTCCCAGGGTGGGCTCTGTGCTACTCCTTGCCCTCATCTCTATAGTGAATGGGGGAGAGAAATTGTGGGAAGGGAATGTGGGAGATGAGGAAGCCTCGGTGCCAACTGTTCCACCCAGGAGGGGACAGTGGGAGGGGATCCTGCCCCAGTCCCTTGGCAAGGGTAACATCTATCTGTCTGTCTGGGAGCCCCCAGACATTGGGCTGGAATTGGGCATTCTGGACTCTGGCTCAAAGTGGGGCAGAATGGGTGGAGGGGGCTCTAACTAGCCAACAGGGCTGGGGTGTGTGGGGAGAGTGTTGGGGTTTTGGTGTATAAGGCACCACGCGCGCCCCCCCTCCCCCCCCCCCCAAACAATACTCACATGTCCAAGAGGTGTCATATCCCCTGCAGACAGAAACAGGCAATCAGACAGTATGGAGGTGAGAGGACCCTGGAGTCTGGGCCCTGAAAACCCTGCCTAAAATGCCCCTGATGCAGTGATGGGGTTTCCATATATCCCCAAAAATGGGATTGAGAGAGAGGGTGAGAATATGCAGATGCAACTAAGCATGGCTGGGTGTGGATGTGGGTGTGTGTGAACAACGAAGAGAGAGTGTGTGCATCTACAACCATGAGTGTGCATGTGTGTGTGAGTGTTTCCATGAACAGGAAGGCTCATGAAAATGTCTGTGGATGCGTGTAGGTGCACATTAGGGGGTGTCAGTATGTGTGGGAGTGTGCTGGAGCCCGTCACTGCATGCGTCGCTCACTGGTAGGAAGGTGCTGGAATCCGGCTCCATCAGCAGGGCCAGGATGTTACTCTGAGCCTCCTGGGTGGTTCATCTCCACCCCAGCACGTGGTCCAGTGTATGTCCCTGCTCACCACCTCCTCCCGCTGCACTGCTGTCACATTGTGTGTTCATGAAGGATTAAAGCATTGGGTGCCTGCTGTGTCGCTCCAAGCCCCCATGCTGTTTGACCGGATGTTCTGTCAAGTACCTGCATTTGGTGGATTAATCTGGGAACAAAGCACTAATAGCTCTTGGGAAGAGGGTGGCTTTGGGTCCTAAACTTAATTAGAAATTGCCTTGCTGTATTTAAATACAGCTCAAGGGTTTGCTGAGGAAGACGCAATGGGTGCTGTGTGATTCAACAATATGGAGTGAAGAACATTTGTCAATGGTGCTGGTGTGCAGTTTGGCTCAATTATACATCCTTGTTATAGGGGAATCTCGAGTAGCAGCAGGGAGGCTACATTACCTGTGTATTTAGCAGTGTGTCCAGTTCTGGTGCCCACAGTTCAAGAAGGATGGTTATAAATTGGAGAGGATTCAGAGAAGAGTCACAAGAATGATTAAAGGATTAGAAAAGCTGCCTTGTAGTGATAGACTCAACGAGCTCAATCTATTTAGCTTCACAGAGAGAAAGTTAAGGGGTGACTTGATCATAGTTTGTAAATATGTGTATGGGAAACATATTTAATAATGGGCTCTTAAATCAAGCAAAGAAAGGCCTAATGCGATCCAATGGCTGGAAGTTGAAGCTAGACAAATTCAGACTGGCAAAAAAGGTGTACACTTTTAACACTGAGAGAAATTAACAATTGGAACAATTTACCATGGGTTAGGGTGGATTCTCCTGACTGGCAATTTTAAAATCAGGATTGGATGTTTCTCTAAAAGAGCTGCTCTAGCATTATGTTGGGGGAAGTTCTCTGTCTTGTGTTGTACAGGAGGCTAGACAAAAGATCACAATAGTCCCTTCTGGCTTTGGAATCTATCGATATTATACCAGGTTGCCAACTCTTGTGATTTTATCATAGTCTTGTGTCATTCTTAAACCCTCACAGGAGTCCAAGAGCTGGAAATAGAGCTGAATTTCCCTTCCTTTTGTTAAAAAGCAGGTTTGTCATAGGGGAGAAAAGCTTGGAAAAGTGACCCCGAATGGTTCAAAACCCAGAAAGCAAATATAAAGACACTAATTATTATTATTTTTAAAAATATCATGCTTTTAAGCCCAATCTCAAGATTTCGGGGGGTCTGACACATGATTTTTTAAACATTTGGAGGCAACATTGAACATTCCCTTCCCTGCCCCCCACATATCTTGGGAGCAGATTGTTAAGTGCTCAACACCAGGTCTGGTCAAAAAATGGTAAGTGTTTGGGGAGGGTTCGGGATCTTTTTTAAACACAATTTTTCATTTTCCAAAAAATTTCAATGGAAGAAAAAACCCTCCTCTTCCCACTCTCCGCCCAATTTAAAAAGCATTTTTCTTGTCAAAAACAGAAGGGGGGGGGGGGAAAAAGTTTCGCTAAGCAACCCACTTGGTGCCACAAGCAGTTTTTGTGCAGAAAGTTGGGACAAACTCTCTTGAATACCCACAGTCAGGGGCAGACTTTCAAACCAGGAAGTCAGAGGGGATGGTTATTATTATTTATTTATATTACTGTAGTGCTTAGGAGCTGCATCTGTGGATTAGGATCCCGTGGTGCTTGGTGCTGTACAAACACAGAACAAAGAGACGGTCCCTGCCCCAAACAGCTACAATCTACAACTGTCCCTTCTAGTCTTAAAATCTATTTAGCTGGTCCAGAAGATGGTTCATCAATTCCAAGCCAGGAAAGGCCCATTGTGCCCATCCAGCCTGGTCTCCTGCATAGTCCTGGCCAGAGAATCTCCCCCAGTGATTCCTGCTTCTGTTACCCCCCAAAACTGGTTTTGGGGTGCTCCTAGAATAACCTGCCTATATCCCTCTTAATCTGTCCTTCCCAGGGTATATGTCTCCAAGGTAGTTAGGGAAACATTTGGAGGACACGGATACAACCTTGTGATAAAATGACTGGCAGACATTATTCTTTCTGAAACAAGTCACCTTTTCATTGGTGAAAATAATAAACCCTAATACACTAATAATCTAAAGGCACAAATCCCTTATTAACACAAGTTAAAGAGCATTTAAACTGCAGTAGCATACAGTTTAAATGATCTGCTGATTTTGCTGTGTTGTCTCTGCTGCTGCTGATTTTTCACATTGCTCCACTCAGTTTTGCTCCACTATTTCTGGTCAGCTCTCTGCTGAATCTCTTCATCCACTCTGCTCGTAACTGTTTTAACTGTCTGCCTTTTATTCTATCCTGTCAGCTATCAGATCTTTGCTGCAGGTGCTTCTCACTAGTTGTTTACCGAGTTATGCTGCACCTGTTTGACTTTCTGCCAATTCTATTCCCCCTGCCCCCCCAGCTGCACTTTCCACCTTTTGGCCTACTTTCAGCAGTGAAGTAACATGTAACCTGCAGCTTCTATTGGTGCAGTGACTTGCCCATTCAAAAGGGACTCTAGGGACACAAAATGGAGTCTGGGGAGGCCTTCCGGTATCACCTCCGGCCCAAAAACTCCTGGATGAGCTACAGCGCAGTTTTGAGAAAGATGCCCCATCTCCGCTGAGAGATACCCAGTGATGGAGAATCCGCCCCCTTCTAGGGGGCTCTCCCAATGGTTCATTCCCTTCCCTGGAAAACACAGGCCCCTTATTCCCAGGATGAATGTGTCTCCCTTCAGCTCACAAGCAGTGGATCTTGCTCTGCTTTTGCCTAGGGTTAAAGAGCCCTCTGCTCCCAGGAACCCCTCTTCATTTAGGTGCTTACAAACCGGGATCACATCACCTCTTAACCCTCTCTTCGCTAAACAGATCACACTCCTTCACTTTCACTCTATAGCCAATTTTCCAGACCTCAAATCGCTTTTGCAGCTCTTTATTGAACCATCAACTATTTGTCACTGTCCCTTTTAGCTGCCAGACAGCTGCTCCAAAATCCGTGACGCTCGAAAAGTCCCTTCCCCAAATGCTGCACCTGCTACCCTTCCTGGTGCGTTTGCATTTGGAGGGACATAGCAACCCAGAGCCAAGAGCCAAGTTATGTACAGAGCCTTGCCAGCACTGTCAAGCATACCATTTATTGAGCAGTGGAAGAGGAAGGCAGCCCTCCCCAGGCAGTTACACTTGGAGGGTGAGCTGCACTCCCTATTGCTCTCCTGCTGCGGGTGCTGAATTGGGTCACCCGACAGGGAGAGATTAACTCTGTAGGTTGTCATCGCCTAGGCCTGGTGTTGCTCTTTATCCACAAGGTGCTCGGTGCTGTACGGGGGCAGAGGAAGCGTCCCCAATCCACTGCATTGGGAGAGAGGTGGTCGGGGTGTGTGCCAGAGCATCACACAGAGTGGCCTTACTGCAGAAGGCCCGCTGGATCAGATTCAAGAGGAGAGCTGAGGCGTTCAGGTCACAAATCCCAGGGGACGGAGTTAGGAGCCAAGAGATGCTTCAGAGACCATGCCCCATCTCCAGAAACAGGGGCTCCCGCACCAGAGAGTGCTGCCAGATCCCACCCAGTGCAGGGCGCCTGGAGAGCTGCACCTGTTACTAATGGCCCAACTGCAACGGGGATGGTCCAACTTGGAAATTAACCTCAAATTAAGCCCGATCCTGGGCCGAGCCCCGAACCGCCTGGGGTTCAGGGGTCCAATCCCAGACCAGAATGAAGCAGAGTCCTGAACTGGTTGCCCCATAGAGTCCTATTCCAAAGGACGAGGCCAAGCTGTGAACCACACGCCAGTGGCCATCCCTGTGGCAGGATCTGAGGCCGAGCTGTCAACTGTGCAATCATTTCCCTCCACGTGAGCCGATCGTAGGTTGGGACCAGGCCACACTGGGAACCACATACCTCATCACCGTCCATCTGGGCTGATCCCCTCTGCCACTCCCCTGTGCTGGCCCCTACTCAATGTTGTCATAGACCCGGATCACCTCCTGGCAGTCGCCCAGTGTGGCCAGCAGCTGAGATGCCCGCTCCATTTCCTCATCGGACAGCTGCACCCTGGCATTGGGGATGAACTCCAGGGCAGCGGAGAGCGTCTGTAGCCCCAGCGAATCCAGCTTCTCCCGCACCTGGTGCAGCGATGGTACTTCACACATAAACTGAGGGGAGAGGACAGGACAGGAGTTGTGAGGGGGTGTAAACCTGCCCTCTGGCCCCCATCATGGCAGCCTGAGTGTCCCCTGAACAGCCAGTGTGGGTCATGCCATCCCCACTGGGCCTGATCTGCAGAGCCTGCCTCTTCAGCTCAAGACATCGCTGGTTTAATGCCTGGTGCTGGTCACCATCTAGCTCGCTGTCTGACCTCCTTTCTCCCTGTCCCTGCGCTGGGGCTTCCGAGGATTTAACCCCTCACCCCAGGAATAACAACAGCAAAAGGGGGTCCATGTAGTCACTCTGGTGTGACAGGGAGTGCAGGATGAGCCCCCAGGTGCATGCTACAGCAGCCTCAGGGCAGCTCTCACTCATGCACTGTGTCCCCTTGGGGAAACAGGGAATGGGCCAGAGGGGAGAGTGCGATGCCCACGCAAGCCAGGATGGACCCTGAGAGGGGCGTTTCCAACTTCCTTATGCTCCAATAGCGTGCTAAAGGGTAAATGCAAATGATGCCCTCCCAATGCCTCCCATGCACCCTGTGTATAGCCCCCCTGGGCTGAAGCATCACCAGCCAGACCCCTGTGTATCCCCCCTCCTGGGCCAGATCAGCACCAGCTAGACTCTCACGTACCCCCCCCCCCACATATCTCCACCCCGGTCCCTTGAGCCAGATCAACCCCAGGGGGGTCCCAATTGGTGCCTGAGCAATTACATCAACCAGCTGCTGCCCCCCCCCCCCCCCCCCCCCACATCGGCTGATGGTATCGCCTGCCTCACAGTCCCAGTGTGCCCTGCAGCAGCGGGAGGGTCCTGTGGCAAGGGCCCCAATGGACTTGCCGCTCTGTGAGCCAAGGAGCCTGTCAATGCCCACCTTCAGAACTGCCCGCTCCTCCTCATCCTCTTCCTCCCACACGTCCTGGGCCCCAGCCTCAATCGCCAGTTCGAGAGCCTGCTCCAGGGCCACTGGCCTCTGCTGCCTATCCTGTCCGCTGATTGTGATCACCCCCTTCTTGTCAAAGCTGTGCCGGGCCCCGTCAGAGATCTGTGCCCTGCACGAGGGAGAGGGGACATTGAGGGACAGGAGGTCACTTCTACACAGCATGAGAGAGACTATTCCTGGAATCTGGTCCAGGGGATCCGTGCTTCACATAGGAGGGAGACGAGCTAGGAAGGGTTCAGTGAAGAGCTACAAGAACGATTCACCTGCCTCTCAGTGACAGCTTGAAGGAGCTCAGTATATTGAGTTTATCCTAGACACATTAAGAGCCTATTGTGCCCATCCAGCCTGGCCTCCTGCCTCACCCGGCCAAAGCATCTTCCCCAGCGATTCCTGCCTCCGGCCCAGTAACTCCTGGCAGAGCTAGAGTGGAGCTTTGGGAAAGAGATGCCCCATCTCCACTGACAGATTCCCAGCGATGGAGAATCCACCCTGTTCCTAGGGAAGCTGTTCTAGTGATTTTCCCTCATGCATAAACCTGGGCTCCTTATTTCCAGCCTGAATTGGTCTCCTTTCAGCTCCCAGCCAGCAGATCTTGTTCTGCCTTTGCCTGGTGGTTAAAGAGCCCCCTACTTTCATAGCATCATAGAAGATTAGGATTGGAAGGGACCTCAGGAGGTCATCTAGTTCAACCCCCTGCTCAAAGCAGGGCCAACCCCAACTAAATCATCCCACCCAGGGCTTTGTCAAGCTGCATCTTAAACCCCTCTAAGGGTGGAGATGCCACTACCCCGCTAGGTAACCCATTCCAGTGCTTCACCACCCTCCTAGTGAAAAAGTTTTTCCTAATATCCAACCTAGACCTCCCCCATTGCAACTTGAGACCATTGTTCCTTGTTCTGTCATCTGCCACCAAAACAGCCCAGCTCCATCCTCTCTGGAACCCCCTTTCAGGTAGTTGAAGGCTGCTATCAAATCCCCCCTCATTATTCTCTTCTGTAGACTAAGGAAGCCCAGTTCCCTCAGCCTCTCCTCATAAGTCTTGTGCTCCAGCCCCCAAATAATTTTTGTTGCCCTCCGCTGGACTCTCTCCAATTTGTCCACATCCTTCCTGTAGTGGGGGGCCCAAAATTGGACACAATACTCCAAATGTGGCCTCACCAGTGCCGAATAGAGGGGAATAATCACTTCCCTCCATCTGCTGGCAATGCTCCTACTAACGCAGCCCAATATGCCATTAGACTTCTTTGGCAACCAGGGCACACTGCTGACTCATATCCAGCTTCTTATCCACTGTAACCCCCAGGTCCTTTTGTGCAGAACTGCTGCCTAACCCGTCGGTCCCCAGTCTATAGCTGTGCATGGGATTCTTCTGTCCTATGTGCAACAATTCCCTCCCCATATTGGTACTTATAGCCTGAATCAAGTCACCTCTTAACCTTCTCTGGGATATACTATGCTGATTGAGCTCCTTTGGTCCATCGCTATGAGGCAGGTTTTCCATCCCCCAGATTGCTCTTGTTGCTTTTCTCTGAATCTGTAACAATTTAAATTGTTTGGGAAGAGGTTTAGGCTACCTCCAATTAAGCCCCTCTTGCACTGATATAAGTGAGTCCACACTGGTGTGTTTTGTGATAACTGGGCTGGCAAATTTACCCTAATTGTGAGCTCAACTGTAAAAAGAATGTAAAAGTTCATGAGATATCACAGTACCCTATATTAACAAATGCTGATGGGAAAGGGTATGAAGGAGAGAAAGAAAGACTGCATTAGTCTAAACAAAAAGGCTGATGGGTATAACGCAAGGACTTTGTTGAAATCATCCTTGGTAAAAACCGAAGATGTGGAACTAGAAATGAATGAACCAAAAGTGATGTGTCAGAAATTAGGCCTGACAGCTAATTCCACCCATCACCCCATTCTGAGATCCTTAAAGAAAGAAATTTAGGGGGAAATGTGGGAAGAATAAATGGAGGCTACTGGAGCGAGTTGCACCATCACAGCTGCCACTGTCTCCTGGGACCCCAGATCCTTTCCATACTAATCCTGAGGGATGTTGTGACCAGACCATGCCAGAGAGAAGGACCCAGGTGACATCGCCAACTCCAGCTGAATCCCAGGGTATGTCTACACTGCAGTTAGATACTTGCAGCTGGCCCATGCTAATGGGCTGTTTCACTATGGTGTAGACATTAGAGACAGCTCTGGGACCTTCCCCCTGCACGGGATTCCAGAGCTCAGGCTCCATCATACACCATCAACACCACAGTAAAACAGCCCTCCATAGCTTGAGTCGGCTGGCACGGGCCAGCCAGGGGTGTTTCTTTGCAGTGCAGACATACCCCCCCCCAACAGGAGATAAAATGGACTCTAATGGCAGCAGCAGCAACAGCAGCTCCTTGCAACAAACTTCTCTTTTAGCCCAAAGGACAGGCATCACCATCTTTGTTATCACCAAAGAGATTGGAAAACCCCTTGTTTGACTTCTAAAAACTCTCTCCAGCTGGAAGGAAAGGGAAGAAGGGATGTTGTTAAAATGAAAGCCTTACTCAATACTTTATATCTCACAGGCTTGAACTGTTTCTCCTTCTCTTCTGAATCTTTAATAAAAGGATTTTTAGTGATGTCTTTGCCATGCTGCTCAGCGACCTGAGGTCTCTGTATACCAAACCCTGAACTGCGTTTAACACCTTTTAATGTTGTATAGGGATGATGTTATGTTAACACCTTTGGCCCATTTATTCCATCTAAATCAATGCAACAGGTGCGCATCAGTTTAACTAAACCCATTTAAGTTAATCCAGTGTGGCTATCCCAGTTAAACAGCGGTAACATTTTCCAAAGCACCTAAATTACTTAGGAGCCAAAATCCCATTTGACTTTCTATAAGAATTGGGCACCGAAAGGCCTAAAGTCACTTCTGAAAATGGGACTTTGGCTCCTAAACCACTTAGGTGCTTTGGACAATTCAACCGAATGCCTTGCTTATTATAATCTCATGTATAGACAAGCCCTGACCCCCGTGTCGACTGCATGTTATATGGTTCCCCCTTGTGGCCAGGCTATAGAGAGAGCATTATCACTCAGACACTGCCCTTGAGCTCATGCATTGTGTTTATCTCAACCACTAGACACCTGTGCTTTAAGACCCAGAACCAGATGTGTCAGGTTCAGTCATTGCAGGAGGCACAGGAGGGGCCTTTGTGCAATGAAATGCAGGACTGTCAGGGCGTGGCTGGGAAGGACTGACCCATTGCGGCTCAGGATGAGCCGGATCAGCTGCAAGGCTCGCTTTGCATTGTCCGTCAGCACCTCAATGAGCAGCGCAGATCCTCCAGGGCCTCTGGCTTCGTAGAGCAGGTACGAGGAGTTCTTCACTTTGTCCTGCAGCGAGAATGGGCAGATTCAGCTCTGCATCTGGGCTCATGGCTTGGGAGGGCCTGGGGACGGGGGTTAAACAACAAAGGCCAAGTCTCTATTCATCACCAGGCCCCAGATGTATGTTACTGGCGGCTCCTAAGAGCTAGTTAACTCCTGCACTTCCCAAGAATTGCTCCTTTTTCCCCTCTGGACACACATGCAGCAACATGCGCAGGAGGGCCACAAAGGCAAACTGGAGCCATGGAAACACGTTGAAGTATTATGGTATGGAATAGAACACCAGTTAGATCTGGAAATTGGGGCAAAGAAGGGGGGCCGCTGGAGCAACAGATCGTAGGCACTGCCACATGACAGCACCCAGAGCCTGGGCTCCAGAACAAGCCCAAACATCTACATGGCAATTTGACAGCCCTGCAGCTCAAGCCCCACGAGCCCGAGTCAGCAGACCCGGGCCGGCCACAGTTATTAATTGCTGTGTAGACATACCCATGGTGAACAAGTCTGGGGCCCCACAGGGCTGGACCCGGCACAGACACACCGTGATTGAGACTGTGGCCCTGTCACACCGGGCACTGCAGAGACACACAGTGACCGAGATTCAGTCCCCATTGCGCTGGGTGCGGCACATACAGACGGCGACCAAGATCAGGTCCCCCATCACCTCAGGTGCTGCACAGACTCACCAAGTAGTTGATGACAGTCCCTGCCTCAAGAATGTATAATCTTCTACATAGACAGGACACAGGGTGGAGAAAATGGGCATCACAGACTATTCCTATGCAATATTACTCGAGTTTTCACTAAATTTTTCAAAATTATTTTTGCTCCATTTTTTCTGTGATACAAGCCTTTTTTCCTTCTCTCTCTGATACATTTTTTGAACCAAGACATTTTCAAAAATGAATTTACAAGAGAAAAATATTATATTCACATTCCCCCTCCCCCTCCGAAAAACATATAACTGTACTGTGTGACCCAACTAACCAATCAAAAGTTACCAGTAACAAAACTTGAGGAGTGGGGGAATTTTTCCATTTGTTGTAATTCATTTTGTTGTTTTCACCATTGTGCATGTGTGTGTGTGTTTTGCAACTGGGTGACTTGATTTGGCAAATATGAAGGGGTTTTTCATCTCAAACCCTATTTACAGGTGGGGAAATTGAGGCACAGACAAACCAATGCCAAATTTATTACACATTCGCTGTTTGGGTTGCCTTGGGTCCCTGACAGACATGTTTTAACCCCCTGGGGCCTTGGCTCTGATAGACTCAGAAGTCAAATCAAGGGGAAATGTTCATTTCAATAATATAAAAAAAATTGTTTTGCTAAGGTTGCACTTCATTTTGACTGTATAGTTCCAGGTCATTCCAATTTTACATTATATTATGTTACTTTTAATGTAGATTTAATGTTTAATATTTTCTACTAAATTAGAAGGTTTTGACATTAGTGAAAGGAAACAATATGTTTCTGAATTGACTTTTTTTCTGAATTTTCTGTCCACTAAAAATTTTGAAATTTCAGTTTTTTTATTTGATTCAGAAGGAAAACAAATTTAGAAGAGTCAGAATTTCCCACAGGATGAACATTGTGTTTCCCATTCACCTCTACTCATAACCAGAGGATGTTCAGTGAAACAAAAGGTGGCAAATTCAAAACTGATCATAGAAAATACTTTTTCACACAATGGGTGATTATTCTGTGGAACTCACTGCCAGAGGATGTTACAGAGGGCAAGAATTTAGCACAATTCAAAGAGGGACTGGATATTTCTAGGGACCGCAAGAATATCCAGAGCTGGACTAGTTAATGCACACAACTTCTGGCAGGAATATTAAACCTCCTGTTTCAGAGCTTGAGGTGACTGTAATTATTACAGACCAAGATGAGATCTAACGTGGGATGATTATCCCCACATCTGCTACTGTGGGGCTCTAACACCAGCCTCTGGTGCTGGAAACAGGACACTGGAGTGGACAGACCTCCACACTGATCTGGTTTGACAATTCCTTATGACCCAAGGGATTTGCCCAAGGTCACAGAGAGAGCAAGTGGCAGAGCTAGGAATAGAACCCAGGAGTCCAATAGCCCAGCTAGCACCATAGCCACAAGCCCAGCCTCACTCCTTCATTCAGGGCTCCAAAATCCATTCGGCATGGTCTGGCCTGGCCCAGAGAATGCAGCAAAGCTGCAGCCCAGGAGCCCCCCTGCCCTGTGAGCTGGGCTGGTGGAATCTGGCTACGTACCCCTCCCTTGATGGCTGCCTCAATGGATGTTTTGGGCATGCTTTTGCTCCGGCACTGCTCAATGATGTTGGCCAGGTTGGTGTTGAGATCAGGATTGGGTCCCCCCTCTGCAATGGGACAGAGAGGGGGAGTCACAAGGGAGACACGGCTGGGATCCCATTCCAGGGCACTCCTGGCTCCTAGGCCCCCACTGCTTTAACCCACGAGCCTCCCTTTCCTTCCCCTCCCAGAGCTAAAGATAGAACCCAGGCATCCTGACTCTGACACCCCCCTATTCTAACCCACTATCCCTCTTCCAGAGCCGGGGATGAAACCCAGGAGTCCTGAGGCCCCTGGTAACCCTCCCTGCCCCTAACCACCTGTCCCAAAGCCCTTCCCCTCTTCAGTCACCGTTAAGTATTATGTCAGGCTGCCTGAACCACAGGATCTGGGCTGCTCCCTACTTATGTGAAGCAGCTGCAAGAGAGGGGCAGAGCCCCAGTCACTTTAGGGGAGGTGCTGTAGGACAGTGGAAAGGTCCAGCTGAGGGAGGATGAGAATGGGAGAGACACTACCCCACAGACCAGCATCCCCTTCTCCCAGCAGCCAGGGGGGATTCTGGCCTTGGGCTAACACAGGTTAAGGGGTGCTGGGGTTAGGGGCAGCAGGGTCAGTGCTAGTGGTCAAGGCTGGGCAGGCAGGGTTCTGTAACACCCCCTTTGGCTGGGGCTATGTTACCCACAGGATCCATCCCCTCTGACCCAGGTACCTTTGACGGCGAGGCGCAGCATCATGGCGAATTTCTGGAAAAGCCGGCTGCGCTCGGCATCCCGCGGGCCTTTGATGTGTTTGACCTTGGACCATTTGTTGTGGCCAGCGGGGGTGGCACCCGTGGTGTGCAGGGGCTGGCCCGATGGACGGGGGCCAGGGGCAGCCAGCCAGGGTGTCAGCTCCTGCAGAGCCAGCACTGAGGCCAGAACACGGCATCTGTATGGGGCAGCTGCCCTCCCCATGGCACCAGGCAGGGCCATGGACACTGGGTGTGAGGTCCTAAAACACACACACGTTACACAGCTGGGTGAGAGTTCCTGTAACACACACGTTACACACACATACACACTGCACAGCTCTCCTGAAACACACACTACAGCCATGTATGAGTTCCTGTAATGCACAGATAACACATAAATACACACACACATACACACTATACAGCTAGGTGTAAAATACACACGGGAGATCACACCTGCCTGTAACAGTGTTTAAAACACACATCGCAGACCGCCTGGGGTGTGCTCTCCTGTAACACACACACCAACATCACACAGCCTAGCAACAAGCACACTGCACAGCCCGACTCGTCTCTTACTGTGAGTGACATTCACGCACTGCACAGCCTGGCCTGTGCCCCCTTGTACCCACTAGTCCCCACTCCCCTGCCAGAGCCGGGAGAGAACCCAGGAGTCCTGGCGCCCAGCCCTAGCCGGCTCCTCAAGGCACAGCGGCGGACCCCCACTCACAGTCCCGGAGCGGGTAGCTGGGTGACCTCTTAGGGGCTCCTTCCTCCCGGAGCCAGACGCAGAGAGCGCCCCCGGCTGCCGGGCCGGACTCGGCTTGGGACGAGAGAGACGCAGGTGTCCGGGGCGGCGGAACCGGAAGGTCCCTGCTCTGGGGCTTCGCCCGGCTGCTGGAGCTGGCAGCGCAGGCGCTGGGTCCTTTGACCTGGAGCAGCCGCCACGGCGGTGGCGGGCGGCCCGGGAGCGCAGCACGGTTGGAGCCGGCGAGTCCCCGGCCGCAGCCCCAGGGCGGGGAGCGGGCGCCGGGCGCGGCGAGAGGCGGCCCCGGGGCGGGAGAGAAATAGCGGCGGAGGCGGAGTCGCCCGGACGGAGCCCGGCGATGGCTGCAGCGGGGCCGGCGCAGGTGGGACGCGGGCCGGGGGCTGCCTGGGGGGCCGGGCCGGGCCGATCCCGGCGGGGGACGGCGGGGAGCCGGGACCCGGATCCCTCCGGCGCTGCTGACCCCGGTGCGGGCGGGCGGAGCAGCAGCTCCCGGGGTTGGCGCGGAGCCGGGCCAAGCGCTGCCCCAGGCCGGGAACGGCTCAGCTCTGCGCGGCCAGGCAGGGTCTGGGGGTCCCGCTTTGCACCAGCGCTGCCCGGCGAGGTCAGGGGTTGTCAGCAGCCGGAGCGCTGGGAGCGGCTCTGGGGCAAGGCTGGGACACCGCCCCCACAGCAGGGAGCGTCCCGGGCACTAGGGAGGGGAGGCCCCGGCCGTGCGGACACGCGGGGAGCGGCGCGTCCCCTTGGCGCCGGGGCGCAGCCTGGCAGAGCGGCCCTGAGGCGCCTGAGCTGGGGCGGGAGCTGGCGCTGAGGACAGGCCTGGGGCTGAGGTGGGGACTCGGGCCGGGCGCGGCGGAGGGGAGCCTGTTCCCTGTGTCCCTGCCCTGGGCTTCGGGCCCCTCCCTGCGCCCGAGCCCCCTGGGCAGCAAAGGGCGACTCCTGTCCTCTGCCAGCAGGGCCCCGAGGTCCTTGGGAGAGCTGTGCGGGGGGTTGAGGGGAGAGTGTCCCTGGCTCCCAGCTGCTGGGCTGGGTGTTATCCCTGTGAGCCGCCCCACAGAAACTGCGTCCCCCGCTGAGACTCAGGGCTGGGGGCTGGAGCGGAAGGTGCTGAATGTGTAACGCTTGTGATGGCAGCTCCTGGTGGCGTTTGAGGACGTCGCTCTGTATTTCACCCAGGAGCAGTGGGAGCTCTTATCCCAGCGAGAGAAGCATCTGTACCGGGACCAGATGCTGCGGAATTACTGGGCCCTCGTTTCCCTGGGTAAGGACCCGTTTCCGTTCTTTTAGTCACCGCTGTGAAATGTCTGGGTTCCCTCAAAGCCTTGGCTGCCCTGTGCCACCCAGCAGCCAAATAGTGGCAAATGTCAGCCTGTTTGAGTTGGGCTTCCTGTTGAAGGAGAAATCAGGGCTACAGAGCCTGGCACTAATCTCAGTGTAACTTGTTTACTTGAATTATGTACCTCAGTCCTGGCACAGAGGTGGTAGCAAACAGCACATGAGCAACAACCTCTTCCAGGAATCCCAGCCCAGACACTGATGGCAGCAACTCTGCCTCAAGTACTGATTCTAATTAGAGAAATAAGGCAGGGAGAAAACTCTCTTGCTGCTTGTAACACCTCCCCACCTCCCGCGAAAGCATGAACATTGTAAATTTAACAGCCAAACAGCTGAACTATGGTTGCTCCCTAAACAAAACAAGTGACAAGTCTGTGTAATGGTGCCACCTGTTGACACCTGTCATGGGTCAGCCCCTCTCTTTCTTCCGCTCCCCCCTTCAACCCCATTTCCAAATTGAGAAGGATCATAGACATTGCTGCTACAAAGTACAAAGTAAACTTGCCTGGTGGGAGATGGGAAGAAATCTCCTCTAAGGAAGGTTTATTTCATTATTCTCCTGCTTGGGATCTCTTACGCTTTCCTCTGAAACAATGATGGACATTGAGGCCCTATCATGCCAGGTGCTGCACAGACACACCCTGACTGAGATCGGGGCCCTGTTACACTGGGCTGCACAAACATATAAATGAGTCCCTGCCCCCAAAACGTCAGTAAAAAAAACTGGTTCTTTCCCCCAAACAGGCTATTCTGGTTCCACACCAGACATAATCCAGCGGATCGAGCGAAGGGAGGCAGAGCTCTGGATCCGGGATTCCCAGGACTCCAGGGAAAGCTCAGGGCCTGAGAGCCCCTCCTCCGGTGAGTCTTCATAATCCAGTTCCTTCTGATTTACACAGCTGCTAGCAGCGAGCTCCTTAATGTAGAAGGCAAAGGCAGAGCAAGATCCACTGGCTGGGAGCTGAAGGGAGACAAATTCAGGCTGGGAATTAGGGGTTATCTGGGAGGGGAATGAACCATTGGGAGAGCCTCCCTTCAGTCTTTTCCAGACTAAACAAACACAATTTTTCCATCTTTCCTTATAAGTCATGTTTTCTAGATCTTTAATCCTTCTTGTTGCTCTCCTCTGACGCTCTCTAATTTGTCCACATCCTTCCTGATGTGTGGGGCCCAGAACTGGAAACAATTCTCCAGATGAGGCCTTATCAGTGCTGAGTTTCCACTTCTTTTATGACTTTTTTTGACTTTCAAGTCATTGAAGATCTCCTAGGTAAGCCA